>NC_142405.1:13171728-13894228 GCF_059441095.1 Idiotropiscis lumnitzeri
AGTTCTGTTCCTACTTATCTCTTGCTGAGTCGGCAAACATTCAGCTCGCTAATCCTTTTCGTACCTGTTCTTCCCGACATGATGTCTACACCCATGCTGTGATCCAATTAATCCATGCTGTCATAATGGCGGACTGCTAATACATAATGGTTCGTTAAGGAGGCAGAGCGGGAGAGAGAGAAAGAGATCTCATCAGGGCTTATCAAAATTCTAATGCATTTGAAAGGAAACCTTTGGAGCGCAAAAGAGACCGAAAAAGGGGTGTTTTTAAACGTCAGCTTGTTACATCTTTGAAATTGGCTCCATCTCCTTACAGATGCAGGTGGAGCCTTTTTTCCCCTTCATTTTGATGCAGAGGAGCAAAGAACTGATGCCCACGGAAAATTGCTCGGCGAGCCCATCATTTAAAGTATCAAGACCATTTCCACAAGAAAATAATGAGCAATGCACATTGAACAAGAGATGTGTGTTTGCCGTGTTTTCAGGTTTCAGCAATTTGGACTTGAAGTCTACACATGTAAAGGAAATGTCATTGGACTTGGGCCTCGTTTCGCACAGTTTTTTTCTGAGTTGAGATTTGACTTTATACCCTCCTGCTAAAAGTTATTTCATCCCTCAACCTTGTCAGATCTGATTGATGGCCAACTGCACTATGTGTCCCTTCTCAGATATACCCTGCCTGTTCAAGTATTACAGACCAAACACTAATTTTTGTCTCGTTATTACCTTGTAGTGGTGCAACGAATCATCTTTGATGCATATGGATCAAGCACCACGGTTCAGGCTGAGGACGATCCACAGAATTTTGGTTGATGAAAAAAAACAACTGCGCGTTTCAATTGCGGTAACATGATTTGTTGGCATTCACTAAAATAGAAGCAGCGGAAGTTGAAAACCTTCATTAATCATTTAATCATCTATGGAAGCATTTTGGCAACTCTGGGTGAAACAAGTCCTCAAATTTATGATCATGTTTTTGGGCCTCTTTTCCTTGGAGCATCATTCGAACGGACAAGGTGCAAACATACTCAATGAAAAAGCCGCCTTCGGGAACGCTAGCTTCAAAATAAGTGTTTACCAAATAATACATTGAGTCATTTATATCAATGCTGTAGTTTAAGTGGACTAACATTTGAAGTTGGCCTGTGTGTTGGAATAACGGCTAACGACTTCCGTTTTTAATTTTCCATCTTGCTTTATCACAGTTTTAATTGACTCAACTCAAGTGTCTTTAGAAAGTACTTCAGACAACCACCGCTGTATGCAAAGTGCTGTTCATGGAACAAAAGAAAGTCATAGAACAACACACAAAACAAATTAATAAGGAAAACATTAAAAAGCACATGAACAGTAAAACCAAAGACCAAGTCTCATTCTTCTGCCCTGACCATGTGTAGAACTGAAAATATGGTGTAGACAGCGAGCTAAACAATTTTCCAATAAAAACACAAAGAGGAGAGTCTTGCTTCGCGTTTTTATGGAAGTCCTTTTTGTGAAACTGCAACAAATACAGAGAATGACAAAGAAAACAAGTGGATAAGTAAACAGATCTTTCAGAATATATATATATATATATATATATATATATATATATATATATAAACACACAACATGTGCTAACCTTGACTGGTATTGGATGAAATTATATTTCAAGATACATTCAACCACAACAAAGGGAAACACAAATGCTGTCAGCTTAAATGTAGCAAAAGGGCTTGTAAATTAAGAATGTCCGCTGAACTAATAAACATGCTGCATACAAATGTGCTTAATTATATATGTACTCACAGATTGTGCCAGACATGAGCAAAATCAAGGAGGATGCAGTATGAACGAAAATAAAGCCTTCTTCATTGGTGACTGTGTGTTCAAAATGGCGCCCGTGTCGAGAATGAATGCTTCGATAACCTTCACCACTAGATGTCGCTGACGTCACATCTATTCTAATTTTTGGGTCCAGAATACTCCCCGCTTGGCATCTATACGATGGCAACACAACTCACACAAATAACAACGTACAATTGTAAGTTAAGGCGAGACACAACAGACATCAAACAATCGTATGTCGAGTCGAGACATTGGCTTCTTATTTTCTATGTAGAGGCCCCAGAGGTCAAGAGAACGACCTCTGACACTGGCCTCAAAAACAGTCGCTTTTCACCTTTCCGGACAACTTTCACTTCAATTCTCCTGACACATCCATCTTCACTCGCGAACGTCTTGGTGATAAGCCCGACCGGCCAGTCATTCCTCTTCATTTGAGCTTCCTTCAAAAGAACAACATCTCCTTCCTGCAGGTTCGGCTTCTTGGTCCTCCATATACGAATAAACTGAAGTCCACTCATATACTCCTTCTTCCAGCGATCCCAGAACATGTTAGTGAGGATCTGGACCCGCCGCCATTGACTCCTCAAGAGATCGCCGTCATTGAATTGGCCAGGTGGTACAGGCGGTGTGCCAACCTTCTGGGTCAGGAGCATAGCAGGAGTGAGTATTACAGGCTGATCTGGATCCGTGGAGACAGAAGTGAGGGGCCTTGCATTGATAATTGCAGTAACTTCAGCCATAAAAGTCACCAAAACTTCGTGCGTGAGCCTAGCATGGCCATGCTGAAGGAGCATGGCGTCCAGGATACGGCGTACAACACCAATCATCCTTTCCCATATTCCATCCATGTGAGAGCCATGCGGGGGATTAAACTTCCATTTGCACTCCTGTTCTGCAAGGTAGTTGTCAATTAGTGTGTTGTGGCAACCCCTTTTGTCAATCTGCAGCTCTCTGCAGGCACTCACAAAGTTAGTGCCACAGTCCGATCGGAACTGCTTCACAGGGCCCCTAATGGCGAAAAAACGCCTGAGCGAATTTATGAAGCATGACGTATCCATAGACTCGATCACCTCAATGTGGACAGCCCGCGTACACATGCAGGTAAAAATGACTGCCCATCTTTTGGCATTGGCTTGACCACCTCTAGTTTTTCGCGACATCACCAACCAGGGGCCAAACACGTCCAGGCCAACATATGTAAAGGGTGGATCGGTACGTAGTCGGTCGGTAGGCAGGTCAGCCATGATCTGTTCTTCCTGTTTCCCTCGCAGCCTGCGGCAGGTCACACAGTTGAAGATGAAGCTACTGATCGCTCTCTTTCCCCCAACGATCCAGAATCCAGCTGCCCTGATGGCTCCTTCCGTGAAATGTCTGCCCTGGTGACAAACTCTCTCGTGGAAGTGTCGGACCAGCAGCTGAGTAACGTGATGTCTGCTAGGAATAAGTATAAGGTGCAACTCATCGGATGTGATCTGGGCTCTCGCTAGCCGACCTCCAACCCTGAGGATTTGATCAGGATCGATGAATGGACAGAGCTTGCTGAGTGGGCTTGCCTTAGGGATTGGTCGCCCCTCTTGTAGGCATTTGATATCCTCTGCATACATTTCACCCTGCACGGTAAGAATGATCGTTGCTTTGGCCTGTTTGAGCTGCTCTTTGTTGAGGTGTTCACGGCACATATGAAAGCCGTTACAAATGTTGTCCTTGGACCCCTTGGTAAAGGACTTAGCGATGTGTCCAAGACGTGCAACAGCCTTTAGGGGTGGCTTCTGTCCGTAGATCTACATCTGACTCAGGATTAACAAGGCTGAAAGTCTTTTCAGGGGATAGAATCTCTTTTCTGGTCTGTGCGAGAGTCGTCTTCATCTGAGGAGTTGGAGGCCTCAACCTCTGTTTTATTTGCTGAGACAGGAAGTTTAGCTTTCCACTGCTTAGGAGAAGGCTTCTCATCCTTGCAGGGTGCTGTGCTGAAACCTTGGAGGGAAAAACTCGGATCCATTCTCATGTCTGCTTGACTATTCACAAAGCCAACAAAAAAAGAAAAAGGGGGATAATGGACGAGATGCTCTTTCTTGTATGCCGTCCCTCGACTAACCCATGTGTCTTGGAGATTATGTGGAAGCTTCTCCACAATTGAGTTTATGCCTCGAGCTGAGTCAAGGAAATTGAGACCTGGTAGGTAGCCTTCATTCTTTGCGGCTTCTATCTCAAGGAGAAGGTCTGCAAGCTACTGAAGACGTTGGTTATCTTTGTTTGTGATTTTTGGTAAGTCTTCCAGATGTTGAAACAACGAAGCCTTGATCACCTCTGGAGAGCCATAAGCCTTATCCAAACGTTGCCATAGCTTGTCGAGTCCGGCTGTTGGATTGCTGACATGGACCGCTCTGATCCTCAGGGCATGTTGAAGGGACTCCCCGCCAAGCCACCTGGTGAGTAAATCTAGCTGCTCGCTAGGTTTGAGCTTCAAGCCTTCTATGGCATTGTGGAAAGAAGATTTCCATGACAAATAGTTCTCTGGACGATTGTCAAACACTGTGAACCCTGCTGTGAGGAGGTCGCGACGAGCGAGGAATGCGACGAGGTCAGAGACGTCTGTAGACTTGAGTGCATGCTTGTCACTGACCTTGTGTGGTGAACTCGCTGTGCTGATGTCTTGTGGTAAGTAGGGAGTGAAATCGTCGTCGTTGGCATGAGGAGACATTTGGTGGAGCATGTCTTGAGGATGTTTGCAACTTTGTGAAGTAAGTGGCAACACGTGCTGATTGGCATCAAAGGCGTCTTCGCGTTGGGGTTGTGAAGTGTTTCCTGTCTCTCTTTTTTCATCACATTCATCCTTTATTCGATGGCTGAAGTGCGTATTAATATAGTCATTTGTACGTTGCTTTGAATCCGTTGGTGATAACGGGGAGCCAATAGCTACATCAATCTCGGCGTTTTGGTTTTCTGCAGCAGCTTCGAGCACCTTTGCAGCAGCCAGTGCAGCTTCAGCTTCGCCTTCTTCTTTAAGAGCATTCAGTGTTGCATCAATTCGCATGCGTTGAACCATCATGTCAATTTGAAGTTTTGCATATTCAGCCTTTTTCCGTGCAGCTTCCGCCTTTGCTCGTGCTTCTGCTGCGATCTGGCTTGAGTTTGATTTGGAAGAGCGATGCGAGGATGACGCTCTGCTTGCATTTGACTTGGAATGACGTCAAGACGACACATTTGAAGCTCCACATTCTGACCTAACTTCCAAGTTAGATATTTCATGTCGGTCGGACATACTGCTGTAGTAGTGTATAGGACACCCACACTTGCGCTCTTGAGATGGTAATCTTTTCACTCTTCTGCCCTGACCATGTGTAGAACTGAAAATATGGTGTAGACAGCGAGCTAAACAATTTTCCAATAAAAACACAAAGAGGAGAGTCTTGCTTTGCGTTTTTATGGAAGTCCTTTTTGTGAAACTGCAACAAATACAGAGAATGACAAAGAAAACAAGTGGATAAGTAAACAGATCTTTCAGAATATATATATATATATATATATATATATATATATATATATATATATATATATATATACATTATTCATTTAATTTTTTTCAAGTTCGGCGGGCCGGAATAAAACGTTTAACGGGCCAGGGCGCTACCACTAACCTGGTGCTGAAAATGTGCCAACAGAATACTGTGCTCCACAGTATCAAACGCTGCAGTTAAATCATAACAAAACCAGACAGACATAGCGTCCAGTTTCATTTGCCACGAGGAGATTTCAATGATGTTATATACCACATATAAAATAAGAATTTATCCTGCCTTATATTATATTAGATTGCGTTCTAAAATCCAAAACAACCACCGTAGACTTTAGGAATTTATTTATTATTATGTTTAATTTTTTTATGGGCAAAAGTGTTTTAGAAAAAGAATAGGACAAATTTCTACTTATTTAATTAATGAATTTATTTTTTAATGGTTTGAAGAACAATCCAATCCGTGACTGTGGTCTGTTGCAACACAACTACCCAGTATCGGAAGTTACATTTTGCAGTCTCACTGATGTGTAGCTTGATCTTTTACCTCTGATGAAAGTTGTACTTGCCTCCTGAGCAAAACATGAGGGCCCTCAATCTGTCAGATCTGGGCCTCTGTTGTCGATAAAACATTTTATAGTAAGGGCATTTGATATTGATGATTCCCTTTTTGTCCTTTCTTCCTTTTACTTTGCCAACTGTCTCTGGTCCTGAAGTCTCCGAATTACAGATTGTATTAATGCTCTTTCTGCTTCTGATCACTTGTTGTCAGCTCCTGGCTCAATGCCGTCAATCCAAGTATGGCATTGTACTTTATCAGAACAGGCGAGCGTCATCTAGTTACTCATTGTCATTATTGTTAATAATGGAAGATTGGCAAACAGTTTAGTGTATATTTCCACCAGCTGTGGCTTGCGTCTATATTGAAATAATGCTTTGATTCTATCTGAATTGAACTTGAGTGAGTTATATTGACAACGGGCATGATATTGTATATGTGGACAGTGCGACACAAAGGGCCTGTGCTGCTATGCTCATTCCTTCGGTGAAATTTAAAATAATATGATCTTTCGTTGTTCAAATTTTGGCACAAACACAGTGGGGCTGCACAATATAGCCTATGTAAAAAAATATCAATAAAGCGATAAATTCCCATGCAATATGCATATTGAATTGTATGCTTTAATCTGACTTTGACCAATCAGATGCAACCGTATTTAAGTCCCATATTTGAAGATTTTTTTTCCCCGTTGCATTGATTGTGTATAGACCAATTTACTAGTATTGAATTATCCATAAGAGTGAGGAAAAACAATACGTTTTGGAATAAGGTTAAATTGAAATAAAATCAAAAACCAATACAAGTGTTCATTTCAGTTTTCTTTTCCTAATGTATTTCTAAGAATTCAAGCCGCAAACTAATTATGGTCATATAAGCGCAGTTGCTTGTTGGTACGACATGCAATTTAAATATGATCCACTTAGTCGACTAATCCGACTATTGTTGGTGATTAGTCGACTAGCAAAATAATCACTGAACCCTTATTAAAAATCGTCTTGCACATGTGCAATAAAAATTCAAGTTGACACGGAAGTGCAACATCATATAATATGTAGTTTCAATCGCAGGTCTCCCAACCACCAACAAAAAGCTATGCTCTGTGTGTGCGTGTGCGTGCGTGGGGGTGGGTGTGCGTGTGTGTGCATGCATTCGTGTGTATAAATTGTCTTAATTTTGGCCAAATGAACACTCCGGGTCCGTGCAACAACTCCATTTCGATTATAACTCGCGACTAACATGGTTAAACACAGACAGACACACTGTGTAGAATTCTGTCAGTGCCAACTTTTAGATGTGATCCCTGTGGCTCCGACCCTCAGTTTAGTCAAAATCAGCTGAGTCAGACATAGAAATACATTATTTCTTACCTCAGCTCACAAGGTAAACTAGAACTAAAACGTTGGGTCAACTCAAATGATTTGTTTTATTAGTGAGCATATGTGCAAGAGACGCATGTTTGCAAACAAGGCCTTTAATGAATTTATGTTTTATAAGTTCGACAAATAGTCACCATAAAATGAGCCATCAAGCTGCATGGATCAGTTGGTCCGCTTTTTTTGGCACAATCAGGGTTCTAAATTAACACCCACCAAGCCGCCAAAAAGGGACTAAATTTCATTTTAGGTGTTGATAAAAATTTACCAACCAGACAACTGTGTCAGTCACACATGAGGGGTTGTGCGGGAGAACCTGGTTTAACTTTAAGAGTCTCCACAACACTTCCAATAACATGATATTGTGCGAAGGAGGTTCCATGACCTGTCTTACGTTAACGGAGCACCATGTCCGACGATCTTTGTGCTACTTCCCACTCCAAGTCAAATCATGCAGCTATTTCAGCGTCATGATCATCGGATGAGTTAAATTACATGTCTATTCCCAACTATTTTCATTTTGGATGGAAAGATACCAGATTTGAATGACAGATTACATATATAAGTAAAGGGGTGCACTACATGTTCAATAATAGTTTTTACTAATGGCATATAAATATTATAACAATCGGCAGACTTTTTATTTTTTTAATGATTTTACGATATTTAATACCTCACTATCATTTACAGCGCTAAGAAACATAGTGGAGGAGTTGTTTTTAATATAGTTTTCTATTTCAAAGGAATTCTTTGGTTTAGGAATTCCCTTTGCTAGGTTGCTGCCGATATTGACAAAATATTTATTAAATTCGTTTGCTATTTCTACAGTTTTTTTCAATAACTATATTTGTATCTTTTATAACGTATTCTGGATAGTCTATTTTTTTGGAACAATGTTTAATTGCGTGATTTCATATTTTCCATATTTTGCTCTAACAACGTATGATAATGATCTCTCTTGTTCTTATATTTACAATTTTTTTTTTTAAGTTTTATACTTACTTTCGGCATCTTTTGTTCTCAGTTTGATGAATGTTCTATATAAAATGTTTTTCTTTTAACATGCGTTCTCTATACCCTTTGTAATCCAAGACTTATCTAAGCCTTTATACCTCCTAGTTATTTTAATTAATGGAAAATATTTATTGTATAAGGAGATTATTATAGACTGAAATGCTTTTTTTAAGATAAACTTTAAGTCGCCACGTGAGCACATCATATGCACGACGTACAATTCGTGGGTCTTTGTTAATCAGACCCTTTTTTAAAATTTGTCCCTCCCGCCGCAAAAAGGGGCACCCGGAGGGCTGGCTCATTCCGCCCCCGAGACGCCCAGCTTTGCCTATAACTGTAATGAATTAAGCTTCTTACAAAAGTACCTGCATAAAAATCACCTTGAATATCCCAAATGAATAAACCAAAACAGGACAGCCTAGAAGTGACAAGCAAGTCACACAAGAAGGAGTGAACAAACACCAACACAGAGCAAATACAGACACTAATTACAAAACAAGAGACAGCTGGGGAACACACAGGGGAGGGGAAGGAAGTAAGTGGCTGACACACGAAGGGCACTGCTGATGAGAACAGGTAAAACTAATAGTGAAATGAGCTGTACAACGACATTTAGGTTTGGGCATCTTTGGAATTCCAACGAACCCGGTTCAGATTCCAGTTCCTCATTTGGATTCTTTTTAGGCAGCAGTGGAAAAAAAGTTGAAAAGTGGGAATTCCGTCAGTTCTGACTGACTGTCTGTCACTTCGTCACCAACTGATGGCCGTTTTGCTGGAGAATGTCAAATGATAGAAAACTATAAAAACAGACTATTTTCGTCCGTCACTGGGATCTTCATTAACGGAGTCAGAATCAAAGGACCTTCTCAGTATGAACTTTTCAGTATATGCATTGGCGTCCTTACGTAAAGCTGACAACTCATGGAAATGCACACTGTGTGTCTCGCGTGATTGTTCCAGGGTGTGAATATACACCGGGGGAGCTTTGAGCGGATTGAACTGACTATGGGCTCATCTCATTCTTCTGCAGCCCTTTCCCATGTCCTCACTTCTCACACGTCTCTTTATATGAAGATTACAAAGGAGTGAGGAGGTAGAAATGTTTTGGCGTAATTTACCGGATAAGCCAATGGGAATGGTAACGTTGGTGCAGGTGGTTGCAGCTCTGTTTGAAGTGGGATTACGTTTGTCAAATGACAACACTGTCACGCTTCACTACTTTGCACTTGCGTTAGTGCTAGTTGGTTGCCATGAAAACAACAATCAACAATCTTTCTGTTTAGTATTTTATGTATGTGTATTTCTGAGCAAATAAACCTTTATGGAATTTAAATTATTTTGAGAATATTTCGTAAGCAGTTACTTCCGGTTTGGGTCACGTAGGAGAGCCAGAGAGAGATATTGTTGGAGAGAGAGACACGAGAGCGTCATGTTGTGTGATGGATTTTTATTATCTTCAAATGTATCTGCGACTGAGTTATAAAAGGTCCACTCAGTATCTCATGTTTTTTTTGATAGAATGTTTGAGTCAAAGAGATGATTTTAAATACTATGGAATATCTACCGTTATTAGTGCAAAGAGTGATTCTTTACTGGAGTAGATACCTGTGCTACAAATGCCTGTCAGTAGTACGTACTCGATGCCGATTGGCTTCGGCCAACGGGAAGTTGGCAGTGTTGTACAAGTCCCGGTTGCACAGACCACAATGATTATTTTGTTCATCATTGTCCACTTTTCAACCTGACGTGTAGATGCCATGTTTGTGACATAATGAGCACATTCTCAAAACTGTTTGGCTCTGGCACAGATTTGCAAACTTTATCGACTTATACATAATGGCGTTGCGATAATACCTCGACTCATGTTCTGCAGTACAGCTCGTGTCGTCATTTGGCAAAATTTTAGTGCATCTGTCAACAAGCTATATCCGTGTTTGTTCAAATGCCTACCTGCTGGTTACATTTGTGTGGTCAGCTGAGGTCAGCTGAATGCGTGTGGCTGCAAATTCACATAACTTATGCTGATTGATGAAAGCTATTTGGATTTATATGTATATTTATATCAACACAGTGTTGTATGATATGCAGCAGCCAAGCTCCAAAGCACTCAACTCCCACTCACCAAATCACAACAAAATGGTTAGAATAGCCATAAAAAAAAAACCGAAAAAACTAAAGTCCCCTTAGTAATACAATCCTTTTTATAGTGGGAGACGTGAATGCGTATGAATTTGCTTGACATTAATTGAAAGCTTTCTTAGTTCAATGTAGGACATTTGGATAAGGTCACTTGATTTGTTTTGGTGGCTCAAAAATGGTTTAGTTCAGTTTATTTCTTTTCTTCATTTCCCCAATCCGCAACCAGCATTCTTACTTTAGATCTCAGTGAATTGATATTGAACAGATTTTAGAGGAAAACTACACTGTTTAGATGGACACATACACAGAAGCCATCTAGGCCCGCATCCGGCTGGTCGAATTTTACAAGTTGCTTGATGTTGCATCCAGGCTGGTTCTTCGTTAAGAACTGGCTCGAGCCAGATGGAGTCTGGCAGCACAACATGCACTGAAAGCATTAGATAACTTGGACATCTACCTCAGCCCTGGCGGTCTGTGGGGGTGTGTGTGTTTGTGTGTACGAGCATGTGTGTGTAAAGAAGAGAGAGCGTGGAAGGGGATCAGCAGCATGCAAAATGGTTCTGCACATCAAAGGTTTTGCTATGATACATGCAGAAGCTCAATGTCTCTGCCAGCAAAGACCACTGCTGATACGGGGCTATTTATGTGTGTGTGCGGGGGTGTGTGTGTGCGTGTGTTTAAATGTTTGATCTCTCTTAAGATACTTACTGTGGCTGACACCTTCAAATGTACCCAAGTGCCATCTTCAAACAGACACCTATTTATTGGTTGCATGCATCCAAGTGGGCGATAATGCGTGTGTGTGCTTCACATGTTTGGATCATTCACATAGTTTCAAACACCGAATACAATACACATTTTTTTTTTAATACGTTTCATTGTTTTTTATTTGGAGTAGGATCTCAGTTCCTTCTTTCACATGTCAACCTATTTTCATGTATCCAAAATGAAAATTTCTCTATAATGAAAGCTATCGTTTGACAGATGCCATCTTTCAATTTCCCAATGTTTGCTCGGTGATATTGGAAGATTTTAACCCTCAAGGGTCTCTCAGTCATGCCGACGAGATGGAATTCAGTGAAGTTATCTGTTTTTCAGGGAACTGGTAGATGGTATTATACGCAAATACGGTATTAGTGATTTAATATGCATAAAGGTTGCTCCAGGCAAAAATTACTTTGGCAGGATGAATCTTATCACATATTCTATTGTTGCTGCCCAATGTCAACTATTTAGACCCATGAGCCAAACTCCCACCTGCAATTACATCTGGCTTCAGCAGCCTATGCATGCAGTGGCGGACGGCGAGTTTGGGATGTCTTGATAACACCTTGCAAAAGGATGTTAAAAAAAAAAGCTTTTTATTTTAGCGTGGGGCGGCACAGTGGACGACTGGTTAGCACGATGGCCTCACAATGCAGAGGTCATGGGATCGATTGGACGCCCAGCACCCTGATATCTCATCGGCCTTCCTGTGTGGAGTTTCCGTGTTCTCCCCGTGCCTGTGTGGGTTTTCTCCGGGTACTCTGGTTTCCTCCCACATTCCCAAAAAATGCATGACAGGTTGATTGTACAATCTAAGTTTCCCCTTGGTATGATTGTGAGCACGTATGGTTCTGTGTGCCCTGCGATTGGCTGGCAACCAGTTCAGGGTGTCCCCCGCCTACTGCCCGAAGACAGATCGAATAAGCTCCAGCACGCCCACGACCCTTGTGACGAGAAGCAGAACAGATAGTGGATGGATGAATTTAGTTTGGCATTAAAGAAGAGACAGAGGCATTTCAAATATTTCAGTATGAATACTGTTATTAGTAAACCCCAAAACATTTATCTTTATCTTCCTATATACATCACCTCCAAGCAACTCCAAACATCTACACTACATTAGTCACATGGTAACCGCACGCTTCTTGTTCTCTGATTTCAATCTGTGTCTCCAAGTATGTATGGCTGATTGAAACTTTTGTAAATGTACTGCTTCTCGTCTTGTCCAAAGCACTCTTGAAAAATGGATTTTTATTCTTCATGAGATTTTCCTGGATAAATTAATAATGGGTATATAATCTCTCTTTGTGGAACCCATTAGAATCGCCGGCGTTTATCTTCAACTTCAGTTTAACTCATCATTGTCATCACTGAAATCTTGTGTCACACCATTGCTGCTGTCAAGCAAAGTTGTGCAAACTATAGGTGGCACCACATAATCTTTTTTTTTTTTTTTTTTGCATGTTTATTGCTCCATCCCATAGGTTCCAATTTGTGGTAAGGAGCCAAACAACCAATGGAAAACAGTGTGAAACATAAATGACTGAATGATGAATGAATATCAGTTTGTAATGGAGTGCCATTTTCACACAGAAGTAATTTGTAAAAGCTATGATTATGCATTTCTTTATTTAGCTGTATAAAGTATTTTGAGTGTGACATTTGAGAAATGACAGTGATAGTTAAAGGGTAGCTGCCTCTCCATATTTTTCCTCATGATTAATCATCAAGATGGTACATTCTATTTTTTCTGGCACTGACGGCTATTTGCATACCGTTTGAGTACATCAATATGTCCAATACACATATGCACCAGAATGAAATCAAGCACATACGCCATCATTTATCTCCTGTGAGACCAATTACCCATTGATTCAATAACTGGAACTGCCACAGCTGTCAGTGTCAGCCACATTGCCAAGGAAGAGTAATTTTATGCCTGTTGTACACATAAATATACAAAGATAGATTTAACAAATATGGACCCACTGATTACTAACCTGCCGTGAGGACCAGTTTTATGAAATACCTAGTACTAGATTCAAATTATCTGTGAAAATTACACACACAAGAGTATCCCAATCACAGACTTCAGACTCAGGGAAACTTAAAATGACTCATTCTGTGTGGTCTTTGGTTGAGGAGGAGGAGACAAATGCAGGGAAGTCAAGCATGGAGTGGTTTGAAGTGCAAAACAACATGCATAACGTATTTTTAACGTAGTGTGTGTACAGTGCGTATACTAAGTCCAAAAAGTTTCCATCAAGAAAGCATTCCATCTCAATAATGGTTGAATCAGGGCGACACAATTGATCATTATGGATAGCAAGCATCTCATATCAGCTAGGGTGAACACAGATAAGCATATGAAAATTGTTCTCAGATTTGGGACCCCAAATGGTGACCAGGCACAGTGAAATGAAGACATACTGACGGTTGGGCCGGGTTCTGTGTTGTTTGAGATGCAAGAGATGAAGTTTTAGCTAGATTTTTGTAAGGCTTCACTTTTCACATTGCCCCTTCCTATAAAATCTCCCCAAAGCAATTTAAGACAGATGAAATGGGAAAATTGAGGTCTGTGATTTGATAACAAAAAGCAATGAAATAATCTATCGATCAATTTATACAATACCGTTCAGCAGTTCCAGTGTATGGAACCATAATACACCACATTGCCAGTTCTTTTTCATGACCTTGTATACCCTTTTAAAAAATAAGTTTAGTCCAGATTCTCAAGTCACATTTTTCATCTGCATACAATGTTATGTGGCAGATGAGTCAGAAAGAAAGGTGACTCACCTTCATCTTGGTCTTAGTCACTCACAGTCGCAGACAGGTGATGGATGAACTATTTTGACACACACTTTTGGCGGGTTGCCATATAAAGTTCAACCTTATGACCACGGCTCAGATTTTACGGGCATCCACTATCAGAGCCAACACATCAAAAGGTGGTGACTAGTCCACTGCCCTCGTCTTCCCCCGAGTGTCCGTTCAACCGTAACTGTGATAACATGACCACCATGTCAATAATCAAATCCTTATGCTTGAACCTGGTGTTCGTTATGCAAAATTTGTGATGAGCATGAAAGTCCAATGCTTAGTATTTTCCTATATTAGCTTCTCCAAGTCTCACTCTTTATCTTTGCTACCCTTCAATGGGTTTTTTTCGTACCAGATGTGCGTATGGCATGCAGGGACAATACAAGAGAAGCACGTCACTTTTTCCTCCCCAATTAATTAATTCTTCGGAAATTATTGGTCAAGCTGGCTGCCTGCATGGCGCAAATTGATGATGACCAATGGACCGCATTACCTTTTCAGATTGAGAATAACCCATACAGCAATGCTGTCTGCTTGGATGCATTAACTATGTTTGGGTCACGTCCAACCACATGTGCAATCAGTGAGTGCATGAGAAAATCTGCTCACTTCAGACAAACAAAGTAAAGCAAGAAACAGAATGTCAGATTTTCAAGAAATCTATCGTTTTATTGTTGTTATAGTGTTTTAATGTTCAAAACTAGATCCGTTTTGTTTTTGTTGATGTCCATACTGCTGTGGCTTCAGTAAACAAATAATTAGATTTCTTTAGGTGGAATTTCAACAGCAGAATATAATGTTGCACAAAGGCCAAAAAGGATAAAACCAGCACATTTATGCCTATGTGAATACTTTTACCTGGAAGCAATTCCTATAAGAAATTTGTCTTTCTCAAAATCCCTCTAAAGAGCAAAGTGTGTGTGTGTGTTTCTCTATAGCACACGCTCAGCCATGTGTAGGCTGCCTAATTAGTGAATGTGTCTGGTTGCGTGCGTGTTCGCGTGTGTGTGTGTGTCAAGGACCCCAGAGGATGCTGTTTTCCTCATTTGTGGTGACAAATAGGCAGCCTTTGGAGAAAGGGCGGTGTGCTGTGCTGCAGTTGACCCCTGACATCTCATTTGGACCTGATATATGGCGCAGTCACAGCCTGCTGTTTCCCATTTGATGAAATGACCAGGTAGCGTTGGGTCTGAACGGCAGAGAGCTACTCCAACACAGCATGACTGACTGGATGTAAGCATGTGCTGTACAAGAAGCAGCTTGCTGCTCTTAAAGCTGGATTGCGTGTCACACAGGATCCACGTTTGCCCAGATTTCATGGTATTAGCTTGTTCCTTTTTTTTCATATGGGATGCTTTCTTCAGTTTACTTGGGGCATGATGCACAACAAATCAGGTGCTGGTCATGGTTGTTTGTAGGGATGGGTACTGGGCCCTGGTACGCATCTGGCCACAGGGCTAAATTATTCAACACCGGAGTTTTCTTCCACTACCCCCAAACGACTGTTTTCCATAACGCATTCTTTTCAGTGGATGATAGAAACAAGTTGCTCGCCGGAGAGTCTCTCGCATTCGATGCAGAAGCGCTGACCACAAATGTTGGTGCGCTGAGTGATTGACAGTCATAGCGTGGAAAGTGTTTTTAAGTTATTTCTCAAATATTGATCGTGACAATGCTTGGACACACGCAACTTTAACATTTCGTCAATGTTTAAACACACTTTCAAATCCATTATAATTTTGTAATATAAAATTACGATTTTCCCGTTAAATTTCACAATCTATTTGCATTATTTGATTATTTTGTAACCGAGAAAATTTCAGAAAATAAAGAAAACTCCATTTGCGCCGATCACCGGTTATTAAGCTCAGATGAAAATTCTGATCACGTAATTGGATCGGGACTTCTCCACAACCTAATTTTTAGCCAGTTGTGTGAAAGCGTGTGCCCCATCTCAGAGCCGTTAATTACTCGCAGCCAGCGCCTGCTTTGCAACAGCCGTTGGACTACTTTTCAAAGTAGTTCGATGACTGTTGCGTTGCTTTATTTCTTTTCTTCTTTTTCATTGATATGAACATAATGTATAATTCACTCTTTATTAAAGTAAGAGGATATACTTTAAATTGCACTTTGAGGACTTTTCATCCATGATCCATGTATAAAATAAGACGGTATCCTGCCTTATATTGCACTTAGTTGATTAGAACATTTTACGGGCCATATTTGATATTTGACATTTCATTTAATGGAAAATTGTGTTTTATAGACAAAATGAAGACAATTTTCAAATGTATTTTTTTCTTTTTTTTTTTTTTGCTGATCCGAAAAACAATCCTATTCAAACCAGGAGTTTTTTGATCCGTTGGACTCCTAGTCAGCTGGAAAATCCCTCAGCCTTAAAATAACTTTATAAAATATGAATAGTCTTCCCACTCTAAATTGAATGGAGGACTATACATTGTCCAAAGGTGTGATTGTGAGTATGAATAACCGTGTTTCGCCACGTTTCTTGTAATTGACTGCCAGTCAGTCTGGCGTGGTCACAAAGTCAGCTCAGTTACCAACCATACTAATGAGGACTAATAGTATCCATCCATCCATCCATTATCTGTTCTGCTTCCCCTCATGCGGGTCGCAGGGGGGTGGTGCCGCCTATTCCAGCTGTCTTCGGGCAGTAGACGAGGTAACACCCTGAACTGGTTGCCGGCACACAGAGACGAACAAACAAAAATCCACACTCACACCTAGGGACAATTTAGAGCAGGGGTGTCAAGATCCAGTCCTGGAGGGCCGCTTTCCTGCATGCTTTCAATCTCTCCCGGCTGCAACCCACCTGATTCAAATGATCAGCTCATCAGCAAGCTCTGAAGAAGCCTGATAAGTATCCTGCTCATTTGAATCAGGTGGGTTGCAGCTGGGAGAGATGGAAAACATGCAGGACACCGGCCCTCGAGGACTGGAGTTTGACACCCCTGATTTAGAGTGTCCCATCAACCTGCCATGCATGTTCTTGGAATGTGGGAGGAAACCAAAGTACCCAGAAAAAACTCACTCAGGCATGGGGAGAACATGCAAACTCCACACAGGAAGGCCGCAGCCGGAATCGTTCCCACGACCTCCGTATTGTAAAGCCATTGTGCTTCACCACTTGGTCAACAAGCCGACTAGGAGAAATGGTATAGAAAATTAATCAATCAATGGACATGGATTTGTGCTGTCAAATTTGTTTAACTAATTAGTTACCCAAAATTCCTTCCGTAATTATTGCGATTCATCAAACATTTAAACTATTTTTTGTGAAGCTTGTAGCAGGTATTTAGTTGAATAATATTTTGGAATTAATGCAAAATCACCAAATATTAAGTGTATTTTAAATCAAAGACTGTTCTAATAGCTTTCTTTGATCCATGAATATGATCAAAATGGAGAAGCAATTGTCCAAACATCCATAGTACATTTAGTTCTGCCCACTAGCACCACACTCTAGCAGTGCTGATTTGCAAGGCATCTTGAGCAGGTGTATTGCAAAGTATGCATATTACTTTTGAAAAAAATAAACCTGAGTTAAAATATTTAATCATATAAAATCTCGAGTTAAGAATGTAATTTTGACAGCCCTAGTAGATATACATATTTATTTAACAAACAGTGCACTGAAATGATGTCATGTGAGTCGACTTCAAGATGTACAGTACCTTACCCTGACATGCACTTTTGAGCTTGCATAGTAATAAAATGGCTCTCCCATGCCTGTACTTTGCTGTACCCATTCTCTTATCCACCCACTACCCCACTCCCACAACATTTGACAGTCTTATCATTATTCTCCCTCAAGCGTCACATCCCTATTCTGTGGCCGGGCTAATCCAAACTTAATCAGAGTATGCATACATCGCACTGTGAGACCGAGATTGGGAGGAGAGTGAAAGAAGAATGCTTTGCCAGAAATGCGTGATTGAGGGGAAGACAGGTCAAGTAAAAATAGGGAGAGTATTGAAAGCATGACAAGCCTGAAACAAAGAGTCTCTGGACTAGAAAGCAAATACAGATAAATGAAGCAAGCAATTTAGTAGGCACGTTAAGAGCATTTCTAGGAGCAGCTGATGCATGTCTTACATCAGAAAACAATATTAAAATGCTTTATATATGTGTTTTAATAATTATTTATATATTAGCAAAGTCATATTTACTTTCGACTGAAATGACCAACTGTATTGTTTCGATTCAACATGAGTAGCACCAAAATTAACTCTGCTGCAATTGTAAAGTCAGAAGCTATTGGACTATGAGAAGGCTAGTCAGGGAGAAATAAGATATTAAATATAATGATTATTATAAATATAAATATGTTACTTTCTAAAGGGCCTCAGGGTACCACCCTGGAACAGAAAAATAACCAATTTACTGATACCATTATACTCATAACCTAGTAAGGAGTGTGTTCTAATATAGGCCAAAAAAAGAGTATCGGATTTTATTGTATTACAAGCCAAATCTCCAATATTAGAACTTGTAGCTAAGCAGTCCATTGGAGAGTCCGCTCCAGTTCTTGTATCCAACAGCGTCGAGCACAAGCATTTATAGCCCACGTGATCAAAGCAACCACTCCTGTAAAAGCGCTAGCTAGCTAAATAGGTCAGGGAGTCACTATATTTCTTAAAAAATATTGATGGATTTTAAAATAGTGTGGATTTAATCGACATTGGATTACAGTACAAATTGATGAGTTGACGAGCACAAACATTGGACTGCTTGTTATCTTGTCCAGATGATATTCCTTGAATTCCTAAAAACGATCTAACACTAGGGGCTCTATTTTTGTCATTAGCATATCTGATATCTGTGGTGCAGCGCGAATGCGAATGATCCTGCAAAACTTGCCTTACATTTTTGCCAGTTTAGCAGACCAGTCGGCCACCAAACCGGACTTTCTTGGAGATGCGCCTGGCAAATTGACAATTTGGTGGCAGAAAGTCAATCTAACCTTATGCCTACTCAGACCACGTCTTAGTCTCGGGACAGGCCCTTGGTGAATTTCATCAATACGCAAGCAGACAGTAACTGGACTCAGTTCATATATTTAAGTCAGTATTTGTTGTTACTAGCTCATTCTGTATTTAATAAGGGTGTCCCCAGAACAGTCACAATGCTGTTGAGACAGCTCTACTCACTGTCCTCTAACGCAGAGAGAATTTTACCATGTTGACATACGAGATTACGAGTGCACCATATTTGAAAGGAATAAGAGGAGACACTTTGATTGATGGTGAGTGAAGTCTGCTGTAAACTCTCTCAGTGTGGTGCAAGCACGCCCACTGTCAGATCCTTACAAATCGAACCTGCCTCTGGTGCAAAATTGTGCCGCCCACCGCACAGGATTTATACAATACATTACGATACAATACAACTTTCTTTATATAGTGCATTTCACAAATGTTGTAACAAAGCGCTTTCCATATGGAGTAATATAAATTAGCGGGAAATTAAAACACAAATTATAACACATAAATAATAGGTTCTAGAAGAACAGCAGAAACAGTGACTAAAAAAAGCTAAAGAATAAAAATGCGTCTTCAAACGAGTTTTTAAAGTGGGGGGTTTCCTCACATTTAATGAAAGCTTATTCCATTGGGAAGGACCGGCAACAGAAAAGGCGCGATCCCCGTGAGGCTCCGCCTAGTCCTCGGCACCTCCAGCAGCATTTGGTCCATAGACAGGCATAGGGCAGGTGCGTAGGGATGGAGGAGCTCTGAGAGGTATGAGGCAATTTAGGGACTTGAAGACAAACAGAAGTATCTTAAAGCGAACTCTAAAGTGCACTGGGACCCAGTGAAGAGAGGCTAAGATTGGGGTGATGTGTGTGTCTTCCGAGCGCCAGTTAAAAGGCGAGCGGCAGCATTTAGGACCAGTTGGAGCGAGGACTGGCTGACTCCAAAGTAAAGAGCATTGCAGTAATTTGATGTAACGAATGCATTGATTAGTGTTTCTAAGTGCTATTCGAAAACAAAAGGGTTCACTTAGGCCAGCTACCTAAAATGAAAGAAGCTGGATCGAACAACAGCACTGATTTACCGATCTAATTTAAATCACTATCCAGTTTAAAACCCAAGTTCGAGACTGTTGGCTTTAGATAAGATGCCAGGGCACCAAAGTCAATAGGGTTGAGAGTACAAGGGCCACTTGGACCGAACACCAAAACCTCTGTCTTATTTTCATTGAAATTCAAAAAATTAAGTGACATCTTGAGTTTGATGTCCTCTAGACAGGACAAAAGTGGTCTCAAGGCGAAAGTGTCTTTTTTTGCGGAGCGGGACATATATCTGACTGTACTCTGCTTAGCAATGGAAGGAAATTCCATGTTTTCGGAACCTAGGGGCAGCAAGTATAATGAAAACAGCAAGGGCCCAAAACAGAACCTTGCGGAACTCCATACAACAAAGGGGCAGGGCGGGACTCAGAGCAACATAGGCGATCACAAACAGTCCTGCCAGTCAAATAGGATCTAAACCACTCAAGAGCACTACCATTAATGCCCACCTGATGCTGTAAATGAGCCAGAAGAATACTGAGGTCCACCGTGTCAAACGCTGCAGTTAGATCCAACTACACAAAAAACACAGTCTCCAGTGTCGTTTGCCATGAAAATATCATTGAAAACTTGTAAAAAGCCTGACTCTGTACTATACATTTTCTTGAAACCTGACTGGAAAACCTCCATGACATTGTGTTCATCCAAGAAAGATTTTAACTAAATGTGCACAACCTTTTCCAGAATTTTAGAAATAAAAGGCAATCTGGAAAAGGGTCTAAAATTTAACAGCACACCTTGATCAAGGCCATGTTTGATTTGCAATGTTCCTAAAAAAAGTAGAGACCTTGGTGTTGATCATGTTCACCACTAGTGAGTGAGTCTTGAGGAAAAGGGGAAACTGAGGTTTCCATGGGTGTGACATGCCACGAAAGAGAAAGTTTAAATGTTTTTTTAAGATGCATTTGTTGAAGGTCTTAAATGCACCACATAAACTTTAACAGCAACCCACAAGATTTCACAGTGTCTTTCAAAGGCCAGTTCTGCTACAACCCGTTATTTGGCATATTTAGGAGTTTTTCTCCCACTATGATGGAATAGGGTGAACAAACTCACATAGAAAAGAGCGATATCAGGTTCTGACATTAACAGTGGCCTGATGACATGGGACCACCCGATGTTCACTGATACTGGCCGACTAGGCCACCAGTACAAGTTTACTGAAATGATATCCACATGTTCTTGCTTTTTTAACATGTAATATACAATATTAAGGGTTTCATCCACTTAAATTGATCAATCTGTACTCTGCCACTGCTGCACACATTTGATTGCCCGTTCACTTTTGCGATGTGCACTACATACATGAATTTTGGCCATTGGCAGGTTCACATATATAATTCTGAATTTTGCTCAGTATTGTTTTAAATCACAATATCTATAGAACAGGCATCACCAAATGGATCCGGACCGCGGGATGGTTCGGACCGGACCCATGACCAATCTATGATGAATTTTTTTCAGGGCGCATTCGCAAACGTTGGCGCTGCAATTCTAGTTAATAAAGCCGTCACTAATTTGAGCCAATCAAATCTTTTGTTTACGATCCACTGCCAATTGCGCAGCAGACCGGAAGAGAGTGCTGCTGACACTATGCCTTGCTAAAAAGTTAGCGAGGTCGATGCGTGTTGTTTTAAATGAATGGACGGAGAAATTTACTTTCGTTCTGGCTGCAGCCGATTCAAAACCAGTGTGCATCATATGCTCCGAAACCGTCGCAACATTTCGAAGCGCCACTACGAAACAAAGCGCCGCCCTTTTTTGCAAAGTTATCCGCTGAAGTTTGAGGTGAGCGCACACAAAAACATCGAACTTTGAGTGCAGTATAACAGATGTTTACATTTTCGTTTACATCCCAGCGGCATGTAAACGAATGTTCACTAAAAGTATCCTGGCTTTTGGGGAAACATAAAAAAACATTCAGTGATGGGGAAGTTGCGAAGGAGTGCTTAAATGCGGTTGCACAAACATTATTTAAAGGAAAACACAAAGCCCAGATGTGTGAAATAATCTACCAAATCCCAATGGCCCTGATTCCTTTCCAACCCAGATGTAAATTACTGGCAAGGCAGTCACAAACTCATTTTTCTCATTAAGAGAAGTTAAAAAAAATATTCAAAAGAAAAGGTGGTGTCAAAGCTAATTTTGAATTAGTTTTTCATGAGGACAGCCATTTTTATTTATTGTGTACTGAACATGTTGACCTGTTTTACTTGGATAATTAGGCTTTCCGTTTTTTTTTAGGCTGATAACTCTTTGATTTAAGAAAAAAAAAGGCAAAAGATGTTAACTCAATGCTTAGCACTTAATATATTTCCGCAGGAGATATTTTACTGTTTTCTCTGGAAGTGGCACCCTTAAGTTCCTGGAGCCACATTTTCTTGAATGTGAAATAAACGCCTTATATTTGTTTGACTGGCAAAGATGTTTAATGGGAACATTGCTAAATATTTAGTATATAAGTGCGCTCTGTTGAAAATTACTAAATATTGAAACTATATAAAAATGTGAACATAGGCTAGACCAGCGGTCGGCAACCTTTGACACCGAAAGAGCCATTTGAACCCGATTTCCACGGAAAAGAAAACACTGGGAGCCGCACATCTCAAATGAAAAATAAAAAACTTCTACTACTTTACCGCAGCATGTTTCTTATGAAATCCACGTGCTACAGAGAAAATTACATTTTATTCATTTAATGAACACATTTTGAACATTTTGAATTCTTGAAAAATAATAACAATGAATGTCTCTTTCAAATAAATTAAAAAGCTGAATTTAAATTGTCCATGTAGCAAACGAAAGCAGAAAAATGCCATGAGGCGTCATCCTTATATCCATTTATCTTATCTAAAATGAAGATAACACTGTATATATTGCTTTTTCTTACCTTTACACTTTGTATAAACAACTATAGTGTGGTTATGTCTTATGAAGTGCTACGGAGAAAATTATGTGACGTCTATTTTGAGCGACGAAAAAATTGTCAGGACCGCTTCCCAGCCTGAAGCGGTGTAAGGTGGACCCTTAAGCGCAGACTCAGGAGGTAGGATTGACAGGGCGTTTATTGAAGGCCGACAAGCAACACACAATAATCACTATAGGATCAATATTTATAAATTTACTAACCGCAAGGGTTCTATGATTACCACCGCCGGGAGGGCGAAACGGAAAACGCTGGGTGACCGGGTCACTCCAGGAAATAAATAAGGAAAGAACAGAAATCGCTTGCAACGCAAGGAACCAAAAAACAATGCTTACCACAAAAAGGGTGAAGACAAGACCAATTGGAACGAGAAAACTTAAAGCGAGCCGTAAAGTAGCTGTGAGCAAACCAAGGACAAAATACGCAAATGACAAAATTGAGAGCAAATCACGAGGAGAACAAACTATGAACAAGACCATGAGCAAGCGCATGAGCAACGCTTAAATAGTCCGTAATCAGAGTCCCAATGAGGCGCAGCTGTGGCGATCGGGAGCGCGTCCGGCTCGTGGCCGCTTCCGGGAGCGGAACCGCCGGGCCACGCCCACTCGCTGGGAGCGCAACAGATGGATCGTGACAAAAATAATATCAAATAATTTAATTAATATTTTAATATTTCAAGATCACAATAATCTTCAAATTTAGAACTAAAAGAATATAAAAACTAACACAAATAAAACACACTTCAATTAAATAAAAAAAAAAAAATTGTAATTTATTTTCCCAAGCCAATCAGAGCCGCATTATGAGGATGAAAGAGCCGCATGAGGCTCCGGAGCCGCGGGTTGCCGACTGCCGGGCTAGACATTAAGTGTAGTCGGACTTTGGTTCGGACCTTTTAATTGGAAGAAATTTTCGTCGTGGACCTCTGTGACTTTTAATTGAATACCTCTGCTATAGAATATATGTGATGGAGATTTTTTTTAAAGCGGCTGCCCTGATCACCCACCCAAGTTAGGCACTTGTGTGCCTTTTGGCCACTAAGACTTTATGCTTTACCCACTGGTAGGCCGACATTTATAATTTTTCTTTTCATTGAATATTGTTTTCAATCATAATATCCATATATTGAAGATTATCTCCACAGTGTGGATATATTTTTTTAAGCCATTGCCTTGTCCCCGTACTTGCATGCATTTTGGCCACTGAGACTACACGCTTCACTATCCATCTGCAGGTTGATCTACAAATATAATTAGGAATTTTGTTATTCTTGGATTGTTTTAAATCTGGGCCAGAGTCAGTTCTGTCAGGACCATCCAATAGTAGAACAGCATCTCAGGGCATTACTAACACTGAAGAATGATTATACAAGATTACATTAACCGTTCTTATTTTTCCGCATAAAAATGTATTTCATGAGATGATACTAAAGATGTCATTTATTTAGTTTTTGTGCATGTGTGTTTACTGTTTTAAACAAAGGAATGCCGTACAATTATAGCAGAGATGATAATGATCTTCACTGAGTTATCTTCCACATTGCAAACACAGAATAGATATATGCACATAACTACAGTTAGCCAAAGTCAATACTGTTGCTGTATATTAATAATTACCAGTTACAACAGAGCCTTTGAAACAAGCTTCTGTGAATTTTTATCAGTGTTGTGGAGAGAATTTCTGTGGTTTCTTTATTGTTAATTCTTCCCACTGCATTTCAGTGGCGTCAATAATTTGGCAGTTCAGGGGTTTACCCCGCGATTGTGACTTTTTCCACTCACAGTCATCTGTTTTTCTGTTTTTAAGTCAAATCTTGCAGAAATATTGCTCTCTTATCAGATAGCCATTTAATGATGTCAAGCCCAAATGTACCGGTATTCATTCGACAATAAAAATAAAGAAATTAGCTTGACAGAGCCTATATGTTCAGATGGGAGTATGAAATTGATCCTGTTTGTTTTGAAATCAGAATAAAACAGTGTCATGGTACGGTTTGTGTGTGACCCATGAAAGTTATCTTTTGGAAAAAGCGGACTCAACCCAACTCAATGTGTTTGCTCAATAAGAAACCCTACATTCATATGTGCTAACTCACAGTTCTACAAGACAAAGTCTTCGGAAGACCCTGTCTTGCTGCACAGTATTTAGGATGTGAATGAAGACTTGATTGGATCTGACGACCTGGTCAGTGCAGTGGCTCTGCCACTCTAGCCATCGCCGACGGCAACCAGGAACCAAATCTTCTGGCAAAGGTAATAAGCACATGTATCAAGAATATTGCTGTTGCCTTTTCTATCAGCCAAGACCAGGAAAGCAGTGTGAGCAGTTCATGTGTGAGAGAACAGTCATCAGTCAAGGTAGCACTTCTACTTATTCAATTAGAACACTCATTCAGAGCCAGGCTAAGTGGCGAGAGGAATGAGAGTTTATAATTCTAATCAGTGTGATAAATGACCAAATTAAGGGTCTCGGAGTTTGATGAATCTTGTTGATTACAGAGGTTGGTCCAATCAAGGCCGATGTGCTGTCTTGGTGTTCCCCAGGAAGAAAGAAAAAGAGCTGTTTAAGCTGTCAAACAGTAACTAATGAATGAAGTATCATTAGCCCCCAAAATGGGTTTGGTAACTACAGTAAAATATTATTTTGCAGATTGATTGAGCATTCCATATGTAGGAACATTCACGTCTTTGTTAGTACATTTGTCATGTGAATTCACTAGGGAATTTTATTTCTAACTTTCTCAAGAATTTGTTACTTAACATGCAATCTCTGGGAAACTATGATAGCTAATTTGCATAGATTAGCTGTTACAATTGACAGCAGTTGAACATTATGGCATTTGACATATGGACACATCTGGTTTTTCAATGGCATGAGCAAGTGTGTCTCAACTTTTTTGACTTTGTGGGCCCTATTTTTGTCTTCAGCGCACTTCTTGCACAGAGCACATGGCTGGAGTTTTCTTTCTTCTGGTATTTTCCTGGTAAAAATGGGCATAAGCAGGTGCTTTTGCTGTTCTGCAGCGTTGTTGGATGGGAAATCGCCAAATCTCTGCCAATTGTAGCAGATAACCTCATTTACATTAAAACCAGGGTGGTCTAAGAGCACACAACTTGACAGTGCGTAAGCAGAAATAGACTTGCCAGGGTCCGTGCATGAGACTGTCATGTGCAAAGTGCGTTTATGCAGGTAGCCTGAAAGATCTACCCTGCGTATGATGTAGATGGGCATATGACATGGGCAATTGGAGACCAGCTTGCATCCACGACCATGCATCCCGAATGAGCGCACTGCTCATAACCTGCCAGGAAGGAACACAACACTGCTCCACTGGAGCATACAAGGCCATATATACTGGAGGCCACAGACATGTTGGCACACAGCCAACAGCCAGTTGAATTGTGAAGGCAGGATGGCCGTCCACCAGCAGAGGAGTGGGAGGCAGGGGCGACAAAAGGCTCTAGATACTGGTTTCACTTTGAGCCCGGAAGCCAAAAAGAGCCACAATTTCATAAAGCCCAATGAATCAGGGTACCGTTTTCTTGGAGTCCACCTTCAGAGGAAGGTTCTGAATATTAAGCCACACCCTTTGGTTGACTGAGCAGCTGGGTACGAGAGAGCAGTGACGATTTGCTTGTACCTGGGACCTCAAAATGGCACAGAGAAAAGAAGAAAGGGCTGACTTCCAGATCAATGGAACTCCACAGTTAGTCTTCTGTAAGGTGAACAGTAGCAGTTGGTAGTCCAACGAGCACTGGCACTGCCAAAGAAATGCCAGGGTTCTTCGAATTCTGTAGTGAGGCGGACTGAAGCACCTTGGAATGAACGACGCCAGGCATAAAAAGGGAAAAGGCCTGGGACCTTCATCAGGAGGAGACTTCCCCTCCTGAGCATCTTTGACCACAGATTCAATCTTCCAACTAAGGGTGGCTTAAAAGGAGGGGTCAGATAGAATTGCCTCAGGGTCTCAGATGTAACGTGTTGAGAACCTTAACAATAAGGCCGTGTGAATGTGAACCGATCGAAGAATTGCGCCCGCCCGGTTGCTCGGGAGTGCAGTGATTAGTCCACATGATGGAGTGTTCTGGACCTTCCAACAAATGTCACAGTTTCTCCAAGGCATGTCTGTCTCCAATACTGTTGTTTCTTTTAGCAAAAGAAAGTCTGTGTGAAAAGAAGGCACAAGGGTGGATTTTACTGTCTTTCTGGGATCTCTGAGACAACACTGTATCCTCAACCCGGATGCATTCACCTCTACAGACAATTGCCCGTTAGCATCAGGATGATTGAGGACGAGCTACAGCAAAATGATGTTTCAGGTCACAGAACGAACTGTCGGCTTCTTCAGACCACCAAAAAGGTCTAGAATTTGATGTGAGTGTGGTAAGAAGGGCTACAATGCGACTATGATTTTTGATAAATCTCAGATAAAATCGAGCAATGCCAATAAACTGCAACTGTTTTCTGGATGATGCCGAGGAGTAGATGTCCATGGGGGAAAAAGGTACTTGAAACACGACAGGAGACCCGGACAACTGACATGAACATTGACATGGACAATGAACCGACAGGAACCGAAAGGAAACAGAGAGGGAAATGCAAACATATTGACGAGACAACAAGAAACACCTGGACAAGACATTAAAGGTTAGAGGGAGCTGATTGGTCAACACAAGGGCTTGGCTACACGAACACAGGTGGACACAATAAGCATGACGAGACAGAAAACACAAAGGACAAGGCAAAACATCAAACTAAAGACAAAAACCTAAACCAACAAGGCATATCATGACCGAGGGTAGTTATCTGGCTTCTGAAATATTTGCATTGCATAATGTAACAGAGTAATAATCATGTCTGATGGCGTAAAGAACCCAACGATGAAATATGAGGAAAAGATTTAATTGACTTTACATTCAAAGCCACATAACTGATGATGAGAAACATGGTCACACAAGTTGATTTGTCTGACTGACACATAAGGTATATTTGTCATATATTTAAAGACATAAAACAAATAAACCTACTTGAACCGCTTTGGATTGTGGTCGGATCTGGTTTTTCAAACAACAACCTTGCGTTCAAAGCAAAAGTATTTTCAAAGGATTGAGTCCAGTCTGACTGGTTAGAACGATGGCCTCACAGTGAGAGACAGCATCGGGCGTGGGTTCGATTCCGGCTCCGGCCATCCTGTGTGGAGTTTGCATGTTCTCCCCGTGCTTGCGTGGGTTTCCTCCGGGTACTCCGGTTTCCTCCCACATTACAAAAACATGCATGGCAGGCTGATTGAACACTAAATTGCCCCTAGGTATGAGTGTGAGTGTGGATGATTGTTTGTCTCTGTGTGCTCTGCGATTGGCTGGCAACCAGCTCAGGGTGTCCCCCGCCTACTGCCCGAAGATGGCTGGGATAGGCTCCAGCACCCCCTGCAACCCTAGTGAGGAGAAGTGGTACAGAAGATGGATGGATGGATGAGTCCAGTCTTTTCATACAATTGTGGGGTGACACTCTGGCCATGTTCCAATTTCATTTGAATACAATTCAGAGTGGGGGTTGTTCAATGTGTGTTCCTCAAATATTTTTGTTCTATATCAAGATCTGAACATGCGCGGTGTTGTCGATTAATCGAGTAACTGTGACACTTCCAGAGAATGTATATAAAATGATTACAATGATTGTGATATTTTTAATTAGCTAACCTGCCTTGGCATGGAAGAGTAATCATGTAGATGAGTTAAAAAAATGTAAGTCATCTAATTGTATTGTCTTTTTGTGTGTTTTCTCCAAACTACAGAGAGACAGCTGCAGCGATTCGGTAAGTACAGCAATGCTGAACTCTGTACAAACGTATTTATTCCTCTCACTTACTGCCTCAAACTCTTCCAAAGCTAATCAGGAGCCATATATGTTAATTTATCTAAAATAGCCACTGTGTCATATCTGTTTAACAGGCTGCAGGCAGCACAGCGAATTAAAGGTTGGATTAGAGTATCTGCCACACAGTTCTAAAGTTTAATGCAGACCTCCTTGTGCTTGTGTTAGTTTTGTCCATGTACTCCATGTAGTCTTTCATGAACCCAGTATACAGAATAGATCATAGTTGAAAATGTCAGTGAATGGTTGTCTGTCTTGAAAAAGTATCAGTTGTATTTCTGCATAAATTGGTCGTACAATGTGTTCTGATCTTTATTTAATGAACAAAAATTGACAAGCAGAGGTTTACATCTGGTGTGAAGCACACTCTGGAATGTGCTCCATGCTCTACGGCCCATCTTTACAGATTATCAGTATGGCCATGAACAGCACATGATGTTAACTGTTCTTAGTTGGAGATATCTGAACAGCTCTTTGGGGAGACATGGACATGGTTCACTTCAGGAAATGCTTGTTGTGAATGCAAAACTCAAAACTGATCTGTTTTGAATGGGACAGGGCAGTTTTTACCGTCGCAGTAACTGGACACCTCGGGGCGCATTCTCCCAGGTCAAGAAAGGCGCACTCCTATGCGGATTCTCCTGTCGACTAAAGTGTGTCGCGCAATGCGTTG
The DNA here is from genome assembly GCF_059441095.1 of Idiotropiscis lumnitzeri. Lineage (NCBI taxonomy): Eukaryota > Metazoa > Chordata > Actinopteri > Syngnathiformes > Syngnathidae > Idiotropiscis > Idiotropiscis lumnitzeri. Next base: position 13,201,307 of record NC_142405.1, read on the forward strand.
CATGGCAACCTAGTCAACTCTCAATTTGCTTTCCGTTATGAGCATGTTATTCTGATTAAATTGCTTTCATCGGTTGCCGACTGGTTAGCACGATGGCCTCACAGTGCAGAGATCATGGGTTCGATTCCGGCGCCGGCCTTCTTGTGTGGAGTGTGCATGTTCTCACCGTACCTGCGTGGTTTTCCTCCGGGTACTCTGGTTTCCTCCTACATTCCAAAAACATGCATGGCAGGTTGATTGGACACTCTAAATTGCTCCTAGGTATGAGTGTGAGCATGTATGGTTGTTCCTCTATGTGTGGCTGGCAACCAGTTCAGGGTGTCCCCCGCCTACCTCGCAAAGATAGCTGGGATAGGCTCAGGCTTACTCAAATTAGCTCCCGGGATAGCTAATAGTCTTTAGGCATTTTCAGAGTTTTTCACCTTACACTATGAGTATTTACTGTACATGGTTTGTGTCTTCAGATCACAATTTATGACCAAGCAGTCGAGAATATGGATGGTTGGATGGGTATCAACACATAAATTAGCAACATTGCTCCCACTGAGTCGAGCAAAATATATCCAAACCACAACTATGAATTATGGTCCTGCTGCACACATGCTCCATTGCATTTCTCTCCTGTGATGTTTCAAAAGAAGGCCAGATATGATTTACGTAGATCCATCCGGCAAGCCAAGATGAAGAACAGACTGAAGATGAGCGATACTGCGACACCTTAACGCAGGCATGTCCAAATCCGTCCCCAGAGGGGCGTTATCCTGCATATTTGCGATGTTTTCCACCTCAAACATACCTGATTCAAATGATCAGCTAATCAGCGAGCTCTGCAGAAGCCTGATAATGATCCAGATCATGACATCTCTTCAAAGACAGTGAGCGCAAGACCCCCGGCGATGTGTGCTGAGTCCACCCGTGTACACCCCTGTGACTTTTTCTCCTCTTAAAGTAACGTCACCATCATCAAGTTTGTGTGACACACCGAAAAGGGAAAAGGGAGATCAACTGGTGTCCGAGTGTCATTTTAATTATCTGTCTTTCAATGCTGAGAAGATTGAAAGAATGATAATTGATGCAAGGAAAGGGAGAGTCCTGCATGCATGCTCGACATTTCATCAAAATGGACTCAAGATGGTCAAACTCACCTGCCCCTGCATGAGTGGAAGTCTCATGCAGCAAATCACCAGGAAGTCAAAGCAGAGATTGTTCTTATTAATAAAGTTGAGGTAATTTAGAATGTTCTCCAAATCCTTAGCAAGTTGTCTCTTTTTAATGTTTTGATTTTTGGTTGCCAATTGAAAATGGACAGAAGGAATAATGCCAGAATTCAGGATATACATGCATACAGGATCGTTTCAGCTGACTTGAGCAGTAAACAAAGCACACTTACACTAACAGACAGTTACCACTAGATGGAGCAAGATTCCTTGAGTTTCCATCATAGAGGCTCTCATTTCAAAGGATGCTTTTGTGTTCTTTTTTTTTTTTTTTTTTTTTTTGCAGTTGGAAGGCACATCACTAGGAACTCCTGGGTCTATGAGATAAATCTGTATATTTTTTATATTACATATTAACAAATGTACAGTTTCTGCAATGGTAGTAGAAACATTCCATAAAACTAACCCATAAATGTTTTATGTCACATATATACATAAGAATTTCCTAGGTAACTTAAAAGAATAATATTCAAACAAAAAACGATGAAAATTTGCTAACCTAAACACAATGCTGTTCTCTCACAATTTTCAAGAAGCCCCCTTTGCTTATTTGGGTTTAAGAACGAAATGTACAGACAGCATCTCGCTCTACACACACACCCCCACGCACACGAACACACAGTTATTGCAATAATGCTGCATGCAATATGCTGATCGCACTGACGTGCGAGGAATTCAAATATAATTGTATGCTCTTATCTGACTTTGGGCAGTCAGATACAACCTTAAGTGCATACAAAAAAAGAACAGAATCTCGGAGCCTTACAAATTCTAAATAGCCTCATAATACAAGAATACAGTACATTGTGCTTGCTTATTTTTCCACATGGAAAAAAAAAGATTAGTTTTATCCAATAATCAAGATGTCATTCTTTAGGTATATATATATATATATATATATATATATATATATATATATATATAAATGAAAATAATCAATTCTGTGAAAAATAAAAATGTCTATTTATACATATTTTTTTCATTTTTACGTACAAATTTCTGCATTACAGACTTTCTACTAATGTGAACATTTAAAAATAAAAAATAGAAAATTGTTCCTTTTTACAGGACAGTTACAATATGCTTTCCTTTTTTTCCTTGTGGAATGTACATTCTGCCCCTGTATTATCAATAACGTTTAAATGTGTCCATGTATAACAAATTTTCCTGCTGTCCTTCATTTTCACCACTATTCCTTACTAGTTGTCTGTCCTTTGTGTGCTCTTACTGCTATCACTGACAAATTGACAATTATCTATCCATCCATCATCTGTACTTCTCTTCTCTACTTCGCTTCTCCTCACTAGGGTCGCGGGGGTGCTGGAGGCTATCCCAACTGTCTTCGGGCAGTAGGCAGGGTGCACCCTCAACTGCTTGCCAGCCAATCGTAGGGCACACTAAGACGGACAACCATCCGCGTTCACACTCACACCTAGGGACAATCAACCTACCATGCATGGTTTTGGAACGTGGGAGGAAACCGGTGTACCCGGAGAAAACCCACGCAGGCACGGGGAGAGCATGCAAATTATATGTGTATATATATATATATATATATATATATATATATTAGTGCTGTCAAGCGATTAAAATATTTAATCATAATTAATTAAATTTTTTCATAGTTAACTGGTAGTTAATCGCACATTTTATTCATTGTAAAAAAAATCCATATATTTTTTGTCCTAATATTTTATTGAATTGTACTACCTTTAATATGAGATAATATGAGAAATATGATAATATGAGAGTTGATTTTTTTTGGTTTTTATGCAAATACTTTTTTTTTCTCATACAAACAAAGTCACACAAAAGAGCATCTCAACAGCCTTTTCTGAGAGATCACATTGGAGTAATATAAGAAATATAAAATGCCAACAAAGTGCAAATGAAATGGGTCAAAATAATGGGCTGTCACACTGAGGTAGTTGAGGTTACTGAGAGAAGTCCAGTAATCACCGTTGAGCGCGACTGCTTCCACCTTCTCCGCTTCCTGCAAGTCTTGAATTCGGGTTGCAATGCCGTATCGCAAGGACAATTCGTAAGTGCAGTTGTTGGACGGAATGCGAAGTATTTCAGCCAGACCTTCGTCCTCCACGATGCTAACACGCAGTGGCCACCCACTTAGCTATGGCTTTGGTGAGTCTCTTTTTTTAGTTGATCCATCCATCGGTTTCTGTCGCAAATTATCCAAGGATGCCTGGGTTTGACAAGGGCCTGGAGAATTGGCATCAGCGGTGTGCTTGGCCATCAAGTGGTGTTTTAAACAGGATGTGCTGCGATGGTATTTCACAGTTTTTTCCGGTCTCGCAAGATCCTGTAAACTGTTGGAGTTTTTCCAGCGTCAGCGCTACGTCATCGGACTACGTTGTTTATTAGGCCAAAATGAGTCTTAATTGCTCGTTAAAAAAAATTGACGGCGTTAAGGGGGTTGGACTAATCCCATTAATAACGCGATTTTCTGACACCTCTATACATATATATATGTATATATATATATGTATATATATATATATATATATATTCATTGTAGCACGTTAGACATTTTTACATGGAGTGAATAACAAAAAATTGTACTGCAACTGATTGTATAGGTTATGCCAGCAGTGAGTGTTACTAATTTGACAGAATAATAATAATAATAATAATATGCCCTTTATTAGTCCCACAATGGGGAGGCATGACTCTACATTCAGTCTGCACATTGCACACACACACAACACACACATATAGTCACAAATGCAACATAGTAATTATGTCATTTGACAATACCGATTATGAGCCAACTCCTTCATTATAATTCCTGTTTGATCGCAACATTATCGCTGAGCATGAATGACTGCATGTGTGAGTGAACAACAGGGGGCAGAACACTCTCAATTTGCAGAATTTTTCAGTGTGCGAGTGTGTGTGGGTGGGGGAGACACATGGAGCCAGAGAGAGAGAGAGAGAGAGAGAGAGACAGAGAGAGAGAGAGAGAGAGAGAGAGAGGCCCACCACGGACTTCATCAGTTAATTAGTTTTTCTTCCTTATTTTTACTCTTAGTCCAGCCATTGGGGAGTTCTCCCTCTTTATGTAAGTGTGTCTATGAATGTGTGTGTAGGTGCATGTGCGCGTGTGTGGATCTTTCTTTCTCTTCATCATTGTATCATCTGCATCAGCAAATTATACTGCAGGGAAATCGTTTTTTTCTTTAAATAGACTCCTCCCCCCGTTTCTTCCCTACTCAGTTTTTCCTCTGCATTGTGGCCATCATTCCTTGACTTTTTCTTTCACTTCCTCCCCCAAGTTTATTCTTTTTAGCGGACTTTAAGAATCTTGAAGTGTCTTGTCGAAAACAAGATTATGAAGAGGGTGAAAAAGGCATTCATCATTTCCACAATGGCTGCAAAAAATTCTTGCAGCAGACACATTCTGACCCCGTTAGAATATTTTTTGTATTGGTTGACAATTGAGTAATGTGCGTGTTATCATACCCACAAGTTCCTATTTAAGGACTCATTTTTGGGAGATTTCAAGCCAAAGGTGACATGGCGGTATTTATCTTACCTTTACTTAACTGTACAGTGAAACATCAAAAGTCGAATAACGACAAAATCCTATAAATCACAATTTGACCAAACTTTTTGGGGCAAGTCAGTCGTCTAAAATTACGCAAATGACCGCCACATATTCATTCATATTCTAATAAAGTCTAGTCTGATTTGAGCACATCTCATCAGACTTAAATGCAGTGAACACATTAAGAATTGTTAATGAATGAAAATAGTCATAATAAATCATTGAGAATGTAACAATTAATTGAAAATCAATTTAAAACCGATTTAAACTGCTTAAAATATGCATCGATATAAAAAATAGAAGAATCGATATGGACATTTTGAGAGCTGTCAAATCTATTGTGCATTTATTTATTTTCATTTTTAAGTCAAGCACAAGCAAAACTCTGACAAGACAAAAATGTAGTTAAACAGTCAAAATGATTCGTTCATATGAATGTTTTTTTGTAAAGTTACAAAAAGTTAGTCTTTGTAACAAGGACAAAATGCAGTTGTTCAAATTAAAACACATTTTAGTTCCAATTAGTTATTCATTTTGAAAAAAAAAATCAAATTGAATGGAATCGAATCGGGACTTGAGTGAATCGTTAGAGCCCTAATAATAACAATAATAACCATAATAATAATAATAATAATAACGCATTTTTGTGCAAAGGTAAATATTTATCTTTTATTTATGGGCAACGAATGGATGGATTGAGGAATGATTGTAATGAATGATTGGGATCCTTTGTCAGTTTATGTAGTTGATCAAATTTAGTTGGGATGCTGGCTGTGCTACGGCACGTTCTGCTAGTCTCAGGGAGCCAAACGCGCTGCTGTCCATCAATTTAAAAAAAAAAAAGACAATTGGTGATTGCATAATAAAAATATTGCATGAATAATAATCCAAATATATTGGATTTTGATGACAGAAGATCAAAACTCTCGCTTTAGCGGTAATGCTACTGAACGGTTTCACCTTCCGCTTGGTGACGGGTGAGTTGCTTGTTGTTGTGCCACCACATCTGTTGTCATCCGACCAACACACCCTTGTGGTTGAAAAACAAGCCAGGGCAAACGATTTGATGATTTTGGCAAGCCCGTTGATTTGCAGGAAAATCATTCAGCATGTTCTCAAGTTGTCAGACACAGCGGTGAAAGCAACACTTAAGAGTCTCAACTCATTAGATCCAGCAAAGACATTTGTGTTTGTTGTGATGTTCAACTGGTGTGGCCAACTCAAATACTCTGACAAAGTTTTATTTGTTCAGTTTTTTTTTTTTTATATCCAGCCATCCATCATCTGAACCGCTTATCCTTGCAACGATAGCCTATCTCAGCTGTCTTTCGGCAGTCGGCGGTGTACACACTGAACTGGTTGCCAGCCAAGCAAATCTCCTTATATCTCCAAAATACGTTTCATCACACATGTACTGCACAAGCTGACATCCCACAGTCTGATAAATATATTTAACAGACTATGTGAGTGACATTCATTTAATTAAATGTAAGCTTTCTGATTGGCCATCAATGTGCTGTGAAAATGAACCGGTTGTGGCATGCTGAGCTCCATCGGTGCAATGCGTAGAAGACGAAGTATGCCGCTCTTCTTTATCAAGCAGAACAGGATGTTCGAGGAAGTTGCAAGAGTTGTTGACTGACTGGCTAAACAACCCCATTCATCATTTGTTTACTGGAGTTCCAACTCGAGTTATTTACTCTTTTCTGAAGTTGGTGGTAGTTTAGCGTCAGTATCGAAACAGCCGCTTTAGCTACTGTTTACGGTACTCTCGCCAGCCACAACAACAGCACTACACATAGAAGGGCAGCATCGTGCTTTTCAGAACATTCTCATTGTCAGTGTGCTCGGATTTTCATTCTGACACCCTAAATAAACAGGACTAGCATGTAGTGGACTTCATGTATAAATACAGGTCAGCCCGTGCACTTAATTTCAATTAAAAAAAAAAAAAAGGAAAAAAAAATTTGAGATGATATAAATTGATACGATTTATATTCCTCGTCCATATATTTGTCGTCTGTTTTTTCTTAATTACCGTATTGTTCAACATTGTGGAATTAATTGAATCATGGTAATTAAAACATTTCAAAACAAATCTATTTAGAATTTCCTTTTACCATTATTTCTCCAATTAAGGCAATATTTATTATTTGGTTAGCGGGCGGTGGGGGTTCAGTCTTGACTGTCAAGCCAGAAACTAGTGTAGGGAAAAGTAGTGAGAGGTGATATACAGTTTGTTATCCAGGTCAGCTTTTATATTAGGAGCTTCTAGTGGTATAATGTGGTTTATGACACTTGCCTCACCACTCAGCTGTAATGGTTTCCAAGCCACTACATCAGCAGAACCACATTGTGTGCGGGTGTGTGTGTGTGTGATAACTTTTTTTCTGCTGTATTTAGGAACCTCAAAAGTCAGTAAAATGTATAACCAAACTTCAAAAGCAGCGGATTCCCTTTTGAAACTGGAATTTAGCAACACCAATGTTTGCTCAAAGACTAGTGTGATCTAAATATTTTTGCCTTATTGTCGCAAGTCTTGTCTCGCAGAATACATTGAGATGGCAAAATTTAAACTTTTATTGATTTTGTCATTTTGTAAATAACTCAGTCAAGAGTTGCTTGATGGCTATGGTTATTGTGAGTTGTAGAACGACACAGGCTCTCTTTGCCTGCTTAACTTCGGCAACATTGTTTTAGGGCTGTTCTTGTTTGCCTAATAAGAAAATCCGGATTATTTTCTCTCGAACCCGATTTTCCGATAACGATTACGATTTCTTTGTAAAATACAAATAATGAAACATAAAGTATTTCGAATGTCTTATTTAGACTTAATTTTTCTTTCTTTGAACTCAAAATGCCAATGAGTTTAACTTAATACACACAGAACAATCCCTCGGGATTAACAGCATTTTACTTCCACGACGGACTTCAACTCTGTTCTTAATATACCAATAATGAAAGAAGAAAGTGCATATAGCATCAACATCAAACATGAGAGAAGGTAGTCAGTCAGTCTGTAAAAACAAGTTGCTTGTGTTTGAATCTTTCCCTGCAAATGATTTCAAACACACTTCATTTTGGTCCGTGTCCATCTTGATGAAACCATACCATTTCCACACTAAAGACCTACTTTATATTTTTGCCTAATCGAGCAATCGTACATTATTTAATGATACAAAATTTAGAATTTAAGGGTTTAGCCGTTATATGCTGAAAATAAAACTCAAAAACATTTTATACTAGAACTACTATGATCATCATCATCATCATCATTGTTGTCAGAAAGGCCAGCAGTCAAGAGTACACCCCACCTCTCACACTCAGCTCAAGAATTTACGATAAAGAATATTAATTGCGTCTGGAAGGTAGGAAACACCTGGGGAATATTTTTCAGTTTTAATTTCTGCGACAAAGATGCAATTTCAGACTACCTTTTTTTTGTGCCTGGCTGCTTCAAATGTGGTATTTTTTTTAACTTAAATTACCTTGCTCACATTAAGGCTTCATTTACTATTTGGAATCATCCTGGAAGCAGTTCAGTAGGATTGTGCACGATGCACAAATGTCTTAATCTGTGTCAGTCAAAAAAAAAAACACAACACAATAGATACATGCCTCCAATTGTCTGAGAAGGAAATATGCAGTTGAAACCATTATTGCATAAGGTTTTAATATTAACGTTGCTATTGTGAGGCATATGTGTGGGCGAGTATGATAATGCAGCTCCCGGTGAAAAAAGAAGCCAAACACTCACACACAAAACTGTACAACCCTTTGCGTGTCAAAGATAGTAACATAATGTTGCTTCAGAAAAAAAGGAGTTCCTTCCGTGTTAGTAACGACGCAGATGCGCAACACTTCTACATTCAACTGGATGCACGTTAGCAAAGAGTGATTCTAATGAAGATACGTGCACATCAAGCCTCTCTGCGATAGCGTTAAACAGCGTGGAAAAGACTTGGGGTGCACTTGATCACAGTGGCAGTGATAAGGTCTGACAGAGTGTATCAGTTGAAAGGGGCGGTTGAGTTTACACCCCCAGCAGCACTTTGATAAATGAAGCTTCTGACTTTCTCTCCTTAGTTAATCAATTAGCAACCTCTGCATTTCCCCTGCTTCCTTTTGGCTTGCCACAGCACGTCATCCGTTTTCATTGTAGCCCATCTTCTGCATCCTCCTCTCTAATACCAAGGGCCCTTAAGTCATCCCTCACTGCATCTCTCGACCTTTTCTTAGGTCTTCCTCATGCTCTCTTTCGTGCCTGGCAGCTCCATCCGCATGTTTCTTCTACAAAACTGGGGACTTGTAGAAACCCAACAATCACTGAGCAAGCGCATGGCATAACAGAGACGGGCGAACTCTTCAGGTCAGGACTCAGATGTCCACTTGCGCCTCAAAGAGACGCACTCTTTTGAGGAGCAAAATGTACATATTCATTACTGATAAAACAGATGGTATAAAAGAGTGAGAGAAGCCATCCATGAGAAGGTGGAATGACCATCTGTAAACAGCGGAGGTGGCTTGCAACACCGCCCTCTCACATAGGATGCAATCCTTTCAAATGTTCCCAAGAAACTCAATAATTTCAAAAACGCAGTCCTCTGTGACTGCAGAGGTAGCCCCTAGCTTTTTCTAACTGAATGGAATATTAATGAGGGATTTTCCACCCAGGTGGCTTGGTGGAGGACTGGTAAGCATGTCCACCTCACAGTACAGGTAGTGCAGGGTCCGATTCCGGCTCTGGCCTTCCTGTGTAGAGTTTGCATGATCTCCCAGTGTCTGCGTGGGTTTTCTCCGGGGTTTCTGTTTTCCTCCCACATTCCAAAGACAAGACATGGTAGGTTGATGGGACACTCTCAATTGGCCCTAGGCATGAGTGTCAAAGTGAGTGGTTGTTCGTCTACGATTGGCTGGCAAACATTCAGGGTGTACCCCGCCTACTGTCGGAAGATAGCTGGGATAAACTCCAGCATACCCGCGACCCTTGTGAGGAAAAGCGGCTCAGATGATGGATGGAGTTTATTTGTCCTACAGGCCTCTCTGCAAGGTATCTTAGCGATAGTTGTTTACATCCCAAACAAATGTTACCATTCCTGGTAGTGGAGCGCATATCAAACTTTAAGAATAAATAGTTGGGTTTTACGCACCAATTTAGGCTGGTTTGTCCTTACCAAGCCTTGTAGCATGAACTGATGAAGCCGTATTCTAAGACAAACAGAGCGAACAGTTGGGATCGAGTCAATGCCCTGCGAAAGAAAGAGTTCAAAATCTGGTCTATCTAACTTTGTCCCTGAACCATCTAACTTTGGCTTTCCACCCGATGCGCTAATTTCTAATCTTATCCAACCTGGCCAATCCTAAAGCATCTTGTGGACTGAACAGACTGATTTATTAACAAATACACAAGCATGCGCAAAACCCAAAAACAGAATAAAGATCAAAATCCAAATTTAAAAACAAAGAAACACTGAGAATCAAAAACACTGGCCACGACAACTAACAAAAGACCTGAGATGTTGACATTGACACTGAACCGACAAGGTCTGAAATGAAACAGGGGAACTAAATACAAACAAATTGGCGAGACAACGAGGAACACCTGGACAAAGCATCAAGGGTTGGAGGGAGCTAATTGGGTAACACAAGGAATTGGGTAAATAGGGCACAGGTGGACACAATAAGCTAACAAGGCACACAAATTAAAACAATGAAAACATGAAATAAAATACTAAACCAGAAGCAATCAAGATACCTAATCTACAAAAATCTTTACCAAAAAAAAGTACAGATATTTAAGGCACCGGATTGACAAGCAGTATCGTTAAGAGAAGCGGCATCATTAAAATGTTATTGACACCCATCCTGAGGTGTAGTTTTCCGTCGTTGGGAATTTGGCATTTGTGCTGCTGGCTTTTTAGGTGGACCAAGGGCGTTTTCTTGCTCATTCACCAATGCCTTCCGGGGTGTGGTCGATGTTTATGTTTGTCAAAATACGAGATTTGCAACATGTCTTGCACTTTGGAAAACATTCAACATTTTTGCTGATTCTTGGATGTAGCGGACCAAACCCGTAACTGAATCATAATTAATGCACGTTTGTGAATTTTCTTCACCGCCAATTTGAAATGTCCTGTTTTTGAATGAAAGGACAAAAATCAAACCATTTTTTTTTCAATCTGATTCAACAATTAATCAACAGATTAATCAATTAAATAATGATTAGTTGTAGCCTTATTGCTGACTTTAGTTGTAATGACTAGCTTAGCCGGTGATTGTTGTGTTAAATCTGGGAAATAGCTAAATATTTGTCTCTAGATGTGTCTTGGATGTCTTCGATATATGTAGGAGCTTCCTTTTGAGGTTGCATTGAAAACACCTGAACGTATAACTGCCCTGTGAGGATTTCTTACGGTAAGGCCGGGGGGATTCACAAGACGTAGGCCTGCACAACTCTGCCCGCTTCTCTCCAGCTGTGCGCTTTCCATCCCACTCTGCTGCATTTTCATCCACCGGCTAGGGCGCATAGGTTCCAAGACGTCAAAAGGAGGAGATGCATTCAAGTCTTAGAACTGCCTGAGGAAATGGAGCTTTTGTAAACAATACCAAATTATGTGATCATGAAAGTAGCTCCGCTTCTGAAAAGCTATTTGATGTTGAAAACAGTGACGTTAAATTCAAATCCCACAAAAACAACTTAAATTTGAGATGATTCTCTGGCGACTTGAAAGAGTCTTACCTTTCGTTAATTACTTTTTAAGTTACATCAAAGCTGTTAGAATGACTATCCAATGAAAAAAAGACCCTTGCCAAAATTACATTTATCCATTTTCGGTGTCTTGTTTATGTAAATAGCTAAACAGACGAGCAATGGATGTTGCTGTACGTGTCTGTGTACGTGTGCGCATCCGTGTGTGTGAAAGTATTAGTATGTATGAAGTGCATAAATGGAAAGGCGCATAATGCTAACGTCAGGGACTTCCACCACACTTTGGATTTGCTTCGCCTCCACTCTGGAGCCTGCTCTGTACGCATATTCTATCCCTCATCAATAAATTACATATTAATGCCTCTTCCACCTCCTCACCTGATTTACACTAATCCACCAGCCCCTCTCTTCCAGTCATGCCCCTCTGTATTCCTCTTCTACGGTCTCTCCGTTGGCATCGTCTCCTTCCTCCATTCTTTCTCTCCCATGTTGCAGCCGTTCTTCCCTTGTTAGGAAGGTTGTGACTCACTAAGTCGTTCATCTTTTTCCTGTTGCTTAACAATGTCTCTCTCCTCCCTTTATTTCTTTCTTTTCTATTCAACTGTTCTCTGTCATGCAAGTGAAGCATTCACCCGTGGAGGGGCAAGTCTTTCCTGGCCAGACCAGAATTATCAGAATCAGAATGCCCTTTATTGTCATCGTACTCAGTACACAACGAGATTGGAGAGCTCCCCTCTTCAGTGCAATCTAACAAACAATTTAATTAAATATATCAATTAAATTAAGTAACAATTAAATATGAAATAAATATGAAATTAAATAAATAAAACACATTATGTTGTGTGCGAGAGTTGAACATGGAGATGCCTCTCAGGAAGAAACTGTTTTTCAGTCTGTCTTTGTTTTGATGCACCCGTAGCGCCTGCCAGAGGGCAACAGGTCGAAGAGGTGTGCGCTCGGGTGAGTATTTTCCTTGATGATCTTGTGATCTCTGCTGAGGCACTGGGTGGTCTAGAGCCAATAATCCTCTGTGCTGTTTTGACTGTTTTCTGGACCCTCACTTTGTCTGCCTCAGTGAAGCTGCCATACCAGGTGGGGACACATTAAGTCAGCAGGTTAGATTATGTGAGTACTTAAATCAACACATGACTGAAAAAGACAAAATATAAACATCCAAACTGAAAAAAACGTGTTTCTCATCTGCCCAGCATGCTTCAGTGGATTTGAGGAGCTGTGAATGGTATGGAAGGGTGCAAATCTTGGTAGTTGTAGCAAATATTCAAATAAGAGCTTTAAAGGCCAAAGTGGAGAAGGGTTCCATGTGAACAGCAGTTTAACTCTTGCAACAAAATGGGCCAATGTAAATAGGGTCAGCTATTGGGCCCCAAACAGTGATTATTGGCGACAAGGTTATTTCAACTGTGATACCTATTCGGAGCAGAAAGAACACCGGGTGTCTGTGTTTTAGCAATCACGTGTGGTGTCAATAATTGCTATGAAAAGATCACGACTCAGCATCCAACTGTCAAGTCGCTAATTATTTACACTGGAGCTTTTGAGATTTTGAAGCAGCAGTCTAAGATGCTAACGCGGGATTTTGTTGTTGTCCTTGTCAAAGTGCAATCTCTAAATTGCCAGATATTTTTCAGTTAATTGCTGCCAACAGTACAACGAGGAGATGGCACTGACTAAACGGCTGAAAAACGTTTGATTCTCACTCTCACTCACTTTATTGATCATTTTTCCATTTTCTCGGTGCATCGACAGCTCAACCAATATAACAGAGTACATCTCAATAAACGTGGGGTGAAACTGCTTGCTTCCAATATCTTCTACAGCAGATGTGGGCAAGTCTGGTCCTCAAGGGCTGGTATCCAAGTTTTATATGCCTCCCTGCTCCAACACACCTGATTCAAATCATCAGGATCGTTATCCAGCTCCTGCAAAGCTTGCTGATGAGCCGATCATTTGAATCAGATGTGTTGGAGCAGGGAGACATATAAAACATCCAGGATACTGGCCCTCGAGGACAGGAATTGCCCACCCCTGTTCTGTCACTCGTTCCGAAAAAACAGGCGGGATTATCCACCACATTTTATAAGGCAAGGTCCTGGCACCAAGGTCAATCAAACACGCAGTGAAAAACAAATTCAACCATCACTGCATGCCAAAAAGATCTGTGCCCCACTCACCACCGCTGGATTTAATTCCATGCTGACCCTGCCACCACTAGACTCTACATTGTCCTTGAATGACTCTCTCCCGGATTTTACTGGCAATATGAAGAACCTTGTCAATAGTGGAGTCCAATTTAAATCTCACACTTAAGTCTCGACCATGCCCGTCACAAAACCCATCAAACTGCCATCCACCAATCATCCCACCCCACCCATCCAAAGACTCACCAAACTGCCATCCAACTGCTGAACATCCTCTTCACCCAAGAAGGATTATATAACTCATCCTGTCTGAGATGCTCTGAGTCCAGTCTACATCTATACTATCAACGTTGCTTGTCCTCTGAAACTAAGGAATCTGAGGATTTTTTGCTAATCCTGCTAACCTCATGAAATGTTCCCGCAAGATTCACAAAAGGTGAAATCATGGAGAGGTAAATGGATGGGGACTGCACAGTCCGCGCAAGGGATTCAATCCGGTGGGTGCGGCACTGTGACACAACTTCCGGCATTTAATCTTCTCCAATTTCTCTCTAATTGGAGTGTAATAGCAGAGGAGAGCAGCCTTTCACCAAAAAGCATCTACGTGTAAGAGAATCCGGTGGAGCATAGAGGCTTTGGCAGATCTGACTTGTCATTGCTGGACTAGTAATTTTTTACTTACTTTTCTTATTTTTTGAGGAAGCGAGGAGAGCCAGTCTCTCTGTTGTGCATTAAGTCCTAGATGGGTCTATCAACTTTTCCACTTTATTATCAATATTCAAAGATTAATTGGAGAACAAATTGATTGTTAGCTACCGATCTACGATAAATATAGCCAATCAGATGAGATCTCAAAAACATTAGAAAAATGCGCTTTTGGTTTTAAAATTTGCTTGCCTTTTTTTTTTTCTTATCGACATATCTCATCTAATTTTGAGGTATTGGAGGTCATGCAAAGAAAGTTCCATCCAATGGATTTTCAGTGGGAAGATTTGGTGGTTTCTGATTTCCATTCATTCCAAGCGTACGGCACATTTTCTGGAGGAAATATAACTTCAGTTAAAACTTCTCCACAATCATTTATTTTTTAATAATGTATCATTGCATGATATATTCTGCACATCATACGCAATACCAAAAATAACTAAGTTCCAGGGATGATATCAAACTTTAAATTCCAGGGATGATATCAATCGTAAATTTTCTTCCACACATATCTGTTACTAGTATTAAAGAACAATAGAGTACTTATTTTAGAAGATATGTCCTTCCAAATTCCATATTTAGTTTGTCCATGTCGAATCAAGTGGTGCTTCTGTAGCTAGAAAATACATCTTGTCTGACTAGAAAGATTAGATAGTGATGGATCATTCATTTTGCAGTTGCCTTTTGTGTTCTTTAGCTTTTCATTCATTACATGCCCGTTCTGATCACTATTAATTATCACATGACTAACAAGCAAGCTATGCCTTTGGCATCACCTTCCAGTTCGCCGTCTGCTTTCTCTCCTCTCCTGTCTTACTTTTCTCCCATACCTTTTCATCAGATGTTGTCACTGCCCCGTCCACCCCCACATCTTGTCCAGAGGAAGCTTTCTCTGAGAGAGATATTAATGTGGCAGTTTAATTAGCAAGAACCCACATGGGTATTGATTATGCATTTTGCCTGGGCTAAAGTTTGCCCTCTGCTCCCAGTCATGTATTGATCTATATCAGGGGAGGGCCAGAGAAGCCATCTAGGAGTTCACGTATCAAACAGGGGAAGCATTAATCTTAGACGGTACAAAAAAACAGTAAGTTATTTATGGTGACATTCGTTCTGGACTGGAAAGCAGAAGGCAGTGTGGTGGTTATACTACCTTTTTGAAAGTGAGAGCCATTTTTTGGCAACAGATGAATGTGAATGGCTAGCAGTTTGTTCCTCACTTCTGAAATAACAAATTTTCTTACTTATAATTAATGATATTTGTCTTTGGGAAGACAGGTCATGTTAATGATTTCTGACAATAGCTATCACAACGGTTTAACATGGTAGGGTAAAATGCAACACTTTATTTATATATATATAAAAAAAATGCATATTTTCAAATGATCACTTCACTGGTGAAGTTTTTAGAAGTATCGGCTCCTATAAATATATATGAAAAAAATTAAATTTTTTAAATGTTTTCTTTTCTGCATGACTATGGCTCAGAGTTTTCAGACACTAGGCGACTTAAAAACATGACAAAAGAATCCAGGCAAAATATCGCAATGCGTCGTCAATGGCGTTGACAGGCTGTGAGGGAAAAAAAAAAGCAGGCCACGCTCAAAAAAAAATATAGGCATGATTCAGATGTGCTGAATGTCGTAATAAAAAACACATTATATCACTAGTGAGTTTTTCCGGAGGGCGGATTTTACTGCTGAAATAATTTTTACGGAGACCTATTCTATAAGTGGCAATGTTCAACCTAATCAAGTGTCCCTTTAAGAGTGGGAAAGAAAAAATGGTTAACGTTGAACATGAAGCTACAACTTGGTAAATGTGGTCACACTTATGAAATTAAAATAACTTTAATTCGGTTATTTTGCATTTACATGTAAGAGAAGTCATGGCACATTCTGCCTAAGTCACTTTTATTTGCTAAATAATTAATGAAGGGACTTTTTACTTTTGCTTACTTGGTAACACAATATCACTAAAAATGCCAGTGTGCTAATGTCTAATAATAATAATAATATTTTCTTGTTTTCCAAAATCCTTTAAATATAACTTTGGCAATTATGCTGTATGTATTATAAAATATATTTCTTTCCCGTGAATAATCAAAATGGATGTATAGCATTTAAAGATAACCCTTCATGAATGCTACTAATGTTCACTTAATATTGTTGACTGAAATTTACCATTGAAAAAAAAAATGAGGTTGCGTAAAGTTAAAGTGAAAAAACTATTAAGTGTTTTTGGATCATTTTATATTGTCAAATTAAAAAGGCCAAGCCATTCTTTTTCAACACAGCGTGGATCATGGTTTTGAAATACAGCCAAACAGGGATTCAATGAGCAGGGCCTGCGGAAAGACCTTAACTCTAGGAGACGGATATTAAAAGGCTTTATAACATTCCTGTCTATGGCTCACTTCACTGCTCTAGCTTTAGGCTCTTAAGTTAAAAATGGCTCGGAAAGGTCACTCTAACATATTATTTGGGCGCAGATAATCTACCTCTTTGAATTCAGTTACATTTAAACAGTTTTGCCCAAAGGAAAAAAAAAGAGATTTTCATTTTCTCCATTTTGCATTTGTTGTGCAGTTTAAGGGTTCATAATTTGACAAACAGACATTCTAATAATTATTGACAACAAAACATCTCCAATATAGTCTACTATGGAGCATGGATTACGAAAGTGTCATATCATACACTTCCTGCAACACCAGTAGCAATCAGTCAGACTTCTGGCAGATTTCGCTCGAAGCAAACGGAGAAAAGGTCAAGTGAACACAAGTGTGACACGCAATGTTTGGTTTGCGATTTAATATCTCCCCTCCAAAAAGTGGCAGAACTTTTCATTTTGTTCAGAGGTCTAACAGCAGTAACAGAATTGGCAATTTTCTTTCCTGCATGTATACAATTTTAACACAAATTAAACTTTGAATGTGGCTCATGCCTAAACTGGTAATAATAAAGAAGAAAATAAATAAATAAATAAAAACCATGTATTAAAAAGAAATACATGTTTTTTTTTTTTTTTATTTCTGTGATTTTGTGTGTATGCAAGGATCTGTGCCCTTTACAAACAAACAAAATCAAAGGACAACAAAAACAACAAAACTTTGAAGCTAAAACTCTCTCATCAATAAAAGGGATAATGCACTATATCCGGGGCAAGACAAAGACACATAGGCAAACATTTGAGCAATATATTGATTTATTCTGCATTCATCCCCTGCCACCACAAAAAAACGTGAGTCCACGGAACCATACATTGAGCATTTTTTAAAATAAAATAGTTATGCTGGACTAATTGCAGCCAAACCAATGGGTGAAGATTGGGTTGCTCGTGTACTGGGCTGAAATCATGCTGTCAACCTCTCACCAGTGCTAAGCCAATTCCACTTCATGCGCCCCAGCTCATAAAAGCCACAGAGAGCCTCGGAACACACATCATACTGGGTGGCCAAAGTGCACAAGTACACCGCACAGGGAACTGGCAAGAATTATTTTGAAAGAACAATGTTTTCCACATGTGTAATATTACTCACAGAAAGGCTGGGCAATGTTTTGTAAATGATAACGACCCCCTTTCAACGTTGGTGTTGATCAACAGCTAAAGCCAACCAATGGCAATTTTCTGATGGAGGGAGAGAGAGACACGCATATAGAAACGCAGAAGCAAATGAGAGAAATACATTTTCATGTGTCGTTGAGCCATAGATATACTGTATATAAGGAACACATATATTATGTTTTACAACAAAACGTAATTATATTTATAACTGTGTACCAGTGGATGAAATAGCAAAGCTTGTGGAAAAAATGTCTGAGAAGTCCGTGCCTCGCCGGTCCACTAAATTGAAAGAGTTGAATCACTTGTGAGAGGGCAGCGCTAATGCGGACTCAACAAATCCACACCAGAAGTCTTACCCGGCGATCGTTATAAAATCTAAAATATATTCTTTATTTTTTAACCCACAATGGCCAAAGGAGGTAAAAGTGTGGATTTGATTGCAGATACACTTGTGAGGCCATTTTCAAGACGGACGTTTCAAGAGAAGCTACAACACCCAGTAGTGCGTAAGTCTGTGGCTGTATATTATTTGCTCAGTCGTGGTGTCGTAAATGATGTCATTATGAGGAGTATTTATTCAAGTCGGACTAGGTAGAACTTCACTGAAGGCCGAGATGTGAAATGCACGGCCTGCCACTGTTATTTGAATATGCCAAACCTTGCAAGTTTAAGAACTAAGGCTAAAGTCCGGCTGAGGTGCCGACATGACTTCCACTTTGCTGACGATACAGTGGTAACCACCCATTCAGCCGAGCCCCTACAACAGCTCTGCCAGGTTTTCGGGCTTACCATTAGCTTTAAGAAAACACAATTAATGGGACATGTTGTATACAGTCATCAGCATCAACAATCAGGCACAGGATGTCGTTCACGACTTATATGTATACCTCGGCTCAACTGTCTCTGACACCCTCACACTTTGCTCAACAAGCGAATTGTCAAGGCTGCAACCTTCATGACAAGACTGACAAAGAGACCACGCGACAACAGAAAGCTGACTTAGCACTTAAAGCTCCAGATCTACAGAGCGTACGTTGTGACAGCGATTTCTGGACATTGCATGCTTAGCAAGAGCGAATACTTTTGACTCGATTTTCACATGCGTCTCCTCCGACGCATTCTGAACGTCACCTGGCAGGACAAAGCCCCAAACAATACTGCATTTAAAAGAGAGAGGGGTGCGCTGGCTCGGCCATCTTCAGACAATGGAAAAATTCCCAAAGTTTTGTGTTATGGAGAACTTGTGAGGGGATATCATCTGTCAGGTTCAATCACCTAAGCATTCATTGAACATAGGCAAAATGAATGAAAGGAAGACAAGAGTTGATCTTTTACTCGCGAGGAGCACAAATGGAGGTGTGCTCAGCTACATCTCCAACTTCGTTCTGGAGCACACTGCGCCGAGCCCTCTATTTTATTAGGGAAGTCCCTAACAATACAATTTGCACTAAAGAATGAAGGGGGGAGCACCAGCAGGAACATGTCAACATTTCAGACACGAGAGGCAAAACAGACATCAATGGCAGTCGTAAACTGATTGACAAGGCAGATCTGCCTTTTAGTGCTCTCGCACTAAAGTCACAGTCCTTTTGTTACAGAGGTGTGTCTCGGGCACACCTCCTTTGATGTTGCAGCTATTGAATCCAGTCTTCAGGCATCCGCTTCTCTTGAATCACACTGTGGTCCAATTCTTTTGCAATACTAATAGAGTAAAATATGGGATAACTTATATATTCAACCTAACATCATCCAATAGGCAGTCATTTCAAAGATGTGTGCAAGACCGTAAAAGCCTTCACCATCGGCCAGAAAAACTAGGAAGCAACATCCCTCGAACGGTCAGCCAGGAGACATACTGTGCAGAAAGGCCTCTCATTGCTCAGCAGGACGAGGCAAGAAGACTACATTGTCCTCTGCAACAAGGATTGTCTTTCCCACATCGGACTGGGCAGCCACACCCGATGTTGAAGAAGAGCAAATACGTAGAGCGCAACTTGTAGTCTTCCGAGAGAAAAGAATGCCGACGTAGAATATTGTTGACTGTTCGAATTAACAATATTGCACTTTCCACATCATTTTGGCTTGATGTTTGGATTTTTTTTCTGGTGCCATACAGCAAGTGTCAATAATAGATACACTGTATACTATATGGTGCTGTAATGTTGGAAGTGCAGGTAGAATGGGCATGTATCAGCAAATTGAATTTTGTCCAACATCATGTTTACAACTTTCGTATTATTTGTAAGACCACAGATCCTGGGTTTTACATGACAATCAATCATGCCAAATGCCAGATGCTCTCGTAAGAGAACCAGGAGAAAGTTACATTTTAAAATCAATCAATCAATACAGGTACAGACTGGGTTAGCCTGAATCTCATTAAACCACAGTGCACCTGGTCAAATACATGGTTGGAAAGCTTACAAAATTGGCCAATTCAGTCAATAAGGAAACTGTTTTGAACATTTTTTGCTCAATAACAGTGAATGGGAATCTTAAAATTTCAAAACATTACTCCATCAACATAAGATAAAAAGAAACACAAAAATCTGGAGAAATACCAAGGGCTGAAGGAAGAAGTAGAGAAAATTTTTTTGGGGGAAAAGGCAGCAGTGGATGTACTAGTGATCGGGACACTGGGGGAAATTACCCCCAAGCCGGATGGATGGCTCCAGCAGATACCAGGGACAACATCAGAATCAGAATCAGAATCAGAAATCCCTTGATGATCATTGTACTCAAGTGTGCAACGAGATTAGAGAGCTCCCCTCTCCAGTGCAATACAACAATAATTCAGATAAATATATAAATTAGATAAATAAGAGAATAGTTAGTGCAATGGAAAATAATACTGAATAGGGTATATAAAAACACATCACGTTGCTGTTCTGCAAGGTTACGGGTGGTCGTGTGTGTGTGTGTGTGTGTGTGAGTTTAGAATGGAGATGGCTCTTGGGAAGAAACTGTTTCTCAGTCTATTGGTCCTTGATTTGATGCACCTGTAGCGCCTGCCAGAGTGCATCAGGTCGAACAGGTGGGAGTTTGGGTGGGTATTGTCTTTGACGATGTTGAGAGCCCTTCTGAGGCACCGGGCGGTGTAGATGTCCGACAGTGAGGGGCGAGGGCAGCCAATAATCCTTTGCGCTGTTTTGACTGTCTTCTGGAGCCTCACTCTGTCCGCCTCAGTGCAGCCGCTGTACCAGGTGGAGACACAGTACGTCAGCAGGCTCTCGATGGACGAGTGGTAGAAGGCCAGCAGCAGCTTCCTGTCCACGTTGAATTTCCTGAGGACTCTCAGGAAGTGCAGACGCTGGTGGACCTTACCACTGCTGTGGTGTTGTGTGTCCAAGAAAGGTCATCGGAGATCTGTACTCCCAGGAACTTGAACGTGTGGACCCTCGCCACACACTCGCCTTCGATGCTGAGGGGGGGCGGCACCGTCTTGTTCCTCCTGAAGTCGATGACGATCTCCTTTGTTTTTGCAATGTTGAGTTGCAGTCTGTTGTCCTCGCACCAAGCCGTCAGTCTCTGGACCTCCTCTCTGGAGGCTGTCTCGTCACCTTCCGAGATCAGACCGACCACTGTCGTGTCGTCAGCAAACTTGACGATGGTGTTGTTACCGTGGGCCGGGCTGCAGTCGTAGGTGTAGAGGGCGTATAGGAGAGGGCTGTGCAACACTGGGAACGGTAAAAGGAGGACAAGAGCCAAGATAGCTAATTTTCAGTAATATATTTTCCGATAAGGAGACTGAAAAGATTTATTATTTTCTTTTTTATCTATTAATTTTTAGAAATTGGGAAAAAAGTCAAGACTTGAAAAAAACTGCTATTTTTAATGAGGAATATGGCCATTCCCTCCTCCGATCTCTCCATGTCTCATTGGGAGTCACGAAAAGGACAGATTACCAACTCTCTGTTGGAAATCATTGTACTTTCATTGCTTATAATGTCCAAAAACGGTGATCAATTGGCACCAAAATTCACTTGGACATCCCTACCTATGACCACTTCAACATATCAAAAGGATTGACCTCTCCGTGGCCGATTTATATGAGAATGCGGAAATGTGGAAGTGTGCAGAGCAACAAGGAGGATGCGGTGCACTGCTTCTTTGCTGATCTCGGTGAGGACGCACAACATAAAAGCACCGGTTGAGATATTTACAGCGACAGAAGTGGGAAAGATAAAGATCCATGATGATGTCAATAAATCCAAACTATTGTGCAGAACACTTTTAGACTTTCACAGGTTGATGTGAAAATGAGTAATACTGTGCATTTACATTTTGGTGGTGATCGTTCACCGTTTTAGACAACAAAATGACAAACTAAGCAATATTCCCACGCTTGCCTCCCTGCTGTGACTTAGATGCTGAAACAGGGAAAAAAAATAATAAGCCAAGCTCCAAAAGGAGGTGTGCCAATTTGTCATAAAAGTCATCACAAAAAAAAAAAAAAAAAAAAAAACTTAAATCACTTCAGTCTTTTAGGGGGGGGGGCGTTTCAGGACATTTTTACATGCAAATCTATTGCATAAGTCCCAATGTTAAGCTTATAAAAGTGTCCCTTTAAGATCCTGCGCTTGATTGGGGTTGAGAAATAGGTGAGGGCAAAATAATCAGGAAGCAGGAATAAGTATAAATAACCTTCTTGCTTTGAACTAGTCACTTTTCATTTTCAGGAGAGCCCAAAAATTGCAAGAGAAAGAGTGCAAGGCTTTTTCAACACTTTAGATCAATATATGGTCAATAATATGTAAATATGTAAACTAACACCAGTGAGTCTGGACAGACCGATAGTATAGATCTTGGAAAAAATATGGAATTCACTACAATGTAATGTATATATATATATATATATATATATATATATATATATATATATATATATATATATATATATTCAGATACCCTAGGTGTCATAGATATCATACGTATAAAAACCCTAGGTATGAAGGTTTATGTCCCACCCTATATATTGTTTTATCATTTTCCTATATTGTATATAGGCTAACTTGCTTGCTGGTTCACAAACTGGTGCCGGGGCCATCCAATTTGCCTCCACCTCGCTCCACCGCACGTGGGTCCACACAACAGAGACACTTCACAGAAAATTTACTTTTGTCACGCTAACTGGTAGTTAGCTCGCGAGCTACCAGGCTTTGGCGACCCAATATGCAAGTGTCCCACTTGGAATTTTGTCGATTTGTGGGGATCCACGTAAAAGACACTTAGGTGTTAACTGTTTATTAAACAAAGGGGCACTCGTTATTAAGTAAAAATCAAGCGGGACATATTTCCAGCCTATTCAGTGGACACACCCACAGTGTCTGACGGTTGAGAGAAAGTCTCGCTTTTTCACCATTAAAGCTCAATTTCATATAATTGGAGATTATTTTGTATACATTTGAATTTGGCAGGCTTGTTAACAACACTTAATTATCTTTGTTGTGAGTCACATTTAAAATAGCCTTCACTTTACAGGGTCAATGGACTTGAAATAAAGCAATTGTGTATAAATCCAAAAATTATAAACACTGGACCTGTATAATATTGAATTAATTAATCGTAATTACCAATTAAATATGCTTCATTGACCAAGGTTTGTAAAAGTCTTAAGTCTTAAGACTTTACAAAAGTCCAAAGAAGCCTTACTCATAAATTAGTTTCACGATACATTTGGAAACTATACCATTGATAAAAGTTAGGTTTAGAATCCATTTGGAACAATTTGACCATTGGATAAAATATCCTGAATTATTTCTGAAGTGTGTATCTTTGTCACTTCAGGTAAAAAACAAACTTGACAATGATATGAATTAAATTTTGAAACATGCCACTCCAGCAGCAGATTGCATGATTTCAGTGAGCAGAGAACTTCCATATAGGCACATGGTGTGGAAAACAAGCAGGGTAGCTGCAAGGCTAAAATCCAGTTGCCTGAGGCTGAGCAGATCTAATTGGCAGCTGTCTGACATCTCAGACGAGCCACCGCTGCCATTTTGTGTCCTGATCAAAGGTGAATACTCGCTGTTAGGTGGTGTGGGAATTGGGGTAAGGTTAGGGTCAAGCTATCAAATGCTGGGACCAGAAAATATATCATTCTACCTCAACTTCCAGATTTCTACATTGTATATGTAAGTGTACAGTATATGTGGGACGTCAAATGCCCTTCTGGCGTCAGGACACTGCCAACGAATGGTAAGTCACTTTTAGCAGCTTGTTATCGCTGAATTTGTTACAAGGTAAGGTATTAAAACATTCTCACGCATTTGTACTTGGGCTGAAGTAACTGAATTGAATTGATTAATTGAATTTGCAATATAATTGAGATTAGGGAAAAATTAGGGCTGTCAAAATCAAAGCGTTAATGCAAGATTCATTTAAAAAAAATCGCGCAATTAAATTTTTTTAACTTAATCAACTCAGTTTTATTTACTTGAGAAATAATTTGCATACGTTTGCAAAGGCAAATTCGAATACCATATTATCTTTAGCACATCATCACCGAAAAAAACACCCTGCTCAAGTTACCACTTGGCCTTGCAAACCAACACTGCTTACAAGCAAATGTACTGAATATGTTTTGAGAATTGTTTCTAAGAAAAAATCCTGTAAAGATGACTGCATTTCGATCGTATTGAAGGATCAAAGAAATCTACTAGAACAGCCTTTGATTTAAAATACACTTCATATTTGATGATTTTACATTAATTGCAAGATATTATTTGAGTAAATACCCATTAAAAGCTTCACAAAAAACAGTAGTAGAAAAAAATGATTAATCGCAATTAATTGGGAATTTTTTAGCAATTAATTTGTTTAAAAAATGTAATCGCTTGAAAGCACTAGAATTTGCTGTGATTTGACTGGTTATTATGTATTGAGAGAGGAGTGGTGGTGGGAGGTGGATAATGGACGGAAAAGAGCGGGAACAGGAATGCTGTGTGCTATCCCCTACTTGCTTTCAGTGAAGTTTCCGACTCACGAGACATTGAGGCGAGTATCTGAAAAGCTTGATCTCTTTTTCACCTTGCAAGGTTAAAAACTGGACTGTGTCTTTTGTGAATTTTGAGTTGTTTGGGCTGCTTTTTTATGTTACAGCGAGCGTGGATAAATTGGGAAGTGTCTGTGTGAGTGTGAACCACCACGAAGGTTGTCTGATGTGGGCAGCACGTGTAAAATGAAAGTATTAGTCTTTTTTTCGAATTTAATTCCCCTTCTACAACCACAATCACTCACTATCGGCGGCTCCATGTTTTTAGACAGAGGTTGGTTACCTTTAATTTTTTTTTTTTACATGTATGTTTTATTGATTTTTTTTGGTCTATATGACCAGTTGGGTGAATAAGAAGTGCCATAATCGTTCAGAATTGGATGTAAGAATCAAGACAATATAAGATATCATGCACAGGGAAGATGGTAAAGTGAGTATAGCAGTAATACTAACTGATCCATTTTGCACTCAGGAGAGAAACAATCAATTATGAAACAACTATATTGATTTTTAATCCCTTTTAGACAAAACACATTGGATGAAATAAATTCTGAAAACTACTACTGTCTACTAATATTAATCCTTAAAAACCTGATCCTATCTGTATAACAGAATGTCATAAATGATAAATCTGCTCTTTCTCTTTCTGTTTTTTGAGTGTAATAACTGAAGTGGCACGCATTGTAAAACAATTCTTACAAAAATAACAATATGCTGATTAAACAAACTAATTACGAAAGGCAATCGTTGGATTTTCCAAGTTCAACACTTTCTCCTTGATTCTGTTTTGCTTCTGAATGTTGATGCTGATGCTCATTGTAGGCCAGGTTTTATAATAATAATAATAATAATAATATTTATTCGAAGAAGTCAATAATATATATATACCAACCTGGCATCAGTGTGGATGATGCCATCATCTACCTGCTCCACACTTCACTCTCCCACCTGGAGAAGGCCGGGAGCACGGTGAGGATCATGTTCTTTGATTTCTCCAGTGCTTTCAACACCATCCAGCCCAACCTATTGGGAGACAAGCTGGAGCAGGCGGGAGTGGCCGACCACCTCATCACATGGATCCACGACTACCTCACAAACCGGCCACAGTACGTGAGAACACAGGACTGTGTGTCTGACGTGCTGCACTGGAGCGCCGCAGCGAACTGTTCTGGCTCCCTTTCTGTTCACTCTCTACACCTCGGACTACAAATACAATTCCTCCACCTGTCACTCCTCAGGAACTTCTGTTACTCGGTGGTTTCATCTGTCATTTTCTATGGAGTGGTCTCCTGGGTAGGAGGCATCTCGGGCCGGGACAAAAAGAGACTAGTGAGGAGTGCCAGCTCTGTCCTGGACTGCTCCCTGGACTCTGTGGACTCAGTGGGGGGCAGGAGGATGACGGAAAACTGTCATCAATGCTGGACAACCCAGCCCACCCAATCAATGACACTCTTAGAACACTCCACAGCTCCTTCGGTGATAGACTGTTACACCCTCGCTGTACGAAAGAGAGATTTCGCCGCGTCTTCCTGCAGGCTGCTGTCAGACTTTTTAACAAGAACATTAGGTCAGGCCTACAAACGGGCTGCCATTAGTGCAATTGTGCAGTCCTAGGATGCAATACACACTACTACTGTGCTTTATCCAATGCTGGACTTAAATATTGACCAATGCTGTATTTCGTTTACCATTACAGTATTCTTATCATTACAGTACTTTCATCATTGCAGTATTTTCTATCATTGCAGAATTTTTTTTATCATTGCAGTACTTTTACCACTACAGTTCTTTTATCATTGCAGTATTTTCTATCATTGCAGTACTTCTACTATTACAGTACTTTTATCATTGCAGTAATTTCTATAATTGCAGTATTTTCATATCATTTCAGTACTCTTACCACTACAGTACTTTGATCATTGCAGTATTTTTATCATTGCAGTATTTTCTATCATTCAGTGTTTTTTTTTATCATTGCAGCGTTTTTTTCCCCCTCTGTACCATGGACAGACATTAGGAGTGTTTCCTTACACTTGTATATGTTGTGGGATGTAAGTGTGTATGTACATGGGTATCTTTTTATATACATATATACTGTGTATATTTGCATGCTTTTTATGAATGTCTGCTGCTAATGTTATACATTAACGGCTACATTACGCCGCCTCTGTGTGATCTATATCTTTGCTGCTGTAACACTAAAAATTTCCCCATTGTGGGACTATTAAAGGACATCTTTATCGTCGAAACGTCCAAAAAATGTTTCAGAAACCTTAAATCTATCGCCCCTCTTGACTTCTCAACCTCAGTTCTCAACCACCTGTCGACATCTCCTCCTCCACTGTCCTTACCAAATACTACAACTGCACTCTCTCCTCTTGTCTCAATCAACTTTCCCCCATCAAAACCAAATCTGTCTCATTCACTCAGCCCCCTGGTACACCCCGGAACTCTGCCAACACAAATCCCACAAAAGACTAAAAAAAAATGGATTAACTGTTCATCTCCTTGCCTTCACTGATCACCTCCTGCTATACAAGACCACCCTCAACTCCACCCTATCTGCCTACGACTCCAACCTCATCTACACTGACTCCAATAACCAAAAGACGGTCTAAACTCCTCAAACCCACCGACAACATTTCAACCAATTTCACCGTTGACAAATGCAATTCATTCCTACCCTTCTTTCAATCCAAAATTGACATCCTCTTCAGTTCACTAACCACCTTGCCCACCCCTTCTCCAACTCAGTAAAATCATCTCAACAATGGAATCCTGCACCTCCATCCCATCACGTCTTCCATAGTCAAGCATTGCATCTCCACCGATTCTCACCTCGTCATCACCATCGTCAACTTCTTGCTCAACTTTCCCTATGTCCCCTCCGCTCTCAAACTGGCTGCTCTAACCCCCTGCATCAAAAAACACGGACTCAATCCTGACATCATCAGCAACTTCCGACTCATCTCCAACCTCCCGTTTCTGTCCAAATTCATAGAACGTGTCTTTGCATCACAAATCAAAGTCCACCTCAACAATAGTCAACTCTTTGAACAATATCAATCTGTATTTCATCCTGCTCAACTTTACAGTGGTTTTCAACATCAACCGCTCCACTCTTTTCCCCCTCCTGCAATCCTTCAACATCACAGATAATGTCCTCACCGGGTTCCACTCATATCTCGCAGGCAGAAAACAATTGATCCACCTCAACAACTCCTCCTTCACTGTCCCCCTGTCCCAAGGTGTCCCCCAGGGCTCTGTGCTTGGTCCTCTTCTTTTCATCCTCTACCTTCTCCCCCTCGGACAAATCATTTGTCTTCCCAGTCTCTGCTTCCACTGCTATGCTCAAGACGTCCAACTGTACATCTCTACTAAATCCATCACCCCAGCAACCCACTCTATCATGTCTAACTGTCATTCTGATAATAAGTCCTGGATGGAAACAAACTTTCTAATTCTCAACTGCAATAAATATTTCCTGTTCACCATTGGTTCGAAATCCCTCACTCAAAAAGCCCCTGACTTTAACCTATCATCAACAACTTCACCCTGTCTCTTTCCTCTCACTGTTGCAACTTTGGTGTTGTTTTTGATAATAACCTCTCTTTTGACCGACCCATCACCCACATCACCAAAATTGCTTTCTTCCACCTCAAAAACATCTCCTGCCTCTGGCTCTCACTTTTATTCACCGTTGCTGAAGCCCTCCCCCACACTTTTCATCACGTCGACTACTGCAATAGCATCCTCCAGTTGTACAACCTCCATACTTCTCAATATTCTACAATTCATCCAGAACCCCACCGCCTGCTTTCTCAAACACACCGGCTCCTGTGATCACATCACCCCCGTCCTTCAAAACCTCCACTGGCTCCCCGTTCCCCAGCTCATTCAATTTAAACTCCTCCTATTCACCTATAAAGCCCTTCGCAATCAGGCGCCCTCCTACCTCACCGATCTTCTCCACCCATAGACTCCATCCTGCACTCTCCGTTCCTCAAACACACAGAACCTGGGGAGACAGTGACTTCTCTGTCTCCCCCCCACCCACCCTCACTCTCTCTAGCCTCAACACATTCACAACTGCACCGACCGCACATCCTTCAAATCATTTCTTAAAACTCTCCTGTTGCACATTGCATTTAACATCTCTTTATTATTTTACTTCTTGCGTTTTCTTTCCTAACATTTGTAAAGGGTGGCACGGTGGATGACTGGTTAGCACGATGGCCTCAGAGTGCCGAGGTCTAGGGATCGATTCTGGCTCCAGCCTTCCTGCGTGGAATTTGCATGTTCTCCCTGTGCCTGTGAGAGTTTTCTCTGGGTACTCAGGTTTCCTCCCACATCCCAAAAACATGCACGGTACGTTTATTGGACACTAATGTATGAGTGTGAGAGTGGATGGTTGTTTGTCTCTGTGTGCCCTGCGATTGACTGGCAACCAGTTCACGGTGTACCCTGCCGACTGGTTGAAGACAGCTGGAATAGGCTCCAGCACCCCCGCGACCCTTGTGAGGATAAGTGGCACAGCTAATAGATGGTTTCACATTTATATTTATATAAAGTAAATGGAGATCAGTTTGCATTGCATACTTTGCAGTTCACATGAGAAACCTTTGCGCTTTATCGCATGAGGGAGTTTCCAGTGAGATGCTGACAATTGCAAATAAAAGGAAGTAAGGGCTCATTAGAGCAAAGCACAAATTTTAGAATTGTTGGAGATTATGAGAGGAGAAAGGGAGTGAGTAAACAAAGGCAAAACCAAGGCTGTGGCTGATTAAAAAGGCTTAATTTAATTGAGTTTCTGCTTTTAACTGGCATGCAAACACGTACATATTGACGTAAATGTACGCACACACAAATTAAAACACGGAACAGCCTGATTAAGAGGCTTACAAACAGGAAGATGAAAGAAAAGGCTTGGGTGCAACAGAGGAAGAACTTAATACTGAAACATTTTAGCAATGTGCAGGATGGTATTATGACGGCAAAATTAGAGGGTCCACCAAAATCATAAACCAAAGTCTTACAAACTATATCCAAATGTAACATCATACAAGCTTTAATGTTAAGTCAACATGCTTTTTATCATTCGACACTTCCAACGATACATAATCATCCCTTACGAGGATTAATTGTTTCATATATTACGGTGCAGTATTTTGGTTTTCTCT
Organism: Idiotropiscis lumnitzeri; assembly: GCF_059441095.1. Classification (NCBI taxonomy): domain Eukaryota; kingdom Metazoa; phylum Chordata; class Actinopteri; order Syngnathiformes; family Syngnathidae; genus Idiotropiscis; species Idiotropiscis lumnitzeri. The sequence goes on from NC_142405.1 coordinate 13,231,397, forward strand.
TGATGAATCTTCAACTGTGTACATTCTATTTTAAGTTTAATCAGTCCCCAAAAGCAAATAATGTTTCAAATATATGTTGGTTTTTTTTTGTCTCAATAATGCTAAGCTGTATTCACCAATTTGAGAGTTATTCTTTGAACTGTGTATTGGTTCTAAGCAGCTCGTTTCAGTTTTTAATTTAAGAAAGAATCAATGTATGCAAATAAACGTTTGTGCATGTGTGTGTGTGAGACAGAGAGAGAGAGAGAGAGAGAGAGAGAGTGAGGGAAATTGCTTTACATTTAATTATCTTTATCATATCCCTCCAGTTTATCTCCTTTGCCTGCTTGCACCGGATCAGACGAACCGAGTCATAAAGTGGATATTTTTTGCCACTCATATATCATGTATCATGATTCATTGTCTCCTATGTGTTCAGTCACCTCTTGATATAACCTTCACGCTCAAGCTTTTAAAACTCACTTCACATTTTATGCACCTTTGACGTGACAAGGCAGTTCCAGGTAGGTACCTGGTCAAATTCTTCATTTCAATTCAAAGGACCCATTCCCAAGTGTGCATATGCCAGTCACGCCGACTCTGTGTTTGAATTATAAACTTGAGGATGGCAGTACTGTGCCCTGGGACAAAACCAGGACACTTCAGGTGAAGGAGAGGGCCTCCAGTTTAATTTACCTCAACACTGCAGTTCATCAACATCACATATTGTAATTCAACTTTAAACATATCGTTCTGACCATGCTAGATAACGAAAATGAAGATTTTAAAACTCAGTAGATCACCTCAAGGTAATGATGTGCAATTCCTTCACTCAATGCATACACTCAGGAGAAAAACTGCCCCAGATACAATACGATTGACTTAACGATATGCTTGGCATTAGCTCCAACAGAGAATCTACTATCTGCAACAACAAAGTATACTGCGTACACACTGGGCTATTTTGTGATTTACAAGGAGAGTTCTTAAACCTTGTTAAGTGCTTTTGAACATTTACTTTTACCCTTTTTATTTGGACTCACAATCTTGTGAGTTTGTGACGAAACTTGTGAGCACCTGTAGCTCATATATATATATATATATATATATATATATATATATATATATATATATATATATATATATATATATATATATATATATATATGAATAATTGCCTGTCTTCATGCGACTGACTGGTGGGCAGTTAACCCTCCGACCATTTAACAGGAGGCCATAAAGTTCAGTTTAGATCACACGTAGCCCATTTACATAGTTACCTTTTCAAGAAAGTTGGACCCATTATCAGGATAACAATCACTTGGCAAGCGAACAACTCCATCAGACACAATCATACCTGAATTAACTTTAACCAAATCAAACCTGTCAAAAATGAACACTCTATAAATATAGTTAGAGTTCATGCTACTAATAGCGGCACGGTGGTTGACTGGTTTGCACGTCCGCCTCACAGTGCAGAGGTCCAGGGTTGTATACGAATATCGCCTTCCTATGTGGAGTTTGCATGTTCTCCCCGTGCTTTTGAGGGTTTTCTCCAGGTAACCACATTCCAAAAACATGCATGGTAGATTGATTGGAGACTCTAAATTGTCCCTAGGTGTGATTATAGGAGTGACAGGTTGTTTGTCGTTATGTGCCCCGCTATTGGCTGGCAACCAGTTCAGGGTGTACCCCGAGAGGATAAGCGGATCAGATAATGGATGGATGGATGGATGGATAGTGCTACTAATGAGTACAAAACTAAGTTATAAGACTAATGAATGTTAAGTACTGCTGATGAGTAGGAAAAATAGTTGTAAAAAGTACTCCAGAAAAGCCAAACAAGGAGCTACTTACAAGAAAGGAGAACAAGCAATCAACAACATTCAAACAAACAATGATTGAAGGAGAAGTACTTCCAAAAAAAGCCAGGACTTAAGGAGGAAAACAAGGAGCACAAAAACATTATGTTAGGAGCAGTCACAAGTCAGGGAGAGAAGTAGAATGCAGCACAGCAAATGAAGACAAGGCAAAGACAAAGAAACAATCTGGCGCCTTCCCGGAATGGTCGCAGAACTAAAACTGGTAGCTGATTACAGTAGTCCCTAGGTGCATGCCTACTTGCTTAACCCAATAGTGTGCGAGCTCGGAAAAACTAGGAAGAGTTGCAGGTAAGAGCCAAGTAACAACAAAAAAAACACAATAGAGTGGCTCTTTACAGACATATGCTCATTAGACTAACATTTATTAACTATTACACTCTATCAATTATCAACAGTAAATAAAGTAATTCACTATTATTAAATACTACGTTGTAATAGTGTTATTTGTGATGTGAGAGAAGAAGTCCCCTTTTCACATTCTCTTCCTTGAATCCAAGAGTCTTGCAGAGCTCACATCCTTCCAACCCCTCACGTTAATTGTGTTACTGCAACTCGGAATCTGTCTCTGTCCATATATGTGGTTATCTTTTGGTCTCAGGGGTGGATAGAGAGAGGAGAAACGTTGCAGACTTGTGGCGTCAACAGTGCTTCCCTCTGAGCAGCCAATTAAAACCCGTCCGCCATATATATATTGGCTCCCTTTATTTAGACTCATTAATTAGCAAGACGACATGTACATTGGAGAACAGGCATAATTTATTTGCAATTAATCAAAAGTTAATTGTGGAAATCATGATTAATATGCAGCAAATATATGTATATATATATATATATATATATATATATATATAGAGAGAGAGAGAGAGAGAGAGAGACAATACAGCAGGTGTGGGTAAACTACGGCCCGGGGGCCACATTAGAATTAGAAATCCCTTTATTGTCATTGTACTCAAGAGTTAGTTTAATCCGGCCCGCCAAACTTGAAAAACAAATTAACTGAATACACCTTGTTAATGTTTAATTTTATAAATACTCTTGTTTGTCAAACACATATATTTTGTTGTAATGCTTTTGTTTATTTTAATTAAAAATTAAGTGTATTTTTTTTATCCGATGAGGTGATGTTTCCAAAACACTCCATCCATCTGGCCCCTGTGTCAAATTTTAGAACCCATTGTGGCCCTCCAATCAAAAAGTTTGCCCACCCCTGCAATATAGACAAAGGTTTCACATGTGGAGTGTGATTTTGGAGCCACAAGCTGACATTACACGCAAGTTGAAAAGTAAAAGTGTTTATCAAAGAAAATTCAAAATAACTACAGAGAGCAAGGCTGTATGTAGAAGACATGAAAGAAAGCTGACAATCTCACTCGAAGAAATCTTGACGTACTTACGTGTCACTGAGTAACTCAAGCTTAAATACCATAGCAACTGCATAGCAACTGATAATTCAAGAAAAATGAAGGGACAACCAGTCACAACAGTAGGCCTTCACTTGTCCTTAGGCGTGAACATCAGTATGAATGGTTGTTTGTGTATATGTGACCTGCAGTTGGCTGGCAACCAGCTCAGGGTGTCTCCCAAATCCTAAATTCCGGTTTGACATTCATCAAATGATTTGAACTAACTCGAATTGAGTACTCATTCTACTTTCATGAAAAACACATCTATTGAATCCGAAAGTTGATACTCCGGCAGCTCCTTCTACCTACAAAACTGTTTGTTTTTAGTTTAAAAATGCTGTCTTTGACCACCAGCATCCCTCTCCACATCCTGGTACAGTAAATCTACTTGAGCTATCTCGCATCATCCTCGCTATCACTAAGTTAGCTGGGGAGTTCATCCATTTAGAATGATAGACAAAATAATATGCTATAATTCTATGCAAAGGTCTCAATTTGAGTCAAAAACTATTTTTGCACAGCTCTAATATATATATATATATATATATATATATATATATATATATATATATATATATATATATATATATATATATATATATATATACATAAAATAGTATTCCCTCAAAAGTCTTAATTACGCTTCGGCATATATTATAATTTTTGCATATGTAGGAAGGTGGAATTCGTCAAGATGAAGAGAAAGCAAAGAGACAGGTAGGCTGCTGTGGCTGTTGTTTCATTAACTGCCAGTCGACAGCACATACATCAAGTTCACACAACTTAGCTTAGGGAGTGCAAGTAACCCGCACTGATCCACACGCAAGGAGAGTTGCCTTTGATGGATTGTGTGACACGAGGAAAGCACACTTTCTTCCATAGTCACACTAAGCATTTCTCAGACAAATTCCCTTTGGATCTGATGAAATCAGGGAGAAATTGTAAAATCAAAACAGTGGTACCCAGTTTAAAAAAAAAATAGGATTTTTATTTTTCTAAAGCTTCTTTCATTTTTTTAAATTTATTGATTTATTTTTTACTTGATCTATTTTCATTCATTCCTTTAAGATAAATATCAGTAACACGTAAGCTAGGTTATTGATTAATAAACATTATAATGGCATCAAAAACAAACTCAAGAAATAAGATTTAACAAGCAAGATTTTTTTTAAAAAATTTGTATTTTTTTATTATCAGTATGTATGAATTCTTTGTTTGAGCTCTGGCAAAGCAGTGGCAATGTAGTTATTAAATGAGGACTGGAGCTTGGCAAGGTGTAAGATCTTGGACTTAATTTTAAGGTTACACAGACACAGTGTGGTGTATTGCTCTGGGCAAAATCAGTGTCCTGAATTTATTGCATACAGAGATAGACCTGAAAAGAAACGCCACTGAATGTAGGTGTGAAAAATAAGACCCAACTTGAATTAAGTTTGTTGAAAAAAAAAAAAAAGACAACATATGAACAAAAAAACAGAGGGGATGTGCCATGAGGATTGCACTGTAATAGGTCCGATGTTAGCTGCTGGTATCACAGCAAAAAAGACGTCTGCAGCAATTGTTGTGATGACAGATGACAAAAGCCTGAACCAGTAGTTGCAATCGTTGCGACCTGCAGTCGTCATTAGGCCCACGGCTCTGGTAGGGACTGATGATGGTGATGTTATCATTTGACATAGAGTCTGTAAGAGAGATTTATTTATTTTCATACACACTGAGTTGAGATTCACTTTAAAGAGAAAGTGAAGCTTCACAGTGTCAGGACTGTAGGCATTTATGAGTAGCAACATACAAATACAGTGAATACAGTGGTGGGTGGTCAAGGCCTTCTCTGCTGGCCAAACATAATCAAGAAAAAATTATCATGTTATTCACATTGTTGTCATATATCCTAGTGTTGTATTTTTAGGTGAGTGTTTTTATCCAATCAGAATTCCGCTAGCTTCTGTTGCCAGGCATGTTTCCGAGGCTTTCAGATACAATTGTGCCGGAATCTGTTCTGTCAAAGTCAACGGGCTTTCAGATTTGATAGTTGCATGGCTAATCAGATCACGAGTTGATTACAGTGAGCCTTCTCGCTGACCTTACGCTGAATCAACAGACCCAGGAACTGGCGACTGTTCGAAAGTCTAAAATACATTTTTCCTTTTTTGAATGCAGCCCTGCATTTGAGTATTTCAAGCCATATAGTCATCCTCTCACTTCGCTGCCATAACCTTTCACGGCACTTGCAATAAACTTTGGGGATTTTAATGGGGAGCCTAACTACTTCTCTGAAGATCACCATTCACGATGTCTATGGATGTGTCCTCTGTTGTGAAGTTGTTTTAAGACAACTGACACTTTTTCCCTGGAGCTCTTATAATGGCATCTGCAACAACATGGAGAAACGGTTGTTTTAGTGAAGCTGTCAAAAAATACGGCCTCTTGACTGGGTCATATTTTTTTATTTTTTGTCAGGATACGCACTGACCGTTGACCGTTAAGTGGCAAATTATACTTGTGTAACTTGAGTGAAGAATGTGTTTCTGCGATGCAAAATGCATTTTATCAGGTCTATTTGCAGGCGTGGGCTGATAATACAGAGAGAGTCATAAATGTCTCATTCAATATAAAGTTTCGAAAACAATGAAGAAAAACAAAAATCACTTTACTCGTTAAAGACAGTCGTTAGCCCCCTTTCACATTGACTTCCTGAAAAACTGGCACTCATTTCAAATGCTCCAAATTGACATTCTCACAGACTTCACTTCAAGCATTCCTAAAAGTTGATACATGCCGACATCAACATTGAGAGGCATTTACAGTGAGTCTCGGTTGTTTATCTTAACACTCTGGCTATGATCGGGTATTGTGATACCTCTGTCATAATTTTACGATGTTTTGTCTTTGTGGAAGAAGAACAGCGGCAACGTAAACGCCCCTTTCCGTGAGGCAGCTTACCGTCTGCCTCTCCTTGTGCTTTTTTTTTTATTTGCCGTTATATGCAAACAGCTCAACTATATGAATACCAGCAAATGTTAAATACTGAATATAAGCCTGAATTTTAGCCTGACGATGTAAAATTTTAATGCATGGTAACAGTGCCTGAAAAAATTACATTGGAGATGTGATGATTGACAATCAGGCATTCTCAAGCTTCCTCATCCCAGTTTGCGAGAGATTTTGCAAGCCGAAGTGAGTCTTGCCTGCTTTCTGTCGCTCACAGTGTCAAATATGTATTTGAACAGGTTATATTCAAATTCATGTTCGTCTATGTGTGCCCTGCTGTTGTGCCCCGCCTACTACCCGATGACCGCTTGGACAGGCTCCACCCCCCCCCCCCCCCCCACGACCCTTGTGAGGAGAAGCGTTACAGATAATGGAGGATGGATATTCATATTCAGCAATTTTGACCATGACATGAGGGACTATATTGGATTCTAAAGACAAATTGCTATAATGCAGATAACCAAATTTGAAAATAACCTTTCTAAGTCATTACTTAGTTTTTTAACTGTTTGATGGAAGGGAAATATTCTAAATTTCTGGCCTGATCTCAAGTCAATAATTAATTATAGTCACGTACTGAGAAGAACCCAGTTGGCCCAGATAATTTGTGCACCAGTATGCTTATAGTCTGCGCTAGTCTAAGTAACTGATTCCCTTCAGGTGGTCTTAAACCTGAGCCTGTAGGCAGGCAGGGTGCTCTAGAAACATGTCAAATGCCTACAGACTTTTCTTCACACATTATGAAGAGGATGGAGTGCTTCTTTCGCCACCTTAGATCACAAACTACTCATGCTATGGACCCCTTACAGTTTGGGAACTTTATTAGAGCGACGATGCCCGCCTCCATCTGTTGCATTGAGCATACGCCTACCTGGAGGAGCTGTTGAATCAAGTGAAGATCATGTTGCAATATGACTTCTCAAGTGCTTTTAAGTAGGTATGTCCAACCACACTTTTTTTGTCACCCGAGTCCGAATGTTTGGTTTTAAGCATCTACGGATATCGAGTCGGGATTTGTTACCTTGGCAATACAAAAAAGAACGCACGTACAAAGTGCTGTCAATTTAATATCTAAATCTACACACAGACATGTATGGCCGACTTTTTAACACCAAGAATAAAGAGATGGTCATCGACTTTTACTGTGTCAGGCCACCACTGCAGCCAGTCAATATCTGATGCAGACCAATACGTTGAGGTGGTCCGCTAATTTGGAGAGGATGGGGCAGAGGAAGCTCAGTCCATGTCCGCACGGAGATGCCACTCAGTTTCTTTCAGCCACTGGTGGTGAGCGCACTGTTCTGTGGTGAGGTCCTCTGGGGTAGCAACATCACAACAAGATGTTTAGGTACCAGGAAGCTCGACAAGCTGGTTAAGGCAGCTTTCTCAGTGTTTAGCAAGGTCCTTGACTGCTTTAGGACATGGCAGAGAGGCCGATGCAGGACAAGCAACGGGTAATTGTGGACAATGTCAACAGCCTTGTCACTTGACCCGAGTGCGGCAGAGGAGCATATCTATCTATCTATCTATCGATCTATCTATTTATAGGAAGGTGGCTGGAGTGACGCCTGGCATCCAATCTCAGAATTGGGTGATGATCACAGGTTAAGACAGTTTATGTTTTCTAATTATGTCAAATGGCCTTTTGAGACTCTGCCTACGTTTACATGCAAGACAAATGTGGGATAAGATCAAAATTTTAGTTTCTGAAACATTTGTGAGAACCCGTACGCATGCATGAGAAGACAGTTATCGAACTCCTGTCCCGATCGAAACTGCAATATACAGATAATGTAACGACACAGTATATGCAATTTTCGATTCTCACTTTCTACTGTCAATAAAACACATTATTGTCAACCACCATTGGAATAAATCTCTTTCCTCCTTTAGCCAAAAGTGTGCTGCGTCTGAGTTTTGCAGCCATATTTTTTTTACCTCTGCTCGCGCATTTCTGGCACACCAGACGGACTGACTCACCACTGTCATTTTTGCCGTTATACTTCCTGTACCCAAAAGACCGCGGTTCCTTGTGAATAAAGTATGTGCACAACACAAACCAATTGCCCTTTCAATGGACGTATCCCGATACGTGTTTAAATGACCATCAATTGGGTTGGAAAATGAAACCCAGTCACTTGAACCATCATGTAAACCGATGCTTATTCATGACGCCAACATGCTGTAATATTTGAATACATAATTGTTTCCTCCACCCGTGGTTGAGCACAGGAAGTTTTTGCATGACATTTTCACCTTAGGAATGTCTTTCATTGATTGTCGGCGTGATGTGTTGCGGAGCCTATATTTCATGCATGTGATCGTGCCACATTCTGCCGATGAGGTAGGGTGTGAGAAGCTGTGTCTGCATAGTAATTGGTCGGGTAGGCTCCCATAATGTTTTAATGCATAAATATATCAAGCTCTGAAATTACAATTTAATGGTCTGTGGAATTAGAAAAGGAAGCTCTTATTCTCTGCAACCAACCCCCACCCTGCTATGCTCTCTGCTTTTTTACAGCCTGCCTTAATTTACTCGCTGTTCTCTGTCCTTTCTGTAATACAAACCTTTCAGTGTCTTTAATTTCTTTGGGTACTTTGCCACTCGGCAGTTTTACATATTGTGGACAGTGTAAATAAGTCATGAGCAATTGAGTTCTTCAGCAAAGAAAAATATGAACCATGGAATATATTTATTGCAATATTTAGCAATATATTAATTATTTCAATCTAGTGCATCAATCTGGAGAGAGAGTGAGGGAGTGTATGTGGAGTGTAACCTGACCTACCAAAGACAGAGACTGAACTGTGCAAGAAAACTAATGCGATAAGGAGGCATTATATAACACCAGTACTCAGTGGCGAGTGGATTTGAAAGCATCCCACAGTTATCTCTTAGAATACAAGCCAGTGACCATCAAAAACGGCGGTCTTGATTGACAAACTGGGTTGCACGAGGCCCTGACATGATCCACACCTACTGACTTGCAGAAAATGACTGCACTCTATTGAGACCTAGCAGTACAAGTGAACCAGGTGCTAATAGGTGGGAACCACCTAGAGTGAGTAACACATGGCTGGGCAGTGCTGACCATGAATGACTCCCAGAATAGAGCAATGGCTGACCCATAACTGCCTTTTATATCATCATTATCATCCATATTGCCTTCTTTGCCCACCTAATCACAAATTAGTTGTTTCATAAGAGCAATGATGACAATAATACTAGCCACTGTCACTCATTTCATTTGCATTAAGTAATTAAGCATTAATTGAGGCAAAGTAACAGACATTTCTATGTGAAAAGCATAATAGACAGTAGTGCTGCCTATTAGGTTGGGCAAGTTATTGAAAGGGAATTGTGATTTCCATTTTGGCTTCTTGCTGTTGCTCTTTAAAATGTGAACCATCCATCCATCTTTAAGGCGCGTCTCCTCACCAGGGTCGCGGGCATGCTGGAACTTATCCCTGCTGTCTTCAGGCAGTAGGCGGGTTCACCCCGAACTGGTTGCCAGCCAATCGCAGAGCACACAAAGACGACCAATTATCCACGCTTCCAAACACTTCTATGGACAATTCAGAGTGTTCAATCAACCTACTGTGCATGTTTTTGGAACATGGGAGGAAACCGGCACGTCCGCCTCACCGTACAGAGTTGCACGCTTTGATTCCTGCTCCAGCCTTCCTGTGTAGACTTTGCATGTTCTCCCCGTGTCTGTGTGGGTTTTCTCCGGGTACTCCGGTTTCCTCATACATTACAAAAACATGCATGGCAGGTTGATTGAACACTCCAAATTGGCCCTAGGTGTGAATATGTTTGCGGATGTTTTTTCGTCTATGTGTCCCCTGCGATTGGCTGGCAGGCTGTACCCCACCTATTGTAAAGGCAGCTCGGGATAGGCTCTAGCACCCGCGCAACCCTTGTGAGGAGATAATGGATGCATGGATGATTGTTTTTACATATGGCTGTATGGTGCTCAAGTGCTTAGCATGTCTAGCTCACATTCATGCGGTCCTCAGCTCTTCCCCCTCTTTAGTCCTTCCTGTGGTGTGGGTTAGGGTTAGGGAAGGGTTTCAGTTTTTGAATGCTGATTGAGAATTGGTAAAATCATATTTGAAGGTCAATTTTAAAATGATCAAAACTAAGGTCTCCCGCCCCAACCTCCTCGCGGAGTAAGTGTTCCTGGTTGCTGAAAGATTTCATGACGCAAACTTGATTGATAAATTGATAATTGTGTTGTTTTGTTTGCCTGTTGCCTAAGGCGGTGGCAATTTTAAGCTTAAATAATATACAAAAAAAATACAAAAATGATAATTATGTTAACTAAAAGCACCTGTGCTTTTTAAAGCTTCCAAAATTCTCCCTTTTTGTTTTATTTCTCCCGTTCCTCAACATTTTAGGGATGTGTTACTTATAGCAGATTTAACACAGTAGAATAATCAGTTGCGACATTCAATATGTCATATTTGTCTGGCAGGCAAAGATTTTAATCACACTCATCGCAATGAGATAACACACCTGAGCTAAATGCTTTCACTCAAATTCATATCTTACAGGTGCAAGCCAATAGAAAAACTCATACACTTTTGAGTTTTCTATAATTGTTTCTGTCATTCGAGCTGTCATGTTCCTTTTTTTTTTTTTTCCCTCAACATATTCATTTTTCTCCTACTCATGCGCAGCTAATTGCTTGTTGGAAAGTGTCACTCACATTGATGAAAATGGGGTTTGTGTGCTTGTAGGTACTGCATGTGTGCTCGGAAATTCTGTTATGAATAAAAAAACCCAAACCAAAACATAATTGTATTGAACCAGTCAAATGTAGTTGTAATTGTTTTAAGGGGAGAGAATGGTCTTCAATGCAAGTTTAATGAAAATAAATAAATAAAACTCCAAAGGCCCGGACAAGCACAAATTTAATGGTTGAGTATTTGCTCACCTGTAAGGAATTGGTCTTTGGAGGATTTCATGTGTCATGATACGCGTCGGGCATGACAGCCTTTTGTTATTGTTTTCGTCACCTCCCTGCCATGTGTCTTTTGTTATTGTTTTCGTCACCTCCCTGCCATGTGCTTTGTGTTATTGTTTTCATTCTCACCAGCCACGCACCTGTTCCCAGTTCACGATCACACACCTGCTCCCCATCTGCTCCCCTGATTACCGGACTACTTATACCTTCCATGCCCTCAACCCAGTGTCGGGTCATTATCCCGTTTGGCTCCCTGTTGCTGCGTCACGGACTGTCACGACCGCCCCTAGATCTCGTTCCTGCTCTGGTTCTCGTTTCCGTCCTCGTTCCGGCCCTTTATCCTTGTCCCAGTTAGTCGCGTCCTGTTTGCCCTTGTTGTTTTGTATCCTGCCTCGCTGTTTGTCCTCGTTTGATCCCTTCAATAAATTCCCCTTAACATCATCCATTTCCCTGCCTCCTCGCCTATTGGGTCCACCTCCTCCTTGCCATAAGGCAATCCTGACAGAATGACCCGACCTAAGAAGGACCCAACGAGGGGCTCCCGGCGGCGTCAGGGACACCGCCGCCCAGACAACCGCCCTCATCAGCCTGCCGACCAGCCCCGTACCTCGTCTTCGTGTTACGGTAACGCCCTCGACTTCCTCCCCGACCTTCCTCCGCACTGTATTATAGATTCCGATTACCACGAAAATTTTGATCACCAGGCCAATCCACCCCCTCACGTTTTTGTTGATTATGATTTAGCAGAAGATTTTGAGCACTATGCCCCTCACTTGTCGGTCGATGATGATTCTGAGCACTATGCCCCGCACGTGTTGGTCGACTCGGATCACGAGTACGATGCCGACTACATATACGCCTTGTTAGACGCTCAGCGCAACCCGGACACCGTTAGTACCAGTCACTTTTTCCCCCCCGAACCATTCCTGACACCTTTCTCGTTTGAGTCTTCCCAGATCACCTCCCACTCCACCTCGCGCGCTTCACGTCCCAAATCTCGGAAGTCACGGTCTCGTCGCACACCTCGTTCCCCAACAGTTTCAAAACCTGCTCACGTTCTCCTGGCACCCCCTAGCTCGCGTTCACCAGCCACGGTAACCTCTGTCCCTCGTGTTCCCCATTCCCCTGATTCCCTATGGCGGCAGGCTGATAGGGATCAGGGCCCCCGGTTCGGCTGTGCCCGGACCGACTGCTGCGCCCAGCCCTCTGTCGCCCCCCCGCCAGCTGCTGAGCCCTGCCACGGCTCCCCGCCAGCTGCTGAGTCCCTTCCTGGCTCCCCGCCAGCCGCAGCGTCCCTTCCCGGCTGCCCGCCAGCTGCTGAGTCCCTTCCCAGCTCCCCGCCAGCCGCAGCGTCCCTTCCCGGCTGCCCCCCAGCCGCAGCGTCCCATCCCGGCTCCTCGCCAGCTGCTGAACCCTGTTCCGGCTCCCCGGCAGCTGCCGAGCCCCTTCCCGGCTCCCCGCCAGCTGCCGAGCCCCTTCCCGGCTCCCCGCCAGCTGCCGAGCCCCTTCCCGGTTCCCCGCCAGCTGCCGAGCCCCGTCCCGGCGCTCTGCCAGCTGCTGAGCCCCGTCTCGGCTCCCCGCTAGCTGCTGAGCCCCGTTCCGGCTCCCCGCTAGCTGCTGAGCCCCGTTCCGGCGCCCCGCCAGCTGCCGAGCCCCTTCCCGGCTCCCCGCCAGCTGCCGAGCCCCGTTCCGGCTCCACGCCAGCGGATGAGTCAAGTGCCGGCTCCCCGCCAGCGGATGAGTCCTGTTCCGGCTCCTCCCCAGCTGTTGAGTCCCGTCCGGACTTCCTGCCAGCTGCTGAACCCCGTTCCGGCTCCCCGCCAGTTGATACGCCCCGTCCCGGCTCACCCCAAGCTGGGGGGGCCCGTTCTGGCCTCCTGAGAGCTGCTGACCCCCCCTCCGGCGCCTCGCCAGCGTCACAAGTCCCTGGTCCGGCGGAGCACGTCCTGCGTCCGCCACAAGTCCCTGTTCTGGCGGAGCACGTCCTGCGTCCGCCACCAGCCCCTGTTCCGGCGGAGCACGCCCTGCGTCCGCCACAAGTCCCTGTTCCGGCGGAGCACGCCCTGCGTCCGCCACCAGTCCCTGTTCCGGCGGAGCACGCCATGCGTCCGCCACAAGTCCCAGTTCTGGCGGAGCACGTTCGGCGTCCGCCACAAGTCCCTGGTCCGGCGGAGCACGCCCTGCGTCCGCCACCAGTCCCTGTTCCGGCGGAGCACGCCATGCGTCCGCCACAAGTCCCAGTTCTGGCGGAGCACGTTCGGCGTCCGCCACCAGTCCCTGTTCCGGCGGAGCACGCCCTGCGTCCGCCACCAGTCCCTGTTCCGGCGGAGCACGCCATGCGTCCGCCACAAGTCCCAGTTCTGGCGGAGCACGTTCGGCGTCCGCCACAAGTCCCTGGTCCGGCGGAGCACGCCCTGCGTCCGCCACAAGTCCCTGTTCCGGCGGAGCACGTCCTGCGTCCGCCACAAGTCCCTGTTCCGGCGGAGCACGTCCTGCGTCCGCCACAAGTCCCTGTTCCGGCGGAGCACGTCCTGCGTCCGCCACCAGTCCCTGTTCCTGCGGAGCACGCCATGCGTCCGCCACAAGTCCCTGTTCTGGCGGAGCACGTTCTGTGTCCGCCACAAGTCCCTGTTCTGGCGGAGCACGTCCTGCGTCCGCCACCAGTCCCTGTTCCGGCGGAGCACTCCATGCGTCCGCCCCAAGTCCCTGTTCCGGCGGAGCACTCCATGCGTCCGCCCCAAGTCCCTGTTCCGGCGGAGCACGCCATGCCTCCGCCACAAGTCCCTGCTCTGGCGGAGCACGTCCTGCGTCCGCCACAAGTCCCTGTTCCGGCGGAGCACGCCATGCGTCCGCCACAAATCCCTGCTTCGGCGGTGCCAGACGGCCCGCCGCCAACCCAATTCCCTGTCCCGGCGGCGCCCGAGGACACGCCATTGCTTCCCGTCACTCCCTCGGCGGTGCTCGACGATCCGCCGTCGCCCCAAGCTCCTTTTTCGGCGGAACTCGACGATTCGCCGGCGCTCCAGTTTCCTGCCTGGGCGGTGGACGACGACCCGCCGTCGCTCCACGTTCCTGTCTCAGCCGGGTTGGAGGACCAGCCGCCGTGCCACGTTCCGGTCTCGGCGGGGTTCGAGGACCAGCCGCCGCTCCACGTTCCTGTCTCGGCGGGGTTCGAGGACCAGCCGCCGCTCCACGTTCCTGTCTCGGCGGGGTTGGAGGACCAGCCGCCGTGCCACGTTCCTGTCTCAGCGGGGTTGGAGGACCAGCCGCCGCCTGCCGCCCTTGCCTCGGCGGCATCCGACGAACCGCCACCACTCCACGTTCCTGTCCCGGCGGGGCTTGACAACCAGCCGCCGCTCCACTTTCCTGTCTCTGCAGGGTTCAAGGACCAGCCGCCATGCCACGTTCCTGTCTCGGCGGGGTTCGACGACCAGCCGCCGCTCCACGTTCCGGTCTCGGCGGGGTTCGAGGACCAGCCGCCGCTCCACGTTCCTGTCTCGGCGGGGTTCGAGGACCAGCCGCCGCTCCACGTTCCTGTCTCGGCGGGGTTCGAGGACCAGCCGCCGCTCCACGTTCCTGTCTCGGCGTGGTTCGACGACCAGCCGCCGCTCCGCGTTCCTGTCCCGGCGGGGTTCGACGACCAGCCGCCGCCGCCGCTCCACGTTCCTGTCTCGGCGGGGTTCGACGACCAGCCGCCGCCGCCGCTCCACGTTCCTGTCTCGGCGGGGTTCGACGACCAGCCGCCGCTCCATGTTCCGGTCTCGGCGGGGTTCGACGACCAGCCGCCGCACCAAGTGCCTGCCTCGACGGCGGTCGACGTCCCACCGCCACGTCTCGTCCCGGCTCCGGCGGGGTCCGGCGTTCCACCATGCCTCGTCTCCGTCTCGGCGGCGTCCGACGTCCCGCCATCGCTCCAAGTTCCTGCCTCGGCTGCGCCCGCCTCAACGCCGGTCCAAGCTCCGTCCTCTGCAGCACCCAGCGTCCCGCCGCCGCCCCTCGTCTCAGCCCCATCAGCGGACTCAAGGTGGAGTTCGGGTCGTCCCGGACGTCCGCCTGAATGGCCCCATCGGGACGTATATGTCTGGCCACCCGCACGGCCCCCTGAAGGGCCACGAAAGGACTCGCTGGTCTGGCCCCCCGGGCATCCGCCAGACCGGCCTCGATCACGGGTCGTTGACCCACCTCCCGACCCCTTCCGCCCACCCTTGTTTTTGGGACATGGTTTTTTCGTTTTTGTTATTCTTTGCGACGGCTGGAATCCGTCCCTTGAGGGGGGGTACTGTCATGATACGCGTCGGGCATGACAGCCTTTTGTTATTGTTTTCGTCACCTCCCTGCCATGTGTCTTTTGTTATTGTTTTCGTCACCTCCCTGCCATGTGCTTTGTGTTATTGTTTTCATTCTCACCAGCCACGCACCTGTTCCCAGTTCACGATCACACACCTGCTCCCCATCTGCTCCCCTGATTACCGGACTACTTATACCTTCCATGCCCTCAACCCAGTGTCGGGTCATTATCCCGTTTGGCTCCCTGTTGCTGCGTCACGGACTGTCACGACCGCCCCTAGATCTCGTTCCTGCTCTGGTTCTCGTTTCCGTCCTCGTTCCGGCCCTTTATCCTTGTCCCAGTTAGTCGCGTCCTGTTTGCCCTTGTTGTTTTGTATCCTGCCTCGCTGTTTGTCCTCGTTTGATCCCTTCAATAAATTCCCCTTAACATCATCCATTTCCCTGCCTCCTCGCCTATTGGGTCCACCTCCTCCTTGCCATAAGGCAATCCTGACATCATTTCCGCTGCAGACATAAATTACAGCTGTTTGTTGCGGTCATACTAAAATTCTCAAAATAAAGAAAATACATTTCAGATGACACATATCAGAGATGACTATACATTTTTAAAACATGGAACAACGCATTTGACGTGGACATTAAATAAATTTGTTTTACGTATCATAACAAACGACACAAAACACTACATTAGATTTACTGTCACCTCCAGAAATATCAACTTATATGATCTAATTATATATGTCAAAAAGGCCTACTCTAGCACAAATATGCTTTTTTTTCTACCCTTAGTACACTCCCCCAAATGATTTGTCCTTCACCTGGTTATGACTCACTATAGGAAAAGGTGGGAGACTACCATCAAATAGGGTGCAGAGTTTATGTCCACGAAATGTCAGCTGGGATGAATAAAGTTTCAAGGAAAGAAAAAAAAAGGCACTGAGGATGTTGAAGAACACTCTCCACTGATTTAAGAAATGAAATTAATCATGGAGGATAGATGTTGGAGTGGAAGTTAAGGGAGATGACAGATGCATTATGGAGATAAAAAATATAAATCCTTTTTAGTGAGGCAGTGACAGAGTTGTGGTTGATCTTCAACTGATGCAATAAAAGCAGTCATGCCTTAATGAAAAACGAAAAAACAAACAAAAAAACATACCAACCAACCACTGCGCCTGCAGCATTGTCAATATGAGAAATTGAGAATCATGGCGCTTTCACCATGCTTGACCTAACATTATGGTGTGCAATCGAGAAGGAGATTAGTTCATGTAAGGTTCAATAGGCTCTCGATGGCTGCCAAAAAAAAAAATAGTGTTCTGGGTCACCGGTAGCTAACCAATTAATATTTTATCCCAACCAAGACCAGTGTTGTATCTTAAAATTAATGTGCATTTTTTTTCTTCAATGCTAGAAATGTTATAAATTAACACTGTTTTAATAATAGCATATTCTCATGGCTCAACTTTACGATTGGTACTTTGTCCCTGCGAACAAAAACATTAATTGATATATTTTTATATTAAGCAAAGGGGCTATATAATAGGTTATGCACTGCAAATTGGTACATTGACTTACGAGTACCAGAACATATTTTTTGAATTAGTTTAGTCTGTGTGTTTTGTGAATACCCGTGGTGAGGGAGACCATCAAGAATGGGTAAATCATTTGTTTCATTTTAAAATGTATTTTTTATTTTTTAGACCTGTGGAAAACCAGAGGCAGCTGATTGCTTCGACAGACCAGTTGTGGTGGTGGCTGAGGGAAAAACTCCGGCAAAGGAGAAGAACGGCTTAATGGAGAACGACATCCAGACGACTTTAAAAGGAACCCCGACTGTAATAACAGGTTTGCTCTATATTAGGCATTACCAAATGGCGGACCGCGGTCCGGATCCGGACGGATGGTTCGGACCGGACCCATGGCCAATCTATGATGAATTTTTTTCAGGGCGCATTCGCAAACGTTGGCGCTGCAACTCTAGTAAATACGGAAAAGGCGTCACTGATTTGAGCCAATCAAATCTTTTGTTTACGATCCACTGCCAATTGCGCAGCATACCGGAAGAAAGTGCTGCTGACAGTATGCCTTGCTAAAAAGTTAGCGAGGTCGATGCGTCTTGTTTTAAATGAATGGACGGAGAAATTTAGTTTTGTTCTGGCTGCAGCCGATTCAAAACCAGTGTGCATCATATGCTCCGAAACCGTCGCAACATTGCGAAGCGCCACTACGAAACAAAGGACCGCCCTTTTGTGCAAAGTTATCCGCTGAAGTTTGAGGTGAGCGCACACAAAAACATCGAACTTCGAGTGCAGTCCAACAGATTTTTACATTTTCGTTTAAGTGCGCTCTGTTGAAAATTACTAAATATTGAAACTATATAAAAATGTGAACATAGGCTAGACATTTTGGGAAGTTGGACTTTGGTTCGGACCTTTTAATTGGAAGGAATTTTCGTTGTGGACCTCTGTGACTTTTAATTGAATACCTCTGCTCTATATGATTTATTTGGTTGCTTGTAACATAACTCTAATATCAAATTTAAAAAAATAACAGCCTGTTTAATACATTTTAGATGTGTCATTGTTGTTTACGTCGCAAAGCATTTTGGGTAGGGCCATGGTTGCGCGCTTATTTTTAGCAGCAATTACCTCCTCTGGCAGCAATGTGGGCACAACCATGTCACGTCATTATCCCAGAATGCATTGCGCAACCCAAAACATGGTGACTGCTGTGTATCAAAATATGCTGTAAACATACAAGATTTTTTTAACTAACCAGAAATTATTATATATTTCTAACAATGTTTTAATAGTACAGGTCAGCGGTTGTACTTTGAGACCCGATTTTTGTAAAAAAGAATTCTGGTTAACCATACGTCATCTCTGGAGGGGGAGGCAGAGAAGCACTTGGGACATTGTGAAATCATAGGAAAATACTTTTCAAGACCTTCTCAAATCCACGAACATATGGTATGGCTATGAGTCGAATTTCACTCTCAGAAAGATAAGTTGAAGCGAAATGGCAAGCAGAGCTGCAGTGAGTTTTATTGGTTGCATTGATTAAAAGTATACAACATGACACAAACTGCCTTTATTTCATGGTTTTGTCCAGAAAATTGATGTCAGCTGTAAAAATACAAATTTTAGGCTTACATTGTAACTTTATTCAGCAGTCTTAATGCCCATTTTAACAGGAAATAATGCATGAACTTGACAACGTCGATACAGGGACGAGGCGAGCCTAATTCTACTGTTTACTTAATTGCCGGCTATCATTTTCTCATGAAACCCAAAAAATTAAGCAAAGCAAATATTTTAAAAGCAGGACGATGTGGCCTTAATGTCATAACTCACCTTTTCTAAAAACTGAACTGAAGTACATCAGGCGTCGGGGCTGCCAAAGTGTGATCATTTGCGTCTCGTGCAATGGTGAGAAAAGGAGCGACCAGAACTATTTGAATTGCACGACACATGACCATCAGCACTTCAGTTGGGCATCGCAGTGATATGCTTCTGTTATGCAAACACAATCTTGCTCAGCATCAAAGCTCCTTATGTCGATCGGTTATATGAGTGCACTGGTGAATGCAGCGTCTGCTTGTGGAGGTGGCTTCAACATAGAGCTATGTTCGTGTGACATGGCATCAATGGATTATCTTGGAACTACCGTAACCAAATAAGGAAAACCGTATCGAAATAAAGTGGATGACTATCTCTCAAATTGTCTGTATTACAACATTATTTTCAGGTCAAGCTAACTTTACATAAAGTAGCAGCTCCACATAACACCAAGTATTTCAGTAGACGCTGGTTTTTGTTGAGTGATTTCATTTATAGGCCAGAAATATCAAATCAATCAAGTCTTAATTTATTGTAAATCATAGCAAAACCCATTTTCTATTTTTTGTAACATAATAAAGACAGTTTCTCAACAAAATCCAATGTCTTGGGAGGATGTGTTATTCTGAGGAGCAGCGACTATATTAAACCCATTTAGATGTTAAATTGGCTTTTCAAATTTATATGCAAACCTTTCAATTAACGTTAGAGTTTTTGAAAAAATCCTCCCCACGCCAAACCAACGCAGCCTTTTTGGCCTGTCTCTTCTACTTTCATCTTTCAGTCCTTCATTATTTCGTAGCCATCACCCATTCTTCCATTCTGCTTACATGGGATTGGACAATCAATAAAGGATTGTGCTGGACGACAGAACGCCTCACATCCCCATTTAGGAAGAAAATTTGCGTTAGAAGATGGCAGCCACTGCACAATAGTGTATTGATTTTTAAAGAAAAGAGCTGGCCGGCATGCATGAGAGTATAAAGAAGAGGACAAAGAGTGGAATAAAGTGTTAAAGGGAGAATGACTAAAAGAATATGGACCGAGACAGAGGGTTTAACAACACAATGCGAGCAATTAGTGGTTCGGCATCCTTCCTGCACTGGTTACTTCCTTGTGCTTACCAAGTGAGTCTAACAATACAGTTTGAGCATGCAAGAAGAGATACAACATATCCAGCGCAAATCTATTTTTCACTTTTATTGTACCATACATTACACTCTGCTAAGGACAACACTCCCTTATGGACTGCAGTGTTTCAGTTGGAATTCACTTTGCATTGACACATGTGTGTGTGTGTGTGCCTGTTGTAACAGTATCCGGCTTCAAATTGCAGCTCACAGACACATTAAATGTAGAACCGCTAGCACGCAGAGAGGATTTGAGTGACAAAAATTAGAAGCACAAAACATGGATTGAACATACTATTGAATAGATACTAAACTGTGGACCAGAAACTGAGGTATGGACCATGGTCACGTATCTGATCTGTACCCTCCCAATCTTACTGAAAATAGGTTTTTGAATAATATATATATATATATATATATATATATATAAATATGTATATGTGTGTGTGTGTGTGTGTTTACCTATGTAATATATATGCACACACATACATCACACTCACGATCACACCTAGGATCAATTTAAAGTGTAGAATTGTGAGAGGAAACCGGAGCACCCGGAAAAAAAACACTCACAGGCAAAGGGAGAAGATGCAAACTCCAAACAGGAAGGCCAGAAGCTGAAATCAAACCCTTTAACTCTGCACTTTGAGGACCATGTGCTACCCAACCGGCCGCTGTGATGTCTAGACAAACACTTATATACAGATATACCGGCACATTTTATTGTTGACCGGATGAAACAGCTTTGATTTTAAAGCAGATTTACCATTTGCAAAGTAACCAGCAATCTTTGAATAAGGTTCAACATTTTTTTTTTCCAAGACCATACGACACAGTTGCATTGGACAAAAGGGGACAAAAATCAACATCTTTGGGCTCTATATTCTTAGGCAACAAAGCTGCGCTTGACTTTAAAAACTGTCGTATTGAGATGATTGTGTTGACGCAAGCCTCCATGCACTTTGGAAATTCAATTGGCATACCGATGGTATTTCCACACCTGAAAAGACTTTAAATCTTGTAGGCTTTATCTGAGACACGTGGAAGATGCGTGCACCCGAGTTCTTGCAGAAGAACGGAGCAGTGCGTGGTGGCTTCTGTCCAGACTCTGAAGCACAGGGGCATGTGGTTCTGAAGTGATGGTACTGCAAGATCATTTTCCTGTGAGAGATAAAATGGTGGTTTATAGCCAAGGTAACACTGGAATGTCAACATCATGAGGAGGCGTTAGGTAGGGAATTGTGAGCATATTCCACCCAGGTGAGCTGGTTGACATGCGGGTTGTTATGCAGCGCAGTTTTGTCTCCAGGTGGTGGTTGGTTCGCTCACATTGACCATTGGTCTGTCAATGGTATCCAGAAGAAAGGCTCAGGGAGCTTCCCAACGCTACACAGAAAGATTTCCAGACCTGTGACGCGAACCCCTGTCTGAAACAATGTCCAAAGGATTGCCACAAAGGTGGAAGACATGCTGGAGCAAGAAGTGAGCAGTCTCTTGGGCAGATGGGAGCTTCAGAAAATGGGCTGCTTTTGACAACGATGGTGAGAATGACGTTACCTTTTGATGGGGACAGCGTCAATTGATGGAAGCGACGTCAATTGGCGCCGTATCAAGTCATACGTGTTAACGCCCGAAACGGTAATAAACAAATATTGATTGGAATATTGTGGCTGATGGGAGGCCAGTGGAGCATTACGTGTGAGTGATGATGTATATTGTGTTTTTGTTCAAATAGTTTTGGTATTATGTTGTGGATACTTTTTATTCTTTATTTAGTTTTTTTTGTTTGCATTATAAGGCACCCCATTGAAAAGGGATCATGCATTTCTAGACATTTTTTTTTTTAAATGCAGGTCACCTTTGTACATCCGTAAAACCACACTTCTTGTCCATTCAAATACGCTGCTGAGCTGAGTCAATGGCCTGGAATACTTACTGTTTTGATTTGCGCTCCCAAGCTGGTGATGTGGTGGTGGCGCAGCTTCGATAGTAGCTCTCGCGACTCTGCCCATGAAAAAAGAGCCCTCGAGTTTTATAGAAAACAATGTTCGTGTGGGCAAGGCCTTAGAAGAGAGTGTCTCTGTGAAATTCAATCTTCTGCATAATTGATGCCAGTATATAGCTGCAGTTTACTGCTTTGGACTTGAGATCAGCACAGCTTTTGAGTTGAAGATAAAGATTAGGGTGTCAATCTCGGCTTGTCACGTCAATTATGAGGGAGCGAAATACCAACACGTTGGAATTGGAACAAATTTAAACACCTTTCATTTGACCAGAAGATGCATGTTTTGTATAAACAGAGTGTTGCAAGTATTGCAGGTGATGTAATGAATGAGGAACACCACTGAAGTTTAAAGTCAAACCATGCGTCTCTTACAGTATATTTTTTACACTCCAAAAAAAGCATTGGCCTCCTGTTTCATTTACTTAAATCTAACCTGCAATCGGTCATCAATTGCATATTCTCCCTCTACATATGTCTTTTGGTGTGAATTATACTGCATTCGTTTAAATACACAGACCCTATAAATCAACTGTACGACACTGAATAAAATAAGTTGATTCAACCCAAGTAAATAGAGTTGGACCCAATCATCGTAATTTTTTTTTTTTTTTTTTTTATGTAACCATAATAAATTACACTGACCTTACCAAAGTAAATTATATAGACCAATACAATTACTTAATGCTTGAAAAAAATGTAACTATGAAGAAAGTCTTTCCATGATTTTTGCAAAAGCTATATTTATTAGTATGGTTGTAGAGTATATCTGGAAATAAATTATTTTTCCATCATAAACTTTCTCAGGCATGTTTTTTTTTGTTTAGTTTTACAGTTTGAAGTGTCACAAAAGCAAAATAAATTTTAATCACTGTTCTGCTTGACGTGTTTTTTTTCTCCTTCGAAAATTGTTTTCTCAGTTTTTTGGGAAGAAACTGGTCTAATTGTTCAAATTCTGAATGGAAAACAGCTAAAATCATGTTTGTTTGTTTTTATTTTGATTTTTATATTGCCACAGAACACATTATAATGCGAGTCTTGAAAGATCATTGGTAATGCTTTATAACGGGTGGCAATATGGGGAACTTGGCTTTGAAAAAAAAAAACTGGCATTGAAAGAGTTTATGATCGCCAGAAAAACAGGATGTTTGGAATGCAGATGAAACAAAAAAATATTGATTAATTAAATTTAACCTGCCCATATTTCTCCATATTCTGCCAAAGCAATAAAAACAATAAATACAAAAGATTGTCAGCCAATAACGGAGGATATGTTGCCCTAAAAAAATATCAGTGAACATGCCAATTCGCCAACACTGAAATGTGAAAATGCGATGGTTAACGTTAGACTTTTTATCATTTTAATAATGGAATGCTTATGTCGTGCATTTCACGCAACCTAAATTGTTTTTGTGCGGTTACATAAAATAATGTGTGTGCCGGATCTTGACCTCTCTAGCAAGCACTCAGAAAGAATGGTTATCTGGTTTGGAAAATGTTGCCAACTGCGGATCAATAACACTGCAACGGTTGGAAGTGTTCGGTGTGTCGGGGGGGGGCCTATGTTCATATGAGTACAGTGGTTGAGCTGTTGTCTCCATTAGTCTTTTGACCTCACAACAATTACTGGAAGTACTATTCGTGGTGGCTGCTCGCATGCTGCTTATTTGATTCACTGAACTCATTTTGCAATTCATACCACCATTTACCTCTTCACTACTTTTGTTGACTTTCTATTGACTCACTTGCAGTAATGGAAAAGGATTATTTGCTCAAAAATTTGGTATTTTTATTTTTTTAGTAATTTTGAAATACACACACACTCACTCATGTCGATATAAATACATAATTTCTAACCACATAATATACAACGGTAATATATCTTTTTAAAAAAAAAATAGTCTCCATGTCTTGTTAATACCAGGTATATTTTACTCGTCTATCACACTATATTTTTATTTTTTGTGGTGTGGAACCTATTGACTAAGCCATGGACTCTTCAGAAGATTGTTCAGTCAGGGCACTCACATTAATGGTGAAGTAAATTGAAAAATGCAATCAATGATCACAGTGAATCACTGGCAGTAATGATATCAGTGTGAGATAATCCAATTATTGCAGCACAGAGATTCATTCTCTATTGGTATTTGGGTGCTTTGCCTGTCACAGTAAAGTATGCACCACTTTCTTGCCTGATCAAAGATTCGAGAGACAGCATTTAGAGAAAACGAGGATACATTTGGGCTCACACTAATTAAGGAAAGATTCCAAGAAATGCATACCATCGTTCTTACTTGGATTCTATTTTGCATTAGATAGAGTATAGATATTTAAATGCATATTGAAAGTGACCTGTTCCACTAATGACTTTCGGGTTCAATATAGTCGATTGCAAACTGACAAACATGAGCCCTGGAACTGGGTTTGGAATATGAAATTAAGTATTTAGTTCACAAATGGTGAAGGGTCATGGGCAAGACTGTATACCAAATTGTGGTTTAGTCTGTCAAGTAGAATGTCCCACTTAACACATATTTTTCCTGTATTCGTTGGGGTCTTTGTCTGATGGAGCATGTCATATCTAAAGAGGCCTCCAAATGATGAAACAAATCTCATTTTCCATCCTGATTTTTCATGGCATGAATAGCAAACCAAAACAGAGAGGTTTATTCATGTCGAGTTGAACAATTCATATTTTTTTTGTATTGTCTTTTTTTTTTTTGCAGTGCTTTTGATAGAGACAGGATGTCTTGTGTAATTTACGCATGCATGCCGTCTTCCTTCCATCATGCCAAGCTTGCCAGTCAGGCGCGACATGCTACTCGTACACAGGTCACGCTAGCCAATAAGTGTTCATCTGCTCATTATGCTTCGTAACATCGTGTTTTAAAATCACTTCATGAAACCACAAGGAGAGTTACAGAATGTAAACTGCTCATTCTCAGTTCGCCGACATCAGCATGTTGAGTTTCACTCATCCGCAAACATTTGTTCACATTAAGATCTTCTCTCAAAGAGACGTTTGGCAACGCTTGGACCTTGAGGAAATAAAGCCCCCAACCAGTTTGTATTTGAGGAAATACAGTACATGTCATCTATCGAAAGTACTTTGAAAAGGGCCATTACACAGCTGCAGCAGACCTTGATGAACATCACAAAAATGCTAATAGATCTTGCCACCTGCAGCTGCATTAGGAATGTCTGCAGCCATGATGCGAGGTCCCTTCGTTAACCAACGGAATCGAAAATGGATAGCTAGATGAATATAAATTTCCAAGATTTCCTGTAGCCACTTTATTTACTGGCTAATTCCACTATTTCCATCTAGGTGTTTTTAATGAACACAAATATTTACCTATTACCAGATGAGGAATTAGAAAATTGCCTTTGCAGGTCCCATTACACAATATAAAATAAAGTCTCTTGGAGCCATTACAGCGTCTATAGCATTGTTTGAATTTCCCTTTCTCTCATCACATTTTAGCCCCTCTCACAGCCCATTATGAGCTGAGGAGAGGTTGAGATATAGTTTCCCACTGGGGACTGCTAGCATTCCTGCTCATTCAGCATCTTTTCACTCATTTCTCTTTCCCCTCCCTTTTTCCATCATTGGTTCCCAGCTTTCATCCCCAGGAGGGGGTTTGCATTGTGCGCAACACAGCATCATCATTAAAAATCATTTTGAAAAATTATTTCATTAGAAACAGCAGAAACTAACCTGATTCGGTTCTCTCTCTCTCTCTCTATCTCTGAAGAAAGGATCTAGCATCCAATCACAATGATGCATGTACAATACAATAACGTGCAATGATTCCTTTTTCTCTTTAGCATTAGCTCCATTCAACATGTCCCTGCAAAATGCATACATGCTATTCGTTACTTGAGATAGATGTAATATAATTGATATTGACCTAGTGATACTCATAGAACAAAAACAAGTACAAGCTGTGTTACTTGTTGCATGATGTACATCTGTAACATAACACAAAAAGCGTGTTTTGTCATAATCTTCGGTTAGATTAGGTTATGTATTTTATTTTTAGCCGAGTTCTTGAACTTTAAATCATTTTGTATGGTTGCATGCAATGTCCAAAACAATTATTTGCTCCTGACTGACAAATCAAAAAAATTATTAGATCAGCTTTGTATAAAAGGGCCCTTGATAAAACTTGGAATGAACTTGTTATTCAATTGAAATCTGAAATATAAATTACACGTCAATCAGATGTACATTCCTCTTTTTGAAGAGCCCTTGCTTATCAACTCAGCTTGGCAAACGGCTAGTGCTCTGCTCAACTAGATGACAGAAAAGCAAAAACATTCTTCCTTCAGAGAAGAAAAAACAACATTGTGTAGAATGTTTAGCTCTTTTATTTTAATGAAAATGGTGAATTACGATAGATCCGCCGCTAAAGCAACCACAAATATCTTCAGCAACCACTGCCAGCAGCTCTATTGCAGAGCCAATAAAATCAGCTCCTGACTATTGATTTTAAATTCATGAAAGTACCTGCGGATGCAATTTGTATCAAATGAACCATACAATGCACAATCCAGCGTAAATAAGAGTAAACTCTCGCCAGTTAGACTCAATTTAAACACTGCCGTAATGTGCTGAAAAATAATTCTCTCTAGGTGATACAAAGGAAAGCATCAGCTTGCAATCAGAGCAATTTTCTGCAGTAAAATTTCCCACCGCCTCGTCCCATTCTCTCCCCTATAATAGTTTGAGAGTTTATTCTTTCCTAAATCAGTACATCTGGGAGGTAAATTACTGTGCAGCCCAAATATTTGAAACAAAACATAATGAGGCAAAGGAACGCTCTATTAAACAAGACATATATTTGGATCGACATATTCTAAATTCATGAACACATCCCAATGCATAAATGGCTCAAGAAACAAATACAGTTTAATTTCTTTATTAAATGGTAGAAAATTACAGCATCATTTGTCTACCCCACCACCATCCAAAAAAAAATAAGGCGGATATTTTTTGCGCATTTTAAGTTCCCAGGTACAGTTATGAACATATTCCAAATCAAACTGACTTTGCTGTGCCCACAAAGAAATAATCAGCTTCGGAACATATGGAGGAGAAATGACTATAAACCCATTTTTTTTAGGTTCGGAAACATATGTATTATCATTTGAAGAATTGAAGAACATGACAAACACAGTGTTGTCATGCTACCGTATTTTTCAGACTGTAAGGCACACTTAAAATCCTTTGCATGTTCTCCCCGTGCATGCGTGGGTTTTCTTCGGGTACTCCGGTTTCCTCCCGCATTCCACAAACATGCGTAGTCGTTTGATTAAACACTCATTGTCCCGTGGTATGATTGTTAGTGCGGAGGTTGTTTCTTTTTGTGCACTGTGATTGGCTGACAACCTATTCAGGGTGTACCCGCCTATTGCCTGAAGACAGCTGGGATTGGCTCTAGAACCCCCAAAACGCTCATGAGGAGAAGCGGCTCTTACGCCACAGCAATAGCTTAAGTAGGGAAGCTCTGACTTCTTCCCCGCCACATCGTCCAGCTCCTCCTCGGGCATCTCAAGGATTCCAAAGCAAGCTGGGAGACATAGTCTCTCCAGCAAGACCTGGGTCGTCCTCGGGCCTCCTCCCAGTGGGACATGCCCAGATCACCTCACCAGGGAAGCATCCAGGTGGCATCCTGAAAAGATGCCCGCTCCACCTCATCTGCCTCCTCTCAATGGGGAGGAGCAGCCGCTTGACTCCGAGCCCCTCCCAGATGACCGAGCTTCTCAATTTATCTCCTCCGGCACAGCGCGGAGACCCCGCAGAGGAAACTCTGCTCGCTTCGGCCGGTTGTGTCCGGGATCTTGTTCTTTCCATCACGACCCACAGCTTGTTACCATAGGTGTGGGAAAGAATGTAGAGCGAGAGTATCAGACACCGACCACCTTTCGGCCGCAGCTCCGATCGGCTGTCAACATTGGAGTCACAAAACATAGTCCACTCTGACTCAGTGTCCCTTGCTCCCTTCGGGACGTGGGCAAAATTATGCCAGAGGTGAGATTTGAAAATCTTTCTGACAGGGGATTCTGCAAACCCTGACAATACGTTTGGGTCTCCCAGGTCGGACTCTCATCTTTACCCCCGTCAGAGCCAAACTAAGGCCAGGCAAATATATTTATACATTCAGGGTATGATACCGATATGCCGGTACTCCAACAAGCCAATTCCCAACGTGGCGAGGGTTGTGAGGGCGCTTTAGAGCTACTTGCTTTATTATTTGTAATTTGGACTCATTGTATCCTTTTTGTGTTGATAAAACCAACCTTTTCCAGTGGGGGGAGGGGCTTTCAAAGGCTTAAGTATAATGCAGCCACACTTAAATGGCTTTTCATGGACTGTGATTTCTTCCGATACAACCGTTACACTAATTTTCTGTTTTTGTCTTTTATTCCCCTGTCTTCTCTTGTAGGTTTTGCTCAACTAATGAGCTGTGAGCAAGAGCAGCCGAGGGTAAGTTTAGCCTGCTTGGTGTCAAAGTGTGTCAAACGCACATGTCCAAGTAGTTAGGTAGAAATTATGAAAAGATGCCCTGGCAAACATAACTTGAGTTACACAGTGCGGTTCAAACCTTACCACTTCCTTTGCACTAACATACACAGTTGACATAAAACGCATGAGTGATGTTTGAATGTTTTGTATATTGTATTTCCCAGAGACTGTGCTGGACTCAACTAAACCATACAATGAATTATGTGTGCTGTCTATTCCAATAAGTGCTGCATGGTAAACATGTGTCACTAGGGATGGAAATTGGCGAATTGAGTATGTAGGAAAATGTCTATGTGTCTGGAGTAAGACAAATAAGCAAATACAATTTCAGTTAGAACAGGCTGATATTGTAGATTGCAGGTTAAGGACATGACGGTGTTATTAATCCTCTGTTTCTTTCCGTTTTAATGCACCCCACAGGCACTTAAAAATGAATGCTTTGATTTAACTTGTATGTCAAGGCATCTGTATGATGAGTGTGTTTTGGTCTCATTACTTACTTGTCAAGAGACCTGAGACTAGCAGTAAATCGGCACGCTCATTATAAATTGTGTGGACTGCGTTCAGCTTGCCCATATCCACTTAATGAGTCAGGGCTCTCTTCTCTTTGCTGTCTTCTTGTATCAGGGACCTTGAGGCGAGCGCTTTATTTTATTGCTGAATATATAAAAGTGGTTTATTTATATATATTTTTAATCGATTTTCAATAAGTATCCACAAAAATGCAACCACAGCAGCAGCAAGGATGAATCATTTTGGCTTTGATGTCGTGCAGCACGGCTCTCATTAAATTGTGGGTACATTTCAGTCTAAAAATAAACTTCCAGCTTGTGTTATTATTCATGCCATGGAATCTTATTGCAATCCCCTCTACACACAGCTACCAGCCAATTTAATTTCTTTTGTAATTGTCTATAGCCATAAAGATATGAATGAGTATTTCCTTCAGGATAATAGGGAAATGAGAAAAGCATAGATTACACTTGCAGTTTGATCTGGACACTGAATTGTTTTTTATTGGTTATGTAGCCTTTGGGCATTTTGAAAAAGAAACACTTAAAACTAAATATTAAGCTCTTCAATAACACTCTGAGCACATACACATAATGTCAAGTTTCCTTTGCAGTCAGTTGTTTATTTTCTATTGGTGTGCTTTCGTGTGTTGCCTCTCATTGCAAATAAGACGATACAGTACCTGTTCACTGCCTTTTCCGTTGAACATTTCATAGTGTTTGGAGCTTTAAAAGAGTATGGAAAGTAACCTGCGCCACAAATAGTGTTTAGAGTTCAAAATAGCAGATATTTAACATTGCCAAAAGCAGAGCCAGGTTCTGCATGCAAAATCATCATCTATTTTTGTCAAGGATGTTTCTGGGGCAAGGTACGGATTGCAGTAGTTTACATGGTATAATCCTGCGACACTTTTCCAACTTCCTGGAATGTTAAGGTTAAATGGGCATGACATATTGAATTGAATATGTGTTTTGCCAGCGGGCGGCACGGTGGACGACTGGTTAGCACGATGGCCTCATAGTACAGAGGTCATGGGTTCGATTCCGGATCCAGCTTTCCAGTGTGGAGTTTGCATGTTCTCCCTGTGCCTGTGTGGGTTTCCTCAGGGTCCTCCAGTTTCCTCCCACATTCCAAAATCATGAATGGCAGGTTGATTAGACACTCTAAATTGCCCCTAGGTATGAGTGTGAGCGTGGATAGATATTTGCGTATGTGTGGCCTGTGATTGGCTGGCAACCAGTTCAGGGTGTACCCCGCCTACTGCCCGAAGATAGCTGGGATAGGCTCCAACACAGGAGAAGCGGGACAGATAATGGACGGATGGATGTTTTGCCAGCAAATAATGCTTTGCTCTATCTCTAGGACGATTACTAAGATATTAGGTGTAGACACTAAGATTTAAGCTTCAATGTGCTGCTCAATAATTGAAAGGAACACCTAATCAGCACAAAACTACCAGAAAAAAATCAAGTCGATTAAATTTGAATTTTTTTATTAATCTGTCAGGCATGGATAATGAACAATTGTCTGTTTATATTACAAGCCTTGTGCAAATAACAGGTGTCAGGAGATTACGACCCTAAAATGTTATCATTTTGCAAGTATTTTAAGAACCATTCATAGCCTGTCTCATACTTCATGATTGTTCTCCAGTTTTGCTTTGTGATGATACAATAATCCCCCTGCAGTTACATTCCAGACCACCCTCGCATTAAGTAAAAGACAACCTAGAGAAATAGCATATTTTTAGTACTTCCTAGGCATGCTTTATATCAATTATGGCAAGTTATGTTCTAAGGCCTTTTCAACACTTTTTTAAATAATACAAATACATTTCAACACATTAAAAGGGAACAAGAGCAACGGATAACACAAAAATATTGTATAGTGTAACTGTGTACTGATCCATCTTTGTGTTTAGAGTAAACAAATAGTTTGTTCTAAATGAAGAAGCTTCTCATCTCACATTATACAAAAAGTGTTTTTGACCAACATATCTAACTGATGAATGCAACAAATTGACAAGAAGCAATGGGTCGGGATTGCATTTTTGAACTTCAGCATGGCCTTTGATCTTCCATCCATCCATCTTCTGTACCGCTTCTCCTCACTAGGGTCGCGGGGGGTGCTGGAGCCTATCCCAGCTATCTTCGGGCAGTAGGCGGGGGACACCCTGAACTAGTTGCCAGCCAATTGCAGGGCACACAGAGACGAACAACCATCCGCGCTCACACTCATACCTAGGGGCAATTTAGAGTGTTTAATCGGCCTGCCATGCATGTTTTTGGAACGTGGGAGGAAAACGGAGTTCACGGTGGAAACCCACCCAGGCACGGGGAGAACATGCAAACTCCACTCAGGATGGCCGGAGTCCGGATCGAACCCACGCCCGATACTGTCTCTCACTGTGAGGCCATCGTGCTAACGAGTCGGCCACCGTGCCGCGCCTTTGATCATGTTGATCCCATAGTTTTGCTTCAGAAGATATCATTGTATATATAGAATAGAAAACAGAGCATTGTTTTCAATGGATCACTTTCAGGCACCGTCAATCTAACGTGGAATTCCTGAAGGCAGTTGCCTCGGCCCGCTGCTATTCAGCCTTTTTATCAATGATACCTCGTATGTTTTACAGAAGGCCAGTATGACTGTAAATGTAGAGGATACAACTGTACGTGTGTCAACCTCAAGAATGGATCAAGTCAATAGCATACTACAACAGGAGCTAATGTCTATTTATGAGGCGGTGGTGGAGAACAGGTTGAAACTAAATGTGTCAAAAACAAAGTGTATGATCTTGGCCTCTAAATATTCTTGAGGAAATCTCCAAAGTTAAACATCTCTCTTTAAGACAAATTATGAGAAGAAGTGACTGAAATTGAATTGATGGGGAAAACTATAAATCCAACTTTGTCATGGACAAAGCATATAAATAACATTGTGAGCAAAATCAGTAGAAATATCTCATTTGATTAGATGCAATGCTCATTTTATGTCACCAGAAACCAAATACTGCAGTCATTAGCTTTATGTCACTTGGATTATTGTTCCGCTGTCTAGACCAGCACTGCTAAAAAGATCTTGATAAACTACAAATTGTAGAAAATCGAGCAGCTAGGTGAGCTTTGGGGTGCCCTTTTCAAACTAATGTCAATGTAATGCATCATGAGCTGTCATGGATGAAAGTCAAGGACAGATTGGCGCGTATTACTGTGTTGTCATTGCATATAATCTGGACCTGACACAGACCTTTCAGTCTGTTTTCAAAACTACTGTCCACCTGTAACAGTCATGGCCTCAAATACAAATTTTTACTTGCCTTTACCAACAGCCAATGCGCTGAAAAATACTTTCTTATATCGAGCCATTTCTTACTGGAGCATGTTACCTCCACATTTGATGGAAAGAAGCAGTCACACTAACTTTAAAAAAAACCTCAATAACATCATCCGCGATCAATGGTGACATTTTGCTAATGTAGCTTAAGTTATACACATCTGTTTCACTCTTCTACTAGTATCTTTACAGTTGTGGAATCGGGTATAACTTGATTTATTTATTTTTTTTTTTACAGATTTCTTTTACTATTCATTTTGCACTGGAAAATTGCACTTTTTGTTCATGAACAATTTTTCACAACGAAAAAACTACGTTCCACTTGATGTTGAGGAGATATATTTCAATAGAAGGCAAACTTTTCACTGTCGTATAAAAACGACTACATATGCAAATTAGGTGCATGTTTCCCAATATTTGTTGGCCATTCATTTCCAAGATGAAATTATATAAAACTGTTTTCGGATTAT
The DNA here is from genome assembly GCF_059441095.1 of Idiotropiscis lumnitzeri. Classification (NCBI taxonomy): domain Eukaryota; kingdom Metazoa; phylum Chordata; class Actinopteri; order Syngnathiformes; family Syngnathidae; genus Idiotropiscis; species Idiotropiscis lumnitzeri. The sequence continues at coordinate 13,264,231 of NC_142405.1, forward strand.
ATTTATGTTTTAACACATTTATAGAGGGCATTATAATCTTTCTTAGATGGCGCATCAATTACTTTATTCACTATTCACAGCAAAATTCAGTCACTATTACCAGCAGTGTTCCAAACTCATCTAATAAACAAACAAACACCTCAGAGCTGTTAGTTCTCAAAATGTTGGCTTGATTCTGTCCTTTTTTTTAATATTACATACCGTACTTAATTTCGTTATATCGCATAGCATTTACAGCCCCATCATAAAATGTACAACTGACCTGAAATGACTCTGAAGCAAAATTATGCATGTTATAGGACTCTATTTCATGACTGAAGAACTAAACAACAAATCCAAAAGATTAACACTGAATTTCCCAAGAGGTCTGCATATATGTTTTTGGGGAGGAAACCGAGAGTGGGGAGCATTTCTCCCTGCTTTATTATGATTCAAGCGGTAGAAGCTCCAAAGAAGAGATCATTAGAATCAATATTCAATTTGAGAGCAGCTGCTTGTGATGTGGGACGGTGCTTCATAAAAATGTCAAAAAGATTTAGTTGTGACATGCACGGATGGAATGACTTTCATTTGTTGTTATTGATTTGAGATGATATAGGAAATATCTGGAAGAGCTCTTATAGCAGCTGCAATAATATATAAAATATGAAATTGAATGTAACAGTAATAATATAATAGCATGAGTAAATGCTATGCAATCTATCAGTTGGAAAACAATATAAACACATATTTTGCATTGATATTCTGGAATTTTTCAAAATTTCATTTTCATGTGAATACAATACAATATGTTGTATTAAATATTTTAAATATTTATATCCCATAGCATTTACAGCCCCGTCATAAAGTGTACAACTGACCTGAAATGACTCTGAAGCAAAATTATGCATGTTATAGGACTCTATTTCATGAATGAAGAACTAAACAACAAATCCATATTTAAATTAATAAATTAATATTTAAATATTAAAATATGCGTTTATTAATTACTAAAATAAATAAAACTGAGTCATCACATACTTTATTTCGGGTAATAATAAAATTCATTTACATCAACTCATGACTTGAAAAGTAAAGTCGTCACAAACCATCTTAAATATGAAAGAAAAAATAGTTTGTCCAAAAATTCACAATCCAAACAAAATGGGGTCAGGATTTTTTTTTCTACTTTTTTGTGCATATCTAAATATTTGTATTCATTAAATTTTTGGACATGAATAGTTTTTGTAGTAGGATCAGTTAAAAAAATTTGTTAGCAATCTGAACACAATTTTATGACTTAAATTATGACTTGCTTCACCCAAGTAATGACTTGCTTGAAATTTGGTGACAACTTGACTTGCTTGAATTTTCTCCACAGGCACTTGGGATTTGCTTGAAATTTATGACTTGCGTCTTGCTTGTGACTTGTACATATAATGTTGGGTTACTTTTATTCCAACAGAAGAAATTAACAATTCATTATTAATTTACCGGGTTGAAACAAATGTGTTGGCCGAACTAACGTCACAATAAAAAAAAAAAAAATTCTGGACAAGTATGCCTTAAAAAGGCATTTGTCGTTATGTTCAATATAAGTGCACATTACAAGAGAATTTACCTCCACTAATCTGAGGACAGAAAAATATAACTCCAGCTAAAGGCCTTGTTTGTTGAATCTGAAATCTGATTGATTAAAAAAATAAACTTAGATTGCTATTTAATGGCTCTTTCTTGTCATGGGCCTGAACTTGAAGAATTTGTTATCTGATGGACAAAAAAAGTATTAATATAGACGTGACTAATTCAGTCTCTGAACTGAACTCCACACAGTTGAGAATGATTTGAGAAAAATCTGTTAAAGATATATGAATTCACTTTTATTTAACTTACACATGTAGGTCAGTGCCTCTGATAGTGTTTCAATCAGCAGAGGTGGCCTTGTAGGCCCTGGCTTTCACACTACACATATGTTAATGGTAGCTTCAAAATTGCTCGTTTTTCCTCTAATAGACGAGATTTCTGATTTTCATGTTGGTGACACATCTTCATAGTGTGACCATAGTCTGCAAAGGCAAGACATACATTTTTCAACTGAGTGTGTATCAGCCAAGGACATTTATCCTGAGAGCAATCAATGTGCTGTAATTGAACACACCTGGGCAGCAAAACATCTGTCAGTCATGTGTTCCAGTACTTTTGCTCAAATGAAAAACAGGTGGGTTCAATCAAAAGGCATTATGTTGTAGTTGTGTGTCTGATCCAGATATACGCCAATTATATGTTGACCTTGTGACTAATTTTTTTTAACAGTAAAAATAATGATCTCAATTTTTCTGTCCAAGTACATTTGACTTCTTTAACTAAACACATGCTCAACATTGAAGATAACTGCTGCCAGCACTGAGCCTTGTGGCACACTGTTCTCTATTTCTCCTTCCTGCTGCACTAGACTTTGCTGATCTGTGTTTACAAGTTTGGCTGAAAATATTTCAAATAATGGGCATATCAATGTAAAACTTGTGGTGGCCTTACAAATGACATGTCGTCACATGGTATTGTGTGATCAGAAAACAGTGTGAGAGTTCTGCCTTGCCTGGACGTTGTATTGAGTGAACCTTTAATTAATCAAATATGTTATTACAAACAAGCACTTTATTTGTTGTGGATAGTGATAATCGCTTGACTTGAGGGTTTTTATTTTCATGGGCTGGATTATAAATTGTAGCATGGGTGAGCGTTTTATATTTTTATGAAATAAAACACAAAACAAACCTTAGGCTAGGTTTATAAGAACAGTGGGGAGGTTTTATTCAGTCAAGGCAAGACAACAACTTTATGTAATGCATTTCATAAACAATGTAAATCAATTTGCTTCACAGATTTATTTTGATGTGAGCATAAAAGAGTGGGAAAATGCATTCTAATGGGAGGGCACCTTTGAAGAACATAACTACACGAGTTATCCGTTAGGAATTTCAGATTGATGATGTTACTGCATGACTCATTTTCTATTTTCAGTTGTTGGATAACCAGCTTGAGTTGGAGTTGCACTTGTCGGTTTTCTTATTCATATTGACCTGGTGGAGTGCCTTGTCTGAACTAGAGAGGCAGGTTTTGCAGAGCATTGCCAATGCAATGTGGTGTTCAGTAATGAGCCATTGTGTTGGAGTTTTTAATTTGCCAAACACATTATTCATGGTTTGCCATGGCTTGGAGGGTTTGAAGTCCGTTAATTCTGCTTTGCTTTTCCTTGCAGAATAGTTTGTGTGCTCCTTTTTTGCAATCTCTGTAGGTTTGTGATTATTTGAATTTTAAAAAAAATGGCTCTTTACAATTTTCAACTTTGATATGTAAAAATTACTATTTTTCAGGTTGGTGCAAAACATTGACACAAGAGCCTCTACACAACTTGGGAAGCTTAATTTATTTATTTATTGGTTCTCAAGGTCGCAGTACTTAGGTGCAGGGTTCGATTCCGGCCTTCCTGTGTGGAGTTTGCATGTTGTGCCCGTGCCTGCGTGGGTTTCCTCCTGGTACTCTGGTTTCCTCCCACATTTCAAAAACGTGTGTGGCAGGTTGATCGGAAACTCTGAATATCCCCTATGAACGAGTGTGAGCACGGATGGTTATTTTTCTATGTGTGCCCTGCGATTGGCTGGCGACCAGTTCAGGGTGTACCCTGCCTACTGCCTGAAGACAGCTGGGATGAGCTTCAGCACGTGAGGAAAAGAGGGTCAGATAATGGATGGATGGATGTATATTTATTTTCAAATATGACATTCATGTAATTTGGGGGGAAAAAGGTTTACTTTTGACAGTCACATGGGGCAAAGAGCCAGCACTTTAAGTCACGAAAGCATTATAATATTATCTTAAAATATTCTAATTTGGTCTGAGTTGTGTTAAGAGTGGGTTTTTCCTAATAACAAGGCTATGTTCAATAGTTATGACCAAGGATCTTCATGTGTGAGGGAAAAGCCAACTACTTTCTACTCATTTGACTTAAACGGCATGTTGCCAATCAATGAGCTGCCCTGATTGAGGAACAAGGAAGTGACTTTGAATAACTCAAAATATGTTCTGCCTGATTATGTTTTTTGAAAAAAAAAAAAAAAACTGGCATGCCCCAGATGGCAAGAAGACTTTTTGTGACGACTTCCATTTGCTGTGTGACCAAAACTGGATGATTTGCTTTCTTTGTGTGGATTCTGTCACACATAAAAATATTTTCAGACTTGAAAACTATGAGCGATAGGCCAAAAAAGAAATCCACAAAACAGTGGCTACACGCTTGCCAACAATGTTTACCACTTTAGTAGCAATGACCTGACTTAGATTTATTAGGTTCAGACACAGATTCAGTTATCGTGAGCACAGTGACATTTAGTTGCATTGTAATTGTTTGTGATAGGACCCACTCATCACACACAGACAAACTGATTCAGTTAGCAAGCAAGAGAATAACCAGGACAACAAAACTTATCAAATCAAAAATACTAAAGTTAAAAATAACAAGGACGAACAAATTAAAGAATAGAAAAACAGGACTTGAACTTGACTTGACTAACAATTAACAAACAGACTTAATTTGAATAAAAATCAAAAGCAACAAGACATGGCAATAGCAGGAGGACAACTAACGTGGATAACGAACCGACAAGGAATGAAATGAAACTGGGAATTAAATACAAACAAATTAACAAGACGAGGTACACCTGGACAAGACACATCGGGTGAGAGGGAGCTGATTGGGTGACACCAGGGACCGTAATGACGAGCACAGGCGGGCACAGGCGGACACAATAAACTAACAAAGACACAAAGAAACACGAGGAAATGTATACAAGTATAAACCTGTAAACTAAAATGTGGACATAAATGTATACTAGTAGTATATAAATTAGTGTAGTTTTAGTACATTTAAAGTACAAAACAATGGACTAAAAGTATACTAGCAGAATACAAATTACTTTAGTGCATTTAAAGTATAAACCTGTAACCTAAACTGTGAGGTATATTAAACTTATAGTATACTTAATGTGTTCCAATTCAGTATAAAAAAAAGTATTGCATTAGTATACTTTTAGTACATAATCCAGAGCACTCTTTACATATTAATACTTATACATTAGTATACTTTATAAACTATACTTCATATTTACTACTTTTTCGTAAGGGAAACTTGAAACTAAATACCAAACCCCACAAAAAAATCAACCAAAATTGATCATGACAGTGACATAGGTGTGAATTTTCACCCTTGTCCCATCCCACTCCTACAGAAAAAAAATCCTGTCCCGCCCTGGTCCCAGACCACAAGAAAAAAAAATCCTGACCTGTCCTGTCCCGGTGAAAACAACCTACCACTCTCATACCATTCCAATTTTGGAGGTCCGCGAAAAAAAAAAGAAAACGGCTAACAACTAAAGTTGCACTTTACACATTTATTGTACATTTTGTTAAATTTTCCCCCCTACTGTACAATCCCCAATAAGCCAACCACAGAAGAATCAAGCAGACCTTTTTTTTTTTGGGATACTTCAGACTGAAAAACAGTTCTCTTTGTGCGGAACAATCAACGTCTGTTTTTATACAATATATATTGTGTATATGAGGGTACCAAAGCTTTCAGCAAATATATTTAATAACATTATAGAAACAGTATCATTTCTAATGGTCAATGCAATGCACACAAAATTGGTGTTATGCTGCATTATCTTCACCACTACAAGGAAAAGAAAACACTAGTTCACTTTGGCAGTCAATTATCCAACACTTCCTTCTCACCGCCTGTCTCAGCGCGCTATACACTACAGCAGATCTTTGAAAAATATGACTTAAGAGAGCAAGACTGGCTGACGTTTATTAACTGTAGGAACGGAAGCTTGGTGAACACAGTCGCTGTACGCAGTTTGAGGTGGAGTGGAAGTAATTATAGTACGTATAGAATGATCAACCTGTGAGAAACATTTTTTTAAGACCAGTTGCATATACTTTATTGAATTCCAGCTTGCTGAAATGAAATTGTGTTTTGATGTGTCAAATAGTCTATGATGTATACAGTTTGTCGAAGAGAAAATGCATAATCGGATCAAATTGCGTTTATTAATGACCATAACTCTTTTTGTCTGATTTAGTTAAAGTGAATGTAGGATAATCATCAACAATCGGGGTTCTGAGTTCTTGTCATAATTGCAGCAGCGCTTTTAAGTTAATTCAAATCAATAACTGAAAAATAATTTTCGGCTGGCAGTAGTAACATAACATATCATAATATGCTTTATGTTATAGGTCAAATTGGTTACTGATAACATTTTAGCTGGTTCAAATTACAACATCACCTTTTAATTATTGTTGCTGCCGTATTTAGCATTCCTGAGCACAGTATTTATTTTTTTTTTTTATTTGGACCTGTCCCACCTGTTGTGCAAATGCTATAGCAAACAAAATGGGAAAGATGAAAAATGGATGCCACTCCAAAAGCAAAGATGATAAATATTATATGTGTCATGATCCGCGTCGGGCATGACAGGTTTTTGTTATTATTTTTACGTTAATGCTGTCGTGTTGTTGTTTTGGTTTATTTTCAGTCAGCTGAGTGGGGCGTTTCCCCTCAGCACCTCGTCCTCACCAGCCACGCACCTGCTCATCGTTAACTGTCACACACCTGATTCCCATCTGCTCACCTGATTACCGGACTATTTAAGCTTCTCATGCCATCAACCCAGTGTCGGGTCATTATCCCGTGTAGCTCCCTGTTGCCCCCATTACGGACTATCTCGACTCCTGCTTTTGATCTCGTTCATGTTCTTGTTCTCGCTTTTTCGCCTCGCTCCCGTTCCTCTGTATTTTGTCCCAGTTTTTGTTATCGCCCTCGCTCAAGTTTAGTCCTGTTTAAGTTGTCTTTGATTGGTGCACCCTGCCCCGTTGGTTTGTCCATGTATCTTTGTTTGCCCTTCGGTTATTGATTAATTAAAATCCATTTAAGTTACCCTTATCCCTGCCTCCTCGCCTTTGGGTCCACCCTCCTCCTCGCCGTACGGCGATCGTGACTGCACCTTCTCCTCGCCGTACGGCGACCCTGACAATATGGACCTACAGTGCTATAAAATTTTATTTTTAATTAGGGCTGGGAGATATGGCTGAAAAGTATATTGCAATATAGGTAATTCATATTGGTCCTCGTCTATATATCTATATAAAAAAAAAAAAATATATATATATATATATATATATATATATATATATGTTGGATTTTTTTTTTTTTAACTGTCGAACCCACAGAAAAAAGGTTGGATTTATGTACATTTATTTTACAATAATTTCACTGGCCTGTCAAAAACATGTCATTTAAAAAAAACTTTATTTTTATGTTAATGGTGTTTTCGTCTGACAGACCAACATGAAAATTAAAAACAAATATGGCAAAACTGGACATGCATGCTTCTCACAGGAAAGCAACAATATAAAATGTAAGACTTATAGAAGCCTAGGCAACAATTAAATAGTCAAATAAACTAGTCAGTATAAATATTAAATAAACTCCCTGAATATCAGTCAATGTTGATAATTATTGATTTATCATTTTTTACCTTTACCTGCTTTGCATACATTGTATTGTAGTGTAATGTGCAGTTTCACCTCCACCGATGCATTAATGCTTGTTCATAGTGTGTAGTGAACTAATCGTCTCTTATGGTGCACGCGTTAGCCTTGACCAGCCTGCTTAGGACTCCTTTATCTTTTTAGTGGACTCATTATTGCCATAGTCCATTCATATTTTACTGCCTTATTTTGACTTATGAGTTGGATCCCGAGCGTCGGACATGGCTAACACTGGTGCTTGCACATCACGATACAGAACTAACGGGCATAATATAATCGTATTATACTGAGTCAACTGGTCATTTATTTGAAGAAAGTTCCGCAACTCTCTCGTTCTGCGAATTAGTTTAGTTAGTTTAGCTGCGTCGTCTTCGTTGGTTCAAATGCTTCTTCTTTGTTGGTTGAAATGACTCTTCTTCATGCTTGGATGCTGCTGCCCACAAAACACTCAATGCCGCTCGTTTTTTTTTCTTTAGAAAATTTTATTGAAGGCATTTTCTATTGATATTGATTATGTGACTATTGCAATGGGGCGGCACGGTTGACAACTGGTTAGCACGATGGCCTCGCAGTGAGAGACAGCATTGGGCGTGGGCTCGATCCCGGCTCCGGCCATCCTGTGTGGAGTTTGCACGTTCTCCCCGTGCTTGCGTGAGTTTCCTCCGGGTACTCCGGTTTCCTCCCACTTTCCAAAAACATGCATGGCAGGTTGATTGAACACTCTAAATTGCCCCAAGGTATGAGTGCGAGCGCGGATGGTTGTTCGTCTCTGTGTGTCCTGCAATTGGCTGGCAACCAGTTCAGGGTGTCCCCCACCTACTGCCCGAAGATAGCTGGGATACGCTCCAGCACCCCCGCGGCCCTAGTGAGGAGAAGTATGGATGGATGGACTATCGCAATGGATATTTGATATTGAATTTTTTCCTATATGTATCACTTGTCCTTTTTTGGGTTAGGAGTGAGCAGGAGCGTATCCTGCTGCGCTCTCGTCCCAATAAACAACAGCCATATTGGAATAGTACTTAATGTTTTTAATCAATGACCCGAAAGTACCATTCCACATTTCCCTCCTTTAGTCAACTAGCAAGTGCCCTGGACGAATGACGCACCGGTCAGCCGGTCGTCTCAGTCCCCACCACCAACACACCAACAAGCAGCTGTGGCACTCGGTCCTGTTGGTCATTCTCCAGCGTAGGGGGGAAACTGGGGCCGCACGCCTGAGCGGATCATCATTCCCACCGGCCGCCCCGTCACTGAGTACACTGCAAAAAAAAAAAAAAAAATCCTCCTTTCACTCTATATGGAAATAGTTTGTTTACTTGGTCTCCTTATCATTTTTATACTTTATTATTAAGTTCAGAAAAGACAGAACAAAATGCGAACTGGTAGTTAGCAGAAAGCACCCTTGTAAGCGCGCTTGCAATGAGGCATGCAACGGGCCAATGACGGCCAAATGAATGACACTAAGCTCTCCGTTCAAAATGAATGAGTGCTGGCAATGAGCTTCGCGTGCCTCTTGAAGTAAAAGTTGCTCCAATTCATCGAATGGAAATATGAAATTGTAAATATGGTTCAAAGTTGATGTAAAACACAAAATATATGCGCTGTACATTCTGCATTTTTGTCTTGATGCCGAGCGGCGGAGCGGCGGTTGAGTCTCGCTAGCTTAAACCCGAAAATAGAATTTTTGTCTGTATATGTGAAAGCATATGTGCATTCGGTGCCGTGTAGTTTGCGATGTTGCCATTCAATGCGAAAACAGTCTCTGAGACGCGCCACTTGGGAAATGTGAGGCTTGCTCAGTGCAGTTGATCCTGCACCCATCCCGCCTCGCGCCTTGAAATAAAAAAGCAAAGGAGGCAGTCTGGTGTGGAGCCAGGCTACGTGGTGTGGGGTTGCCTGAAGTTTTTTGCAAACAGGGACTCTAATTAGACTGCTTCACTGTAGGTATGGTGTTGAGCAATATTGCATTTGCGACAGAGATGAGCACAAGTCTCTAAGATTAAGGCCAAGTTCAAGTCAAGTCCAAGGCCCAATCTCTTGCCCCCCACCTTGGTCCTTTCCCCTTGAAATGCACGTTCACGACAACAAACAAGATGTGTCACAATTCTCCTTAAACTTTAGGGGTAGGGTCACAAGCAAGGGGCGAGTGGCCCTTCAGCACAAAGTCACACTGAACTCCCTAGATTCGAAACACCCTGCTTTCACAACAAATACAAAAACGTTCTCTGTAGAGTTGGCTGTCGGACCAAACAACATTGCAGAAAGCCAAGCAGCACAGTACTGTTTCTGCATGCTGTGACAAATTGATTTCCACACCAATCACACTCAAAATGTCATTAGATATTTTAGTTTATTGTAATTTGCTGTAGTTTAAAAGTTATTTGCTAAACGCTCGCTGGCACCATGTTGGGGCTAATAGCATCGAGGCTAGGCTGCTTCTGGATTGTTTGGTATCCATTTTTTTTCCGACACAACGTGCACACGGGTCAAAGTGATGACGTACCGGATCTAGTGCGTTCCCATTTCCAAGAGGGGTTGTTTTTCCATCCTTCGTCTTCATCTCCCAAAACCAGTTAAAGGGTGTGTTGGACCAAGATAAAGGCTTGAGGGGAAGAAATGGAATTGGGCCCAAGTCAAGTCTCAATTCCTTGACCAGAAGTCCAGGTTAAGTCCAAGTCCCTCATCACGAGTCCAAGTAAATGGGGTGTCACTTGTCTAGCACTTTTCTACCTTTGGTACTCAAAGCGCTTCACACTATTACCTCATCTACCTACTGATGACCAAGCATCAGGAGCAACTGGGGGTTGCTTATCTTGCTCATGGATACTTTGACATGGTCCCAATGGCCCGGGATCGAACACACAAGCTCTAGGATGGGAAACGACTGCTTTACCAACTGAGCCATGCCGCCCCCAAGTCGTGCTTGAGTTTTTAGGATCTCGATTGGTGACTTGCAAATCTAACAAGTAAAATTAAAACATGGGTTGAATCCCAAAAAGTAACCCCTTGACTGAGATTTAAACAAATGAAGAAGCGATTGAATATTTTCAGTGATTGTCTTAATAAAGCCATTTTTAGTTTCTTTATACAAAAACTAATCGTGTCAGGAACAAAATAAAGTGCAACTTGTCTAAGGTTAGAGACCACATTTTTGCTGGTGGTGTAAAATGGGACAAAACAGAAACTGATTCATATATCAATATTATGCATGTTGGAAAGGCAGAGAGAAATGGAGGCGCAACTTACGAGCAGGCACCTGAGCCACGCACACACACACACACACACACACACACCCACACACGCACCCACACATATAGACATTTGGAATAAGGAGAGAAAATGAGAGCAAACCACAGCATAGCGACTCGAAATGTTCGCAAGTCCCAGAACAAGAGTCCGAGTTATGTCTCGAGTCATTAATGGATGAGTCTCTGTCGAGCTGCAAGTGCCCAACTCTGGTTTGGACCTTTCGAAACTATGGCCAAAAAGTTCAATCTTGGTTTCATTAGACCATGACAAAGTTTCCAAGAACCATGTTGTTCTAACTTCCATCCATTCATTTTCTGAACCACTTTTTCTCATAAGGGTCGCGGGCGTGCTGGAGCCTATCCCAGCTGTCCTTGGGCAGTAGGCTGGGTACACCCACAACTGGTTGCCAGCCAATCGCAGGGCACACGAAGACGAACAACCAACCACGCTCACACTCACTCATAGGGAATATTCAGAGTTTCCAATCAACCTGCCATCAGAATCAGAAATCCCTTTATTGTCATTGTACTCAAGTGTGCAACGAGATTCGAGAGCTCCCCTCTCCAGTGCAATACAACAATAATTCAGATAAATATATAAATTAGATAAATAAGAGAATAGTGCAATGGAAAATAATACTAAATAGGGTATATAAAAACACCATGCATGTTTTTAAAATGTGGGAGGAAACCGCAGTACCTAGTGACAACCCACACAGGCACAGGGAGATCATGCAAACTCCACACGGGAAGGCAGGAGCTGAAATCCATCCCACAACCTTTGCACAGTGTGGCCATCGCACTAACCAGTCGTCCACCATGCCGCCGGTTGTTCTAGCTTATCCTTCTCAATTCAATGTTTGGATATGTTTATAGTCAAACATTGTAAGGGAAATAATATCTGCCATGTCTTGTTTTTTTTAAATGAGCACTGTATTTTCAGATTAGCACCGTTAACCAAACGACTCCTACATTCGCTGATAGCTGCCGACCAAATGTCCAATGGCTTAAAAACGTAACATTCATTTTTGAAGTAATCAAATCAAATGCAAATCTTCCCATTGTTGCGTGGACTAAAGGGTCTCATTTTGCACAACAGCTGTTATTGGCCCCATCATCGAGCTTGAAGTGTTTCCATGCTGTGCTTAGGTCAATGGAGCCCGTAAAATGATGGCATCCCAGCAGCGAGAAAGAGAATCATTAGTTTCACACATATGTGCCGACACACATATAGTAACTATTAGGTGAAAGCTCAAGGTAGTCTATTCCCCATGCTGTGAACAGTACTCTTCTCCTCACCTCCTCAGATTCACTCAATTGTAGCTAGTTCACCTCAAGGGGAGGGAAACAGTGCGTGTGTGTGTGTGGGGGGGGTTGCGCGTGGGTGGGGGTGTGTATGCGTGTGTGTGTGCAGGGAATGTGGACTGTTGATCCTGCTGTCTCTTTCTTTTCTTTCCCTGACCCACTGTTTACCTATACTGATACACATATATTTTATCTTAACTGGTCAACTAAAGGCTCTCTGTGTCATTAATTCATCAATATAGCCAAAACACTCCCGGTGCTGGTCGCCTCTGTCATATGATCCACACCCGATGCTTTGGCAAGGTTCAAAACATTTAACAGATGAAATGAATATTATACATTTGAAGGGTTTGCTTGGAGACAAGAGCACTGCAATTTCAAGACCTGCTTGAGACTAGGTTTATCCAATTCAAGTACTTGCCTTAGAGACTAGAAGGGGGCAGTTTCAAGACTGCTACTACTGACTACATAAATACAAATAAGGTATGAGGAAGTGAAGTACCTTAAGGTCGGTGTCCACTAAACAGTGCAGTATGCTTAGACGTGTCAAATGTTACGGATCATTTGTATTTTGTTTCCAAAGTCACTGAATGCTGACTTGTTAGAGCTACAACAGATTGGTTAGAAATGGGTAAGACAGCTGAAAGAGGTTGAAAACCAGCAAAAATAGCTGGTAGATATTCATGATTATACTCTATGTTGAAAAGACGACAATTCCAAAAGCGGTGTTGTTCACCGGAACAGTAACAGCAAGGTCGTGTTCACGCATGGTGTCCAGGGAAACAACATTATTGTTAAATTTGCTGACGATATGACAGTGGTCGGTCTGATCTCAAAAGGAGATGCGACAGGTTACAGGGAGGAGGTCCTGAGACTAACAGCAATCTACAGCTGAGCACGGAAAAAGCTAAGGAGATCGTCATCGACTTCCGGAGGAACATGACTGCCACGCCTCTTCTCTACCTCAATGGTGAGTGTGTGGAGAGGGTCTACACATTTAAGTTCCTGGGAGTACAGCTCTCTCCTGGACACGCAACACCACAGCAGTGGTAAAGGTCCATCAGCGTTTACACTTCTTGAGGGTCCTCAGGAAATAAAACCTGGACAGCAAGCTGCTGCTGGGCTTCCCACTTGCCCATCGAGAGCCTGCTACTTGGTACAGCTGCTGCAATGAGGCAGACAGAGTGAGGCTTCAGAAGACAGTCAAATCAGCGCAGAGGATTATTGGCTGCGCTCTCCCCTCCCTGTCAGACATCTACACCACCCGGTGCCTCAGCAGAGCTCACAAGATCATAGGACAACAAGGACAATACTCACCCGTGCTCACACCTCTTCGACCTGTTGCCCTCTGGCAGGCGCTACAGTTGCGTCAACACAAAGACAAATAGACTGAAAAATAATTTCTTCCCAAGAGCCATCCTCATGCTGAACTCTCGCTCCCAACTACCTTTGCCTTGAACAGCAAGAACAGCAACATAATGTGGCTCCCAGTAGACTTTTTTAACACACTTTTTGTTTTTATTTTTATTTATTCTGTTGATTATTATTTAACTGCACTGCAAAATTGACCTCTTCAGTCTCATTGTAACTGAGTATAATGAAAATAAAGGGCATTCTGATTCTGAATGTAAACTAGCAGAAAACTGGTGAGCAAAGCATTAACCACAGCATGGTGGTGAGGAGCAAAGGTAGCAAAGAGGGCTGACACAAACTTTTTAGAATTGATTATCCAATCGATTGCTCATGACACTGCCTATGTTGAAATGAGTGCCGAGTACGAGGGATTTATGTGGCCTTAAAATGACGATGTAGATGGCATGCAATGGTGCTGTCAATGCATGACTCAGGCTACAACTGTTCTGTACCACTTTTTGGCACCCTCCATTTGGGATATCAATTATATGACCAAGAGGTATGGCGCAAGCAGAGAGAAATATCTCACCAGCTGTCACTGTTAAGTAATGAGAGTCTTCAATCTGTGATTAGTATTCACGTGTTGAAGATTAATTTGTGTATTTCTCTATTGACATCTGTCACATGAAATTTGTTTCTTTTGATGCACGGTGGTAAATCCAACTGCCTAGCAATGTGTAGCATTCAACTTTAAGAAGTGTTTTCAATATTGTTAAATGAAAGCTGACCAAATGTCAGTCGAACACGTTTTTTCATAGCTTTAGGTTCCAGCCTTTTCTGCTGACATTTGAGCTCCGCGAGGACACAGAATGACTGTCACAGCCTGTGTTCAATTGCCTTGCTCTGCCATGCGTGGAAGGTAAAAGACCACATACCCACAAATAGATGCACACTTCCAGGCTCAACATACACAATATCTCGGTTGTACATGTGCTACACAATTACTGTGGAAGCACATTGCAGTGAAATGTCTAAAACAGAGGAGTAGACGGACATTGTCACCGTAAGGCATATGAACCTCAAGAAATACTCCTAGTGCTGAAAACATGGTGTGCTTTTAAAGCAACAATCACTAAGGATGTTTGATGCCACTTTTTGTTCAGATCACAGAAATGCCCGCCTACTGCCCGCTGTCAGCTGCCGTACGCCTCCTGAGTGTTGACACGACTTTAACGTAGCTAAATGTCCAAAATATAATCAGTCGGGGTTCTTGGGCACATTCTTGTTCTTGTCCGCTTCAGCCTGTGTAAGTGGAGAAGAGATCGGCAAGGTATTTTTAATTTTGTGGAGGTGATCATATGGACTTATGTTTGATTTTAAAAAATATATATATTACGCAGAATGTGTTTATACTTTCACATGTTGAATGGACAAGACTAGTCATGTGTATTTGCATTTTGGTGGCGATCGGTCGCCGTTTTAGAAAACAGAACTGACAATACGAGCAATATTACCTTGCTTGCCGCCCTGCTGTGACATAGACGCTGAGACCTGAAAAAAATAACAAGCCGAGCTCCAAAAGGGGGCCTGCCAATTTGTCGTAAATTTCATAAAAACAACAAAAAAAAACCCTTATAACACTACAAAGTCTTTTAAGAGGGCTTTTTAGTACTTTTGTCATTTTGCCATTTTGAATGCTAACCTATTACACAAGTGCCAATGTTAACGTCACTCAAGCGTCCCTTTAAGTATCAGTGGCTGGTATCAGCCACAAGTACCTGAATTGGCCCGATAATGATACGTGGGATCTGTAATAGCCCATTCCTAGTAATTATTATGTAAAAACATTCGGGAAAGTGTACTTTGGAGTTTGTATACAGAAAAATATACATGAAAACTATTTATGAATTAAAGCTGCGTTATTGGGTCCATGTTTGCACATGTGGCTCGCACGTGTGCCTCACAGTCAAAGGTTGTGGTTTCAAATTGCTCCTCTGACCCCTCAGTGTGGAGATTATGTGTTCGCCTTGTGCTTGCCTGCGTTTTCTTCAGGTACGCTGGTTTCCTCCCACATTAACATTTATATTAAGTTAGCAAAGGTGTGAATGTAACTGTGAATGGTTGTTTCTCTATACTCTGCCCTGTGTTTGACTGACAATCATTTCAGTATGTTCAAAGCCCAACGGGAGCTCTTACCAGGATAAGCAGAGGGAAATGGAAGGATTGGATGTAGTTATTCTGTTGGCTCAAGATAAATTACCACACATCCAAGAAGTTGTGGAAAGGTTAACATCAATGTATGTATGCATGGATAAAACCGTTTCAAGCAGTGGTGGGCGGTCATAGCATAACACAATAATAAAACATAATCAGGAAATCTTCATCATATGCTTCACATTGATGTCATTTTATGTCCTCGTGTTGAATTTTTAGGTTAGAGTTTTTATCCAATCAGAATTTTCCTTGCTCGTGTTGCCAGGCAGAGTAGCACGCACTATTCGTCCGAGGCCTTCAGATACAATCGTGCGAGCATCTGTGGCCTGATGTTGAAGATAATGATTGGATACTCACTCATGAGGGGGCAGCGCGTTGCAGAATCAAGACACCCGAAAGTCGTAACTATATAGCGACCGTTCAAAAATCTAAACTATATCCTTGCTTTGTTAAACCACAATGGCCGAAGGAGGGAAAAGGGTGGATTTCATTGCATATACGCTTGCGAGCCCATTTTTCCAAGACAGACCTTTCAAGAGAAGCTAGGTCATCCGACTGTTACGCTTGCGGGAAGGCGAGGTGGAGGAGGACCCAAAGATGCGGGGAAGCTGGGGGCAAGGGTAACGTAAAGGGAGATTTATTAGCAAAACAAAACCGAAAGGCAAACTATGAGCTGTAAACGTGAACGAGAGCAACAAAGCGCTTGGTTTATCTTGGGGGTTGAATTTTAGTCGTGACATCATTTCTACATTGCGACCTATTACACAACTGCCAATGCTCAGCCTTCTAAAGTGTCCGTTTAAAAAGGTCCCTGCCTTGAATTTCACTTGTGGTATAGTTAAATTAAGCATATAAGAGGTACTCATTGGAATTAGTGTTCCTCTGTATTATTTCGTTTATTATTTAATGTTAGAAACAAACTTAGAAACGGTTGCCCATTTTCTGAAAAATAATGGTTACAATGGATCAGCTGCTCTCTCAACTTTGCTCGCTGCACCGTGTTTTATTTATTTGGGGGCGTAAGAGTGCACTTCTTTTTAGCCTGCTTTACAAAAAAAGGGCAGTCCATCATTTTGTTATTTAATTGAAGGACCAGACTGGTTTCCCCCTCTAATTATAAGCCGTCAAGCCGGCAGAGGGAAACCCTGAGATATGGCCACTTTCGCTCAGTATAGACGGCCAATTATGGGAGTAAATTGGAATAACTGGGTTGAAATATTTGCTGTCTCTGGTCAGTGGCAAAACAAGTTTCCTTAAGTCCAGCTATTGACACTTTTTACTAAGTATATTTTTAAATCTAAACTAATGAGTTGTGTAAAAAGTAATTTTAATTCCTCTTCTCTATTTTTATTGTATTCATTCCTTAATTTATTATTATTATTATTATTATATTTATTTTGTTTTCTAATTTTTCTTACTTTGAACATTTGCTTGTAATTGCCTTTATTGATGTACAGTGATGTTGAGGGTCTTGAAAGGCGTTTGCAAATTGAATGTATGATTATTATTATTGTTATTATTAAAAATCAAGATTGTTGACTTGACAAGTAATCTACTATATGTACAGTATTTACTCAATGTAATGTACTATCTTGGACATGACAAGTCGTGTCCAGGTTTTTAAAAAAAGGGATTTGCACTTCGGGTATCTGCAAATGTTGGTGGACGAGGCAAATGAACAAAGAAAATGAATTGATTGCTCCAAAAATAGTAGCCTCTTGTGGTGTCTGTACATTAGAGTAACAGTTTTTAATGTCTTGATTGTATGATGTCCTTTACTATCATGTATGTAAATATTACTGTACATAGTGAATATTGCACTGAATCACGATTTGAAGAAAATCAAAATCACAATGCCTGTCTTTTCCTAAAATTGTTCAGCCCTCAGGCCAGGAACCACTAAAAGTCATTCTTTTATTTCTTTAACTCATGGACACCAATTAAAAAAGAAAGAAAGAAAAGTTTGTCAGTGGTAATACAAC
The DNA here is from genome assembly GCF_059441095.1 of Idiotropiscis lumnitzeri. Lineage (NCBI taxonomy): Eukaryota > Metazoa > Chordata > Actinopteri > Syngnathiformes > Syngnathidae > Idiotropiscis > Idiotropiscis lumnitzeri. The sequence goes on from NC_142405.1 coordinate 13,281,923, forward strand.
GTGACTCCGACTTGTGACTTGCTCCAAGTAAGCCCTTTGATCATTTAGAAGCTCCACATTTTTACTGTTGCATTGACAATGGATCCCAATCATTTTTGTTGGTGTTTTAAAATGTTCACACAAGAGGAAAGGTTCTCCCTGCTTCCTCTCATTTGTGCTACGTTGGCACCTGTTTTGGACCGGCCTTTCACAAGCAGTATTTAAAGACTTAAAATCAGCCGGCCCGATCACAAATTCATCTCCTTCTAAGTACGCCTCTGTGCACAGTTTGCTTTACTTGGAGTTTTTAACGCATGCAAAGGAACTGAACCACAAAAGTAGCAAATTTACACATCTATCAACTAATTGGGTCAAAGCGAAGTAAGTGTGAAAGCACGCTTAGTCTACCTGGACGTGCACTGGGATATATGTTGAGTTGCAGTGAATGTTTTTTTCTTTGTTGTTGTACTTTTTTTTTTTTTTTTAACTACTCAGTGTGTCGCAAATACAAACCATTTGTAGTCATATCAGTGATCTGTGAGTATCTTTTAGACTCAGGGACTGGAGATGGCCACCGATTACCTGCTAGTGCGATCAGTTAGCGTTGCTAAACAGATTTGTTCTGATTTAGAGGTGCAGAATTTTTGTCTGTATACCATCAATGTGAAGTGTGAACGAGCTATTGTGTATTCCAAGTCACAGTCGTAGGTGGAGCTCTATTCACATCTATTTTTTCATCTAAATTTGTTGCGATGGTAATCCAGTAAGAATGTCGGAAGGACCAGAAAGGCAAATCATGAACTTTAGCGTAACATGATTACTTATTTATTATTATTATTATTATTATTATTGAATAATAATTTCAATTAATTTTTTTATCTTGACTCATCTTCTACTTTTTATCTACTACTAGTACTTGAAGAGGTGTGTTTAAATGAGCAAGTGAACAAGACAAATAAGCCAAAAACTATGCAGCATAAGATATAGACTTTTTTTCCCCCACAATGTCATACTCAAAGTGCTTTTGTCTCCTCTGCCAGTCTCCCATTACTGTTCCAAAGAGAGGAACTGTGGGGTGGCATTTTCAAACTGTTCATAAAAACTCCAACACTGGCTTCCCTTCAAAAGCACACTCTGGGTGGAAATGTCTCCCATCACCCAAAGGAAGAACTCATCGAAGCAAAATCCTCTAATTAAAACATCGACATTCAGTGCAATGGTGAAAAATATTTTTAATGATTAATTAATATTTGTTTTGACGACAGTTCGTCAAGAATATTGCTTTAGGAAAAAGATGGTCCGTGGCCTTAAAAAATGTGGTGAACCCTTGCATGCCTAGATTTAAGAAATTTAGTTTATTGCAGTGCTTCTGAAATCGTGGGGCGGGCCCCCCTGGGGGGGATGTGGAGCAATGCTGATTTTTTTATTCTTGCTGGGGGCGAAAACCAGAAAATAATTGAGAAGCACTGGTTTATTGACACGTTGGGTAAGACACCGGTGTCAAACCCAAGGCCCGGGGGGGCCAGATCTGGCCAGTGACTTTTATGTGACCTGCGAAGCGCAAATCATGTGCGTCAACTTCCTGTTTCTAGCACATTTTATTCATTTTTAACAACATCGCAATATGAGATATTGCCATTTATTTGTTACCAATAGTCCCCTTTTAAAATAAATTGAAGAATTGTTGAACAAACACTTACTGACTGGCTTCTGATTTCAAAACTGGCAATCAATTCGTTGTGTGTAACGTAAGGTGATCTTACATTCATATGGGTACATAGTCATAACGGTCCTCTGAGGGAAACCATAACTACGATTTGGCCCGTCCACAAAAAAGTTTGACACCCTGGTATAAGGCAAGACTACGAGTTAATTTTGTCTTTATTATCTTCTATCCAGGATGGCCGAGTGGTCTAAGGCGCCGCGTTCAGGACCCAGTCTCCCCAGGAGGCCTGGGTTCGAATCTCGAATTTCCCCATTTTTGGCTGCCAGGATGGCCGAGTGGTCTAAGGCGCCGCGTTCAGGACCCAGTCTCCCCAGGAGGCCTGGGTTCGAATCTCGAATTTCCCCATTTTTGGCTGCCAGGATGGCCGAGTGGTCTAAGGCGCCGCGTTCAGGACCCAGTCTCCCCAGGAGGCCTGGGTTCGAATCTCGAATTTCCCCATTTTTGGCTGCCAGGATGGCCGAGTGGTCTAAGGCGCCGCGTTCAGGACCCAGTCTCCCCAGGAGGCCTGGGTTCGAATCTCGAATTTCCCCATTGTGGGACTAATAAAGGCAATATTATTATTATTTTTATGGTATTTTAACAGTCACAAATTAGAAGTAATGGAATTACATTACTTTAATATGTAAATTACTTACTGAATACAATTTTTAACCAATGGCTAGTAATTTTGGATGGATTACATTTTAAAGTAAAACTCAAAGTTCCGGGGAAGATTATTGGGAAGGGCCACATCGACTTTTGGATTGCAGAGGTATTCTTGAAAGCCACCTGGGGTCTTGGGAATGAAAGCGAAGCTTGACTCAAGAACAAGAGCAGAGTCCCCTTGGCAAGTGGAGTGTAGAAATAGCAGGCCTTTTCTTTGCCATTAGCTTGGTTTGTGAGAATGTCCTTTCTGCCTCTTTACCTTCTCAGCCCAGTATTTGTAGAAGCAGGGATTGACTAAATTGTTTATTTGTCAGTTGTGGAATTTTGTACTGCGCAACGCAATTCCCTATTGGTCGATTGAAAGAGAATTTCTTTGCCATTCTGCTTGTTGGTGGATGCTAGTACGACACAAAAACTACCTTGTAAACATATGCATGATTTTGTTTTTTGTTTTTTAGTCTTTTTGGTCCACTCAAATGGGATATATAGACAATTATCAATCACACTCACATTCACTCCGATAGATAGTTTTGTCTTTAATTATTCTGAAACACATGTTTTTGGAAAGCTGGAATGAGATGCAGTACCCGGAGAATACTCACCGAAGCACGGGCAGCACTTGCAAACTTGACACCAGAGGGCCTGGGCTGAGATTTGAACTCAGGACCTCTCGACGGTGAGGTAGACATGATAACCCCTTACACATTGTGCAGCCTGCTGGTTGTTTCTGTTTACTTATGTGGTGTTTTAATTGCAAAACTTTATTTTGCAACAGAAGCAGAGGTCAATAAAGGTCATTTACTGGCATCTTTTCACAGATCACGCACTGTTGCTTTGCTCCCTTGGACAAACACAGTGTTACACTTCAGAAAAAAGAATCTTCTTGAGTGCTAATTAATGAGTTTTGGGAAATGGAAAAATAACTAGATCATAAACATGGGCAGAATGGTTTTTTTTTTCTTTCGTATGCCTTGTGATGCCTGGCATTAACTTTTGAGGATCTGAAGTGCTTTAAAGGAGGATTGAGGGGCGTCACTGCCCATGTGGATTCATGTGGCCGGTTGCATTTCCGTAGGTTTTCATACAGTCACGTCCAATAACTAACACGCATAGACCCAGAATGTGTTGAGGGGATTAAAAATCATATCAGGCCCAGGGAAGGCTGCAGATCCAGTTTCTGGAGATCAGGATTTAGTGTCATTCAACGTTCTCACACTTAGCTCATACATGCATATATGTTTTAGAATGAGCTTAAGCTTACGTGTGTATAAGTGTGCTTGTTAGACCGGAACAATTTTCATCCATCATTGTCAGCGTCAATGTGGAAATGACCTGTTCATGATTATTTTTGGAGGGCAGGAAGACAAATGCACCAAACAATGACTGCCTCTTTTGTCTTGGTTAGTTGGTATGTAAAAGACATTATGCGTTACCATACAGTATATATTACTTCAGACAATATGTGACATAATGACAGCAAGAAACTAGGGGCAAGGATCTCTCGTCAACTGACAATGTGAATTGATTACCAATTATCAATATTAATCTTGAATACTCAACTCTGCTTTATTTCTAGCTCACTTTAAAACAACCACCGCTGCATACAAAGTGCTGGACATGGAGTAAAGGTTTTTCATACAACAACAGTTAGACAATAAAGGAATAACATATATATTAAAACACCACAAAACACTAAAACAATATAGAATCACACGCTGAGTCAGAAGCCACATAATATGAATGTGTTTGAGGACAAGTTTTAAAAATGGACAGAAAGGTCGCTTGCCTGACGTTTAGCGCATGGTCATTCCAAAGAGAGGGACCCGCAACGCTTAGTCCTCGGTTCCTCCAGTAACGTCTGGTCTGCTGACATGTAGCATCGGCCAGGTGCAAGGTGGAGGAGCTCAGCAAAATAAGGTAGTGTTAGACCATTTAAAGACTTGAAAACAAATAAAATTATATTCAAAAGATATTCATTAGTTATGCGCTCCCTCTGATGAGCGCCAGTTAGGAGGCGAGCAGCAGCATTTTGGACCAACTGGAGATGCTCGAGGGAGGATTGGCTGCCTCCAAAATTAAGTGCATTACAGTAATCCACCCAAGATGAAAACAACAACACTGATGACTGTTACAAAGTGCTGTTGAGACATGCGGGGTGTTACCTTAGCCAGCTCCTGAAGATGAAAACAACTGGATTTAAAGGGGAAGTCAACCCCCCCAAGCTATTTGCAATAAAATATTCTATGCGCCTTCATTAGTCTAATCACTTCTTTCTGATTGATAATGTGATTGTGGAATATGAGTTAAGCAGCAAAATCCACCCTTTATTACACCCTCAGGGGCCGCCCTTTTTTTCACTTCTGTCTTTAAAAATTCATTTTTTTGCAACGTTTGCGATAACCCGCCGTTTACAGAGCTAACAGAGTTACTCCAATATGCATGGTCGCTGTGATAAATTGGAATATATGGATCTAAACATTCCTTCTTTCGACCATAAATAAGACACATGATATTCATATCACTTGCCACAGGAATAAAGTAGTCATGATGTCCACGAGTCAACTCAAGAAAAGTTCTATACTCACCGGAACTTGTCTAAGTCTCTGTCAGACAGAGGAAATCCATGTCATTGGAAAGGAAAAATTCCCTCAGGATAAATGTTTTGTTCATCAATGACCAGGCATTTAACAACGCAATCCTTGTGGGAGTCAGTGGAAACTCTCTCTCCTGATCAGTGAGCTTGGGGAAGTGCTCTTAAAAAAGCTTCAGTGGACCCCATCATCGAAGGAAGCGCGGAGGCCATCAAAGCTGGGGCTCTCCGGGAAAAATGACGACTGGTAGCAGCCACAAGTCGACAGCGTCCAGAACGTGGCACGATGGGAAACGCTTTATGTGTTTGGGAAAAAGCAAAGGACAAAGCAGGTTTTAGATCCTATTTTAGCTTAACCAGCTGACCGCTCCGTTTGCTGTGTCAGCGGTGGCACTTAAGCCATGAAGCAAGATCAGATGATATATCAGCCAGCAACGAAGGCAAAGTCTTCTCACCACCATGCTCAAAAACATCCAAAACTTCCTTGTGTAATTTACTCACTTACATGAATTACTTCCGACTAAATACTCTAATCAATACCTTTGGATGAAAATGGTAGTGTGCGTCTTCGGTTTTGGTCCAAAAGACTTTAGTCACCAAAACAACACAGTGGAAAAAAAAAATAAAGCAGTTCAGGTTATCAAGAGCCTCCGGCCGGTCTCTGTCCAATGGTTGCATGGTGTCCCGCCGTCGTGGCTGATCAAGCTGCATCGTGGGAGTGAACATTTGCTAATAGGACGTTGAACTCGGCGGATGTGGGCAACCAGAAAATGAGCCCAAAATTCCCTTGGAAACAGACGGATGGCTCGGAGAAGCAACGTGTGTATCCAACACTGAGTAGCTCTCGGAAGTGCTCACTTGATGAGTCACAGTCATGATTGCGCATCTTCAGCGACGACGGAACTACTCGTCTCCTTGTTTCACTGTGTCACATTTGCATCTAGCCCCCATGACATGACAATTTTGCAACCTGGGCAACATTTCGAAATTTTGGCTAATCATTTTCATTTCAGAGAATCCCTAATAATAATCAATAGTAAGTAAGTAATTCATATTATTGGGATGAATATTTCAAATTAGACTCTATCGCAGACACATCCATCAATTCATATATTACCGTAACCGTCTCAAAGTCCACTGAGTCTAAACCAAGTGGCTCATGCCGTCTTGTGACGTCTGTGACGTCACTAATGTATCAGGTGGCCGTCTTCCTCAGAGCCACAGAAAAATAAATGCCGTCATATTTCTTAGTTTATCTATTTTAGGATTTGTGAGACATAATTCTGAATATGTATTCATTATGCTAATGTAAGTAGCTATGAGAAGCTGCGCGCCAAAATACGAGAGTGTGACCTACTCGACATGGCCCTGTCAGAGGGTTGAGGGCAAGAGACGGACCCAGATGCAGAAATAAAGAGGTGTGGGTTGGCGGTGAAAACAAAATGTTTATTGTGGAATTCCGGGATAACGTAGGAAGAGTGGAGTCCCAACAGGGCTTCGAGCGGGTCAAGGGTTGCAGGCTTGAGAAGCGAGGCAGACAGGCAGGCAGGCCGGCAGTGAAGACAAAGTAGCTGTGATTGAGTAAGGAAAAGACAATGTAAATAATTCAGGAAGGCTTAAGTTAGTCTAAGGCACTGCAGCTACAAACTTGTGAACAGCGTTACTCTTAGGACACAAGAACTCCCACTGGGCGTTCCTCTCAGCGTTTAGTCGACCAATGAAAAGGATCCAGTTAGAACCGGTTGTGTTCCCAATTCGACAGTGTCGCGCTGTAGGCCTTAGTGATATGATAGAACTATTTTATGGGGTTAGATTTATATCACAACCATGTAAGAATAATGTCAAATACCGCGTACGAAAACATGTTTTGTTCGTACAAAAATGTGTTTCGCGTGTAAAAGACTCTCCAAGTGTAAGCATAAAATAGGTTTTATGCGTCCGGCTTCTCTCTCCTCTACGCATACAAAACGTTGATTCACACTTGCGATGCAGGCGTGACAATTGTGCCACAATTCTTAACCATTCAGGAGTCAGACACGAGGGCTGTTACAATCCAACTTTATTTATATTTATATTGCTGGAGCTGTAACCAACTACCATGGCGACATCTAATGATGAAGTCGCAAATGCACAACTCCAAGAGGTGATTTTTTTATTAGAAAAAAAAAAAGAATAAATAAAACGAACAAAAAAAACATTTAAAGAAGGACATAGAATTAAAGGGACAATAACGTTAAGCCAATCAAAAATATTTGAAAAAAAATATTTTTGAATTATTACTAAAACAATAGGAACAGACTGTTTGTGTTTGAGATATTTGACGTTACGCTTACGTAATTGTGGCATAAATCTAACGCCATAGAAAACAGCCGACACCGGACGTGGCCCTTGGTGTAAGGGGGTTTCCCCGTTGTCAGAACGGGAACGCCCTTTTGTGGCTGCATCTGGACCTATTTGAGCACACCTGACAGTCCTAGTCGTAGCTAAGTCTTTATGAGGCTAATATAAGGGAGCGTTATTCTCACAGGTGGCACCGTGGCTCCCATAGCCACACTGTGTTCTTAATAGTAGATAGGATTTTAATTGTAATTGTTTTTACGATACATTTTTCACAATGTTTCTTCTTTCTCTTTAGCTTATGTTTAATTATTTGTTGACCAGGTGATTCTAATTGAAGGCATGTTATTTTAAAAATTTTGTTCTACATTATTAATGATGTGGATGGAGATGGTAATCCCCTTAAGGATGCCTGAGGGTGTCAAAATGACCTCTGCAAATTGTGCCGAGTTTGGAACTGACCATTTTCTGCAAGGGTATACATCCAAACACTAAATCTGGAAGGCATTTGACACGTCCTTAAATTAGATACAGACAGAGACTATCCATGGACTCGCTGAAAAACTACTGGTTTAGATGATATTGAAGAGGGGCTCATGTTTGCATGTTATCATGTTACACAACAGGGGCCACGAACTCTTTTTTTAATTAAGAGCTACTTCTTAGGTACTGATTAATCGTATTGGCTGCCAGGTTTTTCACATAAGGAGCATAACACATTTGCTGTAATTACCATTTAATTACATCAAATGGGTGGCGCCTGTTATAAAGTATATTATAGTATGTGTAATGATGGACAATGAATGTAGGACAGGTAAACATAAAATTTCATTTCATAAGCAGTCTCAGTGTAATGACAAATAGAATAGATGTTTTCCAGAGTTCTTTACAAGCTATTTTTACTGTACAGAAAATACTTGGAACACTGCATTTTTTTTTAGTAATTCTGAAACAAAAAATACTGGAATGTTTTTGTTGTTTGGGTGTGTACAGTATCTATGTGCTTGTGTGTATTGAGTTAGTCAAAAGTGTAGAAAATTGAAGATAATACTCAGAAACGGCAGAACAGATTGAGTTTGGAGAAAATATGACTCAATTGGATCGAGTGATTTTAGGATTTTGGATCATTAATATTATGAATAGAATATGGAAAGCGACATTTGGGAGGAATAGGGCAAAACCATGCAGCGTATTTTGTGTATGTTTGCTTGAATGTGAATGCAAATGAATGTTGAATAAGCATCTCTTTTTGAAGGAATCTTTTGAAATGTAATGGTTGACTTTACCACTGGCTGTGTCTGACCCTTGAAAGCATGTTTCAATCAAGAGAGAGTGATATAAAAAAAAACAAAAGGCGGGGTCGATTTTAATAGAAAATGTTTTCATATAAAAAGTAGCTTACGGCAAAAATGGAAGTAGTTCTTGTGCCTAGGAAGAAGTGCCATGAATTAGAACCTTGGGACTGCTGGTTCTCTTTCAATGCACTGTTGAGGTGCAGAACTTCAATTAGCGAAATATTTTTATTTATTTATATATTTATTCATCCATCCATCCATTATCTGTTCCGCTTCTACTCCCGAGGGTCGTGGGGGAGCTGGATCACACAAAGACGAACAACCATCCGCTGTATTTGGATATATATTTATTGATTTCCTGTATGCACATATATATCCAAGCAAACATTCACAACTCATAACCTGGGTCCTATCTACTGCCTCAAAGTATCTGTATTTGTTTGGCATTTTCTGTCTTTCATTTATTAAGGTTAAATGTAATTTTTTGCAATACAACTATTTTTCCTCACAGACTGACTTACAATCTGTCAACGATAGTGCCAATACCTGATGGATAATGAGTTCAAACTCCCTGACTACTACATTCCTGTCTTTTTTTGGTTGACCTTGTTATGATCCAAACAGTGCTTTGATGTCTCAATTTCTAATGATTCACATGTTCGCAAATGCAATTATTTGGCCAGAAGACAAGGCGATCTCGTATTAGAGTCATGGGAAGAGAATGGTATGGTCAAAGCTTATCACATTACGCGTCAAACATGTCAGAGTTGGAGTTATGGCATGTGACTATCCATCCAAAAAGCTCACTACTGAGCGATGATCTGACTCTTACCAGAAATAACTGGTCCATTTGTGCGGTATATTATCCTAAGCTTTCTGCTCATTTTTAGTTATATCCTACACAACTAATTTGAAGGCACGGATGTATTGCACTAGCACTGAAGAAAACCAATGTAAGAATTTTTGACGGCAATAAATGGAACACTCTTCAATGGCCGAGGCAGTTAAATAGAGGATTATTTCAATTCACTGAAGGCAGGAGGGTCCATCTTGCGAGCATCACATGACCAAACCCAAATCGGATAGTAGTCTGGGAGTTGTAGTCTACTTATTGTGTGCCGCGCAGCCCCCCCCCCAAAAAAGTCAGCAGATGACATCACTCCAGGAGACAAGTTTGCGAGTTTGTCTCTAATGGCTGACCTGCTCTTGACATTTAACTCAGCCCAAAATGCAACGCTAGGTAAAAAGTGTTTTCCTTTTTGTTTCATAAATGAAAAAAAATATATACAGTATATAAAGAAATAGTACACTGTACAACACACTTTAGAAGTTGGCAACTTGGCAAAAAGTCATCCTAGCTTTATTTAATTAGGGCGCATGCATGCACGCATCTAACTTTAGAAGTGGTATAATTTACTGCACTATTTGTAATTCTGCTTGTGGACTGTTAAACTGTACCATGTATCATCAAAATATTTAAAAAATGATTTTTGTGTTGAATTTTTACTAGAGAAAAGTTACCATTGTGTTTCTCTAATTTTGCATGCAAATAAAACACCATTTTTTAAAAACTAAAACTAATACTAAAACTAAATAAAACAAAACTAAAACTGTTTTTGAAAAAAATAAAACTGATAAAAACTAACAAAGCTGGCCTGAGAATGAATTAAAACTAATTGAAAAAAGAAAAGTCAAAAAGAAATACAAACTAGAATGAAAATTATATAACCGTGCACCACACACAGGTATGACTAAAATTATTAAAGGGATTAGCCAGCCAAGATGGCCCATTTTTCATTGACAAGCTCAATTTATATATTTTTTGATCAGGAAACTGGAATTAGTTATCATTTTCTTTTTTTATGTATTCATTTTGGAGAAATTAGGAAATAACGAAAAGCCTACTTTTAATGAGGAATATGGCCACGCCCTCCTCCGCTCTCTCCATGTCCCAATTAGAGTCACGGAAGGGACCGATTTCATACGCTCCATTGGAAACCATTGTACTTTCATTGCTTATAACGTCCAAAAACGGTGATCAATTGGCACCAAATTAATGTGGACATCCCTACCTATGACCACTTCAACATATCAGATGGATTAACCTCCTCGTGGCCGATTCTATTGAGAATGCGGAAATGTGGACGTGAGCAGAGCTACTTATACGTTTGCTGGAAGCACGCAGCACACTGCTTTTTTGCTAATCACGTGAGGAATTTCATGGCCTAAAAGCACCAGTCGGAATGAGTAGACATGCGAGTTTATTTGGATGAGGGGTGGCCCCAGTTTTTATAGGTGACGTTAATACCTACACCACGCCGTCTACTTTGGAAGGCAACAGCTCTGACTAGTTCTTGCATTCCAATTCTTCCGTCAACGAAGTAGGTCGTTCGATGTTTCAGTTTCAGCCATAAACGTTAGCTTGTCTTACTGTTTTCTCCAAGGTAAACATCCATGCCTGGCTGCCGGTGCGTCCTGACATTCAACTATTAACTAGTTAAATGTCCAAAATATAACCAGTTAGGGTTAGTGTGCGCATTCTTCCTCTTGTCCGCCGCAGCCTTTGTAAGTGGAGAATTGATCGCCACTCCATTTTTGATTTTGTGGAGGTGATCACATGAGCTCAAATTTGATGTCAATAAATCCAAACTATTGAGCAGAACATGTTTATACTTTCACAGGTTGAAATGGACAAGAGTAGTCATGTGCATTTGCGTTTTGGTTGCGATCAGTTGCCGTTTTTGACAACAGAACTCACAAAGCAAGCAATAACACCACGCTTGCCTCCCTGCTGTGACGTAGACGCTGAAACCGGAAAAAAAATAACAAGCCAAGCTCCAAAAGCGGCCATGAATTATAGTACTGCTGCCATTTTTACATGCAAACCCAGTGGAAGGCTGTGCATTTCACACATAGGCCTTCAGTGAAGTCCTACTTATTCCAACTTGAATAAATCCCCCCTCATAACACCTTAATTTATCACAACACGGCTGGAAAACCACTGTGCAAACCTTGTACATAAATACCAATATTAAAATCATGCAAGTGTCCCTTTAAAAGCCCGATCTTCAAAGATTTTTAAAAAGCATCATGAGTGGACGAGACAAAAGGCAAGAAAAAAAACAACACAATCCCTCAATCAGTACCCGGCTGCCTTTGAACAACATGAAAAGTGAGATCACGTGAAAAAATGTTTGAGGAATGCCAAGTTTGCGATGACATAAATGCACGTATAGCTGCACTATACATTTGCCGCTTTCTGCAATAAAACTTTTATTTTGTACGATTTTCAAATGTAGTATTTTGGTTTTGCAAGATTAGGTAATGCTTTAGCAATAGATGTGGCTCTTTTATTTTTTTTTATAGGTTTTATGTAAAATATATTTGTAGTGGCAGAGAGTTATAGGGCATATATTTTCAGGTAATGTTGACTTATTTTTCAAACTTAAGGCAAGTATAGTCTATTGTAAAAGAACATTACTGACTAAAGGAGAATGTGTTTGTGTGGATAAGAAAGCTGCCAATGGCTTTACAGGCTTGGTTTATGGTTTGTGTCTGTGTGGGTGCAAAATAAAGATGTGCCCAAAGGGTGGAGGTGGAAGAGGAGCAGCTCAGAGAAAAAAAAAAAGGAGTGAGCTTGTCGTCAGTTGAATGAGTAGATGAAAGGTAGCTACTCGCCTGCAGTTATGCACTTGCAGTGTTCTGTTTCATCTCGTAATATCCCACATTTGCCTTTACATCTCTCGAAGCGTCACTCGCATACATGCACATGCACATGCACTTGCATTTCACCATTAAGCTTTGAGACCATAAGAAATATATTTTCAAGTGCCCTTCCATGCCCTGCTTTCAAACAAATCTCAATCCAACTAGAGAAGAAAATATGATGTACGATGTAGTAAACCTTTCACCTAACGTCAGCCGTGATTGGTTCCAGCTCCTTGTGACCTTAAACAGGATCAGCGGTATAGAAAATGGATGTTTGTCGCACTATGTATTGAAAGAAATTTGTAAACACGTTTTGATGCATATGAGTTCAGCTACATGTATACCGATATGCCAAAAGCATGCCGAGCTGGTATGTGAAAGCTTGTATATTGAATTTGAGTAGTGCTGATGCAGTACTGAAGTATAACAACACACGGCAGAAGTTTGTAGCCTGTGGAAAAGAAATGAAGATTTGACTGGATATGAGCAATGAGGCTTTCACATCAATATTAAATGAGGTTTATTGTTATTCCCGTGCACTATAGCGGCAAAGATTAACATACTGGGTGGATAGCAAATATTCATATTGTGAATTGGATTCAATTAAGGCACATAGCCAGCATTGGGAAAAATAAACATATTATAGACGCAGTACGGTGTTCCTCTATTAAAGGCTGGTTCGTCGTCGATTTTTTTTAGTGATCATTTTGATGGGTACCCACAGTATGCACATTTTTTCATCCGTTTATTGATCACCAAATGAATTGTTTATCTTAGTAAGCACATGCCAATCCACGAGGACACAGGCGTCAAACTCAAGGCTTGGGGGCCAGATCCGGCCCGCCACATCTTTTTAAGTGGCCCACGGAGGCAGCTCATGCATGACGTGTTTTTCGCGACGATGCCAAAATTGCAAATTGTCGTCAATTTTAAAAACATTAAAATATTGCAAGCATTTTTTCTTTGTTTACCAATCACACTTTTAAAATGAATTGAATGGTTGTTAAACAAACAACATTTTCCTGGATTCTGATTTTAAAAACTAGTATTCCATCAGTTTGTTGTGTATATGTAAATATAATATTATGATGATGGTTTATATGGGTTCACTGTCATAATGTCGCACCGAGCAAAACCAAAACTATGATGTGGCCCCCGGGAAAAATTACTTTGACACCTCTGCACTAGGCCCTGCTTTGTAAAGGCATAGGCATGTACACAGTTGCCACGATATCTACACTATTTATTAATCATTGTATAATTTCAGTATGTTCTATATGTTCAAATATTAAAAAAAAGGGGTTTTGATACTCAAATTCCAATGAAGTTGGGAAGATGTGTAAAATGTAAATAAAATCAGAATACAATGATTTGTCATTCATGAATATGATTTTTTATTTTTTATTAGAATATTCAATATTTTGTTAGTTTTCCATTACTAAAACAACACAACAGCCCTTTGTACATAATGCGGCAATTATGAAGTAGTTACGTTATTCAAAATACATAATTAAGATTTGAAGTCAAATGAAACTATTAAACTTGTGTGGTTAGTAAATATATTTATAGCTGGATGTATATCTCATATATATATCCCGTATATATCAGTAAACAGTGAGATAAATCATTGAAATCACAGATTTTATTTGAACAAACACTTTAAGGCGTTGCATTATGCTATCATCATTGCGCTTCATTTGTAGAGTTGTTTTACTAAAGAGTGTTTTGCAAACCTTGAGCTCATTGCCATCGAACCTTCTCAACTTTACTTTAAATATTGTATTTAATTTTGTACCTATGTCGCTGATCGCACTGACACTACTACCTACCTGTGTTGCTGCAGGGCTTTGGCCTTGCGCTCAATCCTCTGCACTGCATGGCAGAGTGACAGTAAGTGAAAGAGGGTGGAGGGGCACGCAAATCAGCGAGGGGCACAATTTGCACAAAAGCTCAAACAAATGCCCATCAGATGTCAAAACACTTTCTGGGGAACAGATGGCAGAGAGGGTGATTTCTATTTTTTTTTTTAAATATTGATGAATGAAGGGGAAAAAAAAGGCCTCAATCACAAAGGGCAGTTTTCTCATTCTGGGCAAAACGGCAGATGCTTGAGCACCACTAGGGGTCTATATATGCACGTGCCTACTGTCAGCATTGGAGGAAAAATACACCACTAGCCAATGAGGAAAATCAAGTGAATACATTCCTACATTTATTGTGTAAAATGACAGCTCTTTTCAACCTAAGTCATTTTCTCAAAAACTATCAGCTTTATTTACAGTGGACAGCTGATAACAATTGTAAAAGAAACAATAAATGTAAATTCAAATTTTCTCAAGTTTACAACTGTATTTTGCCAACTGAAAGCTTTAAAAAAAAAAAAAAAAAAAGGTTTGCCAGCAAATGAGTGTGGCAAGTGGGGCTTGTGTCAGAGCTGCAGTCAGCATCCTTGATCGCCTGCAGTAACATGTCACACAACTTCAATTCATCAAGAGAATGAGAGAAAAATCAGCATTTTTTTATTTATTTATTTTATATATTTTTTTTTTGCAGCAACAAATACACACAGCTGAACTCTCTGACACACACAGCGGATTTATACACACATCGCACGCGCACACATTTTTCTGCTTCCCTCACGCTCCAGCAATCGCAGTCACATTGACTGCTGGCTTGCAAACACGCTCTCGCTCACTCGCGCTCTGTCTTGCTCACACACACACACACACACACACACACGCACACACCCAGTCAGACTCACATTCAGCCTCTCACA
Source organism: Idiotropiscis lumnitzeri (assembly GCF_059441095.1). Classification (NCBI taxonomy): domain Eukaryota; kingdom Metazoa; phylum Chordata; class Actinopteri; order Syngnathiformes; family Syngnathidae; genus Idiotropiscis; species Idiotropiscis lumnitzeri. The sequence continues at coordinate 13,296,979 of NC_142405.1, forward strand.
CAGTCACATACACTGCAGTACAGTGTGCATGCTCTCTCTCTCTCCCTCTCTCTCCTTCTCCCTGCCATCACTCGTCCCGCCTTCTCGTGAGCAGAAAGCACTTGGTACTCCACCGTATGGGACTGGCTGCTGCTTCCCTTGAAGCTCCATCTCTCAGCTCACTCCCTAGAAGTCATATCTTTTCTTCCCCCCCCCCCTCTTGTTTCTTTGCTCATTCTTTGCACTCCCTTCGCCTCGCTGTTGAGATCAGGGTTTGTGTGTTGTTGGGGTTGAGGGGGTTGTGTTGTGTTCATCTTGAGGAGGGAACATGCAGCATCCCGGAGGAACATGTGTGGCGTTACCCAACGTGGATGCCTGTCCTCAGTTATCCTGCGCCGCCCTCACCTTTATGTATTTGCAGCAGGTGAGTGTGTGTATCGTGTGCATGCCGCTCTCTGCTGCTGTTGGACATGAAAAGTAGAATGGAGACGATAAAGTGCGTGTGTGAGTTTCACTGAGCAAAATGACAGAAAGGAAAATATTGCTGTCTAATTCAGAGTGATGCTCAGCATTGTAATCCTCTCTGAGGTGCATTACTTTATTCTGTGACTGGAATAAAAGTCGAGTCTTCACCTCCTCTAATTTGCAAGTGTAGTTGGGTGAAATGTTATTTCCTAGAATGGTTCTCAGCATCCGCATGTTCCTTGATTCTAGTATAATAGCAACAAATCAAAATGCAAAGATTCACATTTACATGTTAACAGCGCATATGGGGGGGATTTGGATCTGGTGAAATTATAGCAAATGGTCTGGTTGTAGATCGAACAAGTTTGTTATTTTATACGTTCTCCAGTGCCCATAGTATTTGGGAAATTTAAATTTTTGTTAAAGCTAGATCTTGGAGCTTTAGGAATTGAATTTGATTGAAAATGCATTCATTTGATTCAAGTTGATGTTCATAATTTGTACTGGACGGAGATTGTTGACGGCTGTAAGAATACATTCGATTGTACCGTATTCATACTCTGTGTGTTCATGTACTACATATCATCAACGATAAAAAGTCATTTTTTATGAGTTTATTAATTCATTTTGCTGTTGTTGTTTTGTGTCTATTGTTATTTTGTTATCACTTCAGTTTTTTGTCATTTTCTTTTTTTTTGTTTTAAGTTCAATGTTATTGTATCATATGTACTTGTTTGAAAACGAATCATTATTTAAATCTCATCATCCATAAACTGTTCCACTAAATTACATTAGTTTTTTTTTCACAATAAAAAAATAGAAATTGTATCACATTGTTATGAGCCTTGTGTTTATTTATTTTCTGTGTGTGTGTGCGTGGGTGTGTTTGTGTTTGTGTATGCGTGTGTTCATTGTCTTTCATTTAAACCAAGAGTATAAATAAAATGTGTAAAATGACACATTTCACATGCAGCCTAATTTAAACGAATTTGGCGTATAATGTAAACATGGTCATAATTGAGGATGTCATTTTTTTACCACACCCACGTAGGCTGCCTGTGCTCCTGGAAGGCCTTACAATAACTTAGGCCCCATATCAATCATATACTACAATGAGTCCCAGTAGATGGCGCTATACAGTTTAGCATTCATCACTCTTGGTTTTGTGGAGATAAATGACTTCCAGTCACAAAAGATTTGAACCAAGATGCGTCTCAGTCTTGTTGTGTGAACTTTAATAGTGCACAACCGCCGAGCAAAATGGAAGGTTTTCAAATGACACGCCATGAACTGGTTGAATTTTGAGTCATAATTGTCGTGGTTTTACATGCAGAAAGTGAACCACTTCAAGCGGATTAAAATGACGACCGTACATGTAGCTTGGAATACTTGTTTTACTGGTAGTGGTTTGCCAATCTGTTTGGTTTGTCTGTGAGAAGGATTATTGAAAAAAATATTTTATTTCATTGTTGTGAGGGCCATCTGTACACGGATGGTTGCATGCAGAAGCAGGCACATTATCAGGCAATATTGTTTAACACGGAATGTGGTAATTCTGCGTCTTGGAAAAATTTAATTCAGGCAGATCCTCTCTGCTAGAAGTCTTTACAATTAAGGAAGGCCGGTCAGAAAGACTCCCACAGAATTAGTCCAAATAATTTATTAACAAAAATACAATCGCTTGTTCTTCTTGCTTTTGACTTTAGCTCATAATTGTATTCAACGTTTTCCCACATGTGCTTTAAAAAACATATTTCCACTTCAGACCACACTCCACATTCATTTGTTTTGAAAAGTGAAGACACAAAACACACAAGGAAGTGGCTAAACTGAGTTTATTTGATGCATGCAGTCAAATGTTTGCCATTAAACTGTTAATTATGCCAATTTCAGTGTTAAACATTGTGAGCTTTGTGATAGCTTTTTTTAATTACTTCCTTTCATTACAAGCTGATTTGCAGCTTACATTCCCCGCTTACCATTAAAAAGTATTATTACATGAGCATACTGTAAGTGTACTAATTCAAACTCATACAATAATACATTACAGCATCACACAATCTATATGCCTCAGCTGTCTTATATTCACATTAATAGTTATTACCAAAAGTGTTTGTAATAGTTGATAAACTAATATCCAAAACATCTTTAATATAATTATTATTTTCAAATATACTTCTTTACAAAAACTGAACCTTACTTTTAGTACTGTGTTCTTTCTTGATTAAGATTCTCGTTAATATTAGGAAAAATGGAGGATGTTTTGTTCTTCTTAGTCTGTTTGGCCGAGAACCGTTTTTGTGACCATGACAAGTGGTGGGGCAGGAAAGTTCCTAATTGTTGAGCTCTAAGTAAAAAATGTGAATACACCTTCTTTAATAATAGATTTTTTTTTTTGTCAATCATTGGGGCAGTATCTCATCACCGAACGGCCAAATTACACTTGTCAATCAGTGCATGCTGATGACAGCGCTATCTTACACTAATCAGTGCTTCCAGCAGCGCAACTCTGCTTAGATTTTGGCTTTGATATTTTGGGCTATATCATGAATTGCGTAATTCCTGCGTGCTGTGTGGCCCTAACTCTGTACCGAAGGCAGGTGAGACCCAGTGTTGGTAATTCTGAGCGCAGACCGACATATCTGCGAGCTGAGCTCTGCGCCGCTGTGGGAGTGGACAATCTGCAAAATTGGAAAATACGCGGTTTGGCCTTTGCAAAAATCTGGATCTGATTTTATTTGGACACCTCTCCAGATATGTTGTCTACAACTGTAGAGCCCGTTGAGTTATATGGTGTTAAGGAGTAGTCCAGCCTTCACTTGACACGAAGGCTCTTCTCTGAGCCGAGCAGAAGTTCAGTATGGAGTAAAAAAAACTCAGTATGGAGTAAAATTAAGAATGCTTCATTTGCATACATACTACTAGTATAGGCAGCTCTAAATGTTGCTAATGCTGTAATGTTTTCCAAGTTGCCACAATATCACAGCATACGCAAACATGATTATGGCAGCTGCAATACTGCCATTAACACGTTTGTTAAGTCCTTTTATTGAACATTTTGTTGTCAATGTGTTTCCAAATTGTGTTGGTGTTCATGCAATGAGTTTTCTAACCCAATTTCCCACCACACTGGCATTGTGGGAATTTGCCTATGCATTTGGAAAGTAGAAAAAAAAAACAAAAGAAACCTGCTACAGAGCAGAGGCTTGAAGTAGAGGAATATTTTAGCAGCACCCTGGGATGAAGAAAAAAAAAAAGCTTTGTGGAGCAGAGAGAAAATGGCTTCTGCAATCTCATAATTTGTCATTAAGCAACTTTATGCCATTAGTCCCATTCTTTTATGCTGCACTTTCATCCGACGTTGCAGGCTGAGAGTGTACCTGAGTGAGAGTGAGAGCATTTGTTTTCACATTGCACTGTTTACATGTTTCAATTTGTGTTAATGTGTTGGCATGTTATGCCAGAGTGTTGTGGGTGTAATTTTATGAGTGCATATACTGTATGCTTCTCTGAGAGTGTGTCTGTGCTTTTGCTCGAAGTAGTCGAGGTCTTTGAAGATTTATATGCTGTATAGTCGTAGTTGGACCATAAAAGGCGTATTACCAGGTCTTTGTGTGATTTTGGTTTTTGGTTTGTTTTTGGTACTTATTATGCAATTGCAGGATTTTGAATTTTCCTTATAATTTGATTTTTATTTTGATTTATATTATTTTTTAATTTAGAGTGTTTTTTTTTTATTTGCTCAAGTTTTTATTTTTTAATGCTTTATTGTCTTGTTATTTTTTTTCTATAAGTAGTTTTTGTTATTTTGATATATTTAGCATTTGTGAAGGGCCAGATTAGAAAAAGCAAGGTCACTAAGTATTGTATATTAAAGTAAATAATCTCCAAACAATGGTTAAACCTTCTTTCTTGTGTAAGGTCGCAAAATAAACACATTGAAAATAAACTCCAAATGCTTTTATGAAATCAACTGACAAAGCAGAAAACGAAGGACATTTTTGCTATTTTAGTTTTAGTCACTTTTCATCGTGTGAAATGTTTCAATTAGGTTTCTTTTTTTTCGTTCAGTATTTTATTTATTTTTTTAAATTTTACATTTGTTCATTTTGTTAGTTTTGGTTAACTACAATGACCTTGATTGGGACTACTCCCTAATTCGAATATCTAGCATTTGACACAGCCATGATTCCTGGACTTCATTTTTGAAGACACCACATAAAACGTAGACACAATTTGTGTGAGATATTTGGTGTTTAAAGATGTCAGATGTATGTTCTTTTCAATTATGCTTTACTTCTCCCTGTGGCACATTTTTCATTTATCATTAATGAGTGTATAATTTTGATGTACTTCCTCCCCCACACTTTTTTCTTTCTTTTGAATGTTATTTTTATCTGCAAGCAGCAAGCATACTTTAAATTAAATTTAAAATTGAACATAATATAATGAGACATGCTACACAGTATATTATAACGCTCGGGTCCCCAACAGGGTGCCCAAGGGCGCCAGGTGCCCCGCAAGGACCACGAATAAGCTGAGGGCGTGTTCTAAAAATAGTTCACCAACGTTGGCATTGTTTTCTTGGAATATTGTAAAAGAAATCATTTTAAAATATGAATACTGGCAGAGGTTTGTATAAATGAATGGTCTCCTATGATCGTCATCTGTTGTGTGCAATCATTAACAATCTTGTGTCTCTTTGCTTTAAATTAATATAATTAATATAATATAATATATAATATCAATATTAATATAAAAGTCATTTGAGCAAATTAGTTATTTCACAAGTGTGTATAGAACCGTTAGCCCTTAATGAATATTCAAGAATAGCGCTGGTTTTAAAAAGATTGGTGACCCCGGTTGTAATGTAACTGTTATAACAACAAGGGGAACATTGGTGCACGAATAGTTGACTGTGACTGTGTGCTTTTCTGCGACTTGATAGAGTTGGTGTCTGTCCATCTCAACCTCATCAGGCTGAAAGGATTCAAATGTGCCTTTTTATCTCTGTTCTTTTAAACAGATTTCATCCTCCTTCTAATAAGACTTGCCAGTTTCATTCTTTTGTTTCTATTTTTATCACAAACATGTTCTATTTATAAAATCACAGGAGGGATTTTGTTGTGAATTTTCATTTGTCCAATGCTGGAGCGTCGGCTTGCACCACTGAAAAAAATGATTGATTTTAGGTTGAGTCCACGGTTTCAGAAAATGAAATAAATTTGGCAAAAAAAAAAAAAAAATCCAGCAATTTGAAGCCCTTAATGCAGCGGTCAGACCAAATGCGTGCTGAGCATTTCTGGCAGAGCGTTCCCATGTATAGTCAATGCAGTTCACGTGATCAGGCGAGTTGGCATGCCAGGTGCGTATTTGAAGCAAACATTTTGTTCCTTTTTGACATGATAGGCTGAAGTGCACTTTTTTTGGCAGCATCACGTCGGCGACAGCCAATCGGTGTAGAGAGTGTAACGACTACGTCACAGCAAACAAAACCACTAGTCACCAGCTTGACTTGATTTTCATTTTTTTTTCTGTTGGAGGACAACAGAAATGTAGTCACCAGAGTAAAACACAGGAAACGATATACGTTGCAATATTACACATTTGATCGTTAAACTACATAGCAACTTGCACAGATTATTTCCAAATAAAAAAGCAAAGAAAAAAAAAAACTAATCATGCTGTCCCTGTTAACTTAACTCCAAAGGACAATACAAACACATCTCCAAAAACATTTACAATTGCTGATACAGAGAATTCAATTCAGCAGTTCACATTGATTATATTTTTAATTGCCTGATGTTGTCTGCTTGTTTCTTGACAAGCCGTAAAACCCCTTTGAATTAATGTTTGTTCTAATTTACATTCGCTGGCACCAGATTAAACAATGACACTGTACAACGCCTCATCTGTCATATACGGCGCCAAACCAGAATTGCAGTGGAGCGTTAAATGTAAGGAATAATATACAGCGGTGGGGGCTATCCTCTGCACACAGGAAGATGAAATTGCTTGAAATAAGATTGGTCTTTACATCAGGAAACATCGGGAGATTTTAAAGCAGATTTATTGATTTTTTTTTTTTTTGTGTGTATTTGTTTACGATAATCGGGGGGGTGTGCAGCTTCAGAAAATACAGGTAACATTGAACCTGAATGTGTCTACCAAAACATTTGCATATAGAGCAGTTGTGTGCAAGCTTTTCTTGCTTCACAGACTGTGGTAGGCAAGTGCATTCTTGTCGCAGACCGGCAACCATTCTCCGATGGGCGATGTAGGGGTTGGTTGTTTGTGTGCGTGGGTATTTGGGTGGGGGCAACACTCTTTACATTATTGCATGTGAATTGCCAGTAATAAAGCATTGACACTGAAACGAGATTGCTACATTTTACATTTTAACATGTGTCATCATCCACATTGCTTATCCTGTTCAGCACCGGTGTCAAACTCAAGGCCCGGGGGCCAGATCTGGCCTGCGACCTCTTGTTATGTGCCCCGCGAAAGGCAAATCATGTGCATCAATTTCCTGTTTCTGGCACATTTTCTTTTAATGACATTGATGTATGAGATACTGCCATTTAGTTTTTACCAGTCCTCCCCTTTTAAAATAAATTGATTAATTAATGAACAAACAATTACTTACTGGCTTCTGATTTCAAAAATGACTTTCCTTCAATTTGTTGTGTGAAGGTGATCAATTTAAATGGGTTCACAGTCATAACGGGCCTCTGTGGGAAACCATTACTAGGATGTGGCCTGACCACAAAAATGAGTTTGACACCCCTTCTATACAGGGTCGCGGGAGCCTATGCTCGCTGACTGGTCGCCAACCAGTCCAGGGCAGACATAGACACCGTAAACGAGTGGGAACTGATCCCACGCTGCCCCCACGCAAGTAACGCAAGTGTACCACCGCATCATCAGTGTCAATATGTGACATAATACGTTTTATTAACATAGAATGTAAATTTTACAAAAGTACTTTTTTCATTTATTTTAAAATTTGACGTTAGGAGTGGGATGATTCATTTACCTCCAGATTCAATTCGAAACACAATAATTATGTGACGATTAGATTAAAATCACGGTTATTGATGATGCATTTTTTTCTTATATTATAAGATTTATAACTATTTGATTGGCTCCGCAGCGTGGCTCAGGCACTGGCTCATTCCGCATGGCATGACTCTGGTGAAGGATTAAACTGATTCACCATCACAAATTGTCTCGGCGCTGCCATCTGCTGGAGGGAATTGGTCACTACACCTTTGCTTTTTGAAAAATCGTGAAAATACATTCTGAACTTTGTCATTGATTCATTGAATCTTAGCAAATAAAATTGCAATAGTTGAGTGAATTTATTTTCAACACACCTCTAGCTGACCGACCCCAGACCAAATGGGACACGGTTACAGGTTAACTCATTAACTGCCATTGACGACTAAAGACGTCAAAGATCCATTTATTTTATTTTTTTTTACTTGGCTGGTAGTTAGTGAATGAGTTAAAGAGCAGTCTCACAGGAATGAACTCCATCATATTATTTATAGCAATCCATTTTGCCTCGTCGACACATGGTTTAAAAGGAAAGAAATGGTGAGCTAAAAAAGCACAGCGCATTGCAATCTGCTTTGGCCAGTTGCGCTTAGTGCTAGTGTGTGTGTGTGTGTGTGTGCGTGTGTGTGTGTGTGATTGAATTTTGAAGTAGAGGTAATAGAAGGAGCAGTGGTACGTACAAGGTTTGATATAAACTGGGGCTCGAGCTGATCATATCGTCCTCCGAGCCACACAGTTTGAAATCCCTTCCTTTATACATACATGGAGTCAAAATGTTGAGGAATCAGAGCAGCTCTACGTCAACGACGAATGCTTGCTCATGTTGAAAACTACTGGGATGATGTTTTCAATGCATGAGTTGGTTTCTAATTTATTCAAAGGGTGTATTCACACCACTGTTTGGTCTACTTTAAAAACACGAGGCTTCATTTTTCACACTGGTCCGGAACTTCTATGCAGGTGTGAATAATCATGAACGAAACCTGGTTCTGATTAAACAACCGGACCCAGTCCCTCTTTTTGAGGCGTCTCAGTGTGCTTCCAAACGGACTCGGTGGGATTCACTTAAGGTGTGATTACAAACCGCTGCAGAGCCGCATCTGTGCCTTTTTGAGCTGAACAAGTCACCATAGCCAGGCATAATGGGAAGAATTTGCCCTTATTGACGAGTGAATGTTTTACCTAAACTGCCAGCATGTTATGGGTCAGGGCACCAAGAACACATCGTCTCTTTTGGGTTACTGCACGCCTTCGTCGACGCTGTTCCAAAATTAGAAACAGAGTCTCGCCGAGCCTGCGTGGAATAAGCTGCTTTCACAATCACAATTATTTTGCAGCTCTAATAACAGCACAAATGTGCTGAGCAGGAATGCACCGCATAGGAATTCCAGATTTTGGTGACACGTGAGTTTATTGAAAGGCTGGCACTTGGTTTGTTAGCATTTTTTTTTTAACATGCATTCAATAGTTTGTGTGACACTGTATCGTGGGAATTATTTTTATTCAGCTACATATTAGACTCCTACTAATTCGGGCAGAACAATGAATCAAATTCAAATCGAAATTTCAAGGAATTAGAATGCAATTTTCAAATTACAAAGTTGCAATTTTTGACAAAAAAAGCTTTCTTTTGGTTGCTTGGTTGGTTATTTATTTATTCATGTTTACCATGTTAACGACAATAATGTTGTCATGTAATCATGTCTGTCATGAATTATTGGTTTAATGACCTTTATTTTATCGTAAGCCTAACCTTTAAGACCAGAACATTCATGCATGATAAAACAGATATATTTTATTACAATACAGATTAATATATTACTTGTATTTGTTCAAAAATACAATGGACAAGGACATTTATAAATTAATCACTTTAATTGCAATTGCAATATTGTGGACGCACATCCCACTTGTCACCTTGTTGCTGCAGTATGCTTCATAGTGCCACTTAGCTCACCTGAATAGTTCATCCTTAAAATACCCTCTAAACACAACTTGTACTCTGTGCTGGGTGAATGGCCCCAAAAGTTCTTGTCATACAATGAAACACCTTGAGCTCTTTGAGTGACAATTTTACTCAGAAATGTGCTTTTTAAAAAAAGATTAATTTATAACCACTCGAGCGGAAATAGACATGGAGCGTTGAAAAATGTGAATGAAGGGATGGGACTTAGTTGCTTTTTAGGGGTCTGCAGAGTCCAGATACCTCAGACAAACTATTCCAAAGATTAGGTGCTGCCAACTGGAAAGCGCAATCTCTTAAGACATGTCCAAGAGACACTTAGAAGATTCTGGTTAGTGGACCTAAGCGCTCAGCTTGTGCCGGTGGAATGGAGGATTTTTACAATAATATATGGAGCCTTCTCATATGATGCTCAGCAACTAGACATCTTTTTTTTTTACTTAATTCTAAACATTTCACATGTCCTGGTATAAGAAGCAGACTTGTGACACATAATGTAAGATGACGTTATAGTTTAATATTTAATTTGAAATGCTTATCGTTCAAGTGGAATTAGATAGCTAATTCCATACATCACATCATATATTCCTCACTGACACACTCACGTTCACCTTTCATTGCACTTGCTCATTTCTCTCTCTCCTCCACAACAGTCGCACACAGACGATTGGTGTGTTCATGTAACGACACGCTAGCACTGCACGGTTGACTGGAGTGTAAGATGGAAAGAGAGAGGGAATAGGGACGAGCGACGGGGAAAGGATGAAGAAAGGGGATTAGAAGAGAGAGAATATCGAAGTAGGCCAAAGGCAACTAACTTCACTCATCTTTGTTCGAAAACACATTTCCGCATACTGCTTAAAAGGCCAGGTAGACAGCGGTACAGACCACAATGTTGCAGCTTTATATGAGTATTATTTGGAAAAACACAATAACATGTATTTTTATTGTTAGAACAAAACACATCAAATGAAACGGATTTCAGAGTTATTCCACATGAATGGCAGTAAATGTTAGCGTTCCTAACACGTGTGCATGGAAAAAAGCTTTTGCAACTGCATCAACTGGCATAATGTTGAATTTTGTTGCTGTGGTTCTGAATGGACAGCTCCTATTAAACAAACGAGGACGAATAGAAAATAAAAGCTAATTTCCTAAACTGTATGAATCAGTTTGATTCTATAGAGTTAAAAATATTTATTTAAGTAATTTTTTTTCCTAACATAGAATATATATGATATAAGGAGAATGGAGCTAGAGAATGTCATGTCAAGCTAAACGTCGAGACGAAAGCAAGCCTCACATATGAAGGCATATTACAATCAGCGACTGACCTGCATAATTTGTTGCAACAAAAATATTTTATTGAACATTTTATTGAACCTCAAACACCATGGCGCGATTGTCAAGAAAATACGTTTGAATTTCCACTTAATACCTGTATAACAATCATCATAGGTTTATTGTCAATATATGTTTATTCGAGCCTTTCGGGGTTCACCCGACCTCTTGCCGGAAGTCGGCTGGGATAGGCTCCAGCACACCCGTGACCATGATGATTTTAAGCCATACAGAAAATGGATGAGTGTCGTTTTATTCCAGAGACAGTCATTTCCTGAATCACTTAAATACAGTTTTCAAAGAATTACAAGTCCAAGGTCTTGTTTACCTCTTCCCTGATTCCATGAGTCTTCAGTCTGAAGTGACTCAACTTGACTCAACCCAATTTGACCAGCATTTTGTTAACACAATCAATTTCATTAATACAATATTGTTTACAAACATGTGTTTAAACTGATCGAAATTGCACGGGTGTATTGTATGTACAAAATGAATTCAAACTCGTAAACCCCATCGTGTGGAATCCAATTCCAAATGTGTCATCATCAGCATGATTGTAACAACTGAAAGCAAAAACACCAATTAACGCAAGTACATTCACGTTATTGAAAATACATTTTATGGGCAACGTTTTCTCTAAGACCTAATTCGTATTGGATTGTTATGGAATGTTCTGATGTTTTAACCTTGCATTGTCGGAGGAAACGCATGAAGAAGAGCCACAAAAAGATAACGGAGGAGGGAAGCTGCATGGAAATGAAGAAATGGGGGTGGGGGAGTGGTAGACTCCACAACCTCATTATGTCTGTTGGCATTTTAACTCCTTTTGATGATTTAGTAAGAAGAGAGGATGGAGGAGGACGGGGGGAGGAGAAGATGTGTTCTCTCCTCCATCCACGACATCATTTCAATCCTCCACTCACGCATCCCCTTCTCTGTTCTCCCCATGACGGAGAAGAGAGCATGAGAGAGAAGAAAAAGAAGAAGAAGAAAGAGAAGTGAGCGTCTTTAATTTAGAGGGATCCCAAATGCGTGAAATCCTTTATGCTATCTGGGTCACAGCGTGCCTTACAGGCTGAAGAAACACACCACAGAAAAAGTGCCAGCCTGCTGGTTTGCTCAGTCATTCGCTCTGTTACGTGTGCTGCTCAGAGCGTTAGGGGATGTACAAGTCCTCCGATGACCATATTAGTCATTTGTTCCAAATCTCTGTTACGACCAGTGAACATGTTTCCTTTCTGCCCTCAGAACAGGATGTCTTGGTTTGTGTTACGTTGGTAGTTGTCTGCTTACACCAAACAGGCGATGCTGATGATTATTAGAGTCACAAACACATCTTCCTTCACACTGAACCTCAAAATGTGAGTATTGCCATGTTGTGTTTTGAACGGTTCATAATTCCCTTCACCTTGAGCAAGACCCCAGTAGCATCTGAATAAATAATCCCAAAGAATGACGCCGCCACCGTGCTTCATTGCAGTAACAGCAGAATATGTTTTGCTTTTGTGACACCTTAAACTATAAAACAAGAAAAACAAGACGGAGAACGGTCTTTTGATGGCAAATTAATAATTCATTTACAGATATACAGCGACGACGCGCGCCGTGAGCGATGGTGACTCATCGCATGGCTCGAGTTGAACGAGAGTGATTTTTTTTTTTCTTTCAATGGCGTTCCTCATTCACACAATGAACTGCTTCGTCTTTTTTTCAAGATTGTGACACACAACTAATAATCGTGACACATACTCTGTTTATACCATGCATCAGGTGCCGAAAAAGAATTTCTATCTTTTGCCGAAATGCATCCCCTGATCTGTATCTTCACCTCCGAAAACATTGAAAACAAAACCAACGAAATGCAACGTCTACTGTCATATGCTCTTCATCACCGACAACCTGATGACCACCTTCCATACCGACACATTGAAAAACGTACTTGAGGAATGTTGGATTCCAGTTGGCAAATATAAACATCCGCGGCAGTTAAATGGCGACTAGTACGCTGACTCTCATTTAACGTACATTTTAATGTAATTGGTATGGCTTGGGGTGGCACGGTGGACGACTGGTTAGAACGTCCGCCTCACAGTTCAGAAGTACAGTGTATGATTCCAGCTCCGGCCTTGTGTGGATTTTGCATCTTCTCCGCGTGCCTGGGACAGTCTAAATTTGCCCTAGTTGTGATCGTGATTCGCTGGTACGCCTGCCACCCTCGTGAGGAAAAGCGACTCAAATAATGGATGGGTGGCGAGGCAAGCAATCAAGTTCACTTTCTGTAAGTAATAATGGTGTGTTAGTCTTAACGTCAATGCTCTGATTTTTAATCCAAGTGACAGTTTTTACTTCATGACACATATGGAGTATTAAAAAGCTGGGTAAGAATTTTTGACTGCCAATAATCCCTATAATGGAACTAAACTGAAGGGGCCGTATTTAGTCGAGTGCAAACTGCATTCTAACTGTACAGATCAGGGGTGGGCAGGCAAACTTTTTGATTGGCGGGCCACAATGGGTTCTAAAATTTGACAGAGGGGCCAGACCAGAAGCAGATGGATAGAGAGTTTTGGTAACCTCACCTCATCGGAGAAAAAAAATACATAGAATTTTAAATGAAAGTGAACAGAAGCATTACAACTATATATATATATATATATATATATATATATATATATATATATATATATGTGTGTGTGTGTTTGAAAAACCACAGTATTTGAAGTATTTGAAAAGTATGCAGCAGCCACAGAGAGAGGCGGGGTTTTAATGAGCCAAGCTCCTTATTTCTGGGTTAAAATAATAGCTACCAAAATAACTCATATTTCTCAATATACTAGCGTACTGGGTCAAAAAGATGACTGGTGCTTGGGATTGATTCCCATACAATGCCTTATTCAAAATTGACCTATGATTTGGTTGACCTATGACTTTGGGTGCAGTCTGCTGCTCGCCCAAAGTCAGTTGGGATTGGCTCCAACCGTGACCCACTGACCATGGAAAGATTAAGCTGGATGGTTGGATAGATCGTTTCACTGCCATAGCATTGGACTATTGATTTTTATTTTATTTTTGGACTGTCAGTATTTGATTTTCATGTCCTTGGGGCAACATTACTATACTTTGACTTTATTTTTCTGAGTCTTTTCCTGACCAGCACAGTTGATTCCCTCCTTTTCACTCTTCCCTGACCCTTTGTCTTTCCAATTACTTCCATGCATATCCTTGCGCTCTGACTACTTATACATTGTCTTTCTCATTAGTCCGAGGCCACATAATGGCACTTTATTTGCTGAAAACAGCTTTTTTTTTTTTTTTTTACAAAAGTTCAAGCAAAAACTAAGAAAAGGATAATTCACTCAATGTAGTTGTAAAAGGAGATTGATTGATGGATTCCATGCTAGTAAACAGTAAACACCCCATAAAATTTATTTTTTTTTTTTTAAAAACAAGCGACTGTGTGGAAAGACTTTCTTCCCAGACCAGTGGATGAACACAAAATGTCAAATGCATGTGAAAGACAGTTCAGAGATTGTGAGATGATACAGTGCAACTTTTACTCTTAGTGACCGAAGACGACCAAGCATCAAAATATGAAGGAAACTGAGAATGGAATCATGTCAGTCAGAAACTCTGATGTCTTGAAGACTTTTCTACACCAGTATCCATCAAGTAAAACGTAAGAAGGGTGGTTCTGGCATTACAAAACATTTTGTTTTCAAAACTGAAGTCATATTGGAGGACGAAGTTATCTGAGGAAAATAGAACGCGACCAAGGAACATCCGTGTTTGTTTGTGCCTCGATTGAAACTGTCGGAATGCAAGACAAGACTTGTATTTACAATGTATGCAATTTTGCCTATCCAAAATAGTGTCATGGTGAAGGAATGGTTGGAATGTCTTCATGTGTGTTTGCATGTTCTCCCCAGGGGCAAATCTTGAATCAGAGATTTAGTTGCATTGAGCTCCCATCCCGGCATGTTTTGTACATTTAGCCCAATTCCATGGCAACATTCTACGGAAGAGGATTAGGGCCATGAATGAGAAAAAAAAAAGATTGACTTTAATCTCAGAATTCTCACTTTATTCTCAGAATTCTGACTTTAATCTCAGAATTCTGACTTTATTCTCCGAATTCTGACTTTAAAGTGAGAATTCTGACTTTAATCTCAGAATTCTGACTTTAATCTCAGAATTGATGAGGCACAGCAAAAAAAGTAGTGGTTTGGAACTATAAAACAAATAATTTATAACTTTAACATGCAAATTTTTTGGGAAAGACAACTCATTTTGAAACAGCATCACTTAACTATTCACATTAACTGTTTGCATTTTTTTTCATATAGTCACCCAGACCCTATAGTAAGTACTAAAAATAACAAAAATAGCCATCAGGTTTATTTTGGGGATTCTTAAATGAAATGCAATGCCCAAAACATAGAACAATTTCATATAAATATGTCAATTCTGTAGACCAGGCATCACCAAATGGCGGACCTCGGTCCCAATCCGGACTGACTGACGGTCTGGACCAGACCCAGGACCAATAATCATAAGAAAAGATGTTGTCAAAGATCAGTTTCAATTTGTTTTTCATTAGGACAACCATTTTTTTGATTGTTTACTGAACATGTTGACCTGTTTTACTCGGAAAAGTAGGCCGAGGTTTGTGTATGACAATTGCCCGTTGGTGTGAAGGCGTGTACATATTTGTTTGATTATATGCAACGATTGAGGGTTTATCTCCGGCAGAGGCAGTTAAACTCCAGATCACCTACAACCCTAATGAGGACAAGTGGGCTATTGATCATAGATTAACTCCGTCAATAAGCAAATGAATCATTGTGAAAATTCATTAATCAAAGTAAAATTGCTCCCTAAAATGAAAATATTCTACTTCAATTTCTCAAAGTGAATAGCTCTTTCATAAGAATGAATAATCAAAATCTAATGGATACTTGTGGCTTCCCTCCATTGGCAGCTTGAACTTCTTCTTATTACCTTTTAAATCCATTTCTTTTTTTTATCAGAGAATGTAAAATACTCGTTGCCTTGCGTGGGAGACCTTCTTGGTCTTGTCACTCCTAGTTACGCAGTGTTCCTTCATCTCATTACTGGGCTCACTATAAAGGAGAAAAACAAAGCTTTTATAAATCACATAAGGCAAGACTCAAAGATTTATGTCCATAAACGGCCTCTGTGATACAAAGTTGGACTTCTGCCAAGCAAAGCCATGTTTAATTGCCGCACAGGCTCCATGCAAAGTCAACAACTTCTTCGCTCGTCCTCGACAAGAATTTTACAGAACACTTTAACAATGCCTGGCCAATTTTTAGGGGGGCTGGAGCACTACAAGCACTATCAATCGTATGATTAATTACAATTATAAAGTATTATTGATTGACATCCTCAATATAAATTACTAAAAATAAGGGGAAAAAAGATTAGATGTGCACACAATGTTGTCTTGTACTTTGTAAAAATATTTCTTTTAAGAGGTATCTGTCAGATGTGTGCTATATGGACTTTTAGAAATAGTGTTCGACAATATGCTTACCACGGAGACATAAAGTGTCTCTAAAAAAGTTGAATACCCTCTTCAGTTGAAGCTGCATTTTTTCAACAAAATATTTTTAAAAAAACACAATTGAAGTGTAATAGGGTGAGTGCCCTGAAATGCACATTCCACGTTTGTATTTACATATTTAATATGCATTTGATCGTTTTTCTTTTTTGTTTGGTTTTGGTTGTTTTACCATCTATAAAACCAAAAGTAAAAAATAATTCTTTACAATAATATGTTCTATGCAGTATCACTAGACGAAATATGGCATTCTGATTAATATTGCATTAATGGAATATGAGTTAAGCAGCAAAATCCACCCGTTCTTAGCCATCTCCCCGAGCGGCCATTTTGTCCTTTTCTGTGGACGGAAAAATAATATCACAGCTAAGAAATAATCCAATCACGTCTCAGCTTCAAAAAACAAGTGAGCCATGATTGGTCGTTACCGGAGCATTACGCAACTGTGATGTCATTATCAGTTGACAGAAAGGGATAAGATGTCACAACCCTGAGATGGCTAAAAATAAGTTCATTTTTGCTCATATTAAACAAACACAATATTAATCAGAATGTCATGCACATAGAACGTATTATTGCATTTTTTCCCCAGGTTGAATTCCCCTTTAACTCATTCACTACCAGCCGAGTAAAAAAAAGAAAAAAAAAAGAAAAACTTGGACGTCATTTGCCGTCAATGGCAGTAAATGAGTTAATGGGATTTAATTAGGTTTCCATCCGTAGAACAGTTGAGAACACTAAGCCGTTTCTAAAAGCTCTCCAACCGCATACTGTACATACTCATTCTCCCGAATTTGTATGCTATTGTTTCATCAACATAAAGGAAGTAGCTGATTACTGAGACTGCATCTGACTGATCACTGTAATAGATTGAAAAAATAGCTTGCGTTTAGTCTTGTCGCAGTTCAAACATAGCTATCAGCGATTGCCCCTCCTGTCTTAGTCTTGGCTATGTTGGGTTTGGCAAGGGATGTCCCCTTCCACAAAGCCAACGGACCTTTTACGATGGTGTTGTAAAGAGAACAAATGGATAAAATATGTCAAAATGTTTGATGCCCGTTGGAGATTATTGGTCTTTACCTACTTATCAGTTGTTATTTTTTTTTGCAAAATGCTTCAGTTAACTGTGATTGGCTGGGTGTACGAAGATAACTCGGATAGGCTCCAACACCCCCCTTGTGAGGAGAGGCGCAGCAGATAATGGATGGATGGATGCTTCAGTTAAATGAATTCTTCCATGCCTTTTACTGTATTTAGCTTCGACCGTATTTTTTATAGAACCATCTTTTTCTAATTCACTCTAGAGAACCAGCCATAAGATTGTTTGAATCGGAGATACTGTACAATTAATGAACAGCAAAATCATCAGCACTGCTTGAGTAGTCCTCTGACAACCTTGCTAGCTTCATTCTAATTTTCACTTTTGCATCCTATTGGATTCTTCTCCATGTTTTCCCAACACTGAATGTATAAATAAACATCTTTCATGATGCTTGAGTATCTGCAATGACCAGCCAAAGTGCTCCCAATTTATTTTGTAGAGAGAACAACAGAAACATAAAATAAGAGATACAAAACTAAGAGCTGGACATTACTTTGTGTAACAGCGATGACATGATTAAATCAAATGTTTGAAGTTCACCACTCCCAGTAAAACATTTCTCTGACTAATGCATGAAATGGGTACCAATTTACATAACTCATGCTTTGCTGAATGTAAAAAAAAACAAAAAAACACAAACAGGAAACTCAGAGATGACAATGATTTATTTTTATAGAAGGACTGCAATATGTAAGACTGTTGAACACACTGGCGGAGCTAAAGGGGGGTTGGCATACCCACTGCCCCCCTCCCTGAAATGAGCTTGGTTGCTTTGTGCCAGAGCAGAAAATGTACTTTTTTCTGGGGAAATTCTTTTCACATTTCCCCTCATCCCCGGTAGGTTACATGTAATGGATTTTTCGACATTTTTTGCAGAATTGTTTGGGTTTGTAAAAAATAAAATAAAATAAATGTTTTGTGTGGACCCCCTGAGAAACCCTTAACCTCTGATATATGAAAGAATATAGAAGAAAATCAATGTTTTGCATGCGTTCTTAAAAACATAAAAAAATATTCCAAGGCTCTGACTCGTGTCTCCATTGAATCGAGCATTTTTACAGTCAATCCACCCACACATCCCTCTTCCACTCAAGCTCTTGCTGAGGTGTGGCTCGATTGTGCTTGGGTGTGTTGTGTCTCGTGGCGCTCGATACTTGACATTCAGTGATGGAAGAGCACTTGGAGGAATAATTGGAACTGATCTTAGAAGTAGGGAAGAGCGGTTTTAACGTGCGTCGGACGTATGGAGTGTGTGTGCTCGTGGCTTCATACGGCTGGAGGGGAATCATAGAGACGGAGGACCCTCATGGGTGTATTGACGTCTCTCACGGTTGAACAAATGGTTTAGTTAAGTTGTGTTCACTGACATCGATCTGAAAACTGTTTAACATTCCATCTGTGGCCTTTTGTGGGTTGGCTCTACAGTTCAGGGATATTAATTCACTCTCTCACTCTCGCTCTCTCCCTCTCGCTCACACTCTGGGTTATTACATTATTTTAGGAATTTAATAATAACCTACTGCTGCCCTTTTTATGTTTTGGACCATGGTGGCAGTGATGAGATTACGTTTATTAAAGTGTAGTTCTGTACGATTGTTTTGTATGTGTGGGGGAGGAGTGTGGGAGTGTAGTCAGCTAAGCACACACACACACACACACACACACACTCACACACATGCATACTGTACGTCCCATGTTCCAACTGCCAGAAATATTGAACCGCGCCAAATACACAATCTTAGAAAATAGATTTCTCTCTCTTGCACTAAAATTTGCAAGTGTGCAAAGCTAATTTAAAAACTGGCTTGTATTGTCAATTATTATTTTGTTTGGAGAAATAGGTGTATACTCAACACAATCTACTGGAGGCGCACACACAGATTTAGATTTAGATAGTGTGGACACAAAATAAAAATAGTACGATGTGGTGAATTTGATGCAGTTCCTTTACTGCCAATCAATCTTTGAGCTGGCATTTCCTGCAAGCAGCATTGATGCTGCCACTTTTCTATCCGCTTACATTTATTCATCTTGAAATATGTTGTTTGGAGTGGTGGAGCCCAGATTATCGCGCTGTAGCCATCTTTCCTTATTCTCTAACACCCCGTCGGATTCTTTTCCAGTTTATCCATTTTCCAGAGTTTTTTTTTTAATCTCTTCTTCCATCTCTGTTGTGTGACCCAGCTTCCTCTTTCCTCTCGTCTATCGTCCTCCTCTGCATCGTCTGCGTATCATTGTCATAAACTCGCTGGGGTTGCCAATTGTGCACTGCCAGCATCGTAAAAAAATCAGATGATATGCGCTAAAGCCAAAGTAAGAGAAAACGCTCATGGGCCAAGTTCAATACATATAACTTTAGTTAAATATCTTTGCTTCTGAATACAAGATAGACAAATAATCTCGCCGTGTGGAGTTGTACTCGCATGTGGTCTAAACTAATAAATACTAGAATAATATTCAAAATTATAATAATAATAAAAGAATTTAAAGGGGAAGTCAACCCTCCAAAAAATATTAAAATATGTGATGAATGAACATAGATAATGATAATAACAAGGACCTGAGTCAAGACACGATAAATCCAAATGAGGGAAACCGAGTGTTCTCATGCAAAGTATAACAGTGACATTACCAGCTGTCACATCCTGTCAACAGTGATGACACCTGGGGCCTTTTTTTTTACGTTAATCACGTTGAAGTTTTTGTAATAATTGATAACATGCTTTAATAAATAGAGAACTCTAGTGAATGTATTGCTAGAATTGACAGATAATTTGAGTAGATGAGGTCAGATGGGAATACACAACACGTGTATTGACCTACAATGTATATTGTCCTTTCAGTGGAAAAGATGACTCTCGTATGCACTAATAAGGAACCCGACTGTACTTTGACCTTTTCATATTACGAGTGGAAATGCGGTTAATGACTCCTGGGTCACCACACTTGGGTTATTTGCTTTCTATCATCTTGCTTTTATTCTCCCCCTCTTTTCGTTCTGACACATAAACATGCCCCTATTATCTGCCAAACTTGCTGACACAATATAATGTAAATTTCATATTGTGTGTGCTCTCACACTGCTATCTGATGTCACTGAGTCCTTATTAAACCTGTTTTTGTATTTTTATTTTGACTTAACATTTTGGGTTCACCCCCCCCCAAACACCTGACATGACATAAAGACATCACATGCAGTTTAATTAAATCGTGCACTCATTGAGTCACTTCATGGTGTAGTCATGAAGAGAGGGTTGATTCGTCCACATTATTTATCTAACAATCCAGGTGTATTTGTTAGACAACAATTATGATTGAATATTTGCATTTTATAATGATATCCCACCTGTCATCTGCAAAATCCCATACAGTATGTGATATTTTAATCTAACAAACCAAGTGTTTTTATTTTTTTTAAATTAATACGTAAGAAAAAATGCTATACATTAACTCCAGTAACTCTCTTCACATTGTGGTGGACTGATCAAGAGTTGATCATGAGGGTGACATGAAGAAAGACCTTCGGACAATTTTCAGTCTCCAGTATGTGTTTGAACTGTGGAAGGAAGCCAGAACATCTCGCTCCGAGGCAACAATGCTAAACACTCCGTTGCTGTTAAGTTGTTCAATGGAAATGCAAAGTTAATTATGCTTAATGTTGTACGTTGGGTTGCTGGCTGTAACCTGTACAAAGTCATATATGTCAGACAGCTGACAAACACATGAGGCTATATGTCTGACGACGGGTTTAACCACTCAAACTTGTGAGTTATCAGGTTAGGATTTTTACATGAGTGTATGGTGATTTTAGGCCAGTCTTTTAAACATTAAAAGGCAACCTTTGCAGCTGTAGCAGTGTCACTCTACCATTCTTAATATATTGTTGCTGTCCTGTAAAAAATACACGTCCTCATTCGTCATTTTTTTACATTTTCACATTAATGGGTTGTCTGTCATGCAGAAAAACTCCATTAACGTAAAAATGTAAAAAAATTGGACATGTGTTTTACACAGGGATGATATGCAGAATTTGAAAGGTTGTAGCCACATTCTAATTGAATTTGGATTAATATTCAGTATAGTTAGTTCTTATATAGTTTGCATTTAATTTTATTTTGTAAGTTTTGATTAGTAGCCAGAGCATGTTCAGTTTAGTTCTGGTTTTATTAGTTTTGGTATTAGATTTATTTATTTTTAATGAATATTTCTTGTGTGTAATATTTTTAAAAAACAACCACTGTAAGTAATCTGTTGTAAAATAATGAACAAAAATATTAACCTAAAAACAATTATCATCCACTCAAATACATATACCGTATAAGTACAATACGGACAGTGAAAACACTGCTGCTCAAAAAATATGCATCAAGTCTAAAATAATCTTTTTCCATTCCACATTTTTCAAAGCTGCTAGATAGATAGATAGATAGATAGAAAGAAACTTAAACCCAGTTGTACCATACAGGATACAATTTGGAGATCACTTGTTAACTTAGCGTCGTGTTTCAGGCTGAGTAAAGGGACAAAAGCAGGGCAGCCATAACAAATATGTCAACTTCCCGCATGAATTGCTTGCATGTTTCGCACGCCAAGGCTCATCGCCTCGAAGCAACGCCATCTGCTGGTGCGCTTTTATTGCTTGTCACCAGATGAAATCGCTTCTAAGTGACACAATAAAAGGAGCAAATTCGCAGAAGGCTCTCAGATATTCCTTCTTCTGGACAATGGCCGTGCTGGACATCCAAATAAATATATCTAGGTTTTTTTTTTTTAAATATGTGTAAAATGTTATTTTGTTCGTTTTCATTAACTATAATAACCGTGTTCCTCACAAGGCCACAGACAATAAACTGCCTGTATTTACCGAGACTTATTTTGAGTGTCTCATAGCCACTGCTTTGTTGATTTGCATTTATGTAAAAATGTGTTTAGATGTAAAAAAACTACGATTTTTTTGTGTTCGACTACATTACATTAGGTTGAGATTAGTATTATTATTATGTTGTTTTTTTTTACATTTATATGCAATATGTCACTCAACCCACAGGATATGATAATAATATAGATATCACCTGCTTAATGATTCAAATATACAAGTGCCTATGGTGTGGAAAAGGGCAACCTGCAAGCTGGTGCACACACATGCAGGTCATTTAGCATATTGTGGGGCCAGCGTCTAGCAAATTAGTCACATTTGAAACAGTCTAATTAACCCAAAGGAGCTTAACCCACTTATCACAGTGAGCACAGAGTGAGAGACAGAGAGAGATAAACAAACACACAAAGAGAGGGAGAGAGAGTCTGATGGACTTGGACTATCTCTGTCACTGATTGATTTCTTCCAACTACTGGATGTGTGTGTGGGTGTCAATGTTGTGTGTATAATGTGTGTGCTCATTTACTTTGCGGTCTCATTAATAGCAGTGGACAAAGCTAGGCCCTCCCGGTCCAAACATTCATGGTGCCACACCCCGGGCACACACATGCTCACATGTGTGTGCACGCTCACGCATATAACACACGTCACTTGGCTAAACAATAGAAGCACGATAAGCGATAATGTTTACACATTCTCATTGCATTAGTTTGTTTCTGTCAGTTCAATCGAAAAGGACAGTGCCAGGTCTACTGTGATATTTCCTGACATGAAAAGAAATCTGCTAACTCCTTAGCAACTTCATTGAACGATAAGTGAAGCAAAAATAAAAAGGCTTGGTAATGATAGTAATATGTTGATATTGAGACATAGATGATAAGAAATTTGCCACATATCCTATCAAAGTCCACGTAAACGTTCACTCTATATGACGGAGAGGTACAAACAGCTCCATGCAGATTATGCTCCATGGCGCTCGTTACTCAAAGCTCGATGGCCTCAGAGTGCAGAGGTCGTGGAATTGATTCTGGCTCTGGCCTTCCTGTGTGGAGTTTGCATGTTCTCCCCGTGCTGCGTGGGTTTCCACCGTGAACTCCGTTTTCCTCCCACATTCCAACAACATGCATTGGCAGGCTGATTGGACTCTCTAAATTGCCCCGAGGTGTGTGTGAGTGTGAGCACGGATGGTTGTTCGTCTTTGTTTGCCCTGCAATTGGCTGGCAATCAGTTCAGGGTGTACCCCGCCTACTGCCCGAAGACAGCTGAGATAGGCTTTAGCACCCCCCGTGACACTTGTGAGGAGAAGCGGCTACAGGATTCTTGGATTCTCTATTGGAGTGCTCCAACACCCCTAGAAATTGGCCAGACATCCTCTTATTGTTATCTACCGGCGACCAGTCGAAGGTGTACCCCTGCCTCTGACCCAAAATCAGCAGAGAAGAACCTCCAGCTCAACCGCCACTCTCATGACAGCAAGCCATTTAAAAAATGAATGGATGGATATTCATACCCAACGTAGGCCACACTTGACTATTGTGTCGAGATTCTCTTTTTCAATCAGCTTGTCATTTCTCAGCTATTCATATTGCTATCTGGAAAATTCTCCACTTTTGTATTGAGCTGCAGTAAATCAGTAATGGTGTATGACAGTGCAATTAACAGTTTTGAGTGAAATAGAAGAAAATAACACCCAAGAGAGAGTGGAACATTTTCACCTTTCTATCATTACGTACTCTAATAGGGTAAGATTGTGTGTTTATGGTTTAAAAAAATATTCGGATTCCCTTTCTGAATCTGATGCTATCCTATATTCAATGTGGAAGAATCCTAAATAACACTCTTGGGCAATATCTTCCACTTCTTAGGGACAAAGTGTTGACATCAGCGCCTCTGTTTAGTGCAAGGTCCGTGTGTGTGCGTGCGTGTGCGTGCGTGTGTGAGTATGAGTGGGAGGGGGCGAGGTTGTGTTAGGAGGTTGGTCAGGGGAGACACACACATACACACACACACACACTGTAGTAATCAATCATCTGTGCTGTCTCTCGCTCTCCCCCGCCTGGGCTGACAGGTCCTATTTGTTATACAGCATCCACAATGCTGCGCTGTGCTAGTCACTGGCCCAGGACCAGTGTGCACGCACACACACGCGCATGCACCCGCTCACTTGCACATGCATACACACACACACCGTCTTTGGTGTAAATATATCCAGTATTATGTTTGTGTATATCTACATGACAGTCACAGTTGTGTTTTAATTAATCTGAATATTATTGTAATTGTATTTGCATCTTCTATTGATCATCATTATAGCGCTTGCAATTG
Organism: Idiotropiscis lumnitzeri; assembly: GCF_059441095.1. NCBI lineage: Eukaryota > Metazoa > Chordata > Actinopteri > Syngnathiformes > Syngnathidae > Idiotropiscis > Idiotropiscis lumnitzeri. The sequence goes on from NC_142405.1 coordinate 13,321,670, forward strand.
TTCACGCTAAATAATTGCTTATGGTGTTATTTTTTCCAGTCGTCATGTATTTTTTTTTTAAATACACATTTATATTCTGTCTTTGAGTCACATAGAGAGGAATGTTTGAAGGAAAGGCAGGATGAAAGCTAATCTGGGAAAGTATTAAGGAAAGGAAAGAAATAAAACAAAAAGGGAAAAACAACTGCAAAAATTTGCGCATGTGCGTGCGTGTGTGTGTGTGTGTGTGTGTGTAGTCTTGCCAACCTCAGCAGTTTTCTGCACATTATTCTTGGTCATTTGATTTGAGAGGCTCTCAGGGTGAACCTGCCGATGCAAGCACTTTTGCAAAGCAGTAGCACACACATGCACACACCTACACACAGATAATTTTCCTGAAGCAGAATTTCTGACTGTCTTGTGAGCATGTGCACATATACACTACGTAGTGTGTGTGTGCGTGTGTGTGTGTGTGCTTACATACACAGTAATTAACTGCTTTCTTTCTATTATGAGCGTTTTGGTTAATTACGGTGTCGACCAGAAAATTGTGAAAATTCGTTAACGGGATGGATCGTCGATATTTCAACAACAAACTCATTGTATTTTTTTTTTATGAGGAAAATTATATTCACTTGCATTTTCTCTTCTTTATCAATTTGTTTTTGAGTAATCAATACAGAACTAAGGAATTCAAAAATGCCTCGTGGTAATGAAAAGTATGGCCACGCCTCCCTCCCCTCCTTCCATGTCTTGGTGGAAGTCACGTCAGGAACTGATCATAATTTGTCCATTCAAAGTCAGTCGCTAAGAATGCAAAATAAACCCAAGATGTATGTGGATATCTTTACTTGAGCCCACTTCAACCTCTGAAAACATCACAAAACAATTAGCTTTCTGACTGACTTAAAAGAGCAAGAAAGTACAGTTTCTGACATGTCTGTTTTCTTTCATAAGTAACCAAGATACGCAAACGTTTTCGAGACTATTTTATATGTAAAATTACTTTTTCTTAGGTCGTTCTACATTAAATTTTAATCCATAAGCATTAGCTTATTTTTTTTCACATGGGCCACTCAGGAAGTACGTCTACATCACTTATCCAAAAATGACGCGTCCAGTGCGAAAACACTCGGCTGAGGAGTCAGCCTCCTCGCTGGAGTTATGGTGCTAAGACTTTTTCAAAGGCTGTCCATCCATCCATTCATTTTCTGCACTGCACATCCTCACTATGGCTGTGTGCCGGCTTTTTCAAAGTCAAAGTTTTTTTTCAACACTACCGCAGAGGCGGCTAGCCGTGAGAGAGAAAACATCCACGTCTTCCTGCCGGCAGTTGCCAAACACCGGCTGCTGCTTCCTGAGGCTTAACAAAACTTTCGTGTGGCAAAACAGTCTGAAAACCTTAACCAGCCGGACAACACAATGTAACAAACCAACTAATATTAAAATGGTTGCCTCCCTGCTGTGATGTAGTCAGCTGAGACGGAAAAAAGTAACATGCTCCTAAAGGGGCTGTGCCAATTCGTACTAAATCTCATCCCAGAAAAATCCCGTGAATCACCTCAGTCTTTTAATGGGTTGAATTTTAGTACTGATGTCATTTTTACATCCAAACCTTCTGATTAGATAAGTACCAATGTTCAGCAGAATCAAGTGTCCCTTTAAGTCACACCCTTTTGCTCAGTTGCTTTCTATCAACAGCACAGTGCAATGCAAAGTATAATTTTGACCACAGTTAGCCAGCTCAGGAAGATTTACTGTCTAAAAAACGAAATATTAATAAAAGGATACTCGTAAGATCAAATGGAATTATCCGTTGCACCACACGTATGACATAATATTATAATAAATTGAAGCCGACACATTTGCCTCTTATGTTTGAAATATGTTATTTGACAGATTGAAAGACCATGTTGACAATTGAGTGTGACATTCTCTCGGGCCTCATGCAAAATATTGCATTAATGGGATTTATGTAAATGTAAGAGAGCTGGAGTTGGTGTTTTTAATTCAAATGATACTTTAGACTAAAGTCGCATTAAAAACTATTTATTTCCGGAGAGAGTGTACGATCAATTTCTGGACTCTTATGTAAATGATTATTGAGCCAGTTCAGCTTCCATTAGTTCTTTGTACAATATCTAAGTCAGGTGTTTCTGTTGAGGTTTAATCAACGGGGAAAATATTCTGAAATTGACCTCTGACTCAGTTTACCTTCGTCAGGAGAAAATATTAAGAAACCGATAAACATATTTAACATTTTATTTCTGTTGGGAAAAAGAAAATGCAGACAAATAATGCTGCTAAGATGAAATGCTCCCCAAAAAGAAACAACTTTTTAATGATAGATTAAAACATCACTGCAAATGGTGGCAATTTTACACATATTATACTTTTAAAGATGCTACAGCCTGATTGGAAGCTGGTGTTGAAATTGAAGAGATCAATTTCCGGGTCATGAACTCAGCTTGAAATTTGTATTCATCAAATAAATTTCTGTTGTGAATGAACACAAACCTCTTTGTTTAATTTGGTTAGTGAGGGTATCATGCATCAATGATTTCAACCTAAATCTTATACCAAAGTTGGAAAAGACCAAAACTATCATCTCACACCTGCACTGCTAAAAGCCCACCGGGAATTTTAAGAAAAAATATATATCAAAATAAGAAAACTAACAGTTAAAATGTAAAATGATCTGCCTACAGAACAAGAAACTTTTAGATTTTGAAAAATATGAAAATAATACCACACCCATATCAACCACAGCAGTCTTAAAATTAGATTTTTAAACTTATAACAAGTCATTTTGATTTTTTTCACACTGTAATATATAGAAATATTTTCCTAAAATAAAGAAATATACACTACTTATATTTCATGACTGGAAATGGGAAAAATGAGCATCATGAATAATATAACAAAACATGACATCTAAATAAAGAGAACAACCACAGTTTTGCATAATTGTTTTCATACTTGTACTTTTTCATTTATCTTTTTAGATAAAACGCAAAATGCTTAAATAAAAAAATTTGATGAATGAAATATCACTTCAGGTCGTTTGATTGTTGGTTAGTCATCTTGAAATGTTCAAAGTGTTTGTTTGTTTTAAGTCTCACAATACTTCAAAATAGCTATTAATACTCAATGCCAACTCAGTAAGTTCAAATAAGATGATTAAGCAATGTGTCTTTAAACAAGCAGAATTAACTCGTTTGAAAATTTTATTTTAAGCAAATATTTTTGAAAGCAAACTGCACAAAATACACACATATTGGTTGAATTTAAAAAAAAACATGGATTAATAGTATTATAATTTCCCACTTTTTCCCCACATTGCATGCCACAGTATTGTTGTATTGCACTGGAGAGGGGAGCCCTCTAATCTCGTTGCACACTTGAGTACAATGACAATAAAGGGATTTCTATTTCTATTTCTATTTCGATTGTTTGCAACGTTTCCAGTTTGTTGTTTTCCAGTGTGGTTGTTGGTTGGCTCACATGATCGCAAACACGTTCGATATTGTCATAAGGGCAAGACAAGGAGAAAACAGCTGAGAATCCCGCCTTACACAAAACTATATGGCTGGAGCATGCTGTGACTCCATTAAATCTTCCATCTGACTTTCAGTTTTTTAGACTGAGACGTGAGGCGTCGCGACTACAAAACTGACCACAAAAGTACACGAACAACTGTTTTTTTTCTTTCTATCAAATGGACCCGTTTGTTTGATGTGCATGAGGAGTTAGTAAATGTGTCTTCCTAAAACATGGATATATTCAGGGTTTCAGAGTGTCACAAATGTGCATGGTGGTTCAATTGGACAAGTGGCTATTGTGAAGGATGGCGGATTCGCCATCCAGAGAGGATGCGTCGCTCTTTTTTATATTGGTTCAATCAAAAAATAGACATATAGAGCCTTAACTTCATCTCCAGCGCAAGTCTTGCATAAAGTGCACTCTAACCGTGCACATGTGTGGATTAATTATTATTTTTTAATTTAATTTGATTATTTTTGCTGGGCTTTTCACAGGTAGAAATGGGCTTCATTGGGTATTTGCACAGTTTTGGGATGAAACGTAGCAGAATGCCGGCCATTGATGGCAGCATCCCTCATTTGCATTAAAATCAGGGCTGCCAGAGCACACTCATACTTGACATTGACATATACAGAAATAGACTTTCTGTGGTCCGTAGATGACATTGACAGGTAAACTGACAAACCTCCCTTGCGGCTGATCGTTCGCACGTTGTCGTGGGCAATCGAAGAGCGCCTTGCACCCATGACTGTGACATTCCAAATGTTGTGTCTCACGGTAAGGGCGTTGCTATTAAGATGATAGTGTATAATGTTGGAATTTAGTCACCAAGTAAATGCGAATTACGAGGGAATAAACCCTCAATTGACTGAATGTACTCAAGGCGTGTTCGTTTTTATAATCAAGAAGAAAATGTCAAATAAAGACTCAACAACTGATCCAAGTTTTGTTCCAATAGTTTCTTCAATTCGCTGAAGTTCAGGAAATAGTCCAAGTCAGATATCTGGGCTACTTTTCTTATCCTTACGAGGACCTGCATCCAAGATGAATGCAGTCAAAAAATGCAGCCCTCACATTATGTAATGTCGGTTGAAATTGTTTTTCCTCTCGTCCACCGTCTCACGGGTCCAAGGGCCCCAATCGGATCCCGTGGCTTATCTCAAGGCCCAATGACCCTGTCTACTGGCAACCTGTAATCTTGGTGTGGGTGGGAGGGTGTATGGGTCCAGAGCTTAAATTGTTGTGTTTACGTGTGAGTGCCAGCTTTGTGTCAAATTTGTTATATCTTTGGCTCTCCGGTGTATGTGTCAGATGTGCTTTATTGGTAAAGAAAAATGTGAAGTGTTGTCACTTGGATATGCAAACAGTGTGTTCGTGGTGCAAATGTGGATTGCAGGTAATGAACATTTAAACTAAGTAATATATGAATATAACGTGAAAATTATATAAAATCAGTAAAGACAATCACTTGTCGTTACTCTGCTCATTACTTCTCGTTTCATTTGATAAATGCTTTTTGTTTAATAAATGCTTAACACCTGTTAATGAATTATGAACCTGTTAATAATTGACATTCTGTCATGTAAATGCTAAAGCTAATGCTACTAACATAATACAATCTTTCAATATCATTCATTCAATAAATTGATTCCAATAATGATTCAGATGGATTGTCCCTCACTGTTGTCATATTTATAAATAAAGTAGATGACATCCACCACACATGTCCATGGAGCGATGAATCTGATTACATGCGCCTCGATTAAATCCACCAAAATTGCCTCACCCCACCTACACCACAAATTAGACCTCCTTTTAGGTAGTCTAAAATTTTGTTAATTTTTTTGTCACCAATTTCCACGCCGGGCGGGCGTGGCAGCCGTGTCACTCGGAGTGCCCAGCCCGTCTACCAATTTCACAAACATAAAGATAAAGATAAAGATGTCCTTTAATAGTCCCACAATTGGGAAATTTAAACCCTACTTACCCTGACACAAAAATGGCAATGCATCCGTTTTTACGCTGAGGTCAGTCTACTTCCTGTTACATAATATTCAGGTGCGTGGGGCATGCTGCTGCTCCAGTGAGTCACAAGTGAAAAGAAACCTTAAACCTAATTTTAATTTAGAATAGACTTGCCCCGGCACCAAAATGAAGATGTGACCGTTTTTATGCCGACCACATGAGCACCTGCCTGCCATATATACATGTTGTCCTAATTGACATTTTTGTCATCTGGTTAGGTTAGGAAGTGTGTGGTCCTATGTATACTCCCCCATAAGCGCTGACGAAAAAAATTGTGGCCCCCTCTATCGTTTAAGTTCCTCATCCCTGGCCTACTTATTTCCAAGCACAATCTTAAGTAGTCTGACTGACAGAAAATCCAGCTCCTACTTATCCATAGCAAAACTTTACAAACGAGACTAGATGGAAACATAACACTGAGCTCAACGAAAGAGGCAGCGAAAGGCTGTAGACGGGGCTAGAACCATATGTTAATTATGTAAACGATTGGCTTTAATCAGGCTCAGCCATGTAGCAAACAGTGGGAAAGAAGTGTGTGTAGATCATTCACAATCTCAATTAATATTCATCTGGGCGTGTGTGTATGTGTGTGCCCGTGCGCGTGTAGGTCCGCGTGTGTCTCACACTGGAGTGAGTGCGGATGAATTAATAGTTTGATGAGGGATGAAAGAGTTGGAGTGGCTGGCTCTGCTCCCCATCTGTCTTCACCTCTGTCGCTTTTGAACACTCAAAGTTCCCCATGGTAGACATGTGAGTGACTGTGGGTAGGGGTGTGCGTGCGTCTGTGTGTGTCTGTGTGTGTGTTGAGGTATGTGTCCATTAACAGGTTCCACATTGCAGTTAAACAAATAGAAAAAATAAAAATACTTGTAATAAATGTACCGTATTTTTACGGCCAGTTGAGGGTGCTATTTCTGTATTTAATGCATATACTAGGCGCTAGCTCAGCTCGCGCTAGCTCAGCTCGCGCTAGTTCAGCTCGCGCTAGCCAGCTCACCAGGTTTCAATCCCTTAAAGGATTGCTGCCAGAGGTATCACACCAAGTCAATGACAGACGTCCTTAATCTATAAGGAATCACTGCCAATAATACTGACTCTAACCATTAAGAGGTGTCATGGCAATATGTCTCGTAGACAACGTCAGGGGAGGGACTTCACTGGTCACCATCCTTAGAGTCACGGTTCCAAATCAAAACCAAAAAAACTCAGCATACAAGCAAACAATGAAACAAAGAAATAAGATGAACACAAAACATGTATCTCTCATGACATCTATATACCCAAAAGAAATAAAAATAACACAAAAAGATTATAGCAATGGCTTCTTGGGAGCCACTCAGACTCAGCCAATCACATGGCTGTTTAGAGAGATGTGCATGTTGTGCTTTGGGCTTTTTGCAGTCTGTTGTCTAAACCTGGGACGTTTCTTGCTTGCAATAACATAAATGATAAGACAGACTACAACATTGTGGACAGCTGCCCTTTTGTCCAGCTTTCTCCTACACCATCACCCAAACACCATAGTCACATAATGTATTAGTCACAGTCAATTCGAAGCATAGATGACTCAGACTTTGACCAGCAGGGTATGCTGACATTCACTCCAAACAGCCCAATGAGAAAAAGGGTTGATGGTCGAGAGTGATGCTCAGTCCATATAATGAGTGCGTCGCTTTATAAGGTGCCTCGTTTGTTTTGGGGAAGATTTGGGACTCTAAAGTGCGCCCTATGGTCCGGAAAATACGGTATTATAATCTCTTTTATCCAGTGCTTTCCTTGTTATAACCGGTACTTATGTAATGATTGTTCAGTTTAACATTCTGACTGGCTATCATGCATTAATCCACATCACATCTAGTGTTTGTATGTGTTAGGCAGTGTGTTAAACTGTTGTATGTTTTTATGTTGAGTCATTGTTTCTTTTCACTCGTGTAAATACAGTTGTTTGTGTGACAATAATAACTTGAGTAAAGGTGCAACAATTAATAGACAATAAATCAATTATGAAATTAATCAATGATTATTTTTGTTAATCAATCAATTGTATTTAAAATTGTCCAAGTGTTTATAATATCATCCTTCCACATGGAAGCAGACTGATTGTCTTTCTGTTCAATGAAAATAAAACATCTGCTTTTGCTTCAGAAAACAATGATCAGCATTTTTGCCTATTTTCTGACAAGTGACAAACAAAACCAATACGTATACAACTTTATTTATTTAATACTTTTTGATTTGTGCATTTGGTGCTCTGTCAATTTGAAACAATATCCTGTGTTTGGGATCAACATTAAAATTTGTTTTTAATCTGATAAAGCGACAAAATAATCGACAGATTAATAAATTACGAAAGCAATCATTGTTTTAACTAACTTTTTTTCATCATTTATGGCCACGGTATGCTGCCATCACTACTGGGATTGTGAGACAACATATATATTCTTTGGTGTCATGCTGTTGTACTGTACCATATAATAAAAACTAATATGCCATTTGTTTCTCTCTCTGCTTGACGTAATGGACTTGTTTGACCTCGTAAAAAGGTAAGACCTCATCAACATTACTACTTATTTATTTATTTATTGCTTGTGAAATCTTGCTGAACATAGCAATATATATATATATATATATATATATATATATATATATATATATATATATATATATATATATATATATATATATATATATACGGAATGGCTGCTCAGAACTATCAGGAAAAGCACATCATTGACTCGAGTATCTTGAACCAATCAGCATTGGGTATTGGATATAAAAGACAGCTTCACTTTCGAGAATTGTCCAATTAACCCATCCATCCATCATTAATGCCACGCGTCCTGCGCAGGGTCACAGAGGGGCTGGAGCCTATCCCAGCTTGACTAAGGGTGAAAGGGAGCCAGCTCTCCAGTCGATCACAGAGACAGACAAGCATTCACACTCACGTTCACGCTGACAAGCAATTTAGAGTCTTCAATTAACCTAACATACATGATTTGGGAAGCTGGAACACCCAGAGGGAAGCCATGCAAACCCAGCAAAGAAAAGCTCCAGATTGCCAGCTCATTTATTTGTTCTCATTGTGTGGCAACAATGTGCCATCCAGTTAACTTAGACCATAAAAACTAAACACAAAAAACGGCTGCCAAAATAGCAGGAAGGCTCTAGGGCCTGACTTCATTATCTATGATTTAATTAACTTTCATTTCTAAAATCAATCATATCAATAATGCACTTTATTTTGGAGTCATCCAGTTGGTCCAAAATACTGCTGCTCGCTTTCTAACAGGAGCTGGGCAGAGGGAGCACATAACTCCAAATCTGACCGTTCTTCACTGGCTCCTATTGCATTTGAGTTCATTTTAAGAGCTTTCTGTTTGTGTTGAAATCTTAAAATGGCCTGGCATCAGTGTACCTCTCAGAGCTCCTCCACCCCTGCCTCAGCTCTGCAGGCCAAATACTGATGGAGGTGCCGAGGACTAAGCGCAGCCTCAGAAGGGGGATCGTGCCTTTTCTGTTGCCGGTCTTTCCCTATGGAATGACCTCCCATTAAATGTGAGGCAGGCCCCCTCTCGGTCCACTATTAAAACTCATTTGAAGACATTTTTATTCTTTGGCTTTTGACCCCACATGAGACTGTCACACTTCTGCTGTTTTCTGGTGTCGACTGCTTTAGTCTCATTCTTAAGTGTTTTAAATAATGACCTTCACTAGCTTTTTTTAATTGAATTATTGCATTGTTACAGCTGCAGCTGTTGCGAAATACGCTGTACAAATAAAGTCGTATTGTATAGAATCATGGTCATGATTGTGGTTTAGTGTACAAGATGATTCAGTTCAATTGTGAAAAATCAAAAGATAAACTATAGGAAGATGTTATACAAGCCATGAACAGAGTTTGTGCGTGCATGTGTTTTTGTGTAGATGGGCCCACTTTAGCACAGTGTCAGACAAAATTGGAAGTGACAGATTTACTAAAGGATAATGTAGGCAGAGTCAAGGTTGATGACACACACACAGGCACACATGTCCACACACACATTAATTTACTGCATGATGCAATAATGCAGGACTTCAATTTCAAAGGATTTCCCAAGTAAGTTCTAAATTGTGTATTTTGAAGTCGCTTGATAAACATCTCACATGGTTTTGCACCTCCATGTTCTGTGCTTGGTAGGCAAAATTACATAAAAAAGGAAGGGCAAAGGGAATTTCTAGGTCGAGAAACTATCAATTGTCAGAGTCCTTCTCTCAGTAGCTGCTGTAGAAAAAGTGTCTTTTAATAGCCCTCAAGGAGAAATTCAATTTTACACTCTCTTTTTCAATTTACATCGACACGTGCATGCCATGCCAGAGGGAGAGACGGGAAAGTGAGGGATTTTTACAAACAAATGACATCTTAAACAGTTTGGGGTTTGGTGCCTTGCCCAATTTCCATATTTGGGTCTGTTTTTTTATTTATTTTTTGTCAGGTATAAGTTCTTGCAGACATGCAATATACAAGGCCAGCACCTTTTTTTCCACTTGTGTCACCATTTTTAACATTATTCAAAAGATTTTCCTGATACAACAAATTTAATAATGCTCAGCCAAACACATCTATTTTTTTTATTGTATTTTCAATTTGTGGTACATTAGCTTTTTAATATGAACGTGTGTCTGATTACCTTAAACGTTGTCCTAGGCACAATGTTTCGAAATTGGGTAGAGCCATGACGAATCGAGAAAGCAATGGCAATTAAGGTTCTGTGTTATGATATGTAAGCAAGAAAACAGTTGTGTTCTAAGTTGACACATTTAAATAATTGATAAGAATGTTATGCAATAACCGCAGTAAAACGAAATGGCTTTCAGCTATTCTGCTCCTTGAATCAAATGTATTTATTTATATATTTGTTTCTTTCCTTGTACTTTGAGTTACTTGGGTCAACAGATCAGTTTAATCAGAGATGGATTTATGGGTCCAGAAACATACTTTTGATTAAGATTAAAATTTTTTCCTCAATGTTTTTAGATTTTTTTTTAATTTTACCATGCATTATAATTCTTGGCTATGACGTTTCAGAATTATAATTATTATTTATCCATCCATTATCTGTTCCGCTTCTCCTCACAATGGCCGCGGGAGGTGCTGGAGCCTATCCCAGCTATCTTCGGGCAGTAGGCGGGGTACACCCTGAACTGGTTACCAGCCAATCGCTGGGCACACATAGACGAACAACCATCTGGGCTCACAATCACACCTAGGGGTAATTTAGAGTGTCCAATCAACCTGCGATGCATATTTTTGGAATGTGGGAGGAAACCGGAGTACCCAGAGGAAACCCACGCAGGCATGGGGAGTCGTGGGTTTGACGAATCCAGCCCTGGCCTTCCTATGTGTAGTTTACATGTTTTCCCCCTACCCACTTGGGTTTTCTCCAGATATTCGGGTTTCCTCCCATATTCCCAAAATATGCATAGTAGGTTAATTGAAAACTCTATATTGTCCCTCGGCGTGAATGTGAGCTCGAGTGGTTGTTTGTCTTTGTGTGCACATGGATTGGCTGGCAACCAGTCTATGGCGAACCTAGCCTAAAGCCCGAAGACAGCTGTGATAGACTGCAGCACCCTTGCGTCCCTCGTGAGGAGAATCGGAATGTTACTGGATTACATATTGTTTTTTTATATTGTTTTGATTATTATTATTAAAACCAGATGTGCTATTGACAAAAAAAACGGGGGATTCAAAATCAGTGCTAAAAATTCATCTAAAAAAAGTTTAGGCCAATTGAAAAATAATCCAATCTATACTGTGAAATATTTACAAGGTCATAATATCAAATTATGGAAGTTGTTTATTAAGCACTTCATGTCAAGTAATAATTTTATTTCATATTTCCAAACAAATTATCTGACCAAAATCATAAACAAGGTTGACATGCTTTATTGTAAGTCAAAAAGGTTCGGGGACACTGTGTGCTTGGGGCTATTGCAAAATCTGCCTGACTGAATGGGAATAATCACTTTTTGCTTGTTGCAACGTACGTGTACTTGGTAATAGTGGGCAAAAGGTGTGTTTCGGTCAAAAGCAATCCCCATTGTTATTAAAGTGTGTGTGTTTTTGTGTGTGCGCAAGCGCGCGTGTAGCTGATCGCGCTAAAATGTTGGACTTAATGACAGCTAATTGGAGCAGCTGGAGAGTCCTTCTCACTGTTGTCTTTTGGCCAAATGTGGTGCTGCATGCTTACATTGATGACAAGGTGATAATGACATTTGCATTGTAAATGTGCCTCTTCAGAAAACAACAGCCCGGCAGAAATCATGGAGATCATTTGTAAGGTTCTGCTAATATGCATATGTGTTATTTAGAATGTTGGTGTAATTAGACTTCCAAATTATGTGTCCAAATAGTGTTAATTAGTTGACTTTTTGATGATGAATTTAACAAGCTTTAAAGCTGTGGATAGAAACAAACAATTTAGAACAGATTTTGGCATATAGCAACTTTACTACTACTTAATAACAGGTACAAGGAGGAGGAATAAAGCAACACCTCCGGTGCAATGGCTCTACATACTACATTACGAGCTGGCATACTTTCACTGGCGCAGTAATGTATTTTTGTATTTTGTATATACAAACAAATTTGAGGCGAGGACAATCTTATCAATATTCTTTTTTAAAAAATTTTTTATTTTATTTGTCGCATTCAGGCATTTATTTCAATAACTCAACACCAACTAAAGAACAATAAATATTTTTACAGTTTATCGATAAAAAATCTCTGCTACAGACGAAAACACAACTGAGTCGTGCCATTTCCGGTCTTGTTCTGTTCTTATTTTTTTGCAATTATTTATTAGCAAATTGTAAGTCATATACATAATCAACAGACAGTAGAATAAAAAATCTAAATCAAACAGCAAATTTAACAATCTGCTTCCCAATGTTTGTACCCATGTTAACTGGTGTGTGGTGTAGTAATTTGTACATTCTCCACGCCGATTGACTGTCACCAAAGAAGGAATGAAGGATTCAATGAATCTGAAAGAAGAAAAAAGGATCTGATGTTCCTAAATTAGTGGTAACGAACTAAAATTTAGCAATGACGGATGTGTGGTTGAAATAACATTGGTATAGTGACAGACTGACAACTGCAACTTTGGTTTGGCTTGAATTTAGGACTGACCAGTGGCCCGACCACTGGCGAATGAAGAATGACAGACCGGCAAAATTTACTGACACGTCCACCTGTGATAATAATAATTATATTTTTGTGTCTACGTCTCCTGATAAAACATTGTCGAAATATGTTCAAACATTAAATAAACTTAAACTTTTAAATTAATGCCTTGATTCCTTATATACATCCATCCATTATCTGTACTGCTTGTCCTCACTAGGGTCGTGGGGGGTGCTGGAGCCTATCCCAGCTATCTTCAGACAGTAGGCGGGGGACACCCTGAATTGGTTGCCAGCCAATCGCAGGGCACACAGAGACGAACAACCGTCCGCGCGCACACTCATACCTAGGGGCAATTAAGAGTGTCTAATCAACCTGCCTTGCATGTTTTTGGAATGTGGGAGGAAACCGGAGTACCTGGAGGAAACCCACACAGGCACGGGGAGAACATGCAAACTTCACACAGGAAGGCAGTAATTTAACTCACGACTTCTGCACTGTGAGGCCATCCTGCTAACCAGTCGTCCACTTTGCCCTTATATACAATTAAACATTGTACAAAGTATATTACCTGTACTTACTTGACATTCCTCATATTTGTCAAATTTAAGCAGTCACAAAATAATATTGTTTCAATTCCAAGACAATTCATTTAAACAGAAAACTTTGTGTGAGAGTGTGTAGGTGTGTGCGTGTGTGTGAGCGATCTTGTCCTGATATGCATTATTTATAACCTGCCTGTACTGTTTGGGAACCCTGCTATTTTCCGTGGGTGTGAAGCGTGCAGAGAGTGCCTCTCAGTTCCGTTGCATAACGTTTCCACTCCCGTGTGATTTCGGGGCCGCAGCAACACAGAGCCAACACTGCTGGCTCGGTGCTAAAACAGAAATCCCCCTGATGTCTGACTTTGCTAATACACTGTAGCTGGAACAGACTAGTGTTTGCGCGTGAATAACATTAATTCACCCAGATGAATATTACGCACACAGACGGATAGATATTTGTTGAGAAATTTGTGTTTAAAAATAGGCATGCCGGTTTCCCAGTCATTTTTTTGTTGCTTCAATTTATGGTCTGACTACAACTGCATTTTGGGCATTCCGGGATTCTGTTTGCAATGCAATTTTTAACATCAAAATAAATAAGTAAATAAACAAATAAATAAATATAAGTGATCTTTTCCAGCCCCAGAACAAAATTATTTTTACCACATTATTATTATTTTTTGTAGTTAAACTGAAATATAGAATTATTTAATATCAAATGAATCCTTTGTTGTCTCTTTGCCCATCAAGGTGGTATCTCACGGACCAACGAAGGCTACAAACTTTGATGTTATTTTTTTCCGTCAGGGTCCATTAAAGAAGTGATGGGAAAATGAAGCTTCATGAAGCACGTGATGTTTTTTACTCATCTAGTTGGTGATCTTGGTTTAAAGATAAAATTTGTACTTCATCTTTAAGCCGGGTTAGATGGTCAGACAGGCAGGCTGGAAATGCTTTGTAGATTTAGAAGACTTCATTCGACTCAGCCTCATAAAATCAGGGCCCAATGCGTTAAAATAGAAAGTTGTCAACCTTTTTATTAATGTTTATTTATTCACTTTGTTAGTTCCCATTTTAGGACAAATTACAGCATCAGTAAAGTGTGGTACAGAGGTGATCTGTCTGCGGTGATAAGCGCAGGATGCTCAGATTGGTTACCAATGTGTTGTACGCTTGTAAATCAGTGTCTAGCATTTTTTGTGCCTTTCCCTACAAATATAGGAAACAAAAAATGAATGTGTGTATGTGCACATTCCCAGGAAAAACATCTATAGAAACTTGTGGTCTCGGAAGACAATAGAACCACACATCCAGAAAATTCAATCAGTTATTGGTGGCAGCGTTGGGCAGGGAGGAATAAAATGTCCTATGCTTGAGAATCTGGTTCATCTGTCCGCGTCATGCTGGGCGGTCGGGGTGGGTCATCTGACATGTTTACAATTTATTGGCTGACAGTAGACTAAACTTTATGCCTGCTGGAACCGCATCTAACGATTGTCACAGGGCGCATAACACAATTTGGGTGAATTTGATGAAGATGCAGTCAAACTTCTGAGCGCTGCAGCCATGTATGGTGGATGTCATTCTTTTTAATTCATAAATATGACAACAGTGGACGCACTGAATAATTGCAGAAATCAATCAATTGAATGTATTATTGTTGTGATCATCTTCTTTATATTTTCAAAATGTATATATATATATATATATATATATATATATTTATATATATACACGCACACACACACACGCATATAGGGGTGCGTGTGTGCGTGTGTGTGTGTGTGTGTGTGTGTGAGGAGCCTGTGAACACGTGTAACTTCTGCAGCATGTCATCCTTCTAGGCTGACTGTGATACTAATGTCTTTACACCCATGTGAGAGGCCTCACAATGAGGGGGCAACTAGAAGCATGTGCAAGAGATGACAAGACCCAGTGAATACCTAATGGACCCACAGTGTTGATGTAACATGGGGAGACAAAAAAAAAAGGCAAAGGGACCTAACAACCACACAGAAGTGCTCTTTGTGTTATTAATGTACATTGCTATTTTGACTTTCAAGTTTAATTCATTTCAAGGGCATGGTTGTTTACTTATATTTCATACAATATTCCATTAATCCATTCCAGTCCCCCAAAACTGCCACAATGCATTGGATTAAAGATACATAACACTGGATTGTACCATTTATAAATAAATAAATAACACGCCTGAGCTGAGTGGTGAGGTGTCTGAAACTTGCTCATAACTCAAATCTCTGCTCGCAACAGATGGCGAAAAATAAAGGGATAGGAAAAACTCATAAATTTGGGCAATAGTGAGTCATTAATGGAAAAATTCTGAAAACAACTAATTAAAGAAAGTTTATGCATTTTGATATTGATTGTGTGACACGTGCACTCATGTATTTATTCAAACACCATCAATTTTTGTCTGCAAGGTCAAATATCGATTAGCATGTCTGCAAGAGGTTATAGGTTTGAATCGAAACGCAGGCCTTCCTGTCTTGTCTTGCATGTTCTGCCTGTGCTTTAATGAGCTTTTCTCCAGGATACCACACTACAGCTTCATCCCATGTTCCAGAAACATTTTGGATTAATTGACGACTCTAAATTGTCAATGGATATGAGTGTGATTGTAAACATTGTTTTGCCTGTATGTACCCTGTCACTGGCTGCCGAGCAGTCCAGGTTTTACCCTATCTCTCACTCACAGTCATCTGGGACAGCCTGCAGCTCATCCACAACCTTAATAAGGTCAAGCGCAATAGTAAAAGGGATGGTTGGTAATAATAGGTTAAACTCATCAGGGTCTTGGACATTTTTGTTTCGCTGGTACCATAAGATTTTGCAGAAACACATGGAGCCCTGTTTTTGTGTCCTGCACAATTTAGTGCTAAGTCTAACTATAAGCATGAGTGGAGTTTTCTTCCTTTTGGTATTTTTGTAGATGGGTGTAGGTAGAAGAGGCCCTTTGTCTCGTTTTGCGCTGTAGTGGGAGGGAACACATCCAGTGTAAGCGACTCACTTCATTGGGTTTAAATTCAGTGCAGGGAGAGACTTGATCATACAGATCTGTGTGTGCAAAGTACATTTAAAAGGAAGTACAAGAAGAAGAAAGTATCTGCTTGCAGATGATGTATATGAGGCGCCGTTCGGGACATAATTCAGGAATCGCTCTCACACTCACTAGTAGAATGCGCTCATACACATAGGTGAAATGTTTTCGCTCATACACACGTGTGAAATCCGCTCATACACATGTGTGAAATCCGCTCATACACATGTGTGAAATGCGCTCATACACATTACTGAAATGCGCTCATACACATGGGTGAAAATGTCGCTCATACACAATACTGAGATGCGCTCATACACACGTGTGAAATCCGCTCATACACATGTGTGAAATGCGCTCATACACATGTGTGAAATGCGCTCATACACATTACTGAAAAGTGCTCATACACACTAGTGAAATGCGCTCATACAAACAAACACTATGACACGCTCGCTTAACAATCCAACATTTAAAAAAAATAATAATTTATTTAACATTTAATGGATGGGCGCCACGGCGATCGAGTGGTTGGCACGTCTGCCTCGCAGTGCAGAGATCCAGGATTCCAATCGGGGATGCGGCCATCCTGTGTGGAGTTTGCATGTTCTCCCATGCCTGCATGGGTCCTCTGGTTTCCTCCTACAGTCCCAAAAAAAGTCTCCTACCACACCGTCGAGTTTCCTCAATGACCATGGTGCTTGGTTCTTTACGCTGGGAGGCTCGCCATCAATGCACAGGAATCTTCAATGAAGTTTTAATGCTTCCATAAGACATGACCTGTTTATTATAATTATTTATTTATTTATACCAAGACATTTGTTTTTCGTCTCATTTCTTTAGAAAAAGCTACATTTGTCTGCAAAAAAACAATCGACGTAGAACCATTTTCGATAATAATACAATATTACACAATTTTAGGTTGCAATTTCATTTAATAAAACATTGACAATTATCTTTTGAAACACCATGTATGACTCACTTTTCATTTGTTATTCAACAAGCAAAACAGTGGCGATCAAAGTCGTGCCAACTAAATGACATCTCATATGCATCTGACTGCAATAGTATCTCACATTCAAATTTACAATTACAGGTAATGGAAATGACTACTGGTGACCTCGATTCCACTGCATTTCAGTCAGAATACCTCAAACATCATAAAAATCAAAACGTTGTGTATTATTTCTCATTCTAAACATCGAAAGAAATACTGTATAATGGCCTGGCGACGTTAGCATAGTTTATAGCATATAGCATAGCTTAGCTCTTCTGCATCAAGTGAGTTACGCGCTCTTTGACGCCGATACAGATCAAAATAAGGCTGTCTCCGTCTCACGGTCACTTCTGCTCACCCCAACAGCCTTCCCCGTTGCTACCACATGGAGATTCGATGGGTTTTTTTATTCGCCTCTTCAAAATCATGTCCGATGGTCTTCTCTGGCTCCCGTTTTAGCCTGTCAATCAAATAACGATGTAGGCGGGACTTCCGGTTCAAAATCGATCTCAGAATTTTCTCTATTTTGACATGACTTTCGTTGCAATTACATACTGTCGCATGAACAATTTGCTAACTTAAGCACTAATAATAATAATAAATTAAAAAAATAATGCTGTAGTGCGTTGCAACAGCATATGACATTCGTGTCGGCAAAAGAGGAGGAACATATTACATTCGTGTCGGCAACTCAAGAGATGTTTGAAGGAGAAACGATACGAACAAACATATCAGATTCCACGGTTACCAAAGACTATTGTAGAGATCTAAAGTGAAGCTTAATTCCCCTTTCCTTCTTTGCTTTTAAAATCTGCAGCGGACAACCGCGGAATCGGCTGGTCCGGTGGTGCAAGATAAATCAGAGGATTGGCATGCTTGTGTGTGTTTTTTCAGCAAATGTACCATTATTTACCCTTTTTGATAAAATAGGTACAAAATTGCGACGGTCATAAACAATGCGCACACGTCGTTCTACTTTACGTAGAGTTCCCATTTCATTATACTAAAAACAGCACACCCGGGAATAAGGAACACGTAAGGTATTTACAAAAAGTAAAAAGTCATGGGAGTTACTGACACCTAGGGGTAGAAACAGCGCACAGCTCTGGTAGAAATCTGTCGAGTCCGCCTTCAGCCCACCCAGCAAATAATTTATTTATGTATGTATTTAAGTTTAGAGGGTAATGGCAGCGTGACGTCAATACGTCGGTAGCGCGTCCTCGCCAGTGTGACGAATAAATGTTATATTCATAAGTTTGTGGGAAGGAAGTCATGCTTTGTTTCACTTACTAACGGGTTCAAGCAATGTATTTTTTCGTCCAGACATTATTTTAAACAGAAACCAATTATTAATTATTTGATCCAAACTTTCTGTATAAAGTGTATTTTCAATATTGACTTTCATCCCCTTAGCGTTTTGTTCTTTTTATGAGAACTGTTGAATGTGATTTTATTTTGTTGTATATTACATGTTAAATACTTTTTCAGAAAGGGTGTCTAATTTATGTACAAGCTTGCTGACGAAAACAATTCAGTATTGTATATGGGCGCATTTCAGTCTTGTTTATGAGCAAACCAATTTTCAGTTGTGTGTTTTTTTTTTTTTTAATTTTCAGCGTTTCAGTATTGTAAATTAGTGCATTTCACTTGTATTTGGGAGCAAAACGAAATCAGTAGCACGTATGAGAGTGTTTCGTTGTGCGTATGAAAGCGTTTCAGTAGTGTGTATGTGACCATTTCAGTTGTGTGTATGGGAGGTTTTTTCACGTAGGTGTGTCAAAGGATTTCAGTAGATTATATGCGCACGTTTCAACGTGTTGTGTGTGTGCGCGTATTTCACCATAGTGTGTGAGAGGTATTTATATATGACGTCATCGGAACTCCTTTCCTTAGTCTTTCAAAGTCAAACATGTCCGCTGCCCAAAAGTCATGAAGTGGCCGAACTCAAGCAATGCCATAACTTGGTGACATACTGCATAGAATATATATTTAATATAATCCATATTTGTGTTGATTATTCTCTTAAAATAACGCTTTTGCTCATTTAGTAAACATGCATGCTTTTAATTTAGAGGTTGCATTTTTTTTAAGACGATCGGGACAGCCAATAGGAAGTCGTGTAGTCGCTGGCGTTCATGTGACGTTTGAGGATGGGCATTCTTTTTTTAATTTATTATTATTATTAGTGCTTAAGTTAGCAAATTGTTCATGCGACAGTATGTAATTGCAACGAAAGTCATGTCAAAATAGAGAAAATTCTGAGATCGATTTTGAACCGGAAGTCCCGCCTACATCGTTATTTGATTGACAGGCTAAAACGGGAGCCAGAGAAGACCATCGGACATGATTTTGAAGAGGCGAATAAAAAAACCCATCGAATCTCCATGTGGTAGCAACGGGGAAGGCTGTTGGGGTGAGCAGAAGTGACCGTGAGACGGAGACAGCCTTATTTTGATCTGTATCGGCGTCAAAGAGCGCGTAACTCACTTGATGCAGAAGAGCTAAGCTATGCTATATGCTATAAACTATGCTAACGTCGCCAGGCCATTATACAGTATTTCTTTCGATGTTTAGAATGAGAAATAATACACAACGTTTTGATTTTTATGATGTTTGAGGTATTCTGACTGAAATGCAGTGGAATCGAGGTCACCAGTAGTCATTTCCATTACCTGTAATTGTAAATTTGAATGTGAGATACTATTGCAGTCAGATGCATATGAGATGTCATTTAGTTGGCACGACTTTGATCGCCACTGTTTTGCTTGTTGAATAACAAATGAAAAGTGAGTCATACATGGTGTTTCAAAAGATAATTGTCAATGTTTTATTAAATGAAATTGCAACCTAAAATTGTGTAATATTGTATTATTATCGAAAATGGTTCTACGTCGATTGTTTTTTTGCAGACAAATGTAGCTTTTTCTAAAGAAATGAGACGAAAAACAAATGTCTTGGTATAAATAAATAAATAATTATAATAAACAGGTCATGTCTTATGGAAGCATTAAAACTTCATTGAAGATTCCTGTGCATTGATGGCGAGCCTCCCAGCGTAAAGAACCAAGCACCATGGTCATTGAGGAAACTCGACGGTGTGGTAGGAGACTTTTTTTGGGACTGTAGGAGGAAACCAGAGGACCCATGCAGGCATGGGAGAACATGCAAACTCCACACAGGATGGCCGCATCCCCGATTGGAATCCTGGATCTCTGCACTGCGAGGCAGACGTGCCAACCACTCGATCGCCGTGGCGCCCATCCATTAAATGTTAAATAAATTATTATTTTTTTTAAATGTTGGATTGTTAAGCGAGCGTGTCATAGTGTTTGTTTGTATGAGCGCATTTCACTAGTGTGTATGAGCACTTTTCAGTAATGTGTATGAGCGCATTTCACACATGTGTATGAGCGCATTTCACACATGTGTATGAGCGGATTTCACACGTGTGTATGAGCGCATTTCAGTATTGTGTATGAGCGACATTTTCACCCATGTGTATGAGCGCATTTCAGTAATGTGTATGAGCGCATTTCACACATGTGTATGAGCGGATTTCACACGTGTGTATGAGCGCATTTCAGTATTGTGTATGAGCGACATTTTCACCCATGTGTATGAGCGCATTTCAGTAATGTGTATGAGCGCATTTCACACGTGTGTATGAGCGCATTTCAGTATTGTGTATGAGCGACATTTTCACCCATGTGTATGAGCGCATTTCAGTAATGTGTATGAGCGCATTTCACACATGTGTATGAGCGGATTTCACACGTGTGTATGAGCGCATTTCAGTATTGTGTATGAGCGACATTTTCACCCATGTGTATGAGCGCATTTCACACATGTGTATGAGCGCATTTCACACATGTGTATGAGCGGATTTCACCCATGTGTATGAGCGCATTTCAGTAATGTGTATGAGCGACATTTTCACCCATGTGTCTGAGCGCATTTCACACATGTGTATGAGCGGATTTCACACGTGTGTATGAGCGCATTTCAGTATTGTGTATGAGCGACATTTTCACCCATGTGTATGAGCGCATTTCAGTAATGTGTATGAGCGCATTTCAGTAATGTGTATGAGCGCATTTCACTAGTGTGTATGAGCGACAACATTTTCACCCATGTGTATGAGCGTATTTCACTAGTGTGTATGAGCGCATTTCACTAGTGTGTATGAGCGAAAACATTTCACCTATGTGTATGAGCGCATTCTACTAGTGAGTGTGAGAGCGATTCCTGAATTATGTCCCGAACGGCGCCTCATAGATGTAAACTTGGCAGCTGTGGAGTGGGCATTTGGAGACCGCCTTCTACCCTCGATTGTGCGTCCGTGTGTGATAGTAGAAAAACATACACATACGCAAATCACCCAAACAATAGTTGTGCCGCCGTCCGGGTGCGGGGTTGATTTCGATAAATATTCAGTGGTATTGCCCCACAATGTTGGCATACTTATGAATGAAATATAATGACATCGGCCGCATAGTTCTGTGGAGCTCTGAATCTCTCGGCCTGCAACTCGATCAAATCCATTTACACCATCTGTGCCACAACTTATACCTGTTTTTTATTTTTTTTTATTTAATGTATTTATTTTTTTTGCTGGTTTAGATTCTCATCGACCTTCTGTCACCAAATGTCAGATGGGCCACGGCGTGTAATAAAAAAATATCTTAGGTCCTCCGAAACACCCAGTGAGGTGCAACCAGTTCTGCCAAATTCCAAAACATCTTAAAATAGACTTTTCCCCGGCATGAAAATGAAGATCTGACCAAAAGCAATAAATTCAGTTCATGTTTTTAAAAACCTCATTCAGCTGGAACAGTCCAGAATCACCTGCCAGCATTTGCTTCTAATGGTACCGACACCTAGCTTGCAGGCAACTGGCTACCTGCTATACTTACCGTCAGATTTATTTTTTCGAATTGAGGTATTTGATTAAATTCACAAGTTGTTAAAATGCTTTTTAAAGTAAATTAGGGATATGTTTTTTCACAGGGCCCAGTCTTGTGTCTGTTCAAATATTATCAATACATTGGTTTAATTAGCGTCTCTGAGTCCATTTTTATTTATGTTTATTAACCACATCAAGTCATTAACATACCTCTGAAAGCAGAAATATTGCGAATTCTGCAACAATGCTGAATCCATTTTTTTTTTGTTTTCTAGTCTTATGCCCAGTTCTTGGCAAATGATATTTTCTTATTTTCTGGGAGTGGATAAAGTTTCTGTAAAACATAAGGTAACATGTCAGCGTGTGGCTGCAGGGGTGTGCATGGCATATGATTAATACCTCGCCAGTCGAATTCTATTACTGATTTGTTCTTTTTTTTACACTGACCTTTTGACAAATGTAAAACAATATTTTGACGACTATGACATAAAATTTTTAAACTCACCTTTAAGTCAGCTTTATCAACACATGAAAGTCCTACCAGTAAATAGAAATTATGAAAAAAAGACTGAGAGGAAGATCTTAGAACTGAATAAATACATTATATACTTTCATATCCAACCATATATTTTCTATATGCGCTTATCCTCAAGGTCATGGGTGTGCTGGAGCTTATCCCATTTAACATTGGGCAAGAAACGATGTGCACTAGGGACTTGATGAATTACAGGGCACATACAGACAAGCATTTCTACTATTATTCTCCATATTTAATGAAGTAGAAATTGTACTTTCACAAAATTTGGGGTGGTTTGGGTGTCACTTTATTTTCTTTTTTTTCATTTTCAATATTTATCCAGGGGCAGCACAGTGTAATAGGATTAGCCTTTCTGTGGCACAGTTCAGATGATCGGGGATCAAACCTCAGATCGGGTTCTCCTGTTTGAGTTATGTTCTCCCTGTGCTTGTTTAAATTTTGTCTGGGTAATCTGGCTCCTTCCCAAATTCCAAAAATATGAATTATAATTGAAAATCAGAATTTGCCTGTCAGTGTGGATGTAAATGGTTGTTCATCTGTTTGTGCCCAAGACCAGCTCGTATTGACTCCAGTTCACCATTAAGCCTAAAGAAGGTTATAGAAAATGGATGAATTAATATTTTGTATTTATCTCCATAACCGTTGCAGCAGGATTTGTTACTGTTCTTCTGCTGATTGTGACTTATTTAAGAACTGTGTGATGCATTACTCACACAAAGTGGTGGCAAGCTGTACTGTAACTAACCATTTCATGGTTGGAATTTTTTTATGGTCCTCTTGATGGGGGCCCTGGGTTAAGAATCATTAATTTAAACAATTGCCTGGACTGTTAACACATGGACGTTTTACATGCAATGATCATCAATCTGTTATTATTATTATTATTATTATTATTATTATTTTAATGGGAATATTGTTTTGAAATCCAAGCCAATTGAATGCTTTTTGTCATCCCAGAAAAGATTCCATTCATTATACATTTTAAAATAACCATGGTTTAAAATAAAAGTAGACATCTTTACATTTCTTTTTTACAGTGTCACACTTGCTTGTTGGCATTGCAACTTATGCCATGTTATAGAAATGTGCAATAGTTTTGTCAATACTAAGGTGTGTATACCATTATAAAAATGAGCTTAAAAAACAGCAGATATGTGCGTCTCCAGGTGCAAATTAACTTGTTCAAAACAAGGTATGAGATTTAAACCAAACCTGCATGCAATGTGCTATGAATAAATACACTCGCCTCTTTGTGTGCTGAAGATTGTTGAATGTCATGGTCTACTCCATTGTCCATTTGAGCACTTGGTAGATGGACAGCAAGCACTGAGCATTTCAGTGAAAATGAAATAAATCAAATGAAATAACCTAATTATTTTTAAACTTGAACAACTTTACTACCTTCATACCAAGATAACAAATTGAAAAAAATGGTACAAATGACCAATTGTAGGTAAAAAATTACCTGATTGGAGAACAATAGCCATCATGTTACACCGTTACTTTGGTAGACATGGTAGACACCAACAAATGATCAGCGTTCGCTTCATGAAATACTTAATGCCTGAACCTGAGCTGTGGCTTGCATATCCGGTTGACTCACACACAAGAACACGCTAAAGAAAAAGATCATGCACAGCGTGGAATATTCGTAGAATTATCCATTCATTTTTTGGGGGGTACGTTACTCATAAAACTTACATATCTTACTTGGTCGTTGTCCTCGAAAAAAGTGTTTTGTTTAAAATTTTTTTAAATGTTAAAATCGTATTCTGCAGGGAACTCACTGAGCCTCTCGTTCATCTTATTGAAGTCGTTCTGGTGAAAGTATGCATTGCAGTACAGTAGAACCTTTCATCGTCGTTGGCACCTTGTGGACAGAGAAGGAAACACCTATTTTTTCTGGCAAAGCATCATCACATCATGACAACGAGACACTCAATTAATCAGTACTGTGTTGCATTGAGATTTTGTCAGTTTGTCTGTAACAACTGCTTTTTGAACTGATTATTTTTTTGGGGGTGTAAGGGCTCTTAATTACAAGAGTCTGTTGGCATGCCATGATGAGGAAGGTATGGTAATTTTTCACCACTCAAAAAACATTTACACACAAAAGACAACACAAATTTCAGTCAGGTTGTTTGTTTATATCTGCAATATTGTGAGCAGTGAAATTTGGTGATTATAAGGGGAAGAAAAAAAATTGACTCTAAAAGTGGGTTCTCATTTGAACATCTGGCTGCACCACACATTCTGAAAACCACCCATACGGCTTCTGCTGACTATTTTGGGCATCTTCATTGTGCGACCCATGCCTCCCAATTTCCATAGCCTTCGGGTAAACGCACTGTTAAAAATTCCGTAGGGGTTGCTACAAAGCCATTTTTCGGTCATCGTTCATGGCAACTTTAACATATTGAATTTTGGTGACTTTTTGTGCATATTTAGGCCCTCACAAAAAAAAAAATAATAATATTTGTTCCCGAAATAGGAGGAATCTTGGTCACTGCTTGGGCCCTAATAATAATAATACAAAAAAAAAATACAAATCATAACACTACTAAATATCAGTATGCAACCAGGCTGTCTGTGGCAACTGCACAAGTCCTGCTAAATATGATTGTGAGGTCTTCTACAATTCAAGTAGATTAGTGAGAGGTAGTATCAAAAGCACATCATAATAAGCTATGTGCAAAGATACCAACTCTTACTCCTGTCAGCTGTTTAAGAGTCAGGTGGCAGGAGCAAAGAAAATGCCTTCACTCTGGTTGTCCATCATTCCGTACACATATAAGAATGTTATACAGGACAATGGGGAATACTGTAATAAATTAATGTATATCCATGTGTCTTAAAGTCTACAAATCAACAATGTATATACAGTATACTTTCTAAAAATATATACTGATGATATGCCATGGCACATAATGTCATTTTGTCTGTATGCGGCTTTATCTTGCTCAGATATAACCCAAAAGTGGTAAGCTCATCCACTTGTACAGTAATCTTATAAACATTCTACATTTTGGATGGCCTTGCAGGATACTATACTAACAAACACACTCTAAATGGAATACTCACATTTTTAGGCTCTATTTTAACAAACAAGCTTATAAAGAAGCACTTTTATCCAGACAAAAGAAAGAATATCATAACCGGCGTGCGTGTGGGCTTAGGCGAGTGATTTCAGTGTGGTGACAGAGCCACGGCTCCGTTGTTAACGTGCAATTGATTGTGACATGCCGACGTTGACAGATTTTAATACAGTATATTTGGCACTGCTAAATAGTGTTTGCACCAGCGTCTATATGGGCTGAGTGATTCCAGGTGTCATCGCAATGATTAAATATAAACTCAAGCAACATGAGTGTTACATTAACTGATGAGTTCGGTGCCTGCATAGAAACAAACACAGAGTGACATACAGAACTAAAAAAAAAAAATAAAAAAAAAAAATCAAGTTCTTTCGTAACACAGTCCAAACATATTTTCCATTTTTGAGGTTGGGTTATCTGAACTCCTATAGACATGCTTAAAAGAAAGACTTTGAGGAAAAAGGGGATAATACCAATTGATATGGTTTGTATTATTAGTAGCATCTCTGTTGTTTTTTTTTTTTTTCAGAATAGCTTCATTAGTTTTTAAGTCATTTTGCATCTTTGCATGAGTTTGTTGGTTTATTTCAAACTGACCTGACATCGAACACAGCCTATTTTGAGGAGGGGGTTTTGTCTCATATAAACGCTAAACACATCCTCTCAGCTGTTGGGCCAACGTTGAGTATGAATTTGGTTCTGATTTACGACAGGGCAGAGCTTGTGGGTTGAGGACGTGGCAAGCAACTACCTCTTGTGAAAGTGGCAGGCAAGAGTTTAAAAAAAAAATGAGTGCCAATGAACACAGTAATGGAAGATTGCAATTTGCCTCAAGGCGAGCTGCTGAATTACAATTGGCACAGTGTGCAGAAACACCGGCAAGCACAAATAATAATGCACTTGCCCCGCTCACCACCAACTTGAACGAATATTCAAATATGCTTATCAAAACCTAACACAGGTAACGCTCTTAGCTAACTCTAATATGTGCATCCAATAACACTCACCGCAGCTCTTGGTTTGACATATTTTCTGCATTTATCCAACTGCTTAAAAATGATTAATACTAGGCGGGCCAAGATGCCGAGTCATGGGTGGACAAAACGATATGTGGTGACAGTGTTATGCAAATTAGTTGAGCTGATAAATCACACTGAAGCAAAATCCAAACGGTTTGTTCACAGATATTTTTAGGGAGTTTTTTTGTGTTTTGATGTGTTACAATAACGTCTATTTTTGATTGAACTGCCTCATTGCTCATTAAAGGTAGCCGTTTTTTAAGTCGTCACTTATTTGCTAATTTTTCCAAAATTACTCGATAAAAAAAAAAAAAAATCAGTTTCCTGATTAAAAAAATATAAACTCAGTTTGTTAGTGAGTGGCATCCGGGATGGATAATTCCTTTAATGAAAATATATGCATAAACATTGATATCTTGGTTCAACAGCTGTAAACAAGTCTAGACACTTACTTACCAACTACGCCAGGTAGGCAATGCCTGCTCCATTTTTGGCTCATATTCAAAGCTGGCTGAGTTCTACAAGTTCCTTTCTCAAAGCTGTTTTGCTCTGGTGTAATGTAACAATTCAGTCCCCTCTACGTAAACTTTATTGACTTTTTTTATTTTACCTCAATTAATTTTTGGTATGACCGCAGTATCTTTCGTATAGTTATTTAGTAAAGGTTGAGTCGGTATGTCAACAACACACCTATTGTATTTCCATGTTAGTTAAAGCCACACGCATGCCTGATGGTGACGTCTATGATCGGCCGAACGTTACTTGAGTTGAGTGATGAAAGCTATTTTAATTAAAAAGGTAATAAATAACACACAACGTGTAGTCAGTTGTTTTTTATGTATGTATATATATATATATATATATATGAATAATTACTTTGCTTGAGGGGGGGGCGGAACTTCTGACTCCCAGCGCAAAGGCCATGAGTCACGGCAGAGATGAGGCGAAAAATAGGGTAGCTTTCGGGCTCACATAGACATTATGGTCAGACAGACCGACCCTGGAGTGAACGACGTTTTGTTTGCTGTAATGTCTTATTTCACGAATCCGATCAATGATGTAATTTTTCAGTTCCACATAAAATGAAAAATATCGAACGATTTCAATCCACTTGATCAGATTGATGAAAAGTCTAGAGAAAAGTATAGTCTTACTGATGTCACCAATTTCGTCTTTTGCTGGAGAAATGACATAATTTATTTGAAGAAACTAAACCAGAATCTATTTCTAATTTTTTGAGGGTAAGTAAAAATGGAGTTAGTCCTATGTTTTCAAAAACTATTGAACTCCATTGTTTCAAATTCAAAGCCTTCGCTGCCACAGATATTTTTTTTCTAAACACTGGCTCACTATCCACTTATTCTCAGAAAGGACACAATTACATTATATTGCATGAACATATTGCTATGTCATAAAAGGCAACACGTAATTGCTATTAAAATGAGGTGATTTATCAGCAACGTTCACAGTTAATGTGTGAGCTACAAGTCTCACACGCTCGCATAGTCACAATCCCACAGAGTCGGTGTTGCACATTACCAAGGCATCAGTAGTGTTTTGACAGCTCTCAACTAGTGACATATGTAGCCAGGATATTAGATGGAACAAAGTGCAAACACGGATCCTGACAACAGCTTGTTATGCAAATGATAAAATGTTTGCAAAAACTGGCACATGTCACTCCACCACACAGTAGACACATTCATACTGTACATGCAAACAAACTGACAAATGCAAATCCAAAAAAGTGAAGTTTCAATCAGACCAGCAGAATGTCTGTCCTTCAACAGGATAATGCTCCAAAACACATCGCCCAAACCCTGAATGGCTAAGAACAAAACATTGGTCAATTCAGAAGAGTCCAGATGGAAATTCCATTGAAGATCAGTGGAAGATGCTGAAACAAGCAGTCTGGAGAACTGCTGGAGCAATTTGCTCTCAAGTGGGACAAGCTTGTTACAATGAAGTGTTGGCTACTCAGTGTTGGAAACTTGTGCTGCTATTTTGAGCCACTTTTCCAACCACACTCAACTTTTAATTATTTATTTATTTATTTATTTTAAGTGACTCGCAACAAATCTTAAAACATTGCAGTGACTTGCTGGCTACTCAGTGTTGCCCACTAGGTTGAAACTACATTCAGTGACTTTTCCATGCCCTCATAATTGCCAACCTTCCTGCTCTAATGATACATTTAGTGAATTTTATATACTTCTGTGCATTTTTGTTTTTTAAATCCACCGTGCAAACTAATACGAATTTTATATATTTGAGACTTTTGGATAATCTGAAACTCTTCCCAGTCCCATACGTTCAACCCTTTACATTTGGATTGTAAACCGCCATTGTTCTAAACCACCACTGGCTTTTTTAACCTAAACGCCCCTTCAAAAACAAATGCTCATCCGTCCATCCATTATCTGTACCGCTTGTCCTCACAAGGGTTTCCCGGGGTGCCTATCTCAGCTTTCTTCGGGTAGTAGGCGGGGTACACCCTGAACTGGTTGCTAGCCAATCGCAGGGCACACATAGAGAAACAACCATCCGCGCTCACACTCACACACACCACTGGGCAATTTAGAGTGTGGAATCAGTCTACCATGCATGTTGTTGGAATGTGGGAGGAAACCCGAGTACCCGGAGGAAACCCATGCAGGCCCAGGGAGAATATGCAAACTCCACACAGGAAGGCCAGAGCCGGAATCAAACCCTCTGCAGGTGGAAAGGCACTCCAGAGACCCAACACAACTATGTCAACTTTGCCGCATTGTCGTCAAGAAGTTGGATTTGTTTCCAGTCAGGGTTGGACTCCACTGAGGCTTCCCTTTGTCTCTGAGTCTCTTCATAAACTTTCTGAAACGAATTTCTAGATGCAGTTGAGGCATTGAGAGGCTCCAGATTGGTGGCCTCAGTTTTACATTTCTGCTTTTGCAGATCGAATGGCTCTGCTGGCTTCATCAAGCTTTGATGTTCAACTCTGGTGGAGATATTTATCTTCTGAGTTAAGTGGTTGGGATGAGAATCACTTCCTCCAAATCTGAGGTCATTGTCCTCAGGTGGAAATAAAGGCGGGAGGGCCAACTCTTTTATCATGAAGGAAATCCTTCCCTAACGGAAGGCGTTCAAGTATCTTGGGTTCTTCAATAGGGAGGGAACAATGTGTGAATGTGAACTCTCCGTTTGTCTGTTGGCGTAAAAGCAGCTGAGGCGAAAAGCAAAGCCCTCGATTTACTGTTTGATCTACGTTTCCACCATCACCTATGCCCATGAGCTAGTGGTTGTGATTGAAAGAACACAATCAAAGATGCAAACAGATGAAATTAGTTTCCTCTTCGAGAAAGGGTGAAAAGCTTGGTATTCCGAAAGGGAGTCCTCTGCATCAAAAGGATACAGATGGAAATCTGGTTTGGATTCTTCCTTCACTCCATCCTGTTGAGGTGTTCTGGCACGTCCTTATGAGTAGGTGGCTCTGGGGATCACCCAGGACAGGCTCGAGATGTACGTGCTGGCCTCGGAACACTACAAGATCCCACAGTTAGATCCGGACAAAGTGACCGTGAGAGGGAAGTTCGGGATTTCATGCATTTCCTGCTGCCCCTGGAACATGAATTTGAGTTTGCATGATGGCGATAAGGGTCCTACACTGTAATATTTTCTTTCTCAGGCTAGTTAGTTTAATATTTCTATTGGACCACATAAACCAATGCCACGTTTTTATCATTTCAACAAATGTGAGTTTTTTTATTTTTCTTTAATGGATGGGTGCCAACACATTCTCTGTGAAATAAATATGAGGGGCCAACTTACACCACGAAACACAGACATTTCTGTTCTCAGATAAGAGGAATTAAGAAGCTAATATCCAAAACTGTGGATGAGCAAACAAATTAGTAAGCTATAATAGAAATCGCATTGCTCTTTAAATTTCAGTGTCGGGATGTGGGAGGATGATTGTGGGTGTCTGGCTGACTCATTTAGATACTGAGTGTGCGTGGGTGTGTGTGTGAGGTTGCATGTTTTTGTGCGTGCGTGTTCAATCTTCATTCTTTTCTGTAGCTCTGCTCCGTCACACCTAGCCTCATCTCATGCCAAACCATCTGTCAACTACAAGACCAATATAAACACACATCCAGTATAGACACCCACACACCCACCAGGATTGATCCCACCCTTTCCTCAGCTGTGCATCCATTCCCTTTTCAACCATGTTCCCTTCCTCTTTGTGCGTCTGGGCCATCAAGCAGTCAGAAGGCCATGCCGGTTTTGTGAGCCATTGATCTGTGGATGATACAGTGTCAGTCTGTATATGTGTGAACCTACGTCTAAGTCTATGTATTCTGGTTCTCCATTTGCGTTTTGATTTATTGCTGACCTTTTTTTTTTAGTGGACCATAACAATTTCCAGGCTGAGACATGCTGTTTGTCAAGTTTAAAAATGGAGGGGGAGATACGTACAATATCTCAGGGCCAGGCCGTGCGGTTCGCACCGAGGCCTTTAGTGAAGTCCTACTTAGTCCAACTTGAATAAATATAATACCATTTTTATGACACCACGACTGGAGAAATTATGTACAGACTCACTTACGCACTACTGGGTGTTGGATGTTGGCGCACGAGAGTGAGCTTCTCCTAACAGTCTTGAATGGCCTTGCAAGTATATCTGCAATAAAACCCACACTTTTCCCTCCTTCGGCCATTGTAGGATAGAATATATTTTAGATTTTTGAACGGTCGCCGGGTAAGTGTCTGGTGTTAATTTGTTGATTCCGCAAAGTACTGCCCACTCACAAGTGATTATCAAATCACCTAGAAGCCTCCTAGAATGCTCACTGCAACCAACTCGTGATGTGATTGGCTGTCGCAACTGTTTATCAATCCTAGGAGCCCGTTCACTCACAAAGGACAGACGCCCACACGGTTCATTATGAAGGCGTACCGTACTCTAAAATCTGCAGGGCGTCACAAGCAAGCTGAATTCTAATTGGATAAAAACTCGCACTTAAAAATATAACATTCTTGAAGGCCTTGACTGCTCACGACTGCAATATCAAAATTTTTAGAGTTATGAATAAATTAGCGACAATATTTTGGAACGACATTGTAGTTAAGCAATGAGACGGTTGGAGTCAGGAGATCATGTCAAAAGATGTACAAAAAAAATACAATTAAAACAGAACATTGAAAGCTATACAAAAATGTATTGCAGATATAGTAATCTAAGTTTTTTTTAATGCATTTCCTTGTGCAACGTGTAATTACATTGTGCATGACATCACCAGAGACTTCAGCAAATATCACAAGACAGCAAGGGCTTCCTACGTACGTTAGGAAAAGGATGACATTTTAATTTCTAGGTCTGGGAAATTACTTTGATGCATGTGCTTTTCTGTGACGATGGAGGTGGTGCTGGGCGGTTTTGAAAACATCATCTATCACGATGTAGGTCATTTTATATCATGATAACGATATACCACAACATAGATATTTTAAGTTATTCTATAATAACCAACTTAGAGGCTGTAAAACAAGATGTATGAGTGCTAACACCCTGATAAATCATCTTATGTAGGCTGATTTCTTTCAGAGCAGTGCTGGGTTACAACAGCTGTTGACTCTGAGTATGGTATTCAATTTGATAGAAGAAACTATGCCCAAACGAGTGTTGTTATTATCTGTAGAGCAGAAGGGAACAACTAGGTTGTATTTCCATCATTTTACCTGTTTCTGGAAGTTCGTAGATTTCTATGCCGTTTGAATGCTTCTCAGAATTGGATCATTGCGCCCCTGTCAAATGCTGGTTTTAATACTTTGAGATACCAGTGACCTATGTGGAAACACTGGTCCGATTGCCTTTTAAAACATATTATTGTTTATTTTTTTTTAATGACATCTTACTTTTACCGTTTCTTCTTCTTAAATGTTCATTATTTTACTGAGTATTGTATGTAAAAAAATATACCATTAGTCTGCTTAATAAGATTGATTGATATAATAACATACTGTGTTCTCAGGTGAATTTTCAAGACATTAATTAGACATAGAGCTGTAACCATTAGTGATAATAAGATAATCTAAATAAGCAAAATAAAGTTTTCGACATTGTCAGTAATAAAATAAAAATAATAACTAATAATAATAACTATTTTTAAAAGTTTCTGTACCTCATTGCTTCTCAATTATTTTCTGTTACGCCCCCCCAAGCAAGAAGAAAACAATTTGCGCCCCCAACTATAAATAATAGCATTTTCGTTGCAAAACAGACCAACAACGTAGAGTTAATACTCGCTGCGCACAATAGGCAAGGAGAGTACCACTGCCAACTACTGGAGTGAATATGCAATTACACTTTATTGTAGTACAGCAGAAAAAAAGCATGTTCCCCAGGTTCACACATGCCAGGGGAAGGTGGCCCACTATTTGAGAAACACTGCATTACCGTATGTTTAAATGGAACCTTTTGATAAAACAGAATGAAAACACTCCATATAAGCACCTCAACTGGGATAAAAGAGCTCTTCTGATTAATGTAGTGGCGCATACATATGTAACCAGTTGACCTTGAGATCTTAAGTCAGAATGATTTCAGTCGGAATGTCAAAAAAAAAAAATCTCCACGTAAACCTTGTTACTGTGATATAATTTTTTGACTTGCATTTTTAAGATTTCATGTGCCTGTGTGCTTCACGATTGTCTTTGGTGATAGAAGAGGTTTGTTGAGAGAAGGATTCTTTACATATGAACGTTTTCAGCTCCGCGTCATACCCCTTTTTGTTGTGATGACGCCAATATATGCACAATCTGCTTATGTAAATCAAGGTGTGTGTGAGCAAAAATATTGAATGTAAAAGATTCGTCATAGGACTCATTCATAATGAATATGAAACAACTAAACAGGGCCCAGTCTTCGAATATCAGCAGTAGGAGTTATGTACAAGGTACCGCATCGGCAGTACAAAGATGCTATGACAAGGACACCAGGTCAATGTGCGGATGATTTCACCATCACACACAAACATCAAGATTGTGTTCCAAGCCTCACAAACATGGCAGCTGAGCTCAAGAGCAATTGATTTAAGAGAAAAGATCATGAAGTCCTGGGGGAACTCAGCTACCTCCTGCTTGCTATGGCTAAAGAAAGAAGTGCCATGAGAATCCCTAATGGATAATGTTAACATAGCACTGCCAACTATCGCAATCCGAATCAATTTATTGCCATTGTCTTGGAATGGTATATTCACAACTAGGATTTATTTACTTTTTGGTCCAGTGGTGCAACATGAAATATAAATAGTAATAATAAAATTAAATACATAAATAGTAAACAATGGACATTAGCATAAACAATGTGCAATATTCATCGGGCAGAGGTGCAAAGTTTTAAGTGGTACCAGTTTTACTGAGTGTTCATCCATATGACAAGTAAGAGGAAGAACTTGTACTAGCCAGGAGGTTCTTGTCTAAATTAGCTTCTTGCTTGAGTTGAAAGGGTCAAACAGGTTCTCTCCAGGGTGAGTAGAGTCAGCTGTTAGCTGACCTGAATGCCCTCAGGTCCTGTAGATGTACTGGTCCTTGATGGATTGGAGCAGGGTTCTTCAATCCTGTTCCTCGAGGGCCGGTGTCCTGCCCGTTTTGCATCTTACCCTGCTGCAACGCACCTGAACGATCGTTATCTAACTTTTGTAGACCTTCTCTGATCATTTGAATCAGCTGTGTTGCAGCTGGGAGAATTGGAAAACCTGCAGGATACCAGCCCTTGAGGAACAGGCTTGAGGACCCCTAGATTGGAGCTTCCAGCCATTACCTTCTCAGCAGTGCACACGGTGTGCTGCAGTCCGTCCCTGGCTGTGGCACCAGATGGACTCGATGATGGCCATATAGAACTGTTCTAACATGTTGGTTGGCACCCGGAGTTTGCTCAACTACCGCCCAAAGCACATCCTGTGCAGGACCTTTTAGATGCGGGATCTGATGGTCCGCTCCCACTTGAGATCCAGAGTGGTGGTGGTGCCCAGAAAGCAGAGAGAGTCCACGATTGAGGTTGTGGAATCTGTGAGTGGGCAATGTGAGGCTGTGACCTTGCTGAAGTTTATGATTATCTCTTTTGTTTTCTGTATATTATAATCCAGGTTGTTGCAGTTGCACCAGGACACCAGCGGTAGCACGTCCCTCTTGTAGGCATACTCATCACTGTATGAAATAAGATCAAGTCCACAAACTTGATCAGTTTCCAGACTAATAGCCAGAGGTTCAGCAGTTGGTGTATAGGGAGAAGAGCCAGGAAAAATTACATAGCCCTCAGGGATTCCAGTGCTGATGGTGTTTACGTCCACTAAAGTCTTCCCCAGCCGCACACATTGTGACCCACCTGCATAGGGCATGTTGAGCTGAGATAGCTTGTCCTGGAGTAGCGCTGACAGGATGGAGTTGAAGGCAAGGCAGTCTGTTGTCATTTATTCCTGTAACCCGCGACCTCTTGGAAACAGGGACAATAATAGTGGATCACAGGCTGACACATGACGTGACTCCAGTGAGATGTGGGAAATGTCAGTGTATACGATACAATACAATACATCAATGCATTAATTTATATTGCGCGTTTCACAACACCTGGAGCTGTAACAAAGCGCTTTCCATATGATGTAACACTGGGGCAAGGCCATTTAAAGATTGGGATTATGTGATCCGTCTACCGAGCTCCAGTTAAAAGACGAGCATCAGCATTTTGGACCAGTTTGAGGCGCTTGAGAGAGGACTGGCTGACTCCAAAATAAAGTGCAATCCAGTAATCTATCCTAAATGTGACAAAAGCATGGACTACTGTTTCTAAATGCTGCTGAGAAAGAAAGTGCTTCACTTTAGCAAACTGCCGAAGATGAAAGAAGTTGGATCGAACAACAGCACTGATTTGTCGATCTAATTTAAAATCACTGTCCAATTTAAAACCCAAGTTTGA
Source organism: Idiotropiscis lumnitzeri (assembly GCF_059441095.1). Taxonomy (NCBI): domain Eukaryota; kingdom Metazoa; phylum Chordata; class Actinopteri; order Syngnathiformes; family Syngnathidae; genus Idiotropiscis; species Idiotropiscis lumnitzeri. Next base: position 13,357,490 of record NC_142405.1, read on the forward strand.
GACTGTTGGCTTTAAATTCGATGCCGGGCGTCCAAGGTCAACAGGGTTGAAAGAAGAAGGGCCACTGGGACAGAACACCATAACCATTGAAATTCAGAAAATTAAATGACATCCAGAGTTTGATTTCCTGTAGATAGGACAAGTGGTCTCAAGGAGAAAGTGTCTTTTTTGCTTTGCTTATCTAGAAAGAGTCTTCAGGAATTTGGGAGGGACACTGTCTGGCCCAGAGGCTTTGTGGAGGTGCATCCATCTAAACTAACACGCGCAACATGTTCATAGATTAACAATTCAGGCTGAGGTGGGCGAGGGCGTTAGAGACCACAGTGATGCTGTTAGGGGGGCACAGGGGTGTCTGGGGACGTTGATCGGTTTACAAAGCGAAAGCAGTGGCCGATTTGCCTATGAGTGAGGGCCAGGTTGTTCACAACTTCAGAATCTGACTGATATTTTCAGATGTATCAGTCATTCCAAAGACGCTTGGCTACAAGACCAACCAAATCGAGCATGGTCAACCTCCATGGAAGCGGAAGCTAACGGAAAAATAATTCGCAACCAAAGAGAGTGAAGCATAGAGAAAGAAATGCCAAAGAAATATAGCAAGATGTCCACGGGCACTTAAGACGCCCAAGAAAAGACACACAGCTTACCTGCCTTAAGAGGTACACAAGAAAGGTAGATGCCAGGATAATAAACTTGATGTTCTCCAACAAACCAGCTTTAGACTTCTCTCAGTGGCAAGATCACAAGAACGCTGAGAGAAAAATACTGGACAAAGACACTAATTTCAAAATTATTATGCAAATTATATTTTTCTCTGACTTGTATTTCCTTAGCAAGGGGCACACAACATAATTATCAAGTCACAGAGTGTTATCGAATAATTTGAATCTTTTTAAACCAATAACTGAAATTTTGTCAAAAATATCCTGTTCCAATTTATTATGCACAGCAATGCGTCAAAACATGTTATAGGTTGTAGAGAACTGAAAATAGCCATTGGTTGAATATTCAGCATCAGGGGGTATTATTTGCTGAAAATGAAAAGCTATTTCATTAAAAAAAAAAAAAAAAAACGTTTTAACAGATCAAGTTACATTTGAATATATCACCACTTATTTAATAGCAGCTTTGCGACAACCACGAGGAAGCAGCTTGAAGGGCATCTCGGCCAAATACCCAAAGAGGGTGTGGTGGATCCTAAATATTTAGCTGGATGTTAAGAATAAGATCCAGGCCATTAACAACTATGCCCTGGCAGTAATCAGATATGCTGGCCTAATACCCTGACCACTGAAGTTGATGCAAGCCGCTGATGTCAAGAAAATAAAGTTCCTTACATTAGATGGAGGGTTTCACCCCAGTACAAGATCCTGAGGCTCTACACCAGTGATCACTAGCTCTGGTCCGCGTGGGCGCCAATATGAGCTGGTGGCTCGTGGTGACCACAATGCGTTAAGAGGTAAACCAACAGGCCAACCTGCTTAGTGAATGTCTCAGGCAACAGAATCCCAGTAATTGGAAGTAGCCAGATGGACTGTCATGGAAAGACAAACCCCACCTTGCATGTAACACTGACAAATTGAAGAAATGGCTGACATTGAGAAATCATTCCAGTGGCTGGGAAAGGCTTGATTGAAAGGTAGCAGGGAGGTACTAATCATCGCTACATAAGAATAGGTCCTAAACACAAGATCAGTAGAGGCTGGGGTCTACCAGATCAGACAAGGGCCCCCGGTGCAGGCTGTGCAAGGAAGTCCCAGATACAGTGCAGCATATCGCAGTAGGGTGTAAGATGTGCAATGCATACATGGAACTGCATAAACAGGATTCAGGAATAGTGAACCGGAACCTTTACCAGACATGGACTGCAGTTTCCAGAATAAGGATTTCAGACACTACCAAAGGTGGTTGAGAACAACCAGAATCCTGTTGGAATTCCATATCCAGAATGCCAAACAGGTATTAGCCAGCCAGTCTAAAATAGAGGTGGTGGATGAACATCAGAAGGCAGCGGTCGTGATAGATGCCGCAAACGCCACTAATAGCAAATATCTGTTTAAAAAAATCAAAGAGCCACAAAAGGCTGGAGATCAAATCCTTCATAGAACCCTCAACCTCCCATTCCTATGGACCTAAGCTGGAAAGTCTGTACGGAGAATGCCATGCTTATATTATCAGTGTGTAACCCCACCAATACTCGCCCTACCACACCCGCACCAATAGTGATGGAGGTGCTATTACAATATCCATCAGATTGTAATGATTAGAATTCATTGAATGATTCCTGCAATGATTCAGCCGGATTCTCCCATGCTGGTGTCATATGATGAATAGAATACCATACCATACCGCGCACATCTGTACAGAGTAAATCTCTGCCTGCACCCTGGTACAGAACACCAAAATCATGTTTTAACCATCCGTGCTATAAAATAGAGCAGGTGTTGGCCAGTCTATAATTTTGTCCAGGAATGGATAAAATCCAGACAAACCCAGCCCGATTGTATTTACCTGGCCTAAGTGATTACAATTTTTTTGTTTGTTTCAAATTGATAACTAATCATTTTATGTTGAACACGGGCTTTTTGCTTAGTTGACAGTAATCAACATCGATGGTACTAAAACCGTGCACTTTTCAGTTCAGAAACGCCCAAGAAAAAGTAATCCTCCTGCTGCACCGTCGTCACCACGTCCTACATATCTGATCAAACTTTAGGATGACTCCATATTTTATTGCTTTTAGAGGCTGAAAACATTGTCTGTACATTTAATGAAAGCTTTATGATAGCAACTGTGTAGATTGTTTCTGTTTGCATGCATTCCAATGGGCTGCATTTATTTGAGTCAGTTCTAAAAGAAATAAAGTAAAGCAGTCTGAATAAGATAATTACTAAATGGCTGAGATAAAATTGTTGGACCCACTGGCACAAGTTTCTTTCTTTTTATGCCATCTGATTTCTGTCTGTAGTAATAAAGCTTTGCTAAGTTTGGTGGCGTACCAAGTCGTGGATGTCTGAAAATGAGTATTTAATGGCAAAACAATCCACCGAAGAGCTCTTGGAGTTTCATCAATCACATCTGCGCATCTACATCAGCTAATGGATTGCTCAGTGGTACCAGCAGGGGGTTCTCTGCATTGACTGTTTTTCTCCATCTTCCTCCTCACTGACATATGGTGTTTTCCAAGTCGGAGGTCTTTACGACTTATTTAGTATAATGTAATGGTTGGTGTAAAAAAATGACACCACCTGTACTGTGCTTCTCCATTTGAAACATTTATGCTGTCAAAATGGCGTTTCGGAAATGCTTTACCACATTTGGAAAAGGATGTCAAAATGGAATAGTAATGTTCCTCTTTACAGGAGACCTGATGCCTAAAACAAATTCCGTAAATGTGAGATGTACCACTGTAGTTTAGACCTTTGGCAGAAAACATGTGAGTGGAAGTTAGGAGAGAGACCGAGTTGCAGGAAAAAAAAATGGACAGTTTTAAGGAATGCTTCTGTCATTCCCAGTAGCACCTCCTCCTGCTGCTCACTCACACACACTTACCCATTTATACACACTCACATACACAGAGCTATCCATAATAGATGCTAGCTGTAGGCAAACACTGCAGGGCTGGACTTTATAGCACAGCTGGATGTGCATGGAAGGCAGAGACGACATGGTAGAGCAGGTACCCCAGAGAATACTGGCACACGCTTCTCTCTTTTTGTCCCTCTCTGCCCCTCTCTCTCTCTCTCTGCTCATTGTCGCTTCTACAGATACTCACTTGCACCACGCTGTTTGTGCTGTGACTGCAGAAAGCAGTATGCTACATGCCTCTTTTGCTGGTCGCGTGAGCAGGCGTGTGTCGGTGTGCGCGTGCGTGCGAGTGAGCCTCATTCTTGCATTTTTGTCTGAGTAAAAGCTGGTAGGAGTCAATAGGCTTTTGTGGATAGCAGAGAGAGTGAAAGTACTGCAGCTTCAACTGTGAAATTTAAACCAGAAGTGTCATTTGGTTTGTTCAGTAGAAAGGGGTGTGTACAACCATATTTTGAGTTGGTTTGTATTCATGCTCAGAGCTGTAGGCATAATGAAATGGTGTCGGTTGAAGGTGCCATCCCCTTGTCCACACTATTGAGTCTGGACTCCGTACAATGAGATTTGTGATACTCTTTTCAACTTAAGTTCACTGTTGCATTTCACTGAGTAGAAGCAAACATTCATATGTATAGGACAGTGGTCCTCAACCACCAGGCGGTGGAATGCTACCAGGCTGTGGGTGGATTTGGAACGGGCCGCACAGATGAAAGAAAAAAAAAACTTGACAGTTTATTTATTATCTGAGGCTGAAAATATTTTAAATTGAAAAGTGACATTATTCTCTGTTACGTGCGTCTGTGACAATATGCTAATTGTCTGGGACGTGTAATGCTAATCGTAAACCGCAAGCTAGCAAAAGGAGTAAAAAAAAAATGTATTTGGAAAGTTTCTGGAAAGTTGCCCAGTAACGAGCCAACACAAAACCGATGACCAAGCAGAAAAAGAAAGGTTCATTTCACAGACAATATTAGTAGACCTGTTTGAAATATGGATTTACTTTGACGGGTGATTTCCACGTATGAACAAAGCCAGCTTTTCATATATGTGACGAGCGGTTCTTGATTTAGCAGTATGGTGAGTTATATATTTTCTTGCACTTTATATTAGTTTTGTGGTGACTTACGTTGGCGCATTTCAGCAGGACATTGCTAATATGGTAACATAAAGGTGGAGCTTCACAAGTGTGACCAAAGTGACCATATTAAAGCGACGTTTTTCCCCTTGTCATAATGTTGGTGCTGCTAGTAAAGGTACATAAAAATACACAGCGGATTCACGTTTGTTGTTTTGTCACAATTCACTGATTAAGACAAAAGTGATAGCAGACTCCAAAATAGGCAGTGACTGAAGGTTGGTGCGTGATTGTCCTGTCAAAACATCTCCAGTGAGGAAAGAATCTAGTTGTGTTTGTGGGCTCCACACGACAGGCAATTAACATAATTTCATCCAAGTATTTAAAAAAAAGGTCTTAAGATAAATGTTTACACTTTTTTACAAATCCATTGCAGTGATGTGCAGAATAAAGGCAAAATAATGAAACCTAAATGAAAATTCTTGGCCAAAATTGAAAACTGAAAATAAGGCAACCAAGGCCAAAAATAAATTACAGTACCTTACATTCAGCTGGATTGTTTTCTGCTCTTTACCCAATTTATCAACGGGAGCTCTCTTCCTCCTTCTGACCAATGCTTGTCCTCAGTGACCAGGCAGTCTTTTCACCCTGGGTGATTGGCTGGCTTTTGCGGTGGGGGAATTTTGGGCTCCTTTCTCCGCCGCTTCCCCCCACTCAGTTAAGCTAAGCCGGAAGCGCATGTGTGGCCAACCAAGGTGCACCATGGACATTCCCGGCACCATGACGCAACTCTATGCCCGCCTGGATGAATCTAATCTTATTCTGAGCTCCAAGGCAATGCCCTGCAACGTCCCAGTCATGATGGCCACAGAACAGGGCTTCACACATTTTCTTTCTTGCATGTGGCATCACAACATCCTGTTTCAGCCATGTTGTTTCAATTATATTTTTTTCAGGGGCCAGATTTCTGGTGCATCCCCAATTAAAATGTCATCATTTGAAGTGCTTCTGGATCTAAGTATATAAATGCAGTAACAGGAAAAGTGGGCTCTCCTGTGACATAAGAGAAGAAATGGGATTTTGTTGCACTTAATTGCTTCCTTATTACAGTGACCACTGAATTAATGATCATGGTCAACTGAACGCTTTCTGGTTCTCAGTAAGAAGGTTCTGAAAAGAAGTCATAAAGTTATGTATCTCACAGAAGGCGAGTAAATTAATTATGATTTTTTTAGAAGGGTACAGTAAAAACTTAAAAACATAAATTATATAAAGCTGGGAGAGCCAACGCCAGAGCAAAAATGCATGACAGTTGTTTCAAGAGGCATCATTATCTTTGTCTTGTATTATAGTCATGCGTGTGTGCGCTTATAAGTGTGTCTTTGCATGTACGGCTGTGTGGGTTGGTGGGTGGGTTTTGTGTGCAGTGCTCTGCCACGTAAAGCATATTTCAGCGCTCTAAATGTGGTTCTTATTACACAGCAGAGCATTTAGCCAAGACCAACCATCTGCAGCACTCTTTTTCTCTCTCCCTTGCTCACTGCAAAATACAGTATGAATGTTATGCGAGTGCAAGCACATAGTCCAACTATGATGGGTGGTCTTCTTCTTTCCTTAAAATTTCTCTCTAATTTGCATCGTTACTTAGCAGCCAGGAGAGAGATGTGTTTATTACTTTCATGCTATCTTGCATTACATTTCTGCTTCTATAACCATCATGATCGTCTTGTGGTAGTTGATGAATTCACACTGTCATGCATGAGACCCACTGCAAATCATGGGCATTACTGTATTAACTGTTCTAAACGTAGGCATTTAATTCAAAGTCACCATAAGTAACAGATGACAGATTGTGTTGGACACTTTTACCCTTCTATGTTATTTTGTAGAAAGACTTGTGAGGAAGCTGGGCAATATTTCATCTCATAGGGAAACTTTTTAGAGGAATGAGGTTGACATGGGCTTTGAACAGCACCCAATCTGCCCCACATTTTACATTCCTTTAAAGATTTTTTTTTTTTTTTACATTGAGACTCAATGATGACGAGGCATCTAATGGTAAAGCATAAACAGTTACAGCTAGTCCGCATTTATTTTAAAAAGATAGTTTCACTCATCTAGTATTTGAAATTAGGGCATTGTGGCTTCTTGGCAAAGGGGCGCCTCGACACTGACATCTTACAGCGGAAAAGATGGCTATTGCTGTGTTTCCACCAACAGGGATAGATCTGTTTGATTCACCGCAACAGTCAACACTGATCTGGCGTATGTTTCTTTTCGGGAGTGTGGGCAGAATAATGATGATGTGGTAGCTTCATCATTAGTGTGAAGTGAAGAAAAAAAATACAACGGGACATTGAGCGTGCTGATTTCTAACATCTCAAAACATTTTTAAAATGTGAGACCCCCCACAATTGTTCAGGGTAAAATAGAATGTGTGTTATTACAAATCCTGTTGTGTATGAACTCAACAGTACCAACACAGCACACAACTTCTTTTTCTTTCGGCTTTTCCCGTTTCGGGTCACCACAGCGTGTAATGCTTTTCTCCTTTTCTTAGGTCATCCTCTTGTTCTATTAAAAATATTTATTAAAATTTTTTTCAATGATTGTGAATCTTCCTTATAGTTGATCAAAGACAGCCAAATACCACTCCCAAGTCTCACATTATACCTGTTAAGTGTATTTTTTAGTGCTGTCAAGCAATAAAATTTTATTAACTAATTAAAAGCAAAAAAATCCGTAATTAATTGCAATTAATCACATTTTTCAAGTTCTATTTTTTTGTGAAGCTTGTAACAAGTAATTAATTATATGATCTCTTGGAATTAATGTAAAATCACCAATTCAAGGACCAATAGACTGAGAAACAGTTTCTTCCCAAGAGCCATCTCCATTCTAAACTCACACACACACACGACCACCCGTACCTTGCAGAACAGCAACGTGATGTGTTTTTATATACCCTATTCAGTATTATTTTCCATTGCACTAACTATTCTCTTATTTATCTAATTTATATATTTATCTGAATTATTGTTGTATTGCACTGGAGAGGGGAGCTCTCTAATCTCGTTGCACACTTGAGTACAATGACAATAAAGGGATTTCTGATTCTGATTTCTGAAATATGAAGTGTTTTTTAAATCAAAGACTGTTCTAATAGCTTTCTTTGATCCATGAATATGAACGAAATGGAGTCGGGCATTTTTCTTAGAAGCAATTATCCAAACTTCCACTGTAGATTTAGTTCTGCCCACAAGCACCACTCGAGCAGTTTTGGTTTGCAAGGCAACAGTGGTAACTTGATCACGGTGTTTTGTTCTGAGATGATGAACTAAAGATGTACAGCTAATATTTTGATTTTGCTTTGCAAAGTATGCAAATTATTTTTGAAGTAAATAAAACTGAGTTACCTGTGTTAAAATATTCAATCATATATATATATTTTTTTAAATTAATCTCATGTTAACACTTTCATTTTGACAGTCCTAGTAGTTTTCATGTTCAATATGTGCATCTCCCTCTTTCCACAGGGTAACCAGGACACACCAACACCCCCAGACCCATCCATGGCCCAGACTTACCCATCAGCCCAGTTTGTCCCCCCTCCCCAGAATGGCATTACCGCAGAATTCACAGCTTCACACGCTCACCCACATCCACACTCCCATCCACATTCACACCAGCACCCAGCTCCTCAAGATTACTCCGGAGTTCAGGCCTCTGTCAGCGACCATCCACTTACCATGTACCAGTCTACACAGAGCCACAGCGACCAGAATGGATCAGACCTCGGCAGTCAGACAGTCACCGGCACAGCCACAGTAAGACATGATGGCATCAATGTTTGGTTAAGTTTGACACAGCTGGAATCCAAAGCCTTGTTTTTGTTTGTTGTCTTTTTCTGGTCATTTCAAATCAGTTGGTTGCAACTCTGGCCGGGGGACAGTTCCATAAAAATGCACGATTGTTTGTTGTGTTAAAGCGATGCTAATGCAAAGGGCTACTAGTTTGATAAAACCTTCTGAAAGAACAAATTTTATTCTCAATAAGTAATATCAGTCATTTATGTGAAGAAACTCATCACGTAAATGATTTCGAAAAATAATTGTCACGTCTTTATCCACACCGCGTATCCTGTACTGGGTCGCGGTAAGGTGCTGGAGCCTATCCCAGCTGACTACAGGCGAAAGGCGCACTACACTCTGAACAGGTCGCCAGCCAGTCACATGGCAGACATAGACACCGTCAATGAGTGGGAACCGAACCAATGCTGCCCGCACATGTACTTCTACACCATCAGTGACTCGCTTCGCTCAATAACTGCGAACCGGAAATATATCAATATACAACACTTTATTTCTATAAATCTTTGCCAATGTTTCCATTTTCAAATGACCACTTCTACACTATTCCTAGGAAATCACAATGGGTTGACAAGCTACAAATGTGGTCTTTGGGGACTACCTGGGGCCTGTAGGCGTCACATTGATGTCCCTTGCTGTTAAGAAAAGCAATCTGTTCTATTTTTTTATTTGTTTTGAGAAAGAAAATATGCCTAATTAAGATAAGATCATCTCTTCAGGGGCTTGCATGGAGTTGTAGCTTAAAGAGGTTTCTTGCTTTGATCAAAAATATTGTAAACCCTTCTCGCTGCCCTATAACAACGTTGTACGTCACAATCTCCTTTGTTCTTGAAGAAAGAAAAGTTTTCTATATAAAAAGAAACAATCACTGTGGATCAGAGCAGAAAAGATACACGGAGGCAGTTGGTCCATTTATTGAGATAGAAAGTGTGGGAGATCCATAAATTTGCCACTGCTGGTGAACTTTAAAGATGGCAGATGCACCACAGCATGTAACAATTTCTCTACCAACGATCTGGACAAATGCCGGTGAAATGCAAGAGGTTGAGTTCCGACCCAATATTATGGGCTTATTCCACTCAGGGTGGCAGGGAGAACCTGGCTCAAGATCTTAACTAGCATGTACAGACTGAAGGTGACGTCCCGATGTAAAGCAGTAGCCAACAAATGCTAACAAAGCCCCACAAAAACTGTGATCTTAGTTGAACAACTAAGTCTGATAAACTGAACACCCGAAAACTCTCTCACGAACACACCCGCTGTCTACTTGGCAGCCAACATCTTGGGAGAGGGATTAAGTGCACAAATAAATATCTGAGATAGAGTGCTTGGTTTGGGGTTCGAAGAGCAAGGATTGTATTAGTTGAACTGTTCATGTTAATCTTTGAAAGAGCCCATATTTCTTCGTGAGAATGCAGTGTGAAAAGTCTTCCACCCCAGAGGCATCCACTTCCACCACAAATTGCTTCTCTTGATTAGCCCATGAGAGGTTAAGATCTGAGGCAAAAGGGAAGAGCAATAGGAACAGATTAACAGATGGCAAAAGAAGGCTCCAGATAGGAGCTCAATTCATCATGCAGATAATGTGGAGGTACTGACTGATCGTTTTTACCTTAGTGAAAACCAGTTGTCGTATTCAAGTGGGACAGAGGAGAGCCAAAAGAAAAAAACATGAAATGCTAATCAAGTAATCTTTGGTAATCTGACAAAAGGAGAGAGAGGGGAGGAGTCTTGAAGATTTCTTGATCCAAAAATTCTTCATAAAGTACTCAGGTCAAGAGCTGATCAGGGCCGATGAAAGTGAGACCAAGCAGCTTGGTCCAATAAACCGAGGAGGTAGCGGGACGTTGACCTTGCTCGTTAGAATTATTGCTACCAACATTCAGTTAAATAACAGGGCTCATCTGAAGCTTTGCGCAAGTGGTAAAGCAAAGGGAGCTCCTGGATTTGCGGTCCTTGACACTGCAGAGGAGACCTCCCACCTGCATTGGCTCAGATTGTAGGTGAACTTAGACCTTAGAACGTAATTGAATTTAGACGGATTTTAGAACACTACAAATAGCAGCCACATTCAAAAGGAAACTTTTTAATGGAATCACGCATCTACTGTAGTACCTTGCTATATTAGTGTAGTAGGATTCCGTGACTGGACACCTCCAAGTCTTCAGGTTGTTGGACGGGCAGATTCTTCTGCCGTATTTGAGCACACTATGACCCAAATGGAAGACTCAAATGTTAACCAATTCATAAATACTGGTAAAGATGTGTGGGGGGGGCTTAGCTGTGATGTGTAATTTGGACCTGTTAGCAGCCATGAAAGTTGGGCAGAATGTGAAGATGGACAGTGGATGACTAATATTCTAATAATATTCCCTTTATTAGTCCCACAATGGGGAAATTTGAGATTAGAACCCAGGGCTCCTGGGGAGACTGGGTCCTGAACGCGGCGCCTTAGACCACTCGGCCATCCTGGCAGACTACAGGACAAAGAGGAGTTTGTTGAGATGGCAAAGTGACAATCAGCAAAGTGGCAACAGCAAACTAGCAGCAAAGTAGCATTTTATACAGGGTAGAGTATTACCACAATCCGAGAATGACAGTTGTCTGGAAGGTGATTTCATTAAGTGTGAAGGATGAACTCAAAACAATCAGCGACTTTCACCAAGTTGAAAGTCTTTTCATTCTTCCAACGTACAAACGAATATGGGGCTTTAAACTCTGAAGAGAAATTAGGTGTTTGATTGACACTTCCTGGGATCGACTGAGATGCTTGTTAAACACGTAATAAAATCGAGCTCCACAGTGTCGTCAACAAAGGAGAATATTAAATATAAATTATTTAAATATTATTTTTTATGCTTTTAATATAAATGGTAAATATCCTACTTTTTACAGTAATATTTATATATGTACATAAAAGTGATAAGGTAATAAATTTGACTTAATGATGAGAAGTCAGCAACTATGACAGAAATGGTAAACTTGCACGCTTTGTTTCATTGTTTGACTGCCCTTTATTCAAACCAGTTTAAAGTTTGGCAGGAAGAATTTGTGAAATTACAAACACACTCATCCAAAAGTATTGGAACAGTGAAGCCAAGTGCTTTATTTTTGCCGTACACAAAAACATGTGGGCTTGCCATGACATTGAGAACTTGAATGTAAGATAAGAGTAGTTTAGTTCAGCTACCAATTTTGTTTTTGCTGGATTGTAAACAAAATTTAGAAGAAAATATTTGTGAATCTTTTGGTTGCAATACTTGTATTGAATGCATCATCAAACTTTGGCTTCTTTTAATTGTCCTTTTTTTGTTTCTGGATCGTTCAGTTGTTTTCATTCCTTTCACCCTTTCTGTTTAGCATGTAACATGCATGCTCTGTAGAGTTTAAATCAGGGGATTACTTGGCTAATCTAAATTTTTTCCCATGGTGAACTTGTTTTGGCAGTGTGTTTTGCGTATCTTGCTGCATTATGATCACTGTTTTCTTATTTCAATTGGCAGGATTTTTTTTTTTTATTGTGCCGCTGCCATCATGTTGTTCATCAAAGGAGATTAGTGAGCCTGCCTTAGGCCCAAGCAATGACTTTACCCCAAATGTCTTTCACAGATGAGCTTCTGTTGGAGATTAAATTTCTTTCCTTGAGATTTTGCCTGTTGGTAAAGGAAGGGTTCATCTTTGTCTCATCCGTCATTAAAACATTTTTTGAGAACATCTGTAATTTTAGACATATTTCAACCTGACCTTCCCGTTCTTTGTGTTGATGTTGATGATGATATTGAAGGTTCCCAAATGTTTCTGTCATCAATCACTATCGTTTTCATTGGCCTATCTGTTTGGCGTCTGTTACTTGGTGTGCCAGGGGTTTGTTTTATCTACAGCGTATTAAACCCGATTGTATTAGTTATCGTCAGTACTGTAGTTGGTTCGGTTTTTGCACATTCACATGACCATAACTCAATATATTGCAGTTTTAGATTACTATTTTGGCACATTTTCTTGCTATTCTCTTCCTTTTAAATCAGAACAGTCAAAAAAAAAGTTTTTTTTTCATGGGATGAAAATTAGGATGAGCTGCCCAATGAATAGCTCTCTATTTATTTTATGATTTGCATTTTTAAAGTTACATTTATTAAGTGTATCAACTGTTTAGAATGGTGGAAGACTTTGGGATGTTTGGAATGGCTTAATAGAGGAATAAATTTCCCCATCAAAAAAAAAAATAAAAATGAAAAAAAAAGGGGGGTCAAAGTCCACTTCACGGAAATTCACTTATTGCAGAGGAAGGGGTTCTTAGAACGTATCACCTGCAAAAACTGAGGGATCGTTGTATCTTGATGGAGCGCAAGTCATTTTTTTATGCACCTAGGCTTGCTCCCCATACACACTTCTCTTAGGATCCCTGTTCAAGACTGTTGAAATCATAAGAACGGGAGCTGAGCCTTCATATCAGTGTACCATAGGTAGATGCCAACTTTGTCACACTGCAAAAGACTTTATGTCAGTGGCAATTTGAGTATATCTTAAAGCATTCTCAAAGTCTCTTTTTCAAAAATATTAACACATGTGGTTTATGTTACAACTGCATCTACACGTCTATTGAAATATTATTTTTTCATCTGGCCCAGGAAGTTTGACTTGAAAAGCGTATGTAGAAAAGCTCTTAAATCAACAAGGCGATTTTAGCATTTGCGATTTGTGCAAGGCCAGATTTGACGGTGAACCTCCACATTTTTTTTATCCGGCATCAAGATGCATAAATGACAGATTTAAGTGAATCTGTACAGCCTGAAAAGTGTGCAACTGTGGTATCGTTTCCCTCTTTGGGCAAAGTAAAACAGTGAACAGACTCACCACCATAGATGACAGGCGATCTGAAAATGAGCGCAGTGCACAGCAACCGGAAATGAATCCAGACAAAGTGACAAGGCACACCTGGAAAAGAGAGGAGTGGATGGAGAGAGCTGATTGGCTGACACAGGAGGAGCAGAAATGACGAGACTGGGTGAAGAAACGGACATACGAGAAAAAAAGAGGTGTGATTAGGAGACTTTTGACAAATATAACTCAAAACTAACAAAATAACAATAAAAAAATAATAAATAAATCACAACAGTTATAATTTGATGTAATTAGCTTTATTTTAAATGAAGCTCTACATTAATGTGTTATGATCTACGATGTGTATGATTCGTTACTAAAATAATTTAAAAAAAGAATACAGTAGACTGGAGATTGAAGTTAAAAATCACAATTGCCAGCAAAAAGAAGCATCTGGAGGCCTCATCGGTTTTCCTTTCCAGTCTGGCTGTCTGCTTTGCTCCTTCCCCCACATCAGCTCACTGCTTTATTTTTCTTTTCCTTTCCTCATATTTGCAGCCACGTCCACCTCTCTCTCGCTTTCTCTTTCTCTCCCTCTCATTTTTCCGGGGTGTAGCTTTCACTCACCACGCTTCAACTGTTTCTTCCTGCAATGAGTAAGATTCCCAAAATAACATGAAAGCAGCAATAACAGCCCAAAACAGCTACTTGGTGATATTAATACACAAATTCCAAGTCTACTGTAACTGGGCCAGAGTTTTGTATTTTGTTTTAGGATGTAGAGCACGGCTACACACTGGTAAAGTAGCCAACATCAGAGGACAAAGCCATATAAAAAGATAAAAAATAAATGCAGTGACTAAACAAAAACTAAACCAGATGGCTTGTTATTTAATATGACATTAAAGTTAATGCATGATTAAAATTGAACAACAGAAGCATTCCATTATAATGCTAGCCAAACTTCACTTAAAAATATTTCTCATGTCAGTACGGCCCATCAGACTACATAATACAAAAAAAAAAAAAAAAAAAAACAGATCGTTGTATGTTGTCATACTAATTCCACTCAATGTGATAAAAGCGGTTTATGGATAACCATCATTTCAACTTTGAGCAGGGTTTATTTTTCTGAAAAGTATTTATTTTGTCTGTGTATACTGTAATACATTATTGCTGTTAACATCTCTTCAGATCAACTACTAATCAGAAATTAATTTTCCTCAGAGGTTTCCATGTGTGCACCAATGTCAAATTCATTCAGGTGACGATAGCTGCATCTGTAAACAATATAGACTCACAATACTGAGTAACAATGTGTAAAAGGCTCAGGCTTTAAAATAAAATGGCAATCTGATAGGTTAAACTCCAGTGACCTTTGTGTACCTTTCCTTTAGAGCGGGTTTATGTCGTGAAAATTAGCTCATAGATGGGACACATCGTTGAGTTGGGTTACACAGAGATAGATAGATAGACAGATAGCTAGATAGATAGAATTTTTTAGGCATTTTTTTAAGTCAACATGTATATGCACACACACACACACACGCACCCACACCCGCACACCCACGCACACACCCCCACACACACACGCAGAACCTCTGGTCTGTTTAAAGAGTGACATCAAGCCCCTCCTACTTAAAAGTGTTCCTTGTAAGAGAGGAAACTGCATAGGGGAAAGAAGACTACAGTGGGTTTTTTTTCTATTACGGTGTGTCAAAGTTGTAGAAATATGCATCCACTGTGTTTGATTTTTGAAATATATCGGAAATGCACACAGCATAACAAAAGCAAGACAGGTTTATGTTGGCGACAGAACCAGCTTACCATATTTCCTACATAAACAATGTTAAAATACTTGTTTAAATATGGTGAGTTGTGTCATCTCTAACTTTCATTGTGTTAAATTTGTATTTGAAGAACTGTTCTTCTGATTCACCGCAGGATGTTGCAGTCATTTAAAACGTTCTACTGCCTAATGACAAGGCATTACTTCATATCATCATCTTCCTAAAATGATGCATCAAGTCTTTTATTTTTAAAGTTTGTCAGAAAACACAAAAAAAATCTGAACCAAATAGGGAACATATTTATTAATAATTTCATTTCCGGGGTAGAATTGAATGATCTCTTGAACTAAAGATGTAGATTTTGGCAGAGGTGGCTACTAGTGTTACCAGCTTGATTTTGAAAGTATCTATGTTAGAATACAAGTTACTTTATTAGTTCACTTTCAGCAGACGCAATTTACATAAAAATGACTAACTTTGCCAATACATGATTTGATATATATATATATTTTTTTTTGACTTAACATAAATAATTGTGTGTCTATAGTATGGAGTACAAGCAACCTTAATATTTTCATCTTTGGCAATCATAAACGTAGGCAAAAGATGTTTAAGGCAAAAAACATCTATTTTACAATATTGCATATCCAAGCTCACTGGCAACAATGTTTGCTATAGTCTCATTTTGATCTCATCAACATGCAATGGATCATGCCGCCTCAAGCCTGTCCTCACTTCACATATCAGTTTCTGGTGCCAAACAGGATGAGCTGCTCTGTTTGTTTGTTTTACGTCTTCGCTGCGAGTGTAGGCGAATGTTGTCGCCACCAGTGAGCATCTCACAGATGGCAGTTGTGGCTGTGTACGTGTGCGCTCCTTCTCGTGTTCCGATGTATACTTGGGCATTGCGTGGAAGACTTGCAGTCTGCTGGCCTTATGATGCTTCATTTTTTTGATCACATACACCTCCCCGCCCGTCACACACAGGCTGTATTTTTAGATGGCTTTTAGCCTTGGACTGTGAGAAGAAGACAGAAAGAAAGGCAGAGCTGGTACGAATGGAAGCATCAATATTTGTGGGCATGCAGCAATAGATTTTGACCTTACTTTTTTTTTTAACTTGAGGTTTCGTATCGTGCACGGGTGTGGTTAACTTTTTAATTTTGCTTTAATTTGTTTTAAAATTTCTTCTCAGTGCTAATGTTATTCATTATTTTGTATTCATGTGATGATGCTATTTTATTTAGACCGCCCACCAAAAACAACCTTCTTCTTCTAATATTTTATCGTAGTAATTTTTCACGTCAAATATCAGTGTTGTTGCTTCACACAATTAGAAATATAAAGAAACAGTGGTGTGATCTTTTTTTGTTGTTGTTTTGTTTGATGGCCAGTCTTATCTGCAACAGCCAATCGCAACCTTACTGAAAATGCCGTTAGGTACACAGGCTTGTACGCGACAAACATGTCGATATTAGCATACAAGAGTCGGCATATTTTTAAAAGTGAATCTGTTTGAGTTTTTTTTTTTTTTGCGGGGCATTATGTCATGTGGCAATACATCTTTTTTTTTTACTTTATTTTTTTTAGTAAGGATTTCTGAAACACAAAACAGTAAAACAAAAACAAACTTTAAGAACAAAACAAACAAAAAAGCTAACAAACGAAAAAATCAGGGGAGAGGGTCACGAAAAGAAACAATGCGTACAGAAGACAGTTACAGAGTGGAATCAATGTCAAGTTCTTTACCAAATTCAGATTTCATAAAACCGTCCCATTTTCTCCAGCTCTTTGTCCCCTTGTGCTGTTGTCTGCAAAGCGTGAATGTCATCATCTCCATGAAATTAATCTGTTTGACAGTTCTTACTAATTGTTCCAATGAGACAATACATGTCTGTAAATTATGTACATATTTGTAAATAACAAGAGCTGAAGACACTGCGGAATACATTTGTCCTTTTTCCCCTTTTAATTTGTGCTGCAGACACCTGTTAAATCAGGTGGCTTCGAAGTACTATATCAGCGCATCCGCCATATTGAATGTGGCCATTGTATTCACCATAAAACGGGCAAATAATATTCGTAAAATTGAGTTTGAATGACATAATGGAATAAGAAGCAAGGTCTGCTTAATCCAATGAGTTCTGGCTTGATGATTTATATTCAAGGAAAAAGTAAACGAGGCATCTTCACAAATAGCTTTTCTTCGCCACATCCAATATGGCTACGGTGTCGATGTACCCAAGAAGACATCCATGTATAATTATTGTAATTGCTGACTCTGATAATACTTGCCAGCGTTTATCGCAAAGGGTGCCATTCAAAACTATCGACGAGGAACAGTGGTGCTACGCAATTATATCCAAATATATGGAGCTAAATGACTGCTGTCTGTCGGGTATTAATAATAATTGGGCCAACCCATGCATTTCATGTGCCCCCTTAAGGCTGGGCTCTGGCGACGGGTCTGTAAGCACTTACTGCTGATGCTACAGAAAATCTTGACGACTCAGAAAATTACATTGTAACTAATTCAACAGAAGGTTTCAAAGGTGGAAAATGGCTTCATATGTTTGTAAGAAGAATTGCTTTCATTTGTTAAGCAGTGTGTGTATCAAACTCATATTATGCATCATATTTGTATTTCATTCTTAGGAATTGGTGGTTTATTAATTTATGAATCAGTCTCATAATATAATTAAGGAGCTGATTTTAGTATAATTACTTCTATGAAACAGACACTAGATATCTGTATGGAGCTGTACCACAGCGACTCAAGCAAGAAGACTGCGAAGTATGGATGTTATGAAGCAGCAGTTAAAACGACACACACATGCGCACACATACATATTAGAATCTCTTCTGGCTTTTATTGATCTCACTAACATTGAGCAACAGGACAAAGATGCTGCTCTTGATGCTCGTTTAATGTGAGTGTGCAGCCATCTATCATCTCAGTGCTGTCTGATCAATAACCTTAATGGATCAACACCCGCTTATCTGATTTTGCTCTGTTCTGGTATTCATATGAGCTATTGCCAGAAATTTTAAATTGTACTTTCATTATTGCTCTTCTGTTTTCTAGAATTTGTTTTCTCTTTTATAATACACTCACATCCTAAATGTAATTTGGAAGTGGCTGTGGTAGTACACTGAGCAACACAACCAAACATATTTGGACGAAACGATTGCAAACGAGAGATGGTGAAACCCTGCTGCACACTTACCGACGTGCTTCAATCAAAAAACTGCGACCCTGGTGGTTTTAGCAAGAAAAAAACGTTTTGAGGTCCCGCTTACCCACATACGTGCTGTATTATTATTTTTATTGATTAATTTATTTATTTTATGAATCCAAAAACATGGCGTTTTTATCTAGAAATAAGTGCATTGCCCTGACTGATGTGGTTTCATTCTAGGAGATGGGCAATAAATTAAAGAGAGAATCTGGCTATTTTAAAATCAAATAAATGTGCGTATTTTCCATAATTGATCGCGATTATTAGCATTTTTCAATTACAATTTCCTACAAAGCTTGTAACAGATATTTACTTGAGTAAAATCTTATATTTTTAGTATAATTGGAATCAAAAACATGCATGGCAGGTCGATTGGACACTCTGAATTGCCCTGAGGTGTATTTGTAAGCATGGATGGTCTTTGTGTGCTCTGCGATTGGCTGGCAACTGGTTCAGGGTGCACCCGGCCTTCTGCCCAAAGATAGCTGGGATAGGCTCCAGCACGCCAGCAACCCTTGTGAGGAGAGGCGGCTAAAATGGATTGATGAACGTAATGTGATAATAAAAGACAGAATGGAGAGCAGGGATTTTTGTTCGTATTCCAAAATTTTCCCATCTCTGCAGTTTGTTGATTGATTGTGTTCTCCAGCAGACAGACGATCCAGCACAGACAGATAGTCATCCGGCAACACAGACTGTACCTGAGAGCACAGACAGCAAGGCCCAACCCAAAAGACTTCATGTCTCCAACATCCCCTTCAGGTTCAGAGACCCAGACCTCAGGCAAATGTTTGGCGTGAGTACAATACATCTGAGTTTATTCAGGTTCAGTAGGAAATATTTAATAAGAGCCAATGTGGAAAAACAGGTACTTTATATATGTAAATTAATCATGTCTTTGTTGTTAATGTGATTGTTATTTATAGAATATTATACCTATTTCACTATTATTGACTGTGTTTTCTTTTCAATAACAGCAATTTGGCAAAATCTTAGATGTGGAAATCATCTTCAACGAGCGTGGTTCTAAGGTCTGTGATTTATTTATTTTTCATAAGCATGCCGCCTTTGCGAATTTTATTTGGAATAGGCGCTGGTAGCCGGCAGATCGGCAGATGCCTTTCATGCTGTGGGCGGGGTTTACATTCCCAGCCAGTAACTAGTTAAGTCATGCTCGTCACAACACCAAATAGGTGAGTTGGTTCACGAATGGCAAAATCCATGTCGAACAAATCATACGATTGATGGCGACCCTGCATGGGATGAGATGAAAGTGACAAACTTTGGCTGGTGTAGTATAATTGCATACATAATAGGTTTTCTGTAAAAACACAAATCTAATTGAGAGATTCATGAGCCAGCCAGAGCGCAGATACCTATAACTAAGCATGTGGACAACACTCAGATAAAAATAAATAAATAAATAAACTACAATATCCCAAAGCCCAAGTCTTTCCAGTTGTTCAATGTCATTCAATGAACTGCTTCAGTCCCGAACATAAAAGGTTTACTCAATGATAAACTCACACCATTAATGAGGAACAGCATTTCTGTATTGATGAAGATATTTTACATTCCGTATAGGTTGTAGGTGTTCAAAGATAATTAAATCTCTCCCCTCTCAATTAAATTAACAAACTGAAGAGTCATGACAGATCAATAGAGCAAAATTGAGATATTGTCCTTGGACTAATCTAATCTGGCACTTGTTTTGCGCAGTGCCTTATGAGTTTTTCACAGGTGTTTCATAATTTCATTTTGTATTTAATCATGTAAAATTTCTGTTGTTCCTGACACAAAAAGCATTGTATGCTAAAATTATCAGTAATATTATTAGTAAAGTTATTGTATGATATGTCAGTTGGTATTGTTTTCTCAGCTTTATATGATTGTTGACACGTTGCTTGATTATACTTAAATGTGCCATGCTCATGCTTAAACTGTATTAATGGATATAACAAATGTATCCTTGGTGTTTTCCCGCTTTTTTCACGCAGGGTTTTGGATTTGTAACATTCGAGCATAGTATGGACGCTGACAGGGCGAGGGAGAAATTACACGGCACTGTGGTCGAAGGCCGTAAAATAGAGGTACTTGTGCTCAAACCTTTCTTTCCACTTCTCTCTTCTCCTTGTCCTTTTTGTCCCCTATTGATGTATGTGTAAGTGAGAAGTAAGTGCTTGTGTGAGCGACCACAACACCCTATCTTAGCTTTCTTGTGAAATGGCATTCAAAAGTCACCCAACGTTTAAGGTTTGTCTGTGCTTGCAGTTTTCTTAGAACCAACAACAAAATAACTTACAGTAAAGAACAGTAGCAGACTGTTTTTATTTGATGTGCATCATTTAATAAAGATTAGTCTTGCTTCATGCTTAATAAACCTCTCAAAGATTTATGAACTGTATTTTGAAAATGTGAAGCTGCTTTGGATTTTTAGCTGGCCAAAGTGCTCCAAAGAAAAACAGATAAATCACTCTTCTCTCGCCACCACCTTTCCCGTTGAGGATCACATGGAAAATGGAGACGTTCCCAGCTGATTTAGGCTATGTTTACAAAAGACCATATTGAAGGAATATGGATTGCAACAGTTGGCCCCTCTTTTACGCAACTGCTTTTTATGAATAAAAACATTATAGGGTGTCAAAATGATAGTCTGGAGTTATAATTTCTGTCTAAATTCTGGAAGACATTTCTAAATGATGGGATGTACACATGCAAGAGTACATCACATTCATTTTTGAAAAAAAGAACACAGTACCGTTGTTACTTATGCTGCTCGAGAAAATGAGCTTGATAATGTGCCTCGAGTGAGTGTGCATTCACTGTGACCAGTGGCGACACATTGCTGCCATAACTTTCACATTCGGAATATATTAGAAATATGCTTTTGGCTAAAACCAGGAGGATAAGCAGTTGGTACGAGCAATATGGGCCCCTTATGGCATTGTCCCCAAGCGTTTTTGCTACTGCGTGAATGGGAATCTTTTTTGGTAATGTCGTCTGCACGCAAAACATTTGCAAAATGCAGATTTTTAGATAGTTCTCATGCAAATTTAGTCTTAGGGCAAGATGAAAAGGCTAGTAGATGACAAGATTGTCACATATTTCTCTATTTTTGTGCCCAGCGCAAGTTTTGTGCAACAACCTTACTCTGCGTGGAGGCAGGTTGGACCGAGTATTGGTGTTTTTGCAGACATGAGTTGGGCTTCATACTCCCAGCGAAGAAGCAAGTGAAATCAGGTCGATAGTCACAATTTGACTTTTTGGAATTTCTCAAAGGAATTCCTTTTACTGCATTCTTGAGAATATAATACACAAATATTCTGGTAGTATTATCACATGTAGAAAATGGGGGGCGGGAAAGTGATACCAGTTTAAAATACACATTGCAGTGAGTTGGACGATATGCCTCATATTAATTAATAATATAATTATCAATAATAATCCAGCCATCCATCCTTTATCTACTGCTTATCCGGGGTCGGGTCATGGAGGCAACAACTCCAGCAGGGGAGGCCAGATTTCCCTCTTTCAAGCCACGTCTTCAAACTCTTCCAAAGAGTTCACCAGGCATTACAGGCCAGAGTCTTGGTCTCACCAGCGTGACTTGGGACGTCTGTCCTCAGATTCATCTACCGATGGGACATGCCCG
Organism: Idiotropiscis lumnitzeri; assembly: GCF_059441095.1. Lineage (NCBI taxonomy): Eukaryota > Metazoa > Chordata > Actinopteri > Syngnathiformes > Syngnathidae > Idiotropiscis > Idiotropiscis lumnitzeri. Next base: position 13,379,521 of record NC_142405.1, read on the forward strand.
AAAGAGGCATCCAGGAGGCATCCTAATCAGATGCCCGAGCCACCTCATCTGGCATCTCGCGTTACGAGGAGCAGCCTCTTGACACTGAGTTGGTTTCAGATGTCTGAGCTTTTCACTCTATCTCTCGGCCAGACTCCATGCGGAGGAAACTTTCCTTGAATCCAGTATGTTGTTCTTTTGGTCACGACCCACAGCTCAGGACCCTAAGTGAGCATTGGAACATAGATCGACCGGTTAATTGAGAATTTCGCCTTTCGGCTCAAGCTACTCCTTCATCACGGCAGACTGATACAGAATTTGCATCACTGCAGACATTGTTTCGATCCGCCTGTCGAGCTCACACTCCATCTCAAACTGGACCCCCAGAACATCTTGTCTGCTCGTAGAAATTATGTCCGAAAATGTCAAGAACAGAATCTGTGAAAAAGTGTGGTCATGGCGATGTCCAACCCTCGTTGGAAATGAATCCCAATTCCAACAATCAAACTCTGGCATCGGTTGCATAGGGAACCCAATAGAGCTCCCAGATGATCACCTTTGAACACCTTCTCCAAGTTCACAAAACATGCTTGGGCAAAGTCATATTCACTCTCGAGGACTCTGCTGAGGGTGTTGAGCTGCTCCACTGTTCCACGACTGGCACAAAAACCATGCTCTTCCTTCTAAATCTCGGATTCGACTTCCCGATGGACCCTCCTCTCCAGCACCCGTGAATAGACCTTACCAAGGAGCCTAAGGAGTGATCCCCCTTTAATTGGAATACACCTTCCGGACCCCCTTTTTAAAAAAAACATACTACCATCCAGGTTAACCAATCCAGAGACACTGTCCCCGATGTGAATGCAGTGTTTGTCCCAATTACACCCTTCCAGGTCTCACTAACTATGTTCACATGCAGTCAATAACTACTTGAATGCCAGAATATTAACAATAATCTGTACGGCCATGTAAAACCGCAAAATGTTTGAGTCCTCTGCACGCTCTATCCGCAAGGAAATTTGGTCTTTTGAGTACAGGGACTACCTGTACTTGTTTCCATGGCGTCTGGCGCACAACCCACTACAAATACACAAGCAGAAGTAAACAAATGAGGCGAAACACAAATGCAGTACAGAACCACACTATAGGAGTGAGGAAGAAACCAACTACTTTACTGGTGTGGTCAATGACATGAATAGATTAGATTAGAAGATTAGAAATCCCTTTATTGTCATTGTACTCAAGAGTGCAACGAGATTAGAGAGCTCCCCTCTCCAGTGCAATACAACAATAATACAGACAAATATATAAATTAGATAAATAAGAGAGTGCAATGGAAAATAATACTGAAGGGTATATAAAAACACATCACGATGCTGTTCTGCAAGGTAAGGGTGGTCTCGTGTGTGTGTGAGAGTTCAGAACAGAGATGGCTATAATGTCGAAGTAATGCAAGTAGTGGAATTTAAGTCTATTAGCGTCATGATGTCACAGCTTAGAGACGGAGACACCTCTTGATCACAATTACCACATATGCAAGATTCTGCTCATTGACATTGACCACACATTGTCCACATTGGGAGCGTTCGCCAGCAACCCCTCCAATTATGCCAAAAGGGGCAGGTATAGTACTCTGAACTTCTGTTTGACGCATTGGCACATTCAGCCACCAACTCTGAGGCGAGAGGCCACCCTCTTGTCTGCCGGGGTAAACCACAACGTACAAGCGCTGAGCTGGGGGCACTATGTATACCTACAGCGGCTCCATGTCTCTCCTGAGTGGTAGAAAGTAGACTCAACTTTATGCCTGTTGGTCCCAGTTTTGTACAGGTGGTGTATGTGATTTTGGTAGAATTTATCAAGGTGCAGGCGGACTAAGTTTGACTTCTCTGGACGTGTAGTAGATTTTAATATTTTATCCATAAATACGTCAACAGCCTGCATCGAACCCTCTGAATCTTTGTAGAAATCAATTCATTGAACACATCATTATTATTATATACCGTATTTTCCGGACTATAAGCCGCTACTTTTTTCCTAGATTTCGAACCATGCGGCTTTTCTGTGGATTTTTCTTTCACCCGTAGGGGCGCTCGATAGTTCAGAAAATACGCTAAATGAATCTAAATTTTTTTTTCTCTTGGGTCTGTTCTGTATTAATTAGCAAAGTTGTTGCAGTGTTAAAAGGCACTGTTTTAACAATCTGTTTATGTACCTTTATGTGCATTTAGAGTACAAAATCATTCTGTACATGCAGTAAACAACATTTTTTTCAACAAAGAAAAATGTAGCTTATAGCCTGGTACTGCTTGTTTGTTTTTTTTTTGTTTTTTGTTTGTTTTGTTTTTTTTTAGGGATTTGTTGTGCCTTATATACAGTCAGGGAAATATGGTAGTCACCTTATAATAGGGTCACAAGTATTTTTTTTTTCAAAACATGAAAAACTGAACCAATTACTGATTGCATTATATTAAAATATATTTCATTTCATGTGACGAATTGAATGATCTGTGTCACTAAGGATGCAGCCGATTTTTAGCAAAGGCAGCCAGCATCATTTGGAGCTGTTTAAGACCAAAATGTTTTGATGAAAATTATATTTAGTCCATTTTGTTTTTTTTTTTAAAGGTGGCAGTATTTTTAAAATCACCACCCATGGAGGTCTGCTTGCAGTTACTTATCAACATCCTTTGCACTCTTTGATCTCCCGCATGGACTCCAGAAAAAAAAATTGTCATTTTGCCATGTCAAAGATGTGTGCCTCTCATCTACTAAATTTAAACTGACCGAAAGGAGCCTGTTCCATTGGCCGCAAAGCGAGTCGGCTGCGTTCACGCCCATAAACCCTCTGTTTCCAACTGTGGCCGTCTGCGAAAATACCAAAACAAAGGAAACCCCACCTTTGCGCACAGTAGCACCACGCTTTGCACCAGACTTGTGCTGGACACAAATATAGAGAGCCCTTTATCTTTCCTTCCTATCCTGTGACCCACACATAGATGCTTTGACCCAATGGCTGATTTTACCTTTCAAATTAATGTGCATATGATTAATGTGTCTTGGGAATCTAACATGTTAATATGAAGTGATGAATCAGTACATGCCATCCAAATTTAATCCATCTTTCCAACCTTTCTGGAGAATAATTTAGATATATTTTTTGTTCATTAGCTTTAGTCCCTTTACAAAAAGTATGCATGCATCAGAAAAACAATTCTAACCAAAATTAAATATTGCAAATCGAGGCAACCTATACGTGTTGTTGTGTGCTAACATAACATCCAGTTTTACCTGAAACAGCTTAGGAATCTGTGGATATTGGAAGGGTATACATATACTTACTTTAGGCTATCAATGTTTAATTGATTCAAGAAAACTTTGATGCGTTTAATGTTGTAGGTGTTCAAAGATAATTTAATGTTTATATTGGCACGTAATTTTGTTTAACCGAGTTAATATTTTCGAGTCTTTTAAGACCTATTTTTACAGTGTATTCATAGGTGGAATTTAGCACCTCTTAGCATCTTTCTGAAACAATCTGAGTCAGCGTTACTATTTTATTGGAAGTGTTAAAATTCACTGCAGGGCAGACATGTTGTACCATTTACACAAGCAGAGATGGAATTAATACACAAAAAGTCAAAAGCAGGGGTGCTCAAGCCCGGTCCTCGAGAGCCCCTATATAGCTTGCTTTTAGATGTCTCCCTCCTCCATCACATCTTATTCAAATGATTATCAGGCTTCTGCAAAGCTTGCTGATGATGAGCTGATCATTGGAATCAGGTGTGTTGGAGGATGGAGACCTCTGTATAGGAGCTCTCAAGGATCGGACTTGGTCTATTTATTTCATCAGTATGCATGTATAACACCTCTCAAAACACTACAGCTTCTTAACGCCACGGCAAAAATCATAATGTAGTTGAATATTTGAGTGTCACTACAAACTTGTTTATACTGAGAGCCAGTTTATCTGTCAGTTCGCAGAATACCACAATGAGTCACTTCCTTCCTAGAGTTTGTTACATTTGCAAAATATAATCATGTATAAGGTACGGGGTTTAAAAGGGTCTTGTCTGTGAACTAAGCTCGCCTTATATGACTTGTCAACAGCAAATCGCGCTGGCACTCCAAGTGCTCTCATTGCTACAAGGAAAAGTTTAACTATTTTTTTTAAACCATATTTTCATTATGTCCTGTTTTTACTTTAATTTATTCCATGGTAAAAACAAATAAATGCAGTTTTATTGTCTTAACTTAACTTAAAGGGGATGTTAGCCATTTTTAGCCTCTCTTTACTTTACTATTTGTTACCGACCAAAGTCGTGGCCCTCACAAACATGCGCAAGCATGATTCACAAAGATGGCTACTAATAATGACATGCAATTATGAAAATGTGCAGTTGTGATAGATCGTCAGCGAATGTTGTCCAGCTTGAACAAAATAGCAGCGCTAGCAACACTAAGCCACCATTAGCAGTGTAACTAAGCCAACGTTAGCCACAGCTACTACTTTGGTAGCATGAGTTAATTGTAATAGAGTGTTACTATAACACAAAATTTATTGGTGTTGTTATTTTTTTAGAGATTGTAAAATCAATTAAAAATTTGGAAAGTTGAAAAACATACCCGTCGAGCTGCATAGTTGCCAATTCTGCGTATTTTTAAAATCTTCTCATTAGCCTTATTTCGCTTCGGTCTTCTTCTCTTTGTTAGTCTTGCCCATTTTTTAGCGAGAGGAATTTTTTTTCCAGATAAATATTCCAAAATAGTATAGATATGTGCCAGTGACAGGAGAGTGCCCAAAAGTGCGACAAGTCATTGACATCTTGTCAGTCACGCCTGGTTCATCAAGCTGACTTTAGCAGGCACGTGACTGATGCCAGGTTTGCATGGGGCCATGTATTTGATTAGAAAGAATCCAAATGACCAAACGGAATAAAAATGCTCGATATAAACACCTATCATCAATCAGAATAAAAAAGCTAAATCCAAATGGAATTTTATTCGGATTCATAGTGGTTGCATATTCCTTTTGCCAATCCGAACGACCGTCATGTAAAGAGTTCAATTGCAGGCTGCATTCGGTCTGGTCATGATATGTCTTGACAAGCATCCGTAGTAACATTGTCATATACGCAACTTAAAATGGCAACTTAATCTTCTTGTTTTAAAGTGCTGGTAACTTGTTTTTACCAAGGTGTTGTTTTAATAAAAGTTTTAAAACAATCACGAATTCTGTGCTAAATAACTATAATCAAAAACAAGCCAGACTTAATTCCTAAAAATTATATAATATTGTCACCCATAAATTTACGATACTGAATTATAACTCATTTTAGATGTAAAATTGTTGAACAATTACTCTTGTCCGCACCACTTGAGGAAGCCACCATAGAACTTGCAGAATCACTGTTTTAAGTCATCACGTCACAAGTCAAGTCCCGAGTCAAATCTCAAGTATTTTATATTTTGTCACGACACAAGTCATCAGAGCAGTGATTAGAGTCCACTCATGTCCACGCCACAATGACTCAAGTCCCCATGACTACTCGCCGTCTATCTAATTAAAATGCTCACAAGAGTATCTTAAGTGCAACATCATATGTGCGCCTTGCAAACATGACTCTTGGGCTTGTGCAATTTTTTCCTGACGTTAACTAAGGCAGAAAATAATGGATGGCTCATTTTAGATTTTTTTTTAGATTTTAAACAAGCACCACGTGTTTAAGGATCACACTGGCATGTTTAACATCAGAACAACGATGCCCAGTAACATTAGCATACTGTACATCTAAACTTTGCAACCCAATTGTGAAAATATTTGTTACGTGACGTCTTGCGTGGCAAAGCTATGACCTCCATATTGAGTGCCAAGACGTTGTCAAATGCACACACAGAAGAGCATTATGTCACCAAGGAAACACTTCCGGTGTACAGTACATATTTCAAATGTTGTATATTCATGTCATTAACCCGCGCCACGGCTCCCTTGGCTTCTTGCCTCGCAAGAGGAGTCCACGTTACCGGAGTGAGGCCAAGAGCTTGCCCAAGGACGACCCGACCAAGCCCGTCCACCTGACGGCCTTCCTGGGCTACCAGGCCGGCATGACTCACATCGTCCGCGAAGTGGACAGACCTGGATCAAAGGTCAACATGAAAGAGGTGGTGGAGAGAGGCCGTCACCATTGTGCAGACTCTTCCGATGATTGTGGTTAGTGTGGTGGGCTGTGTGAGCACCCCTCACGGACTGCGCTCCTTCAAGACCGTTTTTGCTGAGCACATCAGCGACGAGTGGCGCTTTTACAAAACCCAGTCCAAGAAGAAGGCCATCACCAAGTACAGCAAGAAGTGACAGGATGATGACGGCAAGATGCAGCTGGGGAAGGACTTTGCCGCCATGAGGAAGTACTGCCAAGTCATTCGCATCATCGCTCACACGCAGATGCGTCTGCTGCCGCTGAAGCAGAAGAAGTCGCACCTGATGGAGGTGAAGCTAAATGGCGGCTTCATCGCCAACAAGGTGGACTGGGCCTGCGCGAAGCTGGAGCAGGCCGTGCCTGTCGCCAACGTCTTCACTCAGGAATGAGATGATTGACGTCATCAGGGTCACCAAGGGACATGGATACAAAGGTGTAACCAGCCGTTGGCACACCAAGAAGTTGCCTGCTGACTTTTTAACTTCAGCTTATAACTGTCCTGAAGTTGTGCCAGGTTGTTAACAGTCAGACGTAGACGCATCTCTTCAAGTAGCCTTGGTCCAAGTGTTTGATGCGGACCAGGGTTTTGAGTATTGATGAAACGAACACTCTAAATTTCTTCTTCTTAAATATGAATACACTCTTAATTTATTACTACTAGCTACTGGTTTGAATTAGGCACATAGATATTTCCAATACTCTCACGCAGCCCATTTGTTTTTTAGAAATGAATGATGTCTTTTGGTCTCAGCTGACAACACTCATCAAGGGAAAAACAGGAAAGAAAATGATGCTTGAAAAACAAAAACAGTGGAGAGCTGAAAGAGAGAGTTTGTGCCGTGGAATGATTGCAAAGTTTTCTGAGCCACCTGAATACGATGATGCTTATTCCTTTCTCATCCCCTCCTTCCCCCACCATCCTTCCAATGGTAGCTTGTTTAGGGCCCCATCCAACAAAGTTACAACGGTAACAGTAGACAAACAAGTGGGCGGGGCCAAAAGGTTTGGGAATGGTAAGTGTGGGCGAGCGAGCCATTCTGCCAGCATTTCCTCTCTCTCTTCCTCTCTTTGAACGTTTGCAACACTAAATCTCACGTGGCATTTCTTTTTGAATTGTGGTTGGGTTGATGCTGTATATTGACATATTTTCTTAAGTGACAACGTACATGTCCATCCACTAAGTGTTCTCCTGGAATTGCGTGTCCAAGCGATACTGACTGAGACATGATTCATTTGCACATCTATCGGAGATTGTTGGAAAATAAGTTGTGAATTTTGGTTTGAGGATGATGCACCCGCATTTTAATTTTCCCTGTTAACTTTGATTTAAATTTTGGAATGAGTTGAATGGTTGATTGATTGACTTGATTACAGTATCTATGTTCTTTGGAGTTTTAATTCTTTTGATTTTTAATGCAAGTAGAAAGGCTGTTGTCCAAGTGTGAATGCATTTTAGTGCTTTCATCACAATGATGTCATTTTCCAAGATTGACTGGATGTTGCATAATGCTTCCGGCATATTTTCTTCCTCCTCGCCCCTAATGACATTTCTTTTTTTTTTTGTTTTGTTCCTTATTCTTTTTACCCCACGGTCCTTTGCATGCATCTGTGATCACAAAACAAAATAAGCCAAATCGCCTTTATGCATCTGTGTTTTTCCTTTACTTTTGTCTTTATACTTACTGAAATGTCACTCTAAGTTGAGCGCATGTTTAAAATAATAGAAAATATGCAAATGGGAAGGAAAGGTGATTTTTTTATTTTATTTTTGGGATGCATTTTTACTCAGTGTTTCTGAATGCAACTGTGAAAACACAGAAATGACATGAATGTTTGACATGATACAGTGTGCTGCTTCCATTTTGAAATGTTTCTTTGCTCACAACACAAGGGGACAATGCATGCAGACCTTCAGAAGCTGTTATTTACAGCTATGCGACTGTCATAACTCATGAAATTTTCTCTCTACCTGCTGTAGGTCAACAATGCAACAGCCCGAGTAATGACAAATAAGAAGACTGTCAACCCATATGCAAATGGTAAGGTTACCTAATTGCGCACATACTTACATAAATATGTTAAAGCACCTACTGTAGGTGGGCAGCATTGTGTTTGGACTGACGAGGATACAATGCCTCATCAACTAAAGCAGGTCATTTTAAATACAGTGTACATGGGGGAAAAAACTGGTGGGGCATTTACGGTGCATATTTAAACAAACTTTCATTCCAATTCAAATTTGAATACAAATAGAGAAAATGATTGTGGTGGTTCAGTGAACCGTGTGGAGGGAAAACAGGACCCAAGAGCAACCGGGGTGAGGTGAAGAGGTTTTATTGAGAAGAGAGGCAGGGGAGCAGCGAGATCGGGACCCGGGAGTAGGGAGCTGGGGGTGGAGCGGCGCGGCGGGTCCGTCGAGGCTGCGGGAGCGAGGATCGGCGGGCAGGTGGCGAGGCAGCGGGAGCTGGATGCGGGAGGTGGGCAGGTGGCGAGGCGGCGGAAGCGGCGCGAGGAGGGCAGGTAGGCAAGGTGATCGGCGTCGTGGGGGAGACGCAGACGAGGCGGCAGGAGCGGGAAGCGGCAGGCAGGCATGGTCGGAGCGGGCAAGGCGCAGACGGTGATCCGGAACTCGGAGGTGGGCAGCGGGGGCCCGGGCTCGGACGGGCGCTGGACGGCTGGAGGAGGAACACGAAAACACAGGAGTCAAACAGGAGCGAGCGTCAAGGCGATCTGGCGAGAACGAAACGAGCGAAGACATGAGTCAATACCACGTTAGGTCACGGGATAATCCGGCGTCTGGCTCCTGGCGACGCTGGGTTTTATACAGGTGTTGATTAACGCTGATGGGTAGCAGGTGCGCAGGAGCCGACGCCTTCTCAAGCCGGGGGCGTGCCTGGATGGAAACCGCCGGAGACCTGAAAACAACAATAACTCGCCAGCCAGGCCCCCCCAAACCCGAACCACCACAATGATGACTACTTTTTTAGTCTATCAATCCATCCATCAATTTTTTTCTGTCAGGAGGCATCCAAACGAGATTGTTAATCCTTTTAATGAGGAGAATCAGCTCTTCTACTCGGATACTCTCCCGGTTGGCCATTCTTCTCATGATATCTGTAATGAAGAGCCTGGAGACTCAAGTTGAGTTGAGTTTGCAGCAAACTCATTTTAGCCCCTTGTATGTGTGATCTTGTTTTTTTTTTCTTGGTCACGAGCCACAGTTCGTGACCATATGTGATGTTTATTTATTTTTTAATTCGCGAGGGAAAATCAAGTGCCTTTTTGTCTTTTGGAAAGGGCATAGATTTCCTCCTCGTGCCTTGATTGAATGACCTTCACGACCATTGGTCCTTGTTTGCCATACTCCTTTTCGTTGATCAAGCCTATGTACTCGTCCCAATCTTTTGGTCATCTTCCTCTCTGTGATGCCAAGTTGCTCTTGTCAAAAAATTCAGTCATGGTTCTAAGCAATAATGTAAATGTTTGCTTCTTCAATGCCCATAAAAAGCATCTTATTCTGCTTGCTCCTACAGCTGTGCTCCAAAACTGCCGTTTCAAGTTTCTCATTTTAACTTGCCAATGTAGTAGTTGAAAAATGCAAAATGCTGACTTACTTTTTAACACTCATTTGCTCTATTTCTATTTCTTCCATTTCCGCATTGTTATACTCCAAAGTCTTAATAACTATAATAACTGAATAGTTATTTTAAGTTGATGTGCCAGATTCTGGATTGTACAATTTTTTGAGCTGTAGAAGCAAATGTTTCATCTTGTCCTAGTTGCTTTTCCACCCCATCACTTGATGGAAGCTGGTCACAAGTGGACTTGGAGTCTCTTGTCACAAAACTTTCCCATAATTGGTTCGACCATTGGCGTCGTGTCTTCTTGCCATTTAACGGAGAACCACTTTTCGGAATTACAACTGTTTTCACAACAAAGATTTATATATTTTTTTACCGTTAAACTGAGCATTTATATTTGTATCCTACATGGTAGCTCGAGACTCAGTGAGAGACATTCTCAGCTTACGTTTGCCACGGAAGCTATCTTGTCAGTTAAAATTGATTTTAAACAAAGCAATGTTTGTTGTGATGTGAGAGATTCACGGTAGGAATTTTGAGCCATCTGTCTATTTTTATATAGCTTTGACTTTGAATTGAAAAGATGGAGATATCGGCGGGTCTCCTCACACAGGCGGAAGGCGAAGCAGGCATACATTGTTGTTGTTGTTAGTTGTTCTGTGTGCTGGTCTGCATTCTATATGCGTGGTCACAAAAAAACCCCCAAAAAAACAAACACAATTTGCATGCCATCTGATTTTTTTTTAGAAAAAAGAATGTAGAAGAATACAACCAGAACTGTAATTAATTATTATTCCAGCATTAAAATGAAAAAATCATGAACATTTTGTCAAATGTATTTTAACCTCATCCAGGTGTTATTTTTAAAAATCAAATATGGCGCTTCAGCACCAAAATTTGCCCACCCCTGGCGTATACTAAACCCTACCTTTTTTAGATAACACTTAACAGATTGTTCATATACAAACGTCAGTGCTACGGCGGATGATGTCAAGTGACGTGGAGTCAAAGTAGAACTGATGTCATGGGCGATTTTATAGGGTGGCAGCTGCCACCTTTATCAAGTGTTTTACCACCGCAGTTGCTACCCTTGTATCCTCAACAAAATCCATCCATCCATCCATTATCTGTTCCACTTCTCCTAACAATGGCCGCTCAAATGCTGGAGCCTAATACCAGCTATCTTTGGGTGGTAGGCGGGGTACACCCTGAATTGTTTGCCAGACAATCGCAGGACACACATAGGCGAACAACCATCCGCGCTCAAAGTAATATATATCAAAGCAATTTAGAGTGTCCCATCAACCTGCCATGCATGTTTTTGGAATGTGGGAGGAAACCAGAGTACCCGGAGGAAAACCACGCAGGCACGGGGAGAACATGTAAACTCCTCACAGGAAGGCCAGCGCCGGAATTGAACCCACAACCTCTGCACTGTGAGGCTATCGTGCTAACCAGTCCCCACCGTGCCCTCAACGAAACCTATAAACACCAAATACAAAGTTGTATTATAAGTGCTCCTTATATTGTCTCCATAATGTCTATAAACAGTCTTTTGCATTTACTCCCACTACAACTATTAAGTAAAGTGCATTTTTATCATCCCAGGCTTACTGCAGTCAAGTGTGTTTAATATATGTATAGTTGCTCTATTCAGGGTTTAATATGTTCAAATGGATGATAAAATGAGGTGACACACACGGAACCCTATTTTACTACCTTAAACACTATGCCACGTGACGTTTTTTTCATGTCACTCGACATCGTGCTTTGTGCAAAGGCGTGTCACATCACAGACACATATGCATTCATATTAGAAGTTGCATTAGTTTTTGTAATGTGAATGAGTACTAAAAGATCGGATTTAGCAAAAAAATGCAAATTTTACTCATCTGATTTCAATGTCTTCTCCATTTAAATCAATACCTGAGAGGGTTGAAATATGTTTTGAAATATTTCTTTTCGTATTTATAGATACTTTCATAGTATTCAGACTGCTAGTATGCATATATAGTAGTTGTAGTACTATTGTCTTTATTCTCTTTCATTTTTGTTTGTACATACCTTAAGAAATTCAGGCTGTAAGATAATGATAGTTGTGTAAGATCAGTTGCTTGCCGGTGCGATAAGCGGCTATCCCATTAGTCAATTCTATTAGTCGACTAATTGCAACTACTATCGGTGACTAGTCAATTAGCAAAATAATCATTTGTGGGATATACAGTGCTGCGGCTGATGATGTCAAGTGACGTGGAGTCAAAGTTGAACTGAGAATTGGACATAGATTAGGCTAGTGCCCAACATAAAATGTGTTTTTCACGTGATATGGAACTTGGATCAAAACTGAATTAAAAATGTGTGTGTGTGTGCACGTACATGTGTTTGCATAAGTGTGTGTTTGGGGGTTATAAGCTCCACCCTCTCAACTGAATCGCCTCATATCTTCTAGCCACCCGAGTTAAAAGTCTCAATAACTGCCTGTGATGGAATTCTAGCTGAAGCGTGTTGAGTGAACAGGACAGTACTTGTAAAAGTCCCCAAATTCTTGCATGCCGATTTTTCAGAGATGTGAGAATGTCTGATATGCCTTATTATATACCAGCCATTTCAAAATCTTTAGTTTACGAATACCATTCCAGAAATATTGCAATTAGTGACGTGCAAGACACTACTGAAACTGGTCACATTAAACCACTGGCTCATTTTTATTATCTTTGTGTCTCTATTTGTCTTTTCAGGCTGGAAGTTGAATCCAGTGGTCAGTGCTGTCTACAGCCCAGAATTCTATGCAGGTAAATGCTTTTCTCTATTTGTCTGCACTTTTCTTCCTTCTTCTCTTTCGACTTCTTCATACTCTTGTTTTTTTCAGTATGTTCTACATTTTTTTTCTTCTCGTCCGTCTCTTTTGAACCTTTTTCACCTCTTCCTCCTCTGCTTTCCTCCTAAGCAACATGCAACCAGGCAAATTCTTTTTATAGAATGAGAACTGTGCTGATTTGTGCAAATATAACAACAGACTCTCATCTCTGCTGAAGAACAAACACACACTTTGCTACTCCCCCCAACACTTACGTCCTATTTCATTGTCATTCAGGCTTTCTCCTCCCACACCTTCATTAATGATTGTCATTAAAGTGAAAAAATACCAGGATTCTGAGAACCTCCGAAAATAAGATTACAGATCTCTGAGTAAAAATCAAGGCCAAGGGGAAAGGAAATCTGATTGCCTGTTGTTCCACAGGACATTAAAATACAGTACCTGTATATGAAATACTTTTTCAATCAATATTTTCTATTTCCCTGTTGGAGTCATTATATAAATCACCCTGTACTCTTTTAATCACAAAATTGCTTTGCATTGATTCCCTTTGTCTCACATTTGAAGCATCTAAAATACCAATTAGAGTGTCATTGTTGGTGAATATGTCCACATGGATAACAGATGCAGTCGTTTTAAGTTATTAGTCCAGTCAAATTAACTTGATATGTCACTGTGAGGGCATAACATTGCACACAATGCTACATGAAGGGAATTGTTTTCCACTCTTAGACTGCATGATTCATGTGAAATATGCACAATTCTTGAGGCTTTTTCAAATGTCCCACTCATCAGTATGTTTATCTTTTTTTGGTACAGAACCACTACATAAAAGAGCAGTGACGGGCCGTGCATTTCACACATGGGCCTTCAGTGAAGACCTACTTAGTCCTACTTGAATAAATACCTCTCATAACACCATCATTTATGACACCACAGCTGGACAAATAATGTACAGAAACACACGTACACAGTACTGAGTGAGTATTGGACGACCTAGCTTCTCTTGAACGGTCCGTCTTGAAAATGGCCTTGCAAGTATATCTGCAATTAAATACACACTTTTCCCTCCTACGGCCATTATGGTTTAAAAAAGCAAGAATATATTTTAGATTTTCGAAAAGTTGCCAGTTACGACTTTATGGTGTGTTGGTTCCGCATAGCGCTGCCCCCTCATGTGAATATCCAATCAGAAAACACGTTCATCACCTTCAGCGTCGGGCCAGCGAGAAGGCTCTCTCTAACCAATTTGTGATCTGATTGGCTGATCGCAACTGTCTATCACGGACGAATAGTGCGCTGGTATTATGAAATCTGCCTGGCAACACAAGCTAGTTGAATTCTGATTGGAAAAAACTCCAAGCAACAAATGCAACTCTAGAATATAATATGGCAAAAAAATATGAATAATATGATCATGATTTCTTGATTATGTTAGGCCGTGATGGCCTTGACCATCCACCACTGTAAAAGACGAACTCCATAAATGTACAAATATCCATCCATCAGCTATAAACAAGTGATTGATTTAAATCAGATTTTGGACTGACTTGTTTTTCTAAATGATTCGTATATGTGGCAGATTTGGTAAATTAACACACAAAATCCAGAGTTAGAATTATCATTAGTATTGTTTACTTCTTTGTCATTTTTAATCAGTGTTTCTGTGGAAATTAGTGAAGCCATTGTGGATAAGTAGGACCTATTTATATCGATGTGACCATGAAAGAGGTGTATGCTTGCTCCCATTTCCTTATAAAATGGATCTCAAACACCAAGAAAGGAGGAATCATACAGAATGAATGGACTTTAAAGAACACTGTTTCCAACATGAGGTGGTCTTAGCAAGTGATGCATTAGTTACCCGTTCTTGATCTTGTCTTGGCTTTCCTGTTTGCAATGCAGTATATGTTTACTTCATCTTTTGTTGATGTTTTTTTTTCCCTTCATTTCAGTGGTTTGCCAGCAATCATATTCTGAACAATATGAGTTAACTGCTCTGCTTTTCAAATTATTTATTATATGAGTCATTTTCAAATTTATTGATTGAAAATTTTAAACATTCATAGTAAATCTTTATGTCTCAATCTAATCACATGAAACAGGAGCCAATCAAATGTTTGTTTTTTTAGCTGATTGGGGATCTGGTCAACCAGATAGGTTTTCTTAATTTTCAGATTATTCAAATAATCCAAAATGATAAATATCTATGTTGCATTTAGTTTTTTTGGGACGGGCTTTTATCAGCATGGCAATAAAAGCCACACCCACGTACCAGCTTTGTCTTTTAACAGGTCTCTCCCTCTGCGCTGAAGCACAATGTAAATTGTTTGGAACAACAAGGAGACACAAGCGATGTGTAAATAGGGTGAACCAGAAGTTACTTCTAAAATATCCTGAGTCTGCCTTGCCCGATCAAACAGCCTCACTGACAAGAGTGGAGAGAGCGGTCGACCGGTTAGCAATTGATGTACAAACGACGTAACTTCAAGAAGTTTAACAAATTTGAATTATTTGGTGTCACGCAAGCTTGTTAGCTCCTCACTGGCAGCATTTACCAAGGTCATAATAGCCGCGTGGACTTGTTATTATAGCCTGCACTCACCAATACATAA
This sequence comes from Idiotropiscis lumnitzeri, assembly GCF_059441095.1. Taxonomy (NCBI): domain Eukaryota; kingdom Metazoa; phylum Chordata; class Actinopteri; order Syngnathiformes; family Syngnathidae; genus Idiotropiscis; species Idiotropiscis lumnitzeri. The sequence continues at coordinate 13,394,711 of NC_142405.1, forward strand.
CAATGTACAAAGTAAGTAGTTTACCATTAGATAAATCAAATGCACTCAATCAGAGGCGTCCCTCATTTTTGTTAATGCTTATTTGTATAGCCCTTTTCCCCAAATTAGGGCCATTTGTCTCCAGGAATTAAAATGTATAATTCACAAACCAATAATATCGCAATACATTGTCATACAGCGTCCTGCTCACACTATGCCTCTCACGTTTGCCCGTGAAAATCAGACAAAGAAAAGGGGAGTCTGTCTTGCAATACGATACATTGGGCCATGATATGAATTTGCAGGTACTTAACTATAAAGGTGACAACAGAGACCCCCATGCTCTCTCTCGTTCTCCAGCTCTTGACCTCAACACTTGCCCGGCATTTTTCAAAGACGCGGCTCAAACTTGCCGTTTTCCTTCTCGCGCTGTATTCAACACTGATCGGCCTCATTTTTTTCCTTTGTGGTCGCTCAGCTACCTGTTCAGACACTCAGCCATCGCGAAGCGATAGGCTCCATCGTTTGCATGTACTGGAGTGTGACATTGAACAGATTTTAGGCAAATCATTAATAAAAAAATAGAGAAGAGGAGTGGCCCCAAAGAAGAACTCTGGGGTACGCACCTCTCATTGATGATAAAAACAGACAGACTGCCCTGGAAAGAAAGTCACCGCTGTCTGTAGTGAAAATATGGGTTAAACCAGAGTAAGGCCACGCTTGCTAGGCCAATAGCATATCATTTGCCAGTGTGTAGATTGACCACGTGAAAGGCCTCAGTAAGCCAGACAAATACAGCAGCAACAGACATGCTTGTCAAAAGAAATAATTCATTTGTAAATTGGAGTAAAGCATTATGAAAAAGACTCACAAATCATTTCATATATATATATTTATAATGAACAATCGCGTTTTAGTCCCAAATGTGTGCGAAAATCAAAGACATACTAATACAATGTGGTAATATCAGGGTGACTCTCATGGTTGCCAGGGCATGAGGTCTTTAAATCAAGGTGACAAAAGATGAATAGGTACAATTACTCTTTTCCTTCATTCTCTTTGAGAAACTCTTGTCCTTTGGCCCAAACCTTCCATTTTTCATTAGGTCAATGAATGCTTCACTGTTTCTATTACCATTTCATTAGATCTCCCTTTTGAAGAGTTGCATAATTAGGCAAGGAAATCATTTCTCAATCTTCCTCTTCACCTTCTCTCGTCTCGCTTTCAAATTACACCTGGTGTCAGTTTTCCCCATTTAGATTAAAGATAAGTTAATAACCGTAACACTACACCTGTAACATTACACATCATATCAATTAATTTCCCTACTCTGTGTACTCTACTTTGATATTGATTTGATATTGATGATTTCCCCTAGCCACGTTTGTTCCTCGTTATTGCTAAAAAAAAAAAGAAATTGAAGAAATTGCTCTTTGATATATTGAGTGAACTGCAAAGTGCAAAAATAGTCATACCTGTCCAGAGCCAGGCATGCAAATGTAATTTATATTATCAGAGTGAAGTAAAAATCAGTGTTATCTTAGTTATAATGAACTTATTTAAATATATGGCTAACATGATAGGCCAGGGGTGTCAAACTCTTTGTGGACGGGCCACATCGTAGTTATGGTTTCCCACAAGAGCCGTTATGACTGTGAACCCATATAAATGCATGATCACCTTACGTTCTCACATTCATACAACAAATTGATGAAAAAGGCAATTTTGAAATCAGAAGCCACTAAGTAATTGTTTGCTCAACAATTTTTCAATTTATTTTAAAAGGGAGGATTGGTAACAAATAAAAGGCAATATCTTAAATCTCAATGTTGTTAAAAGTGAAGAAAATGTGCTGGAAACAGGAAGTTGACACACATGATTTGCCCTTCGTGGGCCACATAAAATGTCTCTTTTCCATGAGACAAAGAGAAAGCAAACATACATTTCAAAACGACTTCATGTAGTGTAGACCACCAGTACAGCTTCATTTACAAATTGAAGGAGCCCATGTTTTTATATTCTGTTTAAAATAAATCAAATAAAATACATTTAATTTGAATAATGTGCCTATTTTGACAAGATAGCATTAAAACAAATAAAAACAAATGATTTAATACACGACTCACAATTATGATTGAATTTAGTTATCGCAATCAATTGGTGCCCTGCACTTGTTCTCTTCAACGAGCCGGTCCCATCTAAAAAAAAAAAAAACTCCAAAAGCGTCTCTTTTGATGTTGGCTGGGAACATTTTTGAAGCAGAATCTCTCCTTGCAGGTTATGTTGAGCATATCAAGGAAAAACAATCTGATAGCACAGATATTCTTCACCAATAAATATCAATTTAAATTGCCCACTCACAGCGTCTCTTTGATCAACTCAATAAAATGTTTTGTTGAGTCTGTTTTTGAAGCCACCTACGGTGATGGAAAACCTCTGCTCAAGATGATTAAAATCATAAGCACCATTCAGGGGGTGATTTGTCTGATTGGAGTGCTGAGCCTTCGTGTCAATACAGGTGTATGCCGAAGCTGGAGTTGAAAAAAATAAAATAAAATAAAGAATCAAAATAGAAAGAAAGCTGTGACAGTGTAAATTTGAATTGATATTCAAATGTAATATGATGTTGCACCTTCCAGCCGGTGACAGAAAATAGCTTCTTAAGTCGATAGGATGACGTGATTTGTTACGGATCACTCATATTTTTTGATTGCTCCACCCAAAGTTTGTATCTGGTTTGACGGTGTGTAAATGTCTGACCTAAGTCGATGGTCGAATCTGTGCAGCCAGAACAGTGTGCACCTGTGACATGTGTGCATTTTTCTCCAGTGCCAGGTTTTCCCTACCCAGCAGCCAGTGCAGCAGCAGCAGCAGCCGCGGCATACAGAGGAACCCACCTACGAGGTCGAGGACGAACAGTCTTCAACACATTCAGGGCGGCTGCGCCACCTCCTCACATTCCAGCGTATGGAGGGTGAGCATTTCTTTCAGTTCACTTCATTTTTTTATCTCCCTTTGGTTGAATGTTTTGTTTTTTTCTTGTTTCACTCAAATGGCAAGTCCTGAATCTCGGTGCTCGGAGGCAGCAAAGCAGTGCATGCGAGCTTTGCCTCACAGTGATAACCAACTCCCCCACTTCCATAGCATGCTGATTTAACCAAGAGGCATGCTCCAAGACTTGCTTTTCATGGAGTCATGGAAGATTACTGTCAACTTGGCTTTGGACTGTGGCGTGATTGAGTAAAATGTCAGAATGGGACGTCATCAACTATTCTTTTACAAATTCATCCATTTACTAAAATGAAATAAAACATCTCCCAAGGCCCAACAACTCTTGCAGACTCTTTGTTGCTCGAAGCCCTGAAGAGCTGTGTTGTTGTGGTCAGTCAGATGAAATTTTCTACCATTCTACCATGGTCTGTTTTTTTTTTTTCTCTTTATAACTGCAAGCCAATGGGCATCAAGGAAGCTGGCTGGGATTCTAATTAAAGATGAGGGTTAGAAATTACTTGTATATCCCCATGAGGATAGATGTTTCCATTGCTCAATGTTTTTGATTAGCATAACAACAACTTGTATATCGTATTGAACACCTGCAACAACTCTCTAATTCATTTGGATGGTTTCTTAATAATGGGATTCAAAGAGGTCTTGTCCAGCACAATGTATTCAAGACATCATAATGTAGAGCTTGCAAACAATGATGTGTAATGAACTGCCACTTTTGTCGTATCAGTGCCTAAGTCACCAAACGATGTTAAATAAAATGAGTGTACAAGGGTCTGATTTACCAAAGGTTTGCGTCTGCAACAATGGGCACGAACTTGATTGCTGACGGAAATAGATAGAACGTTGTAGCTGATCCACAAACTGAGTGCTCTCAGCATTGCACCTGCAAAATACTCAAAATTCCCATGCAGCTCATTTTGATAAAATAAATTAATTTAGCACTAATGATTCCAATACTTTATATATATATATATATATATATATATATATATATATATATATATATATATATATGTATATATATATATATAAGACATTATTATATTATTATTATATTAGGGCTGTAAAAAAAGTGTCAACTCAAGATAATTTTTTTTTTAAAAATCACGCAATTAACTACATTTTAACACAGTTAACTCAGTACTTCAAAAATGTATTTGCGTATCTTGCAAAGACATATTCAAACACTGTACCATATTTGCCGTATATCTTTACCACATCATCTCAGAACAAAATACCCTGCTTAAGTTACCACTGGGCTTTGCAAACCAACACTGCCGGAGTGTGGTGCTTACAACTAAATGCACCGTATAAGTTTTAAGAATTGTTTCAATGGATAAAAGAAAGCTTTCATTAATTTAAAATACACTTCATATTTGGTGATTTTGCTTTAAATACAATATATTATTCAAGTAAATACATGTCAAAAGCTTCTCAAAAATAGTAGTAGAAAAAATGTGATTAATCACAATTAATTAATTGCGATTAATAAGTTAAAAACATGTAATCGTTTGACAGCACTAAATGTCTCACATCTCTTCTTACACATAAAATGATCATGAAATAAATCTCTGTCATTACCATCTCTCCCGCGGTAGAGTCATGCGCAGACGCTTTTTTAGGGGGGTGGGCACAATTTATATGAATAATGCCGGAGGCTCGAGTCCCGAATGTTAACAAGATAGCGGCTGGCGGGCGGGGGACTGACCGCCAAAAAAGGGTCAAGTGCCCGGCTCCGACTTACACGTGGACTTGACACTTACAAAATGTTTCATGGTCAGACCCATCAATGCTACCACAAGTGTAAAAGCCTCTTTTCATCACAGCTGTCTCCAACACTTTCACACACCTGTTGCCATTAGTGCCTGTAATCTGTTAAAAGTGTGTAAAGAGGCACTTTAGTAGGATTTTAGTTAACAAGGCCCGAACTGTCCAGGTCAAAAATATAAGCACTGTAATAGTCTAATAATAAGTCTGAATAAGCTTGATTGTATCTGGGTCCCAATTCGGTCTGAGATCCTCCTATAGATATTTAAAAAATATATATATTTTTCTGAGAGCTTTTTGTAAATCCACAGGCAATTTGACATAGGAGTTGAAGGGAAAAATGATGCAATAACACAATCGCAAAAGAGAAATGGTACAGCTTGTACTTTGATTAATGCCGCCTCGCCACATAATTACTCTAGCGGTACACATATTGTGAATAATTGATGCACACTCATGTATTTTTATTAAAGCATCTTTCTAGCGTGGCAACAAGTTGACTCTGAATCTGGACGACAGCCAGGAAACTTAATGTGTTTTTTGTTTATATAAGGGCATGATTTGAACTAAGGTTTTAATCACCTATCATGTAAATATGCTTGAGTCCCACATTTTAAATGACCCTGCTCTCAGCGTTTCCATGATGTTTGAAGCAATATTGATCAGAGTTTGCACAGACAGTGGGAAAGCTGTATAATGGCTAGTGAAATTGGAGCTTTTTCTTCTCAGAAGAACAGCAGCAAAGTCAATGGAGCAGCGGAGGCTGTTGCTGCTGGAGGCATTTTATTGGAAAACAAATGAGGGCTGCAACGTCTGCAACACACATTTTCTATACACATCATGTTCAGCACAGTTCAGCCAGAGTTCAAAAGGCGAAAAAAATGCACTCAACCACGCTGAAACGCAAACAATTTGATGATTTATCTCCACCCACTAATAGGAAGTAATAATAAGTAAACAGGCAGTTACAAGATATAAAGACACATTTTATATATTTCTTTTTGTAATAGCTGCGTCAATTTCAGTTTGTGCTTTGAATTCCACTGTTACTGACGAACAATTTTAAGCAGTATTAAGCTGATTGTGTTTCCATTTGACTTCAAATGCAATCTTTGTATAATCATTCTTTCAGGGCTCATTTCAATGGAGTTTAACAGCATCACAATTTCTCAACTGATTCCAACTCAATTACATGACCATATGTTTTCTTGGACACTGATGGAAAATTTTGGGCCAATAACGACATGGCGTTGCAAGAAAACTACTCAGCATCCAGTCGAATCTTTCTGATCCTCAGCGTGTAAGGAAAGATCAGATATCTTCTGTTTTTTATTCTCAGCGTTGAAGGTGGCTGTGACACATACTGTACGTTGTCAAAAAATCCGGAATACCACAACAATTCCATAGAACCATCCATTATGAACAAAATAATTAGATGATTATTAAATAAAGATAATGATTAGCTTAAATTCCTATGATACATTTAATTCTCCACACATTCACGGGTGATCTGCGGGCATAAATCAGGTGACTTTTGGTTAAAGGGCAGAGGGAAATTAGGGAAACTACAAACACAAAGGTCAGAGTCAAGATTTGAACCCAGAGCCTTCTTGCTGGCAGGCAGCCATGCTAATCATTATGCATAACAGCAGAGACAATATCTGTTGGCTATCATGTCATTATTTATGGAGTCCATATATTCAATCCATCAATTTTCCATACTGGTTTCCTGTTTCGGGTCACAAAGGGCAGTTAGGTTGTAGCCTATTACAGCTGACTTCAAGCGAAAAGCAGGCTACACTGGGGACTCGTAGTGATTCAATCACAGAGCACATATAGACGTTCTCTCACATTCACGGAGGAGGAATCAGGGTTCTAAAGGTTCGGGATTTTTCATTATAGGTTGTTTTTATTTTTTTTCGATTCTTTTCACGTGGTTAGTTTTAATTTGTTTTCAGAGCAGGTTTTTTTTTCAGTTTTATATTTTTTTCTCAAAGATCCTTCATTTTACTTAAGTTTTTATTTATTTTAAAATCTGCTTTTAGATTTTTAAAATTGTTATGTTTTATTTTTCTGTGCAAGATTAAAAAATCACCTTAATAAAAACATCACGGTAAGTATCGTGCAGTAACAATTATACAAATATATTAGTTTAAAAATCAAATATAGGTACTGTAAAACTGTCCACAAACTTTAAAGTACAATAGGTGCAGTGTATAATCCTGCTTCAAAAGTTACATGCATCCCAACCCAACGTATGAAATAAAGATAGAATAGTCACAATTTCCATTGCTTTTTTACCACGTTACCAAGTTGATTTATGGCTTGAATTCCTGTTGAGAGAGAGAGAGAGAGACAGAGAGAGAGAGAGAGAGACAGAGAGAGCGCACTATTGGTATATCTAGCTGAAACGTAAACCTGCTTGTAGTGTGTACCTTTTTTTTTTCTTGTTACTTCACATCACGTTTTGGTCTGATTTCAGTGACAAAAGCAGGCCAGCCATAACAAACATGCAAGCCGCAAGCATGGCTGTCACCTAGGAGTGACATCATCGGATGGTGATTTATTATTTTTTTTTTAATTGGCTGCTGCAAGATGACGTTGATCTCGGCAATATCGCCATCCCTATAACAATCATTAGCTGGCTAATTTTTTATTCAAATCCGCTCACCTTATTTTAGGCTTATTATGTCGGCACGAGAGACGGACGAAAATCCCCAGAATTCAGCCATTTTTAAAAATTTGTCACCCTCCCGCCCCATACCAAAAATGGGCCTCCGGAGGGCCGCACCAGTCTGCCCCCAGGACGGACTGCCCAGCTCTGTTTTAAAACAATGTCAAGGACTCAATTATTAAATAAATTGACAAAAACTGAAAGGAAGGAGGATGGACATTGTTGCTATGATTACTGTTTCAGTTGTTTTTGTTTAAAAGCATTTTTTTTTTTATTTAAGTCATGAAAATATTTTTTTATAATTTACTTTGAGGTATTTCGTTAGTTTTCGTTAACTATAATAACCTAAGTCGGAATCCACTTTGCCTGCACCCAAGCAAGGCGCGTGAACAATAACTGTCAGTGACTATATTTACTCTTCCAATTTCCACTCCATCCCTCCTAAAAATAGTAATAATTTCAATTTTATGGAACCCTCCCAGCTTCCTTATTTGCCATTAAACGGGAGTGAGGACGCCTGCTGTATTCCCCACTTTGACTCTGTTCCTATTATTTCTTTTCTGTTGGTTGTCTTTTGGATTGAGGACATGGGGATTGGTTAGTAGCCAGTCCAGTGCCTGCATGTCAACATGCACTAATATGGATGTTTTTTTTGTTTTGTTTTGTTTTGTTTTATTGTGTGTTTGTCTGTTTGTTTGTGTTTGCATCCTCTACAGTGTTGTTTACCAGGATGGATTTTATGGTGCAGATATTTATGTAAGTATTGTTTACTGGTATGACATTGCATGCGTAAGTCATCTCTGACCTCACATGGTATTTGCTTTGGACAAACAAATCCCACAATTAATGCACGTTTTCTTGAACCTGCCGTTTGAGTTTCTTCCTGAACTAGCGCAAGAAACTAATCTACAGCATGTACTGAAAAATGGAATAATATCAAGTAAAATGTGGCACTGTGAAAACTAGTTTAAACTGTTATTTGATGACATTACATACATAGATTGCATTGATTCAATATTGCTACCTTGTATGTATTGTGCATACATGCCAAGGATGTGTGCAGAGGAGAATCGTTCTTATTGGAGATTGCGCTTTTAACAGTTGACTTGCTTGGAACCCTTTAGCCCTGTGGCCACGAACTGCGATCAGGCAAAAAAATATACATAAGTAAAAAGTTTAAAAGCTCCTGACACACTTTTGCTTCATCAAATGACCATGTTTTACAGAAAGAGCAGATTTCATGCGACAGAAAATCAGCTCAACTGTTGTACAATATCGTTTAGCCACAAGCATAATTGCCCAAGTCATACTTAACTTAGTAACATGATCACTTAGAAAACAATTTCAATATGCGTTCTCAAATTTTCTTTTAAAATGTCATTTATTTATTTATTTATATATTTGTTTATTTATTTACTCATTCATTTATTCATTCATTTATTTTCTTGTACTTATTCATTCTTATTCATGCAGGTCATGACAATCCACAAAAGTTAAAACAAGGCAACAGTACTCTCGTTTGCTGATCATGCTATTAAGCTAATAATATTTTACATTTGCGGCACGGTTGGCGACTGGATAGCACGACGGCCTCACAGTGCAGAAGTGCAAAGATGCAGGGTTCGATTCCTCCGGGTACTCCGGTTTCCTCCCACATTCCAAAAACATGCATAGTAGGTAGATTGAACACTTCAAATTGTCCCTAGGTATGGGTGTGAGAGCAGTCTTTATGTGCCCTGCTGGCAACCAGTTCAGGGTGTACCCCGCCTACTGACCAAAGACAGCTGGGATAGGCTCCAGCACCCACACAACCCTTGTGAGGAAAATCGTCTCAGATAATGGTTGGATGCATAGCTTCCATTTTGAGTAAAAAATAACATGTAAAAAAAAAAAAAATCTATCTATGCACTGCGTATCCCACCCACCACAATGAATGAAATTAGATATTTTGTGTTTATAAATTAATTCAAGAATATTCATTTATTTGTACCTAAACAATTTGAAATGAAGTGGTTGCACCTGCTATATGGTGCGCAAAAACAAAATCTCCTCATTTCCTGGAGAATTGCTGCACTGTACTTCAGTGTACAATTTTAATTTACCACAAACATACACTTAAAATTTTGCAGTCAATTCATGATTGTTTAAGAGAGGAATACAGGCAGTGGGCCCGGGAGGATGAAGAACAGTGTAGCGAGAGTGACATAGCTGTAATATAACTGATGGAGTAAGTGCTCAGGAAGCATTATGCTAAATTTCCCAAGTGAGTCTTTAAAGTACAAGTATCCAAACCTCCTGTGTTTTACTCAGCCTTTCTAATTAGAAAAGTGACTTCATGAAACATGGGGGTTGCTGCTGTCGTATTATGTTTGGCCTTTATTCAAAAACACACTCTACAAAAAAAATAAATAAATAAATAAGGAAACTGTAGATATGCTGTAAGCTAAATAACTGATGGTGCATACAAGTAATGCCACGCTAGCCTGGATATAAAGAGTCCTGCTCCACCTGTCCTCTGTCAACACATCAGTAAATTTGATGGATGACACCACTCCCTATGTTAGATTGAGTGCTGGGTGGCCAAACCTTGACCACACCAACTGTTACCATACACACACACACACTCACACACACACAATGCACGCAAAGCCTCCATTAGTCACTCAGTTAGGAGTGACAATACACTGTTACACTGGCTGGTCACTTAAAGGGGGGCAGACTGTTCATTCCGCCACAGTCCATCATCACACAATCTAACTATTCCTCACTTGACTCCACACTTTATAGCGGTAATAATACATCGCTGGTGTCACGACAGACATACACTCTCGGTCATTGAGAATGGAGGAGTTGCAGACTGGCAGAGAGTGCAGTGCCTATTCATTAAGGACCTTGTTACTGTGCTTTATGTGCTACAACTGCAAAGAACACAAACAACTAGGTAAATCCATAGTCTATTTTATATTTGAGGACCTAAAACAATCCGAAAGCAGCTCGTTTTAATTATAATACGTGTTAGATTTAATGAAATAAAACTGTGATATAATATTATATAGTATAATAAAATTCTACCCCCGCCTCGTCTTTGTATAAAATAATTTTACTGTAATTGGCAAAATATCAAACCAGTGTTATCGTTACTGCGTAATGCTTATCTCCATCCATCCAATTTGTCCACCTTGCGTCCTCATTATCGTCTTGGTTGAGCCCACCCCTGTTCTAGACTGTGAGGCAGATCCGCTAACTCCTATGACACCGTCCTGCCCTACTTAATATAGTTTTAAATTTAATTTTAAAAAATGGTTGTCTTATTTCGTGTTTATTTAGTGAAACCTCAAAGGTTGAACACGAATCTTTAAAATTATTCCTTAAAATCGCTGACCTCTATTTTGTTCAGACTTTGAAACACATTTACGCATAGCAAATCATGTACATTAACTAATTAGTTGTACAAACAGTAAAACATAAACAAAGTTGAAATCTCTTCATTATTTGTAGGTCCCGTGTGACATCACAGACGTTGACAGATGCTTTATTGTGAGATTTTCTAAATAAGCACTTGATTATTCATTTTATATATAGAATCTATTAGAGTGAGTGTTCATTGCATTGATTATTTCATTTCAATAAATACAATTAAAAAATAATTCATTAATGCCTCCCAAAATAAGGTTAATTTCAAAATGTTCCTGACACCCATGCTATCATAATCCTTTCATGTGCGTGTGTGTGTGTGTGTTTGAGAATGAAGACACACTTTGAAGGTTGCGGTGATTTTGAACGGTCTGATTGCTTATGGATTTCATTTGTTTTACTAGTGGCTAATTTCAAAATAGCCAACGACAGCCACAGTGTTTCACCAACTGTTCATTTAACTTTGGCTGGACAGATTAAAAACTGACTACACACTAACTATAAGAACATCTTATTTTACATTAATAGCCATTGTGTGTGTGCTGGACGACCATTTCAAAGGAATATACAGTGTAATTATTTGTGGCTATAGGTATGCCTGTTAAGCTATTTCTAATGCAACAACAATGGGAACTAAACTGCTATTGAAATCAGAGTGTGTGTCTCAAGAATCAATTCTTCACTTAAACAAAAACGAGATTTTTCCGGGAATAGTTATCATTACAACAAAATACACTTAATCTTTTGCTGTTTTTACAATCTCACATGAGTGTATTCTTGTGTTTCCAGGGTGGTTACGCTGCCTACAGATTTGCCCAGCCTACTGCTACCACAGCAGCTGCATACAGTGACAGGTGAGATTGCTTTCCTCCGAAAGCGCCCATAGTAGCCATGTTACAAAGAGTGCATGTTGTGGCGTCAAATAAACTCCAAAACATACAACATACGGTCCCAATTTCAGAGAAAATTTCAATAATTTGCATTTTGTTGGATAAGAAATAAATGACTATACTAAGTAACAGACATGAAGTGGTGGATTAAATAGAAACAAAAATAAATAAATGAATAAACATTTTGAGAGGTGTGAAGAAGTCCCCAACCTGGCTGGAATTTGCCACATAACTTTAGATACAAGCCTAAAAAATTTAAGGATTTAAAAATGTTTTATGGCCTGATGAGACTAAGATTAACATTTCCAAAGTGATAAAAAGGCTCACTCATCTAGAAATAATCACAAACTCATCTGTCAAACAGAGAAAGCAATATCATGGCTTAATTTTACACGCCCTTTTCATTGATTGAAATTCTAAACAAACATTTTATAGTCACAAGTGAAGCCAGGCGCTACATATGCTTCGTCATATTTGCATTCGGGTGACTTTCTTTTGACACGCTATCTTCGCTTCTCGCTGCCTTTCATTTCAGCCCTGTTAAAAATGTCCTCATGTTGTCAAAAAGTTTCTTTACTGCAATTCACATTGCCAGCTCGTTGCAAAACAAACCTGCACGGTATGGTTAAGTTCCATGAATATTGTGAGTTTTGCTTTCTGAAATAGTTGCCAACAAGTTAACAACATGCAACTTTCCTGTCTTTATGGATCATTTTGAGTTGTGCCCTCTAGTGGTATATGTTGCATCGACAAGTATGTCTGTCGGTTAATCCGTCAGCACGTGCGTCAAACTAGAATTATTTTCAGAGATGGGTACTTTACCTTATTCTGCCGATCCATCCTCAATCATCCGCCCACGACCCGAGCACACTTTCATCATTACACATTCTTATTAATAAAAATAATCACCGTGCCTCCCCGTACGTCTCCGTCCTTTTAAAGCGCTTTGGTCCTTACCTTTCAGCAGGAGCATCCCCCAACATGAAATACTACTAATGCAGTGTCGCTGGGAGGCTGATGCATTATTTTATTTATGTGTTTCTGTCATTGGGATCTGCGTCTGTGGGTAGTTAACCCGGTTAGGCACGATTAAAGGGACGGACAAAAATGTACGTCCATCCTTTTTAAAAGACTTCTCCGCCTCCGGGCTCCATCCAAAATATGGGGGTCCGTCTGGGACTGACGGACGGACCGTTCCGTACCTGAGACGGAATGCCCATCTCTGATTATTCAGCCCATGTATATACATGAGAGTTGTGCGCCATTATTTGTTGAAACCAAACTGTACTTGATTGTATATGTTTGCACCTAATTTAACTTATATTTTGACCTTTAATGCGTTATTATTTGAAGCTAGAACCTACCTCATCCAGAAATATTATGATACATATAAGAAGCAAAAACACAAAAAAACAAAATGTGAAGAATTTGAGCAATAGACTTTGTACAACATTATACCCCTTTCCACTCAAAAACCTGGAAGTCCCTTATACCTAATCTGGTCCTGACCAGTACTGCAGACTGGGTCAATGGTTGCCAATGTATTTTCTAAAATCATGCTGCCAACTTTTTGCCAGTGCAGCAAGGTGCTTAGCCCATCCCGCCCCCAAGTTAGTCAAGCACACAGCACACAAACACCCAGGACACACTAACCAACGACTTATCGAGACCCCAGCACAGAGAGACTGCTGCGAGGCCAGGAACTCGCACAGCCAAAGCACTCTGGCACACCACTACCTTGCGGTTTCAAAAAACATGTACATAATGGAGGGCAACTTTAAATGATCCCAAAGCAAAGGCTTATAAGAGGACAGATGATGTAGACGTGTTAACCAAGCCTGGTGTGGACTGTTTTGTGTGCACCTGTGCCTTGATGTTACCATCTGTGCAGGGCCAAAATGGAAACATGTGGGTCATGTTTAAGCCACAAGGATCACAGAGGGGACGGAACAACAGCTGCTTTCTGAGCACCTAACTAACACAAATGCAATGCAGCCACTCATGCAGACACGCTCATATCCCCATACAAGCCAATTATGACTATTCCCCAAAATTTATAACCACGCACACATGTATGAATTCAGGCTAGAAAATGATGATTCTATTTAATTGAGTGCAACACATAATCTTTAACTGATCTCAAATTTTGATGACAGAGGAAGTCATCTCATCAGCATGTCCTCCACAATAACGTAACCTGTCCCTCTATTATCATCCCACAAATGTGTCATCAACACAGCACGGTCACAGAATCAATTATTCTTTCTACTCTGTTCTCACACATTGGACATTTGATTAAAGTCACAACTTGGCAAATTATATTACGCTGTTTATCTTTTCACCTCAGGGTCATTTTTAAAACGGGGTTTGACAGAAATTGCTTTGGAATTTGTGTAACAGTTGCAGTTTACCACACACTCTCCCACACTGTCACACATCGGCACTGATGATGGGTTAGGGCTCTGCACTGTGAGATAAGATAGGTCAAATGCAGTGCCGGGATGAGTGTGAGTGTTGGGCGGGTGTTGCTGTTGAATAGCAATGTCCAAAACTAATCGGGATTAACTTCTAATCGCTTCAACCACTGGGCTGCTATGCAAATCTGCTCAATTATGGGCACACACTCTGGCCCCTGATTGGCTCTTATCATGGAGGAATAACACAAGAAGGATGGGAGGAGGGGAGATCTGGTCAGACGTAGCATGGCTGGGAGTAAGCAAAGCTGCTCTGTATTTCTGATCAAATATATGGAAAATGTATTCTATGTCCCTCAATAATTGGCAGCGTATATAGGGGCATGTGCTAATTGCTTCTTTAAATAAGATATGTACAATTTCTGAAATAAAAGCATTAAATCCAAACCCAACTTCTGGCATTCCATTTTATGTAGTGGTCTGAAATTTCAAACTTCCTAGATTTCTGGAAGGAAAGCAACGTATTGTCCGTCCATTGATTTTTGGACTTCTTCACAGGGGTAACTTGGAGGGTTGTCTTCAAGTGGGCCTGTATGTATGTACAGAGTAAGGGCAAATGTAAAACATGCAAACCCCACACGGAAAAGTCAACTTTTAAATGATAGCAAAATTTAATTGTTGTGACTTTAAATAGTATGTCATGTACTACTATGCTCAGGATAAGCAACTCAGTTAGGAGCTTCTTGAAAGATTTAAAAGACCTCAAAGAGAGGGAATCCAAGAATATGATGTAAGAGTCGCAGTCTTTCAAAGTCATTTAATGATGACATTTTAAGGAGGCGTATTGTGATTTACATGTTCCATTTTTCACAAAATTATGACCATTTACAAATGGATTTTTTTTCCATGTTTTTTCGAACAAAGGTAGATTATCAGCTTGGAACAGGACATTAATGTTTTGATAGTCCTGAGCATCATAAGGGCAGCTTTAAGTTGTTATTCAGAATCAATATGGATATTGGTAAAGTGAAGATCTATGGCTATGTCATCCTTGATGACTGGTTGGCGTGATCGGAAAAACGATCGGAAAAGGCCAAAATGGTTCTGTCGAATGGAATCTGAGATGCTGTGGCGTTGTGTGCCTCGCCCGAGTTTGATCGCGGGTGTTCATATGTACATCCACTTGTCACTCGCTCCACATTTATCAGAGAAGAGGCGGGGCATACTCCATTGAAAAAAGGGGAAAAGAACCACTTTGGTCATTACAGAAGCAACAATGGGTGACAAGACAACCGTGGCTGCTTTATTCTTGTCTCACAAGTTGCACCTATTACGGCATTATAGAGTCCAGCTTGTGAATTTCGTAACCTTCTTGATGTGATGACTGCGTATTGCAGATGACCCATTTGGCGCCCGCTTTGGTGTCCTTTAAATAGGTGTTGGGCTTTATTTGCGCCAGTAAAAAGAAGTTACACAAACTTTACTTGTGATTGAATGGTGAAAATTCCACCTCTCAATGTAAAGGCTTTCTGCTCCCACGACACGTGACAGGGCTAAAAATAGATTAGCTTTCGGGCAGCACAGAACAACCCAAGAGTGAATAAGTGCGTTTGCAGGAATGTCTTATTTTGCAGATCCACTCAATGACATCATTAATAGATCGTGCTCATTATGACATTATTCTTGTCTATAAAGAAAAATATCAACCGATCTTGATTCAGTAGATAAGATCAAGGTAAAGTCTAAAAATCCTGTGCAACTAAAAAGGAGGCCGTCAAACACACCAAAAGTGTTGGGTGGAATGAGGGACACACACTTGCACATCTCCTTCCCCAACTTGCGGGAGAACAACGCTTGAATTCAAAATCAATTTTATAAATATTGTCAGTGAAACGTACTTTAACTTTTTCCCCCGGTCAATGGTGCAAAATTAAACATAGATGAAATAATAAAAATAAAACATAAATAGCTATAGAAAAAAAGACAATAATGTGCACAAAGCATAAACAACATGCTCTAGGCATTTAAATTCAATTTTTTTTTCTGTTTATTTTGTTCCTCTTCTTTTTTATAGTATTTTCTTTGTACCTTTTTTCTACTTCCTTCATAAGTCCAACAATATTTTGTACATTAATTCCTGAAGTGGTGAAATTCAACACACACCCAAGGGAAGTTCCACGACGCCAAATGTTTTTTTTTTTTTTTTTTAAATTGAAAAACTTTAATATGTCGATAATTTGTAATTCAAACCGTCTGTTTTCTCTGGTGTCTCCGTAGTTATGGACGAGTATATGCTGCCGATCCCTACAACCACACACTCACTCCAGCAGCCACATACAGCGTTGGTGCCATGGTAAGACTGCCATGCTTGTCACACTTTCGTCCCTTTCCCAATCGTCATGGCTTACCTCACCTGTATTACAATAACAACTTTAGAACCACCCCCCCCACCCCCCAAAAAAAATCATCAATATTGAATTCAGCTCCTCTTTTCTTATGTGTATGTCACTTGCTTTAATTGTGTTTTCATTGCTCATCACTGCAGTAGGTACAGGCAGACAGGAGTGGAGGGAGAATAATACTGGCTAAATGGCCAATTATCACATTTTGTTTCACTGATGAAGGAAATGGAAAAATCATGCTGATAAATTCTCTAGGCCATTTGAGATTTTAGACCCAAATTGTAAATTACAATGAGCTAATCATCATAATTGCAGCCCTGCTTATGAGTCCATTCATTTATCAGTCTACTTAACACGAGTAGCAAAAGTAGGCTTGTGGCCGTACAGTAGGAAGCTCCTTGCACACGAGGGATATCTGGATCTTTTTTTTTTTTAAAGAAATGTTTCACAGCGGGTAATGAGACACCATGCAGCTTGTATTATATGGAGTCCCGTACCTTAAGTTTCAAATTCTGACAGTATTGCTATAATGGACAGCAAAATAACTGCTGTAAGTCTTTACATATTCAACAAAAATGTGTTTCATTTGGAATATGTGTTATAATATAACACAGGTTGATTTGTGGTATAGGAATTAGAGGAAATTTAATATAAATGCTTTACTCTTTCCCTAAACCTTTTTTAAAAGTCTTTTCTTTTTTTTATTTTATGTCAATACATAATACAAAAAAAATGCACAATTACACACCAATGCTCTCTGTATCCAGCTTCTCTAACTTGGTAGGGAAATCATACTGAAGTTTGAAGTACACACAATAGAGTTTCACTGATCCAGATGACTATTTTTTTTTTAAATATTAATAGTTACAAATGATAAATGCACCTTGGTGAAACATAAGTAATGCATAAAAAAAATCATGTGTGTATGCATGTCTAGATAGCACATCCGCTTCGCAGTGCAGAGGTCGTCGGTTCGAATCGCGGCACCTGGTCTTTCTTGTGTGAAGTTTGCATGTTCTCCCCACGTCATCATGGGTTTTCTATGGGTACTCCGGTTTCCTCCTACATTCCAAAATCATACATGCTTGGTTAATTGAACTCTCAAAATTGTCTGTAGGTTTCAGTACAAGTGTGACTAATTGTTTATGTGCCCTGAGATTTGCTGGCAATGTTGGGCCCACCTGAACCACTCCATGCTCTTTGTCTTTAATGCTCGCTATGCTCAGCATCTACGGGTCAGTTAATGTCCGTCATTCGTCAGCCGCTGACCTCCTGATGGACCTTCCGTCGGTGCAGGCTATAGGCCATTACAAAGGACCAGTCAAAGTCTAGCAGGTTTAATGCCAGATGACACCAGAAAAGAGGCTATCATCTACACAGGTGCAGAACAAAGTCTTTTGCAACAACTACCTTTTGTATCGCGGTGGAAAAATATTTAGCCCACTGTTCTTTGCACCATTGTTTTAACTTAACTACAACATCTCAATTGAATTTATATCCCAATCCTGACTTGGCCACTTCAAAATCTTAATTTTCTCTTTTTATTGGGGGCCATTCGAGAGAGGTTTCGGGTGAGAGAGTTTAAGCTTGAGCTCACGACCCGATGGTCGGATGTTTCCGAGCAGGATATTTTGGTGGACAGCCGAATTCATTATTCAATTTATAACAGAGAATCATCCACGTCCTGAAAAATCAAAGTAGCAACAGACCATCACATTGCCACCACCATGTTTGACTGTCGGCGGGATGTTCTTTTTGTCAAATGCTGTTATTTGCATCTCGTCAGTCCACTTACTATTTCTTGGGGATTAACAAAATGCTTTTGTTACAAATTAAAGCTCATTTGATGTGGTCTTTTTTTGACACCAGTAGTTTTCGCATTGGATGCCATTTGCCCAGTGTCTTTCTTATGGTTGAGTCATGAAAGCTAACATTAAGTGAAGCCTGCAGTCCTTTGGATATTGGGTTTGTGAACTCCTGGATAAATTGTTGGATGAGTCGACTACTGCTGAGCGGGCTCACCACTGCTCTCAGTTTTCTCTGTTCGTGGATTAATGGCTCTGATCGTGATTTGCTGGTGTCTCCCAAAGCCTTAGAAAGGTCTTTGTAACCTTTTCCAGGGTGATGGATTTATATCGCTCATGCCTTTGGATAATGGCTTGATGTATTTCTTTTGAAATCTTGTCGCCAACATGAATTAGTTTGACAGGTACTGTTTGGGCACAGGTGTCAAACTTAAGGCCCCGGGGACAGATCTGGCCCACTACATCATTTTATGGGGCCCGTAAAAGCAAGTCTTGTGCGTCAAATTCCTCTTTTTTAAATCTGTCCCAAAATTGTCATGTGTAATAAATGATAATGGTGAGCTTTTGCAATATTTTTGGTCACCCTCTTTTCAGTAAGTGAACAAACAGCTATCTTAGTCTTCCATCCGTCCATTATCAAAGCCTCTAATCCTCACGAGGGTTGCAGCCGTGCTGGAGCCGATCCCAGCTGTCTTCAGGCAGTAGACGGGAGTACACCCATGAACTGGTTTCCATCCAATCACATGTCACATGTAGACGAACAACCATCCACTCTCACACTTACACCTAGGGACAATTCAGCAGGTCCAAGCAACCTACCATGCATGTTTTTGGAATGAAGAAGGGAACCGGAGTACCCGGCGAAAACCCACACAGGCATGGGGATAAGATAAAAGCTCCACACGGCGCCAAAATTCTCTGAGACTTCTGATTACAAAACAATTTGTTGAATAAACGTAATTATGTAACGTGAGAATAAACTATTTGGTTTTATCGCCAAAAAGCGTCTGAGAGCAGTTGTAACTACAAAGTGGAGTGAAACAAACAAAAATGAGTTTTTGACACTCGTAGTTTAGGGTATTTCTTGATTCGATTATTATGCCGGAAATCATGTCTGGAGGTGACAGTTACTTTATCCCCTTTAATAAATACAATCATCATTTTAAAAGTGCATTTTTTATTTACTTGGGATGTCTTTGTGAGATTTTAAAATTGGCTTGATGATCCAAAACATTTAAGCATCCTACTTATCATGTGATTTTTACATACTGCTCTTCACAGGTCTGCTTTGGGCTATCTTGCCTAGCCCAACTTCTCAGGCATTGTGCGTGAGCTTTTCTGCAGCACTGACTTATCCTCACTTAAACTTAATTGAATTTGTCTGCGCTGCTAACGGCAGTCCAAATGCCACATTAATCCCGCCTGTAAAAGGTGATGAATGTCCTCATGCTTTGGCAGCCCAGTCCATGTTAGTTATTATATTTCTAATTTGGTGAATACCACCTCACCCCGCACTCCTTGGTAATGAAATAATTAGTCATTTTGATAATTAAATCTCCTGTGGCGCTGCAGCCACAGGGAGGACATGAGGGAGAAAGAACTGAGTGAGATGGTGAGAGGAGTGTTCATATATGATCATTGGTCAAAACTCCCCACTCAAACTAAAGAGAAGTAACCACGACGAGTAATTTAATGTCTATTAATCAAATTGTGTAGTTATAATGCGTCAGTTAAATGCAATTAATTGTTAGCGATATGCAAATGTGAAATGGCAGAAGTCTGTGTAGTTCCCAACAACTTTCTTCTCATGCTGAGTGGTGTTTTACTTACCTGTCTTACTGCGCATTGCATCAGAGGACCAATCCATTTAAAAATGTATCATGACTTCATACCAAGACAATTTTTATTATGGGATATCAGATACTCTGAACCTCTAAGCTTCTATTTTTAGAACATTCTCTTTTTAATTGAAATGGCTGATTTTGCGTCTTTATAATGTTGCATCTGTGGAGATTGTGGCAGGGGGAAGTGCAGGCCAAAACTCTTGTAAATACGTATTATTAAAATGCCAGAAACGCATATTACAGCAACATATTGTCGGTTTTTAGTCAGTTTCCCATGTGGACAAATAAATTATCGATCCATCCATCAGTCCAATTTTGTGAATTTATGAAACGCTTATTTAAAAATACGTTGGTCGAGGTACACTTGATTTTGTTTGATCGATTTAAACATGATACAAGTAACACCGTTTGTAAGAGTGTTTTTTTTCTTCTTTTTTTTTCATAAATGTACAATCACAACAAAAGTGAAATTATTTGTAGCTGATTATCTTATCAATGCGGCACAGTGGCCGACTGGTTAGCACGATGGCCTTACAGTGCTGAGGTCGTGGGTTCGATTCGGGCTCCGGCCTTCCTGTGTGGAGTTTGTATGTTCTCCCTGTGCCTGCGTGGGTTTCCTCCGGGTGCTCCGGTTTCCTCCCACATTCCAAAAATATACATGGCAAGTTGATTGGACACTCGAAATTGCCCCTCGGTATGAGTTTGAGTGTTGAGAATTGAACCTGCAGCAACTTTAAACATAAACATACCGTTTTAGACTCTTAAAAGTTACCACTGGTATTTCATCCATCAGTAACAGGTTGTGCCGTATTTATTTGTTGCTAAATCAAACATTTTTCTTTGGACATTTACAACATACCAAATGTCATATTTTACTTGGGATACATCTCAACCTTCTCAATAACCTTTCAGCAGGGATAATCTAGCATAATCCATCTTCAATCGATGCCCCCAGTCAGAATTCACATTTTCGGTCATACCACCCTTTTTTGTTTGATTTTTTTTAATCCATCTTTCCCTCCAATTTATAATGAGAATATTGACTTGATTTCTTTCACATAGCTGTTGGCATGCTCCCCTGGCATGAAGTGTCTCGCTGTGCTTGCTGCATGACGATTGCTCCGGTCACGGGTCTTTTCATCCCCAATGGTTTTGCGCTGGAAAAACGGTAACGTAATGTTGGAACTGTACTTGTAGTTGGTCCTGGGTCATGGGGAGCTAACAAGGGAGTGCATGTGTTTATTTTGTGTTTGTGCTTGGTTGTTTTTAACAATGGTTTCACAACTTCTTGCTTTTGTGTGTCATGCTTGTGTTTCTCTGCACATGTTTTTCAGAATGCATTCACTCCTCTGACAGATGCCAAAACACGGAGCCATGTTGACGACGTAGGGCTTGTGCTGTCCTCTCTCCAGGCTAGTATATACCGGGGAGGCTACAGCCGCTTTGCTCCCTATTAGCAACACTTCCCAACTGAAACACAATCTTCCAACTGGACAGGACGAAAAGTGTGCGTGTGTGTGTGCGTGTGTGTGTAAGAAGGAGTGTGAATAAAAGAGAGACATTGCTGAGGCCTGGGTATTGCAATACATGCAATTTACGCATCATTTCAGCATCTCCTAAGAGAGAGAAAAATATATAAGAGGAAAATGACAGCTGATATTTTTCATCTTATACCTCAGATATTTTGTGCTGTGTATTTTGATATTGTGGGGTTTTAATTTCTAAAGATTTAAACATAGGTTTCAGCTGTAGAAATTTGTGTCCATGGTACTAATAGAGTAAATGTTAGAGTAAAAATTAGGACACAGATGTAATATTTATCTGATGCATATTATTGTATATAACACTCAGTCTGTATGATAAATATTTTTAGTTGTTTTTTTTAAGACTTTGTCAATGAAAAGCATGTGTCTCCAAATCTTGAGATTTTTGTTTTTAATTCCAAAAAACAATTCAAATCATTTGTGTCCTGAGGTTTCAGGAAAATAGGAAAATTTCAAGCTTTTGTTTATTTTTAAGTAAAGGGACTATGCTTGTCAACTGTTTTTGTTCTTCTCTCTGCATCTTTTGCACTTACTAATTTTGACTGATGCATTTTTTTATGCAATTTGGGATTATGTCAAGAGATCGTGAGAAATATATAAATTGAGTTTTTGTGAACATTAATGGTCAGGATAGGCTAATTAAAAGCAGCATAGCGAAGCAAAGGATTGTTAATTATTTGAACTCAATCATGTCAAGATCATGACTTTCTTATCACATTTGTTTCTGAGGGGAAAAAAAATTCCAGTGACCTCAACTTTACATTTCACTGTGCAGTTTGATTATGTTCATTGTACAGTATCCTGATTTCATTTATGGTCAAATATTTTGTTGCGTGTATTGTATTATTTATTTTATTCTTTTAATTTATTTTTGTTTTTTGTACAACAATGATTTTTTTCAGCGACGTGTTACTGTTCTTTTCTGAGTTATTTTGGCGCATTTTAGTCATGAGCTGAAATTTAGATTCGGATGTGGCTAGGGAGTACTGAGAAATGCGAGTATAGACGATAGCGACGCTAGCGTAGTTAGTCAGTAGGGAGAAAATAATGTGAGTCAGCACATTTTCCGACTGTAGCTTTATTGACTAAATAATGTGGTTAGATTATATATATCACATCAAGCCAAAGGTTTTAGTGATCCTATCAGTGTGTTTGTGCGTTTAGTCAAGACTCTGCAAAGTATAAAGGGGGTAGTTCTGTCATGGCAGCCAAAACATTTGTTCATAAATTAGTTCTGTTGGCAAAAATATGGAAAAATAATTTAATTAATAATTCATCTGAAGAGCGTGAATGACAGGATAAGTCACCATTCCTCAGCTAAACGTAGCTATTAATCATGAATTGAACAATGTGCTGCACTTATCATTTTCCTTTCCCGAGTAGCGATGGTTATTGAGTTGTAGATGGGTTTTTTTGTTGGTTTTTTTTTTTTTTTTTTTTAAAGGAACTTCCAATAAATTCATTGGTATACCTGATAATTTTTATATTGCTGGAAAAATTCTAACTATATATTGCAATGTATTTGATCATGTTTTAAACATGTTCATTTGGTTTTGCTTTTTTTTGTCCATTAATTAAAAATGTATGGGGGATAAGATTTAATAATTAAACAATGTATGATATTTGGACTGTGCAGTGAAGATGTTATCATATATGAAACACATAATGGTATAATGTTTTAGATTTAGGCAATTAGATCAGTTGCTCTGGCAAGCTAGCTCCTTTTCTATCGAGTCATGTTCCAATTTCTAGCAAGTCTTTACAAATAAATACATTGTAGTTCTGCAGTATATACGCTCATTTGTTTATGTTGTCAAATTTTGCACATGTAACTTGTAATTTCCACATACATTTGAGACATATCAGTGCTGTAGGTGTAAATTTTCTCTTTTTTTAATTACGTTGATTTTGCTCTTATGTTATTCTTAATGTGACATAGCTTACTTTTACAGACTCTCAAACTTTACTCTTTGGAAAAACAACTGTTTGAATATTATACAATTATATACATATGAAAAGTAAATCATTTGTGAACAAGCTAATTAATGATGTATATAGAAGTTCATGGAATCAATCTGTAGTGTCTTTGAACAACGCTACTTGAGGGAAGGAAGATTGGCTACGACTGTATTGTGAGCCAGTCCACAAGCCACTCCTTGCACCACATTCAGTTTACAAATGTTCCCAACTAGTGGTGTTGTTACACACATATCTTCCCTTTTGTATCTATCACCAATTAGAAACCTCAGATGCACCGCATTAAAGGCAGCGTAAAAGCATCAGGGCAAGTTTGGCTACGCTGGTTCAAATCTGTGTATGTTCCGAATGACGATGTATGCTCAGAGACAGAATGACTTGAAGGTCTTCACTATGCTGAATGTCGGATTCTGTAACTACTTTATCTAAGTGCTGCTTCCAGTAGGTGTTGTGGTTCAAAACGAGGCTTCCTGCACTGTCATTGTATGTGCATGTACTATGGTTCTTCCACTTGTCAATAACCATCAATAAAGTTTTGTTTTCTCAAATTTTTAGGTTTGGTTTCCATATTGCATATATTTAGAGCAGCCGTGGGCAAACTACGGCCCGGGGGGCCCATGCGGCCCGTTAAATGTTTTAATACGGCCCGCCAAACTTGAAAAAAATTACATGAATAATCCTTGTTCATGTTTTATTTTCTAAATACTCTGGTGTGTTAAACATAGATATTTTGTTGTAATTCTTTTGTTCATTTTCATTTAAAATAAATGTATTTTTTTTCTCAGATGAGATGAGGTTTCCAAAACCATCCATCCATCTGCTCCTGGTCCAGCCCCTCTGTCAAAATTTAGAACCCATTGTGGCCCGCCAATCAAAAAGTTTGCCCACCCCTGATTTAGAGAGTGAGGAAAACACGACGTATTTTTTTGGAAGTAGGATGTACTTTGAGACTCATGTCAAAATGTGCGACTTAACAGATGACATCAAACCAGCTTTTTTCATCTTTGGCAAATGGCTAAGGTAAATTATCTCCTTTCTCAACAGAGCTTTGAATCTTTAATGTATGCCTTTGTCACATCTCGGCTAGATTACTGTAATAGACTTTATTATTATTATTATTATTTAATTTTAGTCAGCCAATCCTCCAACAAGCATCCCCAGTTGGTCCAAAAATGCTGCTGCCCACCTCTTGACTTTTTCTCGTAAAAGGGAGCACATAACTCCGACTCTGGCATCCTTCACTGGCTCCCTGTACATTTGAGAGCTGTTTTTAAGATTTTATTATTTGTTTTCAAAACATTAAACAGTCCACCTTGCCTCTCTGTGCTTCTCCACCGTTACGCACTAGTCCTGTGCCTCATGTCTGCGGACTATTCACTATTATAGCTACCGACTGCTAGAGTGGATTGAGCCTTTTCCGTTGCCGGTCCCTCTCTTTGGAATGACCTCTCGCTAAACTTAGCTAAGCCCCCTAGCTTCCCATTTTTAAAACCTCTCTTAAAATATATTCTTTGGCTTTTGACTCAGCACGAGATTTGGGTTTTGGTTTTACTGTTTTTGTGCTTTTTGCTGTCTTCATTATTAATTTGTTTTATTGTTTGTTGTTGTTGTTGCATGACTTACTTTTGCTCCATGTACATGTGTTAAAGCGCTTTATGAATACACTTGAGTTGAGTCCAGAATCGATTTTGCTTAGTGTTACATCAAAATAGAGGATATATTTTTCATGTTTAATAATGTTGATCCTTTCATTGTGTGAATCAAATCCTTGAGAACTGTTCATGAATACATAATTCCAATAATTATCTTAAAACAGATATAGCTGTAGAAATGGTAAGCTTCCCTGTCAAGTGAGACGTATGAGTTCATTCTTTTACCGCAACATAAAAGTCACAGAAATATGTACTTGTTTTTAGATTTTAAATTATTATTCATCCTTGAACTATTTCTTATCTTAAATGTACCACTCCACAAAGTCATGTGAATTATGTCTGTCCTTTCTTGCCTTTTCATTAAATAAGACATGAATTACACTCATTTTGAATGGTGTAAAAAATAGCTTTGTGGTTAGGCCGAAAGATAAACGATATAAATGTTTAAATTTGATGAAGGGTTTACATTAGACTAGTTAACTATGGCTCACTGGCAAAGTAACAGGTGATCAATAATGCATGGCAGGTCACATATTAGAGAGACATTTTTCAAACTGTATTTTTCATGATAACCTTAAAGGACAGAGCGCATCTCTGATGAGAAACGCTGATTGGTCTGAGTCAACACATCAAACAGATTGTATTTTGTGTTTGACTAGTTTTTCATTCAGATTTTATTGTAATTCACTTTTGACAGATTATTGAACAACTAAAACTATCAAACAAATTTTCTTCATGATGGAATTCATGCTCCAGCTTTACATTGTAGTTACATTTTCAATATGAGCATTTTTTTTTAATAAAATCCTCAATTTGATCTAAAAAAAAAAGACACATTTACACATTCTAAAAACAATTACAGTTAGTGTTGATGAAGAGTAAGTTTATTATTTGAGTTTCAAAACTGACTGGGGGAAAGCACGAAAGATAAAAAGATATTAAGATAATACATCAAAAGCAACCGCGTTAAACAGACAACATCAAGTTTGAGGATAATTTGTTACGCTTATGATGTGCTCATGAATTGTATCTCAAAGAAAATCCAGTCAAGATCACCAGGATGACTTTCCTACTTTTAAGTTGTTTGGCCCTTGTGATGAATAACCATAATAATAAAATGTTAACAATATGTTTTAAGGCATAGTTATACTTCTGTAACGGTTGTAAAACAATAATAACAATAATAGTACATTCATTAATTAATAAATATTTTTTCTCGTTGAAAGTGCACGTGTTTATTTTGCTTGTTTATCTTTGTTTTGCTCTTTCCTATCATTCTGAGGCTGGTCTGTGCAGGGCTCTTAATTGTCAGTTGGTTTTTGTCCACCATCTTGTGGTCATATGACGACATTACAAGAGTAATGTTTTTGATTTGTCTGTCGGCATTTTCTCCTGATCATTCTTTTCCCCTCCATCAATACAATACAATACAACTTTATCAACATAAATAGCAGAAGATAATCAGACACGGACACAATCAAATAATTCAAAACTATTAGAATCATATAATTATTATATTGCAAAGCCATAAAAAAATATTTAAATTTAAAGAAAATATGTAAATGAGAATCACCAGAGGAATGCCACATGACTGTCGTTATTCTAATAGTTATTCTAACATAGAAATATTATGCCTAACCCCCCCAAAAATATAATAATAATAATAATAATAATAATATATATATATATATATATATGACCTATGACCTCGATCTTTGCTGCTGTAACAATGCAAATTTCCCCATGTGGGACTATTTAGGACATCTTTATCTTTATCCATCATCAGATAGCAAAGAGGGCCGCACGGTGGTCGACTGGTTAGCATGATGGTCTCACAGTACAGCGGTACAGGGTTCGATTCCGGCTTTTGCCTTCCTGTGTGGAGTTTGCATGTTCTCCCCGAACCTGCGTGGGTTTCTTCTGGGTACTCCGGTTTCCTCCCACATTCCAAAAACATGCATGGCAGGCAGATTGAACACTCTGAATTGCCCCTAGATATGAGTGTGAGTGCGGATTGTTGTTCCTCTATGTGTGCCCTGCGATTGGCTGGCAACCAATTCTGGCCTACTACCCCAAGATAACCGGGATAGGCTCCAGGCTATTGAGGAGGGGCGGTACTGAAAATTGATGTATGGATATTTTGCACATTGGTATTAAGAGTGTATTGAGGAAGAGCAGCTCATTAATTGGATAGTTGTATATTTTGCTGTTGAGGCACAACTTCCTCATGAAGGGAAGTTTAGTATTTAATTTTATATGACTACATTCTAATCTTCATATAGTTGATGCAATACTTAAAATAAAATAAATTACTATTATAGAGTTATGGCAAGGTTGTGTTTGCGGTTTGCAGATTTATTAACTTTTAGTATTTGTTTTTCCTGTGGTAACGAGGTACCACGGTAATGTTCTAAATAATATAAAAAAATATACAAATTAGACAAATTATTCTGGAAGTTAATTTAAAAAAGTTGGCAGTTCTGGAGTTACATTTACAAAAGAGATGTTGTTGTGTACTGAAGGATTGTATTATGTTAGTGGCATTAGCTTTAGCATTTACGTGACAGAATGTCAATCATTAACAGGTTCAGATTTGCTCCAGGTGTTAAGCATTAATTAAACAAAAAGCATTTATCAAATGAAACTAAAAGTACCGTGCACAGTAATGACAAGGGATTGTGTTCACTGATTTTATATTATTCTCACGTTATATTTAAATATTACTTAGTTTAAACTTCTGTCCACATTTGCACCACACACACACTGTCTGCATATCCAAGTGACAACACATTTTTCTACACCAATAAAGCACATCTGACGCAAAGATATAACAAATTTGAGAAAAAGTTGGCACTCACATTTAAACACAGCAATTTGAAATCTAGACACCTATACACACTCACACACTCACACCTAATTGATAAAATTGCAAGTTGCCAGTAGATGGGGGCCCTTGGCCCCGTGAGACAGAGGACGAGAGGAAGAACAATTTCAACCGAAATTACGAAAGATAAAAAAAAATTCTGTCCAGTGAATAAGATTCTTGGATCAGTTGTGGAGTCTTTATTTGACATTTTCCTTCTTGAATATAAAAACAAGCATGCATTGAGTACATTTAGTTAAGGGTTTATAGTAATTTGCATTTGATTGGTGACTAAGTTGCAACACTAATGCTATGAATGAAAGATATTTCATTTTTGAATTTATTTAATAAAGGCCTAAGCTGTATCAACTCACTAGTCAAAGATGCACAAAAAGGATATGAATAAGTGAATGAGAGAGGACACCACTTAGTTGAAAAAAAACTGAGCTCAAGGGCTGCACATTTTCATTTGTCAGATGGATGCACACACGCACACACACACCTAAACACGCACACATATATTTGTATTTTCTATAATTTTCTGAATGGTTATAAAATTACTTGTTTCATGCTGATTCAATTGAGGGTATCTTATATAGTTTGGTCAAATTGAAATGGACTGGTTCTAATAAAAACATTCCGATACAGATCCAGTCATTTTGGCCTGGATTGGACTGGACTGGGGGATGGACTTCAGGAGGATGTGTCAGAAACTGAAAATAATGCAGAACATATGCAGACAAAGAAATGAAAGTGGAAGAAATGAAAAGTGATGAAAAAGATTGCAATTCT
This sequence comes from Idiotropiscis lumnitzeri, assembly GCF_059441095.1. Lineage (NCBI taxonomy): Eukaryota > Metazoa > Chordata > Actinopteri > Syngnathiformes > Syngnathidae > Idiotropiscis > Idiotropiscis lumnitzeri. The sequence continues at coordinate 13,423,737 of NC_142405.1, forward strand.
TGGTTGCTGAACATTCAAGTTAAAAAAAAAAAGGAATTTAATTTATACTGGTCTTCAACCCCTGAGAATCAAGGTTGGCTGTCAGGTAAAAAAAAATAAGGCAGAACACCTACAAAAAATGCCATAGGATGACATTAAATCCTGCTTTGAACTCCAGTCCAGTGTAACCACAGTGATAAACATGACCAACCTGGAGGTGATACTCAGACATACGTCAACACATGCAGGTTTTTTAATTTAGGTTGGTGGGAACAGGTACAGAAACAATCTACCAGCCTATTATGGAATAAGTACAGAAATGGTCGAACTTTTTTTTTTGAGAGAGAGAGAGAGAGAGGGAGAAAGAGCTGCATTGTGCATATATATATATATATAATATATATATATATATATATATATTATATATATATACACACACACATCACAATGCTCCTATAGTGTTTCATGAATCTATACAATATATGAGTGCAACTTTTTAAAATGATGAATGAATGAAATAAATGCACTTTTCTTATAAAGAGTCAGGTTGTTACGGAGCCCCTTAGGGGGCATGGAAGAGAAAAAAAAAAATTGCGTTCCCTCGCAAAATCTTCGCGTTCCCTTGCAAAGATTGCGTTCCCTTGCAAAGGTTGCGTTCCCTCGCAAACTTTGCGAGGGAACGCAAAGTTGTTTTTTTTTCGAGTGAATGTTTATTTATTTATTTTTTAATGCGCGTTTATGTACTTCCGGGTCAGTTTGACTACCCTTGTCTTGCTGTTCAAGAGACGACAGTACGAGGCGGCACTAATCATGGAGGAGGGTTTGGAACTGTCTTTCACTTATTTGAAAACCGTGCTTAATATCCACAACTGATTTTATTTCTTTGTATTTCAAGACAATTTCAAAGTAAAATTCAATTAAACTCGCCCACGGGTGAACACACTCCATCTATGCTGCGTTTGGTTACACGGAAAATGACCCAGAAGTACATAAACGCGCATTAATAAAAATGAACATTCACTCGAAAAAAAAAAACAACTTTGCATTCCCTCGCAAAGTTTGCGAGGGAACGCAAATTTTGCGAGGGAATGCAATCTTTGCAAGGGGACGCAAAGATTTTGCGAGGGAACGCAAAGTTTTTTTTTTTCTCTTCCGTGTCCCCTAAGGGGCTCCGTAGGTTGTCAAGGAGGTTGAGGAAGACCCAAAAATGCAGCGAAGCGAGTCAGGAGTAACTTAGAGGGTTTTTTAATTGAAGGAACAAAAGGCAAACAATGACTTGACTTGAGGTAACTAAACGTGACTGGGCGAGATGGGCTGGAAGAAAACAGACGTAGACAGGGACATCTGACAAGGACAGCACCGACAAGAACTGAACGAAAACAGGGGACTAAATACAAACGCATTGACGAGACAACGAGGAGCACCTGGACAAGACACGAAGGGTTGGAATGACCCTATTGATTAACACTGGGGCTTGGGTAGACGAACACAGGTGGACACAATGAACATGACGAGACACACCAAACATAAGAAAAAAAAGATGAAACTAAATACTTAACCAAAAACAACAAATACAGATCATGACATTGAGATTTACCTGGATGTACACCAGAGGTGGAATCAAATCACGCATGCGCAAGTATGTGTCCGTGTCCCAAGTTATTGTCACGAAAATCATTCAAGTCATCATATTTATTCTACATTTGCCACTTTACACTCACAACTTGTACACTACTTAGCTGCAATTCATATTTTAAATGATTAAAAAAAACATTAACGGTATTGTCTACTACTTTATGGTCTTCTCAATTAAATGCATGGCAGATATTAATTAGATGTTTATTCGTGCTGTGGAAAGGAATTCTCTCAACTTTAGAGTATTCAATTAATCTAACGTCTAAAGCGTCCATAGGCATGAATCTGGGTGAGAATGAATGGTTGTTTGTCTATATGTGACCTTCAATTAGCTGGTGACCAGTCTAGGGTATACCCACCTCTCGCCAAGGTGTACAGAAATCAGAGAGATTGATGTTCAGTTGCCAAAATAACGTAGGGAGGGATATAACTGCAGGGACTGTTTTCTGTATGACCAGCAGGGAGCATTATTGATCAACTTTCCTTATCTTAGATCATAGTTTAAACTTCTGCAGCACAGTCATTCAAATGGCTCATAAATAGTGTATTTGCCTATAATTAGGAAACGTGAAATAATAACGTGAATTTACACTTGAACAGAAACCTGAATAAAATGGGGTCATCATTGACACAGTTACCTGTTCGTTGGCCCGACGAGCTCAAAATAATCTAGAATTATTAGGGCTGTCAAAGTTAAAGCATTAACTACTAATTTAAATTCAATAATGCGCTAAAAATAATCAACTCAGTTAACTCAGTTGTATTGTTTAGAATTTACTTCCTATATGGTATACTCTCAGTTCCAATAAATGTTTTCAGTTTTATGTTTTGGTATGTTATGTTTTATGAGCAAAGCATTTATTGTCAGGTGCATCAAAATGACGAGAAATGTATACAGGGTGGTGCTGTTTGACATTGGTTTCCCATACAACTCGAAGAAATAAATGTACATCCAGGTCAAATAAGAGATTTAATTGAATTCAGACTGAGGTACACTACAACTGTTAAAGGCTCCAAGCAAATTATGTCATTTGTGCTTTTTTTTAAACATATAAGGTCTGTCTTCTGGTGGTATTTTGCAACCAAAAACAGCCACACTTCATAACCACAGTTGACCTTGATGTACCAAGCACAACATGTTGTCCATTGACCAACCGCAGATCAAGCCTGAATCTATGTTCGAGCTTCAATTCTTTATGTGAAGGAAAATCTTATTACTATTGTTAATTCAATATAACTCTCCATGAAAATGTGAACACGTTGATTAAAAACACATGGTACAGACTTTCAGACGTCCGGTACAGTTGGGGGGGGGGGGTTGACATCGGATGATCCATTATAGTACATTGACTTGGTGTGAATTGTACCATTTTTTTCTTTTTCTTTTTTAACCAATTGGCCCACATACTGCCGCATCCATTCTAACTTCCCTCATGTCCGTTTGTTTCTCAGTATGCAAAGGTGAACAATTTGTCAATGCAGACACATTATAATACCATGCAACAACCACATAGGGACACTCTGGGACATGTGAACAGTTCAAATACACAGAGCAGACATTTAAATGACAGCAGGAATACACGGGTAGCATTTGGTAGAAAATTAGATGAGCATTAATGCCAGGTTAAAAAAAAGGTTTCATGTAACCTAACATCCAGAAATCATTAATTTTAACATAGCACCCCCCAAATCAGTATAATCATAATTGTTGATCCTAACTATCTTATTTAATGTTACTGCATGTCTTTTTGAAGGAAGCTAAAAGTCTTCTTAGATTTTATTTCAGCCTTTCAGTTAGATTTGAAGAATAGCTGCATTCCAATTGCACCTCCTGCCAGTCCCGCATGCTCTCGCTGTCAATGAAATGTGTTCTTGTGATTGCTTTTAAAGGTTACCCGTGTAACAGTACACTTTCACCCCACTGTAAGACATCATAACAAAATAACACTTGTGTTATTTACACCAACAATAAGCACTTTCAATAAACTCTCCTAATAGTTCTTGATTGCCAAATGGAATATTTTCCACCTTAGAAACGGTTGAAAAAGGCTTGATTCTCCTTGTCGTTAAGACCTTCGGAAGCTTTCTGTCATCCTCCACAAATTTCTCCAAGTCCCTTCTTTCAGTGATTTGTTAATCCTCCCTATTGGTTAGATGTTTTTATGTTCCTGCAAGAAATAAAACAAACATTTTATATAAATCTCATGAAAGACATCCTTTCATGAAAACTAACAAATATGATGCACCTGAAAATATTGACGGGGAGGGTCCACTCCTAACCAAAACACGAAACAATATTTATTCATATCACCGCATTTATTTGTTTATAATTTCCATTTATTGATGCTTGCAGCTCACAAAAGTTGCTCAGGTCGTGCACATCTTTTCAGCCACTCCAGGATGTTGCAAACATATCGTGTGCCATACAAGCAGTGGCCAGGCAGTTTGCTGTGCGGGCCAATGTCAAAAGCGTGGAAAGAGGCCAATACAGCAGAGAGAGATGAAAGTCGTTATAGGGCATCAATGCACTTGCAGGATTACTACCTTCTGCTTTGTGGAAGGGGGGAAAGGTTCAAGCACAGGTTGTAAGTTTAAACACTGATCCTAAGACTAGTTAATCTATGTTTAAACAATATAAATGACAAATTTCTGTCCTGTGATTATCTGAACTCACCTAAAAAAAAAAATTAAAAAAAATCAACATGCTAAAAATTAACACAGAAGTTGTTTATGTAGACGGTACCATGAAAAAGTATTTGCCTTCTCGTCAAATTCGTTACCATTAATACTACAAGCCCCCGCATCCTTTTAATCTCCGAACACTGTCAAATGACCCGTAGATTCTTATTACTCTGCTGGCTACGATTAGCCACCTTTCAATTGTAAATGAGGACATTACCTGCAGTAGCATCAAAAACGCCTTTTCAAACCTTGAATTAGATTATGAAATAAGATCAATGGACAGAACTTCAGTATCAGTAGGTAGATGCGTCAAATGACAGTCTTTAGGTTGTTCTAGTGTTAAACAAATGTAAATATCATACCAAGACAACCAAGGTAAACATTTTTTTTTCAACCCCTGACTTTTGGGTTGCGAATCAACTTCAGTCTTGTGGGCGGGTCCTTTGATGAACCGATGTTGGAAGCTTTTTCATTGGTCAGCTTGGAAAGATGACTGACAACTTGTGCATTCACCAGAAAAAAAAAGATGCAAAGATGTGGACAACACTGTATTCACCACTTGGGCAGCTCTTGGTCTGTCATTTAAAAAAAAAATCCAGTGCTGTGGTCTAACCATTACAGTAAGCGTAACCAGAGATTCAATTAATCGTCCAGCAAAGCTTTATGAAGTTAAATGAAGACATGCAATAAAATCCATTTTAATCGATAAAAATTAAAAATGACTGTAAAAGATAAACTAAAGGCAGTTTATCCAAATCTCATCATGTATTCAATACAATTTGACATCCTGAAGCCTTAAAGGACATTAACCAGCGCTGCCAGGTAGACAACAACAGTTTGACTTGTGTAATCATGATATTCAAATATCACTGGCAGAAAAAAACGGCATAAATAAATGGCTCACTGAGATGGATGTCATCAGGGTTGTGTTTTCCACATGAAGAAACCTTTGCATCCGCTTCACAGCAAGATGGAAAACCATCTGGGTAGACTATGGGGTCAGGTAGGCTGCCAATTACTTCAAGCATGTCAAGTACGTTGGCTCACAGTGTATTTATTTTGTTTCTATATCATCATATTATATTTAATAACTTAAGTCGTAGTAGGTTGCAGCTCAAGCATTACAAGTAGAATGACAAAGCCATGTAACATTCCTACTTTTTTTTTTGTTAATACAGTTTGGGGGCTTGAAAATGTAGACCTAGTAAGATGTCCTATATTGTATTTCTATAATGACTGTAACCACATCGTTCTATTGTTGTTTTGTGATAGTACATGCAAGTGAATCATTGTGTGTCAGCTTTTAATGTCAATAACAGGGGTGGGCAAACTTTTTGATTGGCGGGCCACAATGGGTTCGAAAATTTGGCAGAGGGGCCGGACCAGGAGCAGATGAATGGAGTGTTTTGGTAACCTCACCTCATCAGAGAAAAAAAACAAACATTTAATTTGAAAGTGAACAAAAGCGTCACAACAAAATATATGTCTTTGGAAAATCACGGTATTTAGAAAATAAAACCTAAACAAGGTTTATTCATTTAATTTTTTTCAGTTCGGCGGACCGGATTAAAACATCTGACGGGCTGCATGTGGGCCTCGGGCCGTAGTTTGCCCACACCTGGTCTATCAAACCATCTGCCTTCTTTGCAATCCTAGGGTGGAACCACTATGGAGACCTTGTAACATGCCAATACTACAATGTATTCGGTCACACGTGCACCTTTGCACCGCGTGCGGAAACGCCACCCCTAATGCAGTGAGGGAACTCTGACCCCAAATCAACTCTGCATGATTAGGACGCTGCAAGCATATTTCTCAGAGCTAAACACCGACACTGAGACATTTTTTGCCATTCCGACTGAAGATCTTTTGTCACCCTGTTTACATTTTACGATCAGGCGCGTACAGCCGAGTGACACGGAGCTCAATGTAAACACCAAATTAGTTGTAGTTGTTTTTCACACTTTTATGAAAGCAGCAGCATGATAAAAACAAGTTAGACGTACTTTAAAATAAGTTCCACTATCACAGATGAGCTGTGGGTAAGCCACTGCCATTTTCAAGTGTGTATACGACCACTTCACTATCCATTTATATCATGACGGAAAATGCCCAGAAAGGACGCAGCTTGGCTATTCCGATTTAACAGTCTATATGACTCGTTCTGGTTGAAAACGGATGAATCTTAATGAAATTCCATTCGGATTCAGCCTTTTTATTCCGATGGAGGTGTTCACATGATTTTTCATTACGTTTGCTCATTGAATTTCCTTTGTATCAGAATGAATATACTGTATTTGTAATTTAGTTTACAATATTTTCCCAGATTTTTTTCGTATTGTAATCATTTCTGACCTTTGATAGATGCTTTCAGTTACTGCAGGGAAAAAGTATAATACTGTGACTGTTTTGGAAGCTTTATATCAATACACTTTCTTGGAGTTACGGTAGCTTTCACAAATTAATTTGCCATTCCAGATTCAGCGAGTTTAAGAGCAACTCCTTTTGCCCCATGACAGTGAACACGTGATCATCACACCTGACATCCAATGGCCTTTGTCAGAAGATGCTGCACTGCAGCAAATATATCCAACCTCTGAGTTTCTACCAAGCAGTTTGACTTTTATTTTGGAAAACTCTGCATTTGAGTTTTACGCAATTTTCCTGTCAATAAGTTTTAAGCAGTTTAGTTTTCAACGGCAGAAACCAGGTAGACTTGAAAGAACACGAGTTGCTCGTATTTCCTGTACTGAAAACAGCCTACTAAGCATTGTGTTTTTTCCAAGATTGTTGTCCAAGTGATCATTTGTATCAGTATCATTCCAAGCTGAGCAAAGAAAGCGCTGACCCAGAAAAGTGCACTGGAACGACTATCAGAACTGTGAGGTCTGAATTTTGAGTTGAAGGGGAAAAAAAAAAAGAAAAGGACCCCGACTTCACCCACCAGCTTCAATGTGACGTCACTCGATAATGGCGCCCCCCGTTGAGACGCAGAATGTGAATGGCAAAACATAACTTGGACGATCATTAACATAAAGGTATCTTTATTTATGATTACATTCATTTTGTTACTTGACAACTCTACATGACACAACATGATTAGCACTGATTGTGTTAATATGTCGTTTATTGTCGTAGTCCAAGTGGGATAATTTTAACTTCCCACCTTCCTCGAATGCAGCGTAACATGGGTTCATTAGAGGACTCGCCCACGAGACTGAAAGTTGATACGAAATCAAAAATCAGGAGTTGCAAGCAAAACCTGCAACCACAATTTTAGAACTTGTAAACAAAATGTTTAGTTTTGTGAGAATATTGTTTATAATTGCAAACAAAACCAAAACTTTCTTTTTAAGTTTGGAAATAATTGACTTGTTGATATTTTTGTCAAATTCTTATTTGTTTGATTGAAAATAAAGGAAAAACAAATTTATTTCCATAGTTAAAGGGCACATAGTTTTTCTCACAGGCCGGGGTAGATTTCAGTATTTTTTTTCCCCAACAAATTAAATCACCATTTAAAGAAATTACGTGTTTATGTGAGTTATCTTTGTCTGATATTTTGTTTGATGATGTAAAATATAAAAAAGGAGAAACATTGCAAAAAATTTAATAATGCAAATTTGGGAATGGGTCAAATACTTATTCACGGCATTGTACATTCTTGAATAAAAAAAAGATGTAGCACTGACTGTTCGTTTCCTCCCTTGCAGATTTTTTTTTTTGCGAGAAAACAGCATTGACAAGGATAAAAAAAGTACAGGCTTCTGAGCAAAATTGCATAAAGACTGCAATTTCCCAAGTGCTGGCTTTATGCCAGCAGAAAAATAGAGCAGAACATCACAGGCACTGAGACGCGGGAGTCACACTCTCTCGGTAGACTTTCTCTAGAATGTAAATATGTTTATTTTTCTGCAGGTTCGTTTTGTTGATACCAAGCGCTCCCCATTAAATTCAAGTGGATATTGTCCTCTCTCTTTATTTTTTTTAGTTCCTATATTCGTAAAAAAATACATGAAGTCAAGATTGAATAAAACTGTGTGGACCAAAGTGTCTTGTAAAAGTGCTTTTTCCATGGTAATGTGTGAGCAAGAAATTATGCACGTCCCTGGTAAATTTGTATTATACCATATTTCGCAGGGAAATGCACGATTTTTCCACCTAAATACAAGGGGCATCATATATACATATACATATATACATATATACATATACATATATACATACACATATACACATACACACATATATACATATATACACATATATATATACATATATACATATATACACATATATATATATATATATACACATGTGTGTGTGTGTGTGTGTGTGCACATGCGGGGTGGGGGGGGTGGGCGCGCGTGTGTGTGTGTGTGTAGAAGTTACATTTTTGGGGAAAATACATTTTCCAAAAACCTAGTTCAAGAATACTCTCTGACTGAAAAACACTGTTTTGTAATATTTTAGACTTGAAAAGAACGAGTTCTGGTTGCGTTAGACATGTCCAACTGCAAAAATGCTTTTCTTTTTGGTTTAATATTATTTAATTTATTTTGAATCATCCATCACATTTTGGCCAAAAGTAGAATTCTGGGTGATTATTTCGCCTGATTATATGGAGGTGTGACTGTTTGTCTATGTCTTAGTCCTGTGACTAACTACTAATCTTTCCATTCACCATGGCAAAAACAGAGCCAAAATTAGAAGGTCAAGGCTGGAGTGTGTATTTACCTGTTAGAGCGGTTCAGGGTAGGTCTGTCTTGCATCATAGGCCATGTCAGGCATGTAAGACTCATGGAGGTCAGGGTCTAACGGAAGAGTGTCCAGAGGCACCTCAGCATAGCCATAGGGAGGGTATGGGCCATCTAACTCTAAAAAGTAACACAGAGAGAGACATGTTTTTTCACCCTCGGAAAAAGTGGTCTTCTTTGTAAGATGCCATGTTCTAATAAATCTCAATGTGTCATCCACATAAAGGAATGGATGCTGCAAACAGAAGCCTCACTTTTAAAAAATATCAGAAAGTGCCTCTAGGGGGCATACATTACTTCAACTCCCATTTCATAGAAGCATGATCTGATGTACATGTAATTACCACAGCAAACAAATGACAGCACTCTCCTGTAATAAACATTCAAAACGCAATGTGGAAGTATGGGAATTTATCCATCTATCAATTTTCACTTAATTATGGCCGGGTCTTCCTTCTCCGCAGCCACTTTGTCAAGCTCTTTCAATGACAATATATCCACTGTGTCTTGGGTTGTCCCCAGGGCTTCCTCTCAGTGGGACGTGGCCAAAACACATCACAAAAGAGATGGCCACGGGGCTACCTAAACAGAGGACTGAGACGCTTCATCTAGCCCTTATCGATGTAGAGCAGCAGTGGCATTACGCTGACACTTTCCCAGAAGCCTCTTATCCAAGCGCTAGGGAAAGCCCGGACACCCAGCAACTTTGTTCTTTCAGTCAAGAACCTCAGCTGGTGACCATAGTTGAGGGTAGAATGTAAATCGAGAGCTTCACCGTGCAGTTTAGCTCCTTTTTCAACACGACAGATACTGCACCAATATACCTTTCAATATTCTGATCTTTCCTGACTTACGTAAGAGACCCCAAGTCACAAACTCCTCCACTTGGGAAAGGACCACAGATTTGGAGGTGCTCACGCTCATCCAAATTGTTTCTGACTCTACGAACCGCTTCAGTGAGAGTGAAGACCACAGCTTGACGAAGCCAATAGAACCACATAATTTGCAAAAAGCAAAGACATGACACTGAGGCAAAAAAACTGGATCCTTTCAATGTCTTGATTGCAACTAGAAATTCTATCCAAAGAGATTCTGAACAAAATTGGTGACAAAGGGCAGCCTAGTTGGGGTCCAATATTTACTGGATCAAACTCACCAGTTGTGAAGGGACAGAGGAGTCATCGTCAGGGGGATCTGATATCCAATATACGCAGAGCACCTCCAACAGGACTCATCAAGGGACATCATTGAACAACTTCTCCAAGTCCACAAAGTACATGTGAATTGGTTTCATTATCTCCAATGCACTGTTCAGGATCCTGCTGAGGATGTGGAGTTGGGGCATTGTTCACAGCCAGGGCAAAAACAACAGTGCTCCTCCTAAATCAGAGAATAGGCTTCCCAACGGACCCTCCTCTTCAGAACACCTGAATCAGAAGCACTGTGTCATGACTCAACCTTAAAGTTAATCATTGAACTATGGCTGAAGATGCCAATTGCACATAGGAAGGTTATTGCCAATCCATGAGGTGCACATAAATTCCATAACAGAACTTCGCTTCAGTTCAGGTTGGCTGAACCTTTCCACCCAATCACGTCATTCCTGGTCTTACTATTATAGACCATGTGGGCATTTGAGTCATCAGAAAGTGAGTCCTCAGCAAGAGTGCCTTCCTGCACCTCTTCCAAGTACTTCCCTGCTGCTGTTCGGTGTATAGCAGGGGTAGGGAACACCGGCTCCTGGAGAGCCATATTCTGCCTGTTTTAGCTCTCTCCCTACTGCAAACACACCTGATTCAAATAATCAGGATTGTTTCAGGCTTCTATAGAGCTTTTTGATCATTTGAATCAGGTGTGTTCGGAGTAGGGAGAGAGCTATGGCTCTCCAGGAACCAGAGTTCCTTACCCCTGGTGTATAGCATAGGTGTCAAACTCCAATCCTGGTGGGGTCGCTTTCCTGCATGCATTCAGTCTCTCCCGGCTGCAACATACCTGATTCAAATGATCAGCTCATCAGCAAGCTCTGAAGAAGCCTGATAATTATCCTGCTCATTTGAATCAGGTGTGTTGCAGTCGGGAGAGATAGAAAAAACAACATCCAAGACCTTTATTTGACATTCGGGGAGTTCTGAACTGTGCTTTGTGTGGTCCCACCACACCTTGGACCTGTTTTCCCTCGGTAACCTGTGAGGGGCATAAAGCCCCAGAAAATTTAGTGCCTAGGATCAATGAACTTTTTTTTTTGTTATATTGCATAGAATTGAATGAAGGAGTTTGAAATGCACAAAAATGTCATTTAATTTATTACTAAACTAATAAAAGAGCACTTGTGGTCAAGGGGTTACATTCAAAATAAGCCTTCAAAATCTATTTACCAGCTATTTGTAAACATTCTTCCATTCATATTTGTTTAGGATTCTAATGAGTTCCCTGGACACGTAGGAACCACCATACTTTGTCTCATTATGTAGCAAGATAAAGATAACTGACAAATGTCAATGTCACCCGACCTCAACAAATAAAGATAAATGCCTTAGGATGAATGTGTTTTGACGAAATGAAAGGCGTTATTTGAAGGATTGACACAAAAGAAATTAATTAATTTTCTACTACGCTATAACATCAAACACTATGTGGACGTGTGCGTGTCTAAACGAAAGAGAGGTGGTAAGCATCAACAAAAAACACAAAATACACATTTGTCACTTGGGACTCAGACTTAAGCTGTAATTAAAAATGGATGAAAGAAGGAATTTCTAAACACAGTGAAGGGCAAAACACTTTCTGTTTGAGCAGAAGTGGTTTGAAGCAGTAATGCAGTCCCTTATACTTCCGCTGCTCTTCAGTTTCCTCCAAATGCCAGTTCTTTTGTAGCTCATTTTAAATAAATACCAAGTGCTTTCTGAATTATTTAAAACAGCACAGGTATTATAATTGTATTTTATTTTTTATTGTACGTCATTGTAATCATTACGAAAAAAGTCCAAGCAGTAAGATCCATTTTTATTTATTAACATATGCCTCCTTAACAGCGCTAATCCAAGATGTGGAATGCAAATGTGTGACGATTGACTCATGCAAAATAGTATACGTCCACCGACCAACAGGAAAAATATGACGGTGGTGTTTTGAATTCAACCAACCAAGTCAACTACAATGTACAACTGTCTCCTCATTTAATGCATGTTCACAATTCTTAATAGTTAATGTGCATTCTTCAGTAAAAGAAGTTGTTCACATCAGACAAAGCGTCTTTACAATCGCAAATTGGAGCTTCCAGTGTAGTTTTTCAGGCGTGCTGTTCCAGGTATTTAAAGTCAATGTCACACAGGATGTAAAAAAAATAAAAATAAAATAAAAGGAAAAAAAACTCTCTCTCTCTTTCTCTCGCTCTCTCTCTGTATGTGGGGGTGGGCGTGTGTGTGTGGGTGTAACAATTACCAATTCATCACCTCAATCATTCTTCCCGTTTCCTTGTCTCTGTATGTCACATGATAAACAGTATCATACACAAGCTGTGCAGCAGTCGCAATATGTGTTCAAATCCATCCTGAGAATTGCAGAGAACCTACTGGCATGACAGTCACCTGTTTTGTGTGTCAGTGTGCATGTGAGCCCCTTTTCAAAAGGTGGTATATCACAGGAATGCTAATGAGATCGGAGCACGTGTGATCTGGAGGGTTGTCGGGTTGGGTAGAGATGTTGCTGTAGGTTTTTGTTTTGTGTGTGTGAGTGTGTAGTTGGACCAGCTATTTGAAAGCAAAACATTAAGTTTGGTGTCTAAGAGGGAAAGTCCATGGCGACGTCAGGACTTTGGACTTCACAGTGGGGATGCATGGAGATGGCAGATGGAGGAAGAATAGCAGGTGTGTCTGGAAGAGATAGTGGTTCTCGAGGCAGACTGCCAGAATGCATTTCATATGGCAAAATAGATTACCAGATGACCAGCCAAGATTTCCAATCATCTCCTGGTAACTGCTGGCAAAATAGGCCTTCAACAACATACAAAAGAGTAGTATAAAATAATGGTTGCATAATTCTAACCTATATAATACGAGTCTCAATTGTTTATTACATTTTTCAGTCTAAAAATAGTTTTGTTTTTCAGAGTGCATGCATTTAATTATATATAAAAAATAGATATACAGTGGTGTGGAAAAAGTGTGTGGCCCGTCCTGATTTCTTGTTTTTTTGTGTTTGTCACAGAAATGTTCCAGATAATCAAACAAATGTAAAAAATAATCAAAGGCAGCACACATAAACACAAAATGAAGTTTTTAAAGGAAGGTCTTCATTATTTGAAGGAGCAAAAAATCCAAACCTACATAGCCCTGTGTGAAAAAGTGTTTGACCCCCTGTTAAAGATAAATTAACTGTGCTTTCTCATACTTGAGTTCAATTTCTTTAGTCACACCTCGGCATGATTACTGCCACACCTGTTTGCAATCCAGTAATCACTTAAATAGGACCTGCTTGAGAAAGTGAAGTAGACCAAAAGATCCTAAAAAAAATCTAATCAAAAGAAATTCAGTACGAAACAAAATAACTAAGATCTATCAGTTTGGTAAAGGTTATCACTCCATTTCTAAAGCTTTAGGACTTCAGTGAGCCACAGTGAGAGCCATCTACAAATGGTGAAAACATGGAACAGTAGTAAATCTTCCTAGGAGTGGCGGGCCGACCAGAATTACCCCCAAGAGCACAGCGACGACTTAAGAGCAAAAGACAAAAAAACCCACAACAACATCCAAAGAACTGCAGACCTCAGTTATACAATACAATACAACACAACTTCATTTTTATAGCGCATTTCACAACAGCTAGAGCTGCAACAAAGCACTTTCCGTGTGGTATAATATAAATTAGGGGGAAATTAGAACACAAATGATAACACATAAACAATAGATGGCAGAAGAACAGCAACAGTCTCTTGTTGAGTCGAAAGTCAAAGAATAAAAATGGGAGGACTGGCTGACTCCAAAGTAAAGTGCATTATAGTAATCTATCATAGATGTAACAAAGGCATGGATTACTGTTTCTAAATGCTGCTGAGAAAAAAAGGGCTTCGCCTTTGCCCGCTGCCTAAGATGAAAGAAGATGACTCGAACAACAGCACTGTCAGAAGTTATTTAGAGTATAAAAATAACTGATTAGTAAAGTTTTCTGGGCAGCCTTCAATGAGAGCAGATTGCTATAATACCAAATGGCTGGTGCAAGTGCAAAAGATGGCGTTCTCAAATACAGCGTGTACTGCATCAAGAGGAGAAACTCACTAAAACGCTCTGAAAACCTGACAGAAGGCCCCGAGGGTTACCCTTTTGCATTGGTGTAACAGTGATGCCTGTCAAATTTTCAGCTGAAGCACTACAAGAAGACAATCAAAGTTGCAAATGGTCAGACTCACCATCAGCCAAGTATGTGGAATCCAAAGGAACTGTGTGGGCCTTGAGAAACAAAAAGCATATATCATTGCAAGTTCAAGTTGATGCAATATATTATATCAAGGGTGGGCAACATGAATGTTGGAAGTGGCCATTATTTTTCCATCATTGATACTGGCAGGGTCACATGACACCATGCACTTCTGAACAGGTAAGACAAAAATGCTGTTTTATATATTTACAAAATACATGCAACTGTGCAAAATATGTGCTTTTAATGCATTTTCACAATACATTTCCCAGTGCATGTATAAATAAAGAAAAAACACTATCCAAAGCCAACAACAATTGGTTTGAAGCAAACAACAGCACAAAGGGCTCTCTCGCATTAAATTAACAATTTAAAGATGCCACAAAACTGCTGAACAGCAAAACAACATTAAGTGCAAAAACCACTTACACAAAAATCAACTCGCTAAAAATATTTAAAGGATTAAGGTTCTATGTTCGTCATTTATCTCATCCCTATGATTAGGCCTAGCCATATGTAGTATATATAAGATCTGGTGCAAGCGCAACTAAGCCATGTCTGCCATATAGTGGTGAATGGTGATATTACAACTTAAAACTACCGTTGAGTCATATTCACAGTTAGACACATTTTAAATATTCAGATTATTTTTCATCCTGTATTTTTTAATATCAAACGTTTTTATTTATATTTTATTATTTATATATAAGGATTATAAGGTGCGCAGTCCAAATGAACTTGTCTATTGAACTGGGAATTTCTATATATAGGGCGGACTGGGTTATAAGGAGAATCACTGCACATTAAATGAACAGAACCAGTACAGCAAATAAGTCAAACTTGATTGCACTTCCATTTGACATTTAACAAATAAGGCGCACTCGATTACAAGGCTCACTGTCGATTTTTGAGAAAATTAAAGGATTTTCGTCAGAAAAATACAGTATTTGTTTTTCCTAAGATTTTTCCCCATTTTCCCCACAGTAGAAAACATATATTGAATGTTTTTTTTTTTTTTTAAGAATTTCCCCCAAAACACGTTTTCACAACGATGTTTGATTGTTTGTTTTGAAAATGGATCAAGGGACCACTCTGAATGTGGTTGTGGGGCTCAGTTGCACATCTCTGTACTATATGATCTAGTTTTGATCGATTCTCCCGATTAGAGGACAAACCGACAAATTTTATTAAGCTATATGCAGAAATATTTAGATAAATCTATACTTTTGGGGAAACTTACAGTAAATGTTATGTCATTGTTAAAACTGTTTATATTAATACAAACATTGCTATGGCACACAGACTTTGGATATTTTCAAACAACACTCAAAAGTCCAAGGCAATTAACTTCGGTACTTTTCAATGCTTATACAAATACCGTTTCCATTCTCACCATTTCCCAGGCAGCAGGGTCATGTTTGAAGAGCGAGTGTGTGAGCTCCACTGACACTCGTTTCCTGTAGTCTGAGCTTTTGTCCTCTGAAATTCGAAATAGCACTGCGGCAGCGTAGGTGGCTGTGGAGAGATATCAAAGTTTAGATTAGCTCAAATGGAAAGTCAAGTTAACCTCGCTGAAGAAGGGTCCTCCAAGAACTGTGATATTGCAAGAATTGTCCCAATTTTATCACTTGGGTGTAACTCTACAAACAGCCAAATTTTCTGCAGATATAAACTGAAAATGATGTGAACAACTACGGGCATGGTTTGATTAGGTAGTAAATGGTTGAGAAAAAATAGTAGCGTTAAGGATGCCTCGCAGCAGAAGGTTTGTCAACTAAATTTGTCAGCAACAATGTGACTTTTGAGTGATTCATGGATGCTGATCAAAATCAGGTGAATTCATTTTCACTTAGAAGTAGGAATGCTGAATTAAGTGCCACCTGAGTTTGTTATCTGCTTGGCGTAACATTTTAATTTTATTTTTGCTATATAGAGTATCTTGAAAAGCTTTCAAGAAAGTTCCATATGGGTAAATCCTGAATTCGGAGAACATTTTAACATTTCTTGTACTCATACAGTAGTAGCATGTGTAATTTAGTCATTTTTTTTCTTGCTATAAAAAAGTTCTTAAATACGTTTATCTGTATATTTATACAATACTTTTATATTGAATGCTCCCGCCACAAAATTCAGTTCAACTTTTTCTGGGAACTGGTTCATGAAATGCAACAACAAGCTACTATGCCACGAAAAAAAAATGGTTTGTGTTTTTCTACCTTATCTGGACATAAAGCAATTGCCTCATTCTCTAATTCCCACACACATTCTGGACGTTGCTTTGCATGGTGCCAACCACCTTATCAAAAGTAATTAACAGAACCATGTCTTGCTGAGAGAAACAACCTCTGGGGAGCTGCAGATTAAACCACCGAGTTTTCAATCACTACTTGCCATAGAAAACCGCACGGCCAATATATGGAGGTGGCTAATTGACTGCTGCACTGCGTCACATCGGTTCTAATTGTTGTTGGATTGCGCTTTTCCAACACTACCGTGGCATGACAGGTTGGTAAATATTATCATGCTTTCTTTGACATGACTCAAAAGTTGGGTGGGCGTTTCAAATTGGGTCAAACAATATTTTGAAAACCAACACTTTGAAACCACATTAAAACCCCTCTTTGAAATTTCACTGTAATTTTGAGTGTGCACTTTGAGAAAAGGGATGCGCGGTCAAGGTAGGTAAGTGAGGCATTGCTGACACCTACTGGCCATTCTATGCATGTGAAGAATTTAAAACAAAGAAAGAAACGGATAATAATTACCTAAAATGATTTGTTATTTTATCTCTATGACCCGTGCTCTACAGTAATTTTCTTTGCAATCCAATAATTAGACATTGTTTTCCATCATTAAAATAGCTGAATTTGTATTTCCTGTTCAAACACATGGCGAGGAAGGGAAGTGAAGCATAGCACATCTCAATGGCTGACTCAGGCAGTTGGCGCGAGCACACACGCATGAGATGTTGCTGTTTGTCTTTCTATAGCCAATAAACATGATTTACCACACCTGTACTTTACATGAAACGTAATTAATTCATGAAAATGTGTTTAGTCTCCTCTTGCGGCCAGAAAAGCGACTCAAAGTGCACGCTGGAGCCCAGAGAGTACTGTGCCGTTGTAGGAGAAATGCGTAAAAAGAGTAATTTGAGGAATCCTCGTCTGGTTATGAAGGAAACCGCCATCTTGAATCGGAACTCTTTGGCAACCTCTTCCAGTTGCTTTTCTTGTGGTAACTGTGATTGGCTCCAATGAATTAATCTCATCATAACTCATCTAATTCTTTACCGAGTTTGACACTGATTCATCTGTTAGAAACATCAAACATGCAGTAATGATGGCGGATATAATCAGGCTTTCATAGAATTAAATATAAAGGGAAGACTTTGTTTTGTTTAATTTTTTGCCATATGCCAAAGGTGAGTAATTTTTAAGTGGTCAACTTGTTTTCATACCTGTATGATGATTAAGACTCTAATGACAGGTAATTAAATGTGGAATGATGTGACCGTTTGATCCTGGAACTCAAGAGTTCAGCATTATTTCATCTCGGAAATTTTGATGAATACAAACAAAATGGAGGTCGACCAGCAATCAAGCGGATTGATTTGGATCCTGGAGTTCTCACTTTATTTTATACTTTTACAAACATGAATGGTGTCCATCAGTCCATCTATTTTCAACAGCACTTTGTCAATTCGATTCCAAATGACCTTGGACGAGAGGTCGGGCAAATCCTACACTGGTGGCCTGTCAGGGCAACATAAATACCATATTTTCCCCTGTTATTACACAATAATTCCACAAAATAACAATAGCCACAGAACAGTCACCTACCATTTTTATCATTGCATGCAGCAATTCAAAACAGGGAGTCAAACTAATTAGGAACAAACAAAACCACAAATAGCAGATAAGGCATTTAGATGACGACACAATTTTTACATTTCAAGCTGTGGGGCCTCTGCATGATAACTCTTGCAGCATTTGCATCATGTGTCTGTACAAGTGAGAAACATTATTTATTTATTTATTTAAATATTTCTTAAATTTTACATATACCACTCTATCTCACTGAAATCTGAAGTTAAATTAGTATTTCCAAAAAAACGTAACTAAGGATCTGGAAGGGTTGAACATGACAGACAACGTTATTAAAAGCTAAAGTGAGTGTCTCATCTGAATTGCATCAGCATAAACAAAATTTGTCAACTGTGTTTAACAAAAAAAAAAAAAGACCTCAAATATCATGTTTTATTTTTTAATTACTTTGTATATCTTGATAGAAATTTCAATATGAGAATTACCACTTTAGTTGTCATCAAACCACGTGATGTAAAAAGAATGTGTTGAAACTGACAGCTGAAGCCAGCTAAGTCTCCAAATGCGATTGACTCTGGCAGTAAAAGAGAGCAATTTAGGCAGTGAGTAATCAGAAAGTAAATAAACAGTGAGTCCAGTAAAACCAGAGGAATTGCCTCACAAAGGAATAATCATGATTTATATTGAATTGAAAAGAGTGATGCACGAAACCAAGACACTCTTTCAGGAATTAGACCCGTGAGAAAAACTCTCCACAGATACAGTAAATAGTCTTTGCCTAAAATGTCGATTATGAGTATGGTTGCAATATGTTCACCAAATCTGCAAGTGATCATGAGCCTATATCACTTGCTATCATTCATGCATTCACAGAATTTCAGAAGAGTTCATCCTAAGAATTGTGCCATGTTGTGAAAGTTGGTCTAAATCCAATTGGCAAACATTTTAGAGTCGGAGTGTTTGGTGTGTATAAAGAAAAAAAGGACATACCGATTCCCTCATTGTTTGAGTGCAGCAATTCCATGAGTGGTGCCGATGCGCCTTCTGCATCGATGAGTTCTGCAGACTGTTTGTCCAGCGCCAACTCACACAAAACTCCTGCAGCTACTCGTTTGACATTCTCCACATACGAGTACAGCAGCTGGAAACACAACACACAAGTTTGCCACTTTAAAATGTTTCAATTGCTCCTCCCTATTTGGACAAATTATATCTTAAAGAAGGTCAATGATTTTGCATGTTTCAATGCTTACTTTTTTCCATTTATAAATATAGTAAACGTGGCGAAATTGTTTGTGTGGTGCAATTAAAGTGTTTGGTTCTGTCCTCATGTGAAACCAATACAAAATTTGGATTCAACTTTAAGGCATACAGTCTACTCCAGTTAAGTCTCATTCCTGCCGCATTCCAATGGCTTACTGATGATATTCCTTCAACACCATGTCTGTCGCATTTTAAAACTTCACGTCCAGTGCAATCTAAAGAAATTCCCCGGCTTGTAATCATATTAAACTTAATCCTGATTATATTCCAGGAATCGAGAAAGTACTAACACCCTACTATGCGACAGAGAAAGGATAGGCTTGTGTGAAATAAAAATTGGCTTCCTTCCTCCTATCTGTATTTTATGAATTTTATTGTGTTCTTACTCCCAAATCAGAGTGTACCTGCACAAATAGTGGGATGGTCTGCATGCTGGCAATCTCTCCTCTGTTGATAGGATCTCTAGCCAGAATGTGAAGTGCTCCTGTGCAGCCCTCTACAATCTCCTCCATACGTACACCGTCCTATAAAAATATTCCGAAAAGGAGAAAGTATTAAAGACAGAAATGAACAAACATGGTAATCCAACAAAATATGCGATAGGTTGTCGTGTGTATGTGCCTATGTGTGTGCGATCGTCAAACCTGATATGTCTGCTGGGAAGAGGAGGCATGCCTCTGTGTGTCTTGGTGAGCCTTTAATAGTAAGTTCACCAATCGTGGGATAGTCCCCGCATCCCTCAGAGGCGCTTGATTAACTGGGCACAGCGCGAGGTTCCGGATGAGGCCAACAGTAGCCTGGATGAGTCAGAGGTACACCCACACAAATGTAACACACAAACAGATTTAAAAGAAAATAAATAAATAAATAAATATCAGAACTGTCATATTTACATATTCACTAACAGCCCTGGAGAAAAGAATGCACTTTTTGACGTCTATATCCGTCAATGGCAGTGAATGAGTTAACCACAATTCCGAAAGCTCTTGTGTATTTTGATTGGTTGGAATTTGTAACGTCACGCCATGGTGCAGATATGATTACAATTTTGAAATCACCGCAAAATTAGTGGCTGCGACTTGGCCGCTCATGAAATCTCCCCCAGCAAAGCTGACAGTTGAAATGATGCAGCCAGCTAAGAATTGTCCTTTCTGCATCCAACCAACCTGAGTCCTTTCCCACACTGACAGATGGAGAAAAATCTTTTTAATCACTTCAGAGAATACATTTTCCTCCTTCAAAATCGAGTGGCACCAAACTTTATACCAGTCAATCCGACTCTTGACAGCGTCCCGGGAGATGCTGCACAATTATGCCTCAGCGCAACCATGGAAACAGATGATGAAGCTCCTCTTTTTGTTCTGTTGTCAACTTTTGTGACGAAATAAAGAGCAACCCGGAACCTAACCCTCCATCATTGCCAAACCATCCATGCATCCATTGTCTGAGCCGCTTATCCTCGCACGGGTCACGGCCATTGCCAAACGATTAGCATAAAAAGACCTTCCTAGATAATAAGCAAATTGCTACCTATTGCATTTCCCCCCATTTGGATTCATTAAATATTCATGAGAAATTAAGGAAAAGGTCAACAAAAACGAATGCTCATTTTAATAGATTTTAACTAACTTTTTCCCACAAATATTGACTCATGTGGTTTAACTTAACTAATTATACAGAAAATGATATTCCCTGTGAAGGCAGAGTAATATAGTACTCCTGAAACTGACTGAAAGATATAACCAAGTTGTTTTTTTGGAAAGGTGGCATGCCCTGTGAGTACGACACCATTTTTTTAATAGAGAACCCAGTTTCATGTTTGATCATTGTCCAAAGGATTTTGAATATATTTTTTTAATTCAATGAATAAGATTGACGTTTGTTTAATTGACTGTTTGATTTTATTTGAATTCTGCTGTTGTTGAGTGAGAGGGCCATCTCAAAGGCAAGATCTGAAAGGTCTACTTCAACTCTGGAAATATGTAGACCTTTTGGAACTAATTACATCAATTACATATGTTTTGCCTGAAGAGAAGACAGATGGGACTTAGGGTAGAGAGACATCAAAGACTGGTCACAACAAGATGTTCCTGGCTCTATGTGGGTCAGTTGTAAAGGTAGTTTTACATCTGGGGATTCCATATGGAAGTGCCACTAAATTATTAGAACAGCGCTAAACTCTGTGAACTCAAGTCTAATATACATATTAAGCATGTGATGCACAGCATCAAAGGTAACATTAGCGATGAGATATAATATGCAAATATGCAAATTTAATATGAAAATAAGGGGAATGCATATGTGCCTCTGTCAAAACTGTTTTCCTCGGACAGAGGTTCAGGCCAAACAATGAGACAGAATCTTCCAGAAAAAGGAAGCTATATTTAAGAGATAATGTTTTGCAGTCCTAATTAAGGTTTAGGTTAATCACATGAAAATTTGGACGCGTAACTCACTCTGTGTAAAGTTGCGACTCTCAAAAATGAGGCAATAAACCTGCTATAGACATGCAACCAGCATTAAAAGATAAGCCTTTGGAGTTTTTTGATAGAAAAAAACAATACACCAAGATGGAACCACCTTGTTGAAGAAAAACAGTCACAGAGTTCTCCACATCCAAATTAACTGTTATATAATTTCAACAAAAATGGGGTTACAACGATGGGCATTTCGTCTCTGCGATGGATCGGATGAACGGCCATTTTAGGGGTGGAGGAGGGCAGTTGCAAATTTTTTTTTTTTTAAAAAGATGGACTTAGCAAGGGCAGAAGTGGGTCCTTGTTGGTCCTTTCAAGTACTGCTTGCATATAATTCAAATATTTGCACTTGAAGCAGAATGAAATCTAGTAATGTTTTTTCTCTCTCTCTCTCTCACGTTCGAACGAGGTAAGGTAAGGGATACGTGGGGCTGGATGAAGAAGCAATTGAGAGCCAAAATGTTTAGGTAGCTTTTAATTTGAGCAGAGGGATAAAGTTCTAGAAATGCAGCCATCTCTACAGTGCGACCTCGGTCCGAGCCCACATGTGAATTTGGCTTGTGTGACAACAAGAGTTTGAGGAAGTTACAATAGGCTCCCAGCATGCTTTGTGGCACTAATGAAGTTTTTTGTTTTATTTCATTCTTTCATTATTTGTGAGCATGATGTTGACTTTGCAGATGTGTAATAATTATAGTGTTGACAAATGACTTCCATACACCCTGTCGTTGTCTGAATGTAAGTAACTAGCAAGTTTATTCTATTGCTTAC
Source organism: Idiotropiscis lumnitzeri (assembly GCF_059441095.1). Classification (NCBI taxonomy): domain Eukaryota; kingdom Metazoa; phylum Chordata; class Actinopteri; order Syngnathiformes; family Syngnathidae; genus Idiotropiscis; species Idiotropiscis lumnitzeri. The sequence continues at coordinate 13,446,537 of NC_142405.1, forward strand.
AATAATAAAATAGCAAATGTTACTCACTGCCTCGTGAACGCCACAATAATAATACCCCATTTAATAATGTAGAGACCCGCTGCTTTGTCCAACACGGCTAAGGTAGTACAAATCCGTTTCTATGGCTATATATAGCTATTGTGGCTGTTTTGTAGCAAATTATGAAATCTTTGCCATTCGCTTCTCAGCATGGAGGGGACGGCGAGTTAAATGCAAGGACAGAAGCGGTTTCAAAGGTTGAAGACGGATGCCAACGTTGGACGATTACATTTATTTCCACGGTGTGTCAAATTCACAAGCTTTATTTTCACTTTACAGAGACTTTAATGAACCTCCAGGTACGCTTTCATCATTTTAGTCAGGTTAAATTAACTAAAATCCTGACGCTGTCATGTAGCTCTCTCAGCTCCCTTCCCCTCCTCCTCCTCTAAAAAATGAAAACACGATCCCTGATGCATTCAGTCTACATATCGCCCCAGGGACGCACCACGCCAGCAACTGCTGTCAAAGCATGATGGGAAATGTGTGTTATGATGTCTTCTTGTCTGTGGCCGCTTCTCAAGCTTAATAGCTATTTGTATGCATGACATTATGTCTGAAAGGATATGCCTCAGTGCAAATGTCACCTTGCAGACGATCACTTCACTTTTACATTTGACAGCAAAACTGTAGCTTATTTCCATTTACTTTCCTTTTCTTTCCTATCTCTAACAGACCAGTGGTGCAGTGGTCCTTTTCTCACCTTTATAACAGGCCAGTAGTGTGGCTGTCCCAACAGCTTGACCACAGCAGGGACACCGTAGTGGAGTCGCACAGCATTCTGGGCCAGCTCAGCATCGTGGTGGCGCGATGTGAGGTGACGCAAGGCGCAAACCGCCGGTTCTGCAACATCTTCTTTTTCACCAGCACGCAGTACGGCATGGATCAGTGCCTCCACGCCGCCAAATTGAGTGACTAGAGTCTGAAGTGAAAAAAGTTGAACAGTTAGGAGAGCACTACAGCAATACAGAGGCTCAATATGAGGAATGTTAATTTTTTTTATTTTCTAAAATGATTCTCAGGAGATTTGATATGTCTGAAGCTATCGACAACAATTAAAACCCTCGTGAAGTGAATTCAGAAATATGTTTCTAAATACATCAAATATGTTTGAAGATAATTACTAAACACATGCACAAAGACTGAGAACTTTATAGTACTCAATTATAGCAATACATTGTTTTCCTGATTTCTGGGCGTGGCTAAAATTGTGTTCAGTGACACACTTCGGAATGGGCATCATTTTCCCCTCTCATCCACTACATAAGCACTTTAGTGCCTTCGTATGCATCAGCGGCTACCTGGCTATCTTGCAAGTAGAAATTACTTGGCTCTTTCCTAGCACTGCAGTGTGCAGTGAGATATTGTAGCTCGTTATACTTATGCCCCAAAAATGCATCTTATGAACACCACAATTCACAACATCTTCGTTCCATTTACATTTCCAAGTATTATGTATTTTGTGTTATTCAGGCGACCGGAATATGTTACAAACAAAATAATTGCAGGCATACAACTGTGTATGTTTATCTTGTAGTGTGACCCACAGCTTGAACCGCAGGAGCCACCTTGTTTAATTAACACTTCACTCCGTTGTGTCTCTGTAAGATGGATTCCCAGACCGACATACCACCAAGCGATGAGGTGACACTGTGGATAAGCTTTGAGGGGACATTTTCACATCTCAAACATACAAGAATGTGTAGGCGTAAAGATGTGTGGTATTTCATTCATATTGTCAATTTACAGGGACTTCAAATGGATCCGAAAAAAACGACTCACGCGCAGACACACAAAGAAGTGGTCTATAATTATGTCATTTTACTGATTAAATCAAGATAATTGATATGGAGTCTCCCTTATAGGAAGAAACTTTGTATTTATAAATAAAATAGTAAAGAGCAAATGCCCACCCCCCCATTTTCTGGACAAAGTAACATAATTTACAAGGCTACCTTATTGCGTGAGTTGTTACACGTGAGGTTGGATAAGATGCCCGTTGCGCAGGTCAGCATATTGACATCATCCGAACCCAGCTGGGTGACTAATATCTGCAGCAAACCATCTAAACCTTCCTAGAGAGAGAACAGTTGAGAGAGAGAGAGAGAAGGTTAACAAACGCATAATTACAGAAAGCTCAGCTGCAGTACAGTCTGTAAAAGACAAAAGGCTCTATCTTCCCTGACTGGTGCCTGTGTGCTTGGCATAAAAAGGGGCGTAACTTAATTTTCGTGCCAGCGTTAAATCTATGCTTGAGTGTTTGGGTCTGTGTTGCATCTAACTGGGCGTCCCAGCGTACATAGTTGCCTCGCCCCCGCCACACCTGATAATTTGGTAAGAGAAAGTAGACAGCACCCGCTGTAAAAATGGATCCATCTCAATTTTTTGGCAGAGGCCACATCTAGTTTAGTCTGTTTGTGAATTTGGGAGACACTCTGTGCCTCACTGGACGTTCCGGGTGATGTGGTTGCCTCACAAATGGACATAATGGCGGTCTTGCACTGCCCACGTCACATGCCCGGCTGATTGCATCATCTCCAAGGAAAGATTTTTCAGTTTACGTGTGATTGTCATGCACAAACTCCAGCGAATCTATTTCTGTTTCTGAAATTTCAAGCCGGCGTGCGTGGCGACCACCTTGATTTTAATGCAAATGAGGTATGTCGCCACGATTGGCTGGTAAAATGCTACGTTTCATCTCACAGTGACGCAAATGCCCGGTTATGCACAGGTTTTTCTGGACATAGACAAACCACCACCATGCCTGCTTGTCACCCTTTAAATAGGCCAGATGACTATCCTTGAAGACACATGAGGATAATTCAGTGCTTCTCAATTATTTTCTGTTACGCCCCCCCTAGCAAGAAGAAAACAATTTGCGCCCCCACCCCACCACCCCCTCTCCGCCGCAACTATAAATAATAGCATTTTCCTCGCAAAACAAACCTGCATGACGGCATATGGAAAAGTGTTTTGTTGCAGCTCCAGCTGTTGTGAAATGCGCTATATAAATAAAAATGTACTGTATTGTAATAGATTGTTCACCATAGAATTAATACTCGCTGCGAACAAGGAGAGCACCACTTCCAACTACTGGAGTGGATGTGCAATTACACTTTATTGTATTACGGCGGAGAAAAAAAGCATGTTCCCCAGGTTCACACGCGCCCCCTTCAGCATCGCAATGCGCCCCCCCCACCCACCCCATTTGAGAAGCACCGGGCTAATTAGAGGGCACACCTGGGTTGAACATGTCGCTATAGTCAAATTCTTCTTTTTTAATCCTTTCTAGGCCCGATTTGTAAGATTGTTTTTTATTTATTGATTTTTTATATTTCTATTTAACGTCGATTCAAGTCAGATTTTTATTGGTTAATTTTCATTTAATTTGTTTGTATATATGTATCTTTATATCTATATTTATTATTATTATTATTAATATTAGAATTACTATTTTATAAAAAAAAATTCATAAACAGAGAGGTATCAACAATTTTGTCCACATGTATATTTATCTATCTGTTGTTAAAACCAGTTTAAATTCTGTATCTCTCAATGTCCTTTCTTGTTCAGTACTAACTTCCTCTTTACGTTTTCTCTTTTTTGTCTGTTTATGGCTGAGTTACTTTGTCATTGTAATTCGTTGCATTGCCATTATATTTAGTTCCGTTAAGTGTTTTTCCTGTTTTAGTCCTTTTCAGCGTCTACCTGTCATCGTGCTAGGCCTACCCATTCCATCTTCACAGTTTATTTTTCATGGCAGAATTAAGCCGACATTGTTTTGCGTTTGTGTATATTAACTGATGCTCACTTTGGCATGCTCCCTTGATTAAATAATCATATTGTCTGTTCGCTTAAATTTGTGTTGGTTCAATAAATTCAATTTTTGCATTCACGAAGAAGGCAGTGAGAGTCACATTAGCATAATTTTGTTTCCGTACTCGAGGTAATATCATTGAAAGCATAGAAGTTGAGCCATACATACTTGCTTGGTTGCAGCATCCGACAGGTTGCGAAGCGTCCATAGACAGTTCTGAATCAGGCGCTGACTCGACCCTGTGAGATGCTGACCCAAAGCTTGCATACCTCCTGCAGACAGATGGAAATATAGATTGACATAACACTGTCTCCATCACCTGTCACAATTCCACATTCTTGATAAAATCTTTATTTGTACCAGCTTCTACTATGGCGGGTTTGTTGCTGGGACACACAGACAGTACTTTGAGTACCCGACTGGTGGTCCATAGCAGCTTCTCATAGTTGTAGTTCCTCATGATGAACACAAGACCCTCTGGACCCCCATTGGCGAGTATGATTAGCTTTGAAAACCAGAAAGCACAAGAAAGTAAGTAATTACTGATCACTGAAAGCTTGAACATGCACACTGAACCTAACATTTACCTTGCTTTCTTGGTTTCCATAGGACAGGAGTTGTAGACAGTCGGTAGTAATTGCAAGAAACTTGGGGTTGCTTTTTTTCAGTAAGGGCACCATCCGCTGAAGGCCATCAGCAAGACGAACTGCCATCTTGGCTCCCTCTTGGTGCAACAGAAGGTTGTGAAGGGTGGTTATAGCGTAAAATAAAACTGTCTCCACAGGTGAACTGTGAAAAGAAAAATGACAGGATGGCAATTGGAATGTTATTAAAGATTATATTTTGGTTGTCTTTGATCTCTTCATTTTAAGAATGTCCTTTTTGCAACCAGTGGTGTTCGCAATAGATTTTAGGGGCATTACAGAGACAACGTCCGAGAGATTATTCCCAAAATTAGAGGTGGCATCAAGTAGTTTGAGGTCAGCCAGTGTATTAAAAAAAAAGACAATGAGACTGATTTGTCATTCCTTTTTAAGGTCCGGTAAACCATTGTCAATTTTGTTCATAAAATACAATTCTAAGAAAAAATCTTCATGTCGTATATTCCTGTATCCTGTATGATATATGATTGTATGACTACAGATAGAATTTCAAATGAATTTGGTTTTACCTACAACATGAGATTGATATAAGCGCATCAAAGGCTACGCTTAGTGCACACAGTTTAGTATTTTATTCTAAAGGCTATTATTGTCTTATGCTGTCTGCAAGAAGAAAAAATAAGTAGTCCAAACCTACAGAAAGGGAAAGGAAAATGTGAGACAATAAGAAAAGCTAAAACACTGATGAAAATTGTTCCTTGACTGTCATTTTGTTGTGTCCATTCATTTTTGAGTATAAATTAAACCCTGAATTCATTATTACCATAAATTATCCATTGTCTGTGAAACTACGGTGCAGGAGATTAACATTGAAAGCTTATTATGGTTGGAAAGGCCACAATACAAAATTTATAAAACACAATGTTCCCCTTAATTTTCAACAATGGCAAATACTTAACCAATCTGTTTGTAGTGGTTGTTAAGAACCACAATTAGGAATGAGCCACTCATAAGTAAAACATAATACAACTAATTATTAAATGAAAATCATTTTATTTGTTACTTTGAATTTTGTTTCCTTTAATTCTTGGGCCTTGCGTTCTTTTGAACTCAAATTAAACATTAAAACAAATATGATGCCTTGAAAATAAATAATGTGAATGTCAAGATATCGCCTTGCGGCGACGAGGAGGTGGACCCAAGAAGCGAGGAAGCAGGGGTAGGTGAAACTTAAAGGGGATTTATTGCGGAGCTTAGCAGGGACAAACAACGGGGCGTGGACAAAGAAACAACAAAAGGCAACTAAACGAGACTGAACTGGAACGAGGACAAGGACCAAACACGAGACGGGAACGAACAAGGCGGACAGGGAACGATGACAAGAGCAATAACGGGAACGAAGCGCGAGTCGTGAGAGTCCGTAGTGACGCGGCAACAGGGGGCAAACAGGGTAATGACCCGACACTGCGTTGTCGGTCTGGAAGGTTTAAATAGTCCGGGTACTTAGTGGAGCAGATGGGAAGCAGGTGCGTGATGATGAACTGGGAACAGGTGCGTGGCTGGTGAGAACGAAAACAATAACAAAAGCACATGGCAGGGAGGTGACGAAAACAATAACAAAAACCGCATGCCTACAAAAACAATAACAAAAGGCTGTCATGCCCGACGCGGATCATGACAGTGAATGGGGAAAAAACCTCTGCAGCACCAGCAGCAGACATTATTTTTTCTCCGAAAGACTTATTCAACACAACCATAAACATTATGTTGAATAATTTCTTAAAACCGCCATGCTGAGTTTGAACTTCAGAAAACTCAGTGAACCGCCACCTACATATGACGTGGCACCCCAAATTATCATTGACTGTTGCAGTTTTACACTCAAGAAACTTGAATTGTGTGCCTCATGCCTCCAAATGTAATGCAACATTGACTTTCATCTAAAAATGGAACTTTGGACCACTGTACAATAGTATGGCTATTTTCTCTTTAGCCCAGATAAGATACTTCTATTATTGTATATGGTTCAGACGTGGCTTGACACCAGCAATGAGCCAAATTCCTTGATACATTTATTCAAAGTTGCTTTTGAAGCATTGCCTGCAGTGTCAGTTGACTGAAGTTTCCCCACTTTCATAATCCTCTCAGGGCTGTGCTTATCTTTGTTACTTCGGCAACAATGACACAATAGCACAGCATTGTCTCGTTTTCAATGGTTAATTTTCATTATTACAATTTTGTAAATGCTTGGTATCATTTTTCTATATCTAACCTGGCAGCAGTGTTTTGATTGTTTGTTTATATTCACTGTGTACATATTCCCTTGCACGTGCGGAAGACCCGCTCTTATACTGGAATTCCATGGAGGCAACGTTCCCTCACCTATTTATATTAGCCACACAGGCGTTGTGCACACCGGCCTCTTCAGTGCCTTGTGAGAGGATCTTCTCAAAGGCGGGGGAAATTGCCTCAAAAAAAGAAATAGACTGAATAACAAACGCTGGATAAACTATTTTTTTTAAATAAACATCTTTAATTACAATGAGCCCATTGTCATTCACAACACTTTTATTTGGGCATTCAGACAGATGTTCACTTAATTTATCAACTGCGTCTCGAATATCAAAGATTTTTTTTATGAAATTGCGTGTATGTAAATATAAGGTGAAAGCAAATGCCTAATCAGAATCAGAAATCCCTTTGTCATTGTACTCAAGTGTGCAACGAGATTAGAGAGCTCCCCTCTCCAGTGCAATACAACAATAATTCAGTTAAATATATAAATTAGATAAATAAGAGAATAATTAGTGCGATGGAAAGTAATACGAAATGGGATATATAAAAACACATCACGTCGCTAATCAATGGAATTGGATAAAATTAGTTTGACAGATCAGTGTCAGATGACCTTGTCAAATGTTTCCTGCAAGTCCACCAGGTGTCAGTATTCAGCAACACAGTGTCAACACAGTGTCAATACATTGTGTCACTGTGTCGAAACGATACAGGATGCCTCATCTACCCATCACTATTAAGAACTGTAGGCCTCCCTCGCCTCAATTAAGGTTAGTGTTGTTGACTCAACAATAAGGAAGAGGACAAAACCGAAATCTCTGTCAGAGCTCCAATCCACGGCTGGCAAAAAAGAACATAAAAGCTCACTATACTTTTGCAGAAAAAAATAAATAAAAATCATCTGAATGTGGCCGGTATGCTTTTGTCATGGTCTGTCTTGGTTGTTTTGGCTTAGAATTCAGTTTCATGTTTTCCTTGTGTTCCTTTGTCTGTCTTGATAGGTTATTGATTGCACCTGTGCTTGTCATCTTGGTCCCTTCTGTCATATAATCAGCTCCCACAGCCACATGTCTCATCCAGGTCTTTGTCATTGTCTCGTCAGTTTGTTTTTATTTAAGTGCTCTTCTTTCGTTATACTAAAAAATATTTTTTTGTGTATTGTGGCAGTTTTTGAGTTAATAAAAAAAAAAAAAATCAAGCAAAGGGCGCATACCTTGTTTAATGTCGAGCTAAGAAATGTTGTGAATGTCATTTCATTATTTCTTCCTGAAGTCTTAAGTAAACAAAATGTGAAACAACGTTATGCTAAGAAACCACAACGTATATGTTTACGCACTAAAGTATAAACATTTCTACATACACAAAGGAACAAACTATGGCACAGGTAAAGTATATGCAAAAATGATGTGTTTTTACTCTCAAATATGAACCTTTAGTAGTCCAGTGCAAATCATTGTACCTCAGCATGCGGACAAGCCCAGGTATTCCTCCAGACTTAAATATGGCCTGCAGTCCCTCACTCTGGTGTGACAAGCTGTGGAGGATGCTTGCAGTGCAACGAGCTGTCTCCATGTCAACTGCCGTTGTCATGGCACGAACAACAGCTCCAACCATGGTCGGAGACTGTACCAGCACCCGTCGACTGGCCTCCTTACGAGTGAGCTGGTTGACAATCATGGCTGCCTTGTTCACCACAACCTAGTAAACGGAGCAAAATCCTTGATAACGATCATTTTTGTCAAAGAGCGAGTTTGTTTCAAGTTTCAGTTCAAGTGCTTCATGAGGACACATAAATGTTCAAATATATGCAAATGCATTTTCTTAACAAAGGAAATGTGTGAAACATAACTCTAAATTACATACAAATGTAGTTAAATTAAGCTTGAAAGATAAAATAAAATACTGCCTATGTAACTCATATACGAGTGAAGAAATCCTCAATGAAGACAATGTAACATAACATACCGGATCATCATCTGCAAGTAGCTTGGTAAGCTCCGGCACTGCTCTTGTGGCCAGCTCGGCATCATCCTGGTAATTTATCAGGTGAACTATGGCTGTCTTTAGTAAGTGTGAGGGCTCGGCTAGTCTTTGCACGTTGCTCTGTTGTGTGGGATCTGCTTGGACAGGTATGGCTGCCTCTCCCTCCACCAGTGTCTCTGGAAACATGGCTGCCCTGACTCGCTGGGCCCGGGTTAAGGAGTACTGAGCATCTAAATCTGTGGAGGGAAATTGAGACAGAGAGAAGATTAAGTCACAAAATCTACTGAGGAGAGAGCCCTCCAAAATTGGATTTTTTTTTTTTTTGTCAAATGAACAATGACACAATGATAATGACATGTCCAAAGAAATGAGGACCAGGCAACCATGACTTGTTGGGTTACTTCAAATCACAAAATGAATTTTACGTGTCGCACAGTGGGGGGCAGATTAAGTCAATGCAAGAGTGTGATTAACTTGCCTATCGATACATTTTCTTCCACCTATCTGTAGTTATGTCACAGGCTTTGCAGGTTAAGCAGGAAATCCCAGACTTCCCTCTCCCATCATATGTATGTTATAGTGTTGAGCGGATCAATACTTCAATAACAAGCAGGCTCTACGAATAATGTAATCGGGATAAAGTATAAACTACAGAGCAAACACCATGGTCATTATGATCATAAGACCGATTAAAGTAATGAGGCAATGGGATTTAATTTAAACAGAGTGATGCTTTTGTGTTTATTGTTGTTCTAATAAAGCCATCTGTGGATCTGTTAAAATAAGAGGCAACCAAAACAAAAAGGTTGATGTGGAGAGACATTTATTCAAGGAATCAATTCATAATGTAGAAAGAAATGTGTTTCCCTTTTAAAAAAGATCAAGACTGTACCAGTGGCTGAAGTCAACAATATTTACACGATATGCTTAATGGTTTATTTATACACCCAGTTTGGACCTGAGTGTTACCTTTAAGCCTCTATTTTAATGAACAACGCAAATCCGGCATACAGAGGCACGATAAACTGGGTCTTGGTAATTTTGTGGATGCGTACAAGCTGACGTATTTTAAAAAAGGGGGTTTGCGCCGTTGTGGGCGTGAACAGCCTCCTCCATTAGCTACCAATAATTACAGGTGGCACACTCACATCCGCATTGAGACATCACTGCATAAAAATGGACGTAATGACCAGAGCACTGTTAATGATTTTTGCCGGTGACAACAGACAACATCAGCAGGTTCCTTCAATGAATACAGAATGAGCTGGTGATTACTGTTGGTGACTTAAACATATCCGCAACCTCATGCTTCTATCCCCATCCCTGCCCGTTGGTGTGGATAGTACGTGGATGTGTGTGTTCAATCAACAGAGAGAGACAAATGAGACTCGAGGTGTATGCGCTGCACTTGTTCGAACAAAACTTCCAGAGGGAGTTTACAATATTAAGTTAAAGAAGTTTGTTTATTTTAACAACTGGACAAAATCATAAAAGGCATGCTAGTGTTCACCGTTGCAGTATAATTAGTCACTTCCAAGCTGGCATTTGCATCAAAACAGAGAACCAAGCTGTCATTACTTTAAAGTGGATAAAAGGTTAAGTCGAGAGAGAGAGGAGTGATAGGTCTCCTCATGTTAGTTTGTCTCATCAATCGTCTCGAAAACTTAAACTATCCATCCATCCATCCATTATCTGTACCGCTTCTCCTCACAAGGGTCGCGGGGAACTTAAACTATATCTTTTAAAGATGTAACCTTCGGAGATCATTAGATTATTCATGGAATGACACTCAGGCAAATGGAGAATTTCAATGGACTTTTTTTCCTCTCTGGCAACGTTTGTGATGGTGCTATCGAAAAAGCACAGTCTTGCTTCAAAAAGGTCCATTTTTCATGTTATTCCTCTATTTGAAAATTAGCACCCGTTGTATTGTTTTCAAAATACTGTTTAGTATAGTTAGGCAGCTATTAAACATAGCCTCAATGTAAGCTAGATGAAGTTACCCTTGCCGCCCGTGTTAACTCAAATTGCTAGAAATACCCTCATAATATTTTGCATCAGTTGTCAAACTCGGGAGACAAATTGAATTTTAAATACATAGCAAGCACAAATAATTAATAGTTTACCCGACTGCCTGTGGTCAGACTTGGATGATGAAGGTAAAGTTCACTTGACATTTTTTCCTCAGCAGTCGAGCAATATTAAATACCATGTTACATATATATATATATATATATACATATATATATATATATGTATATATATATATATATGAACCATATAACACCGATAACTGCAGTGGCGGGCCATGCATTTCACACGTAAGCCTTCAGTGAAGTCATACTTAGTCTGATTTGAGTAATCCCCCTCATAACACCATCATTTATGACACCACGGGTGGACAAATAATATCCAGAAACTCACTTACACAGTACTAAGTGAGTGTTGGAAGACCTAGCTTTTCTTGAAAGGTCCATCTTGAAAAAGGCCTTGCAAGTGTATCTGCAATTAATTATACTCTTTTCCCTCCTTTGGCCATTGTGGTTTGAAAAAGCAAGAATAGATTTAGATTTTCAAACGGTCGCCAGTTACAACTTTCAGGTGTGTTGATTCGGCAAAGCGCTGCCGCCTCACAAGTAAGTATCTAATCACAAGACGCATTCATCACCTTCAACATAAGGTCAGCGAGAAGGCCCAACTGTCATCTACTCATGATCTAATTGGCTATCGCAACAGTCTATCAACTGTAATATCCCATTGACTCACACTGAACAGACGTCCTCACAATTGGATCTGAAGGCCTCGGACGAATAGGGCGTGCAACTGGTATTATGTAATCTGCCTGGCAACATAAACTTGCTGAATTCTGATTGGATAAAAACTCAACACTAGGATATGTGACATGTGAAGAATATGATCATGATTTCTTGATTATGTATGGTCAACAGAGAAGGCCGAGAAGGCCTTGACCGCGCACCACTGATTATTTTCAGCCTCAACATTCAAACACCCCTGAAGTCACTCAATTATGAAACTAAGAAACATTTTTGACATGAGCAGAAGCATTTTTTTGACAACTTTATTGATCCTACAGCATGGAAATTCACTTCACGTAGAGTGACATTTCTAAATGTGTTTTTTTTTGTGTCCTATATGGTTATCGTGTGTACTAATGTGAGAGCGTGTTCCAAAATCTCCTCAGTTTTTAGCTCAATGAGCATCCACAAGTGTGTTTTGCTTCTATCTTTGTTTTTGCGGCTTTGTGCATATCACTATTACATAACTGAATCTATTATTGTATTATTCTATTTGTGCACCCACAGAAATGGGGCAAGGCCTAAAAGAACCTAACGTAAAAAAAAAAAAGAAAACTTGCAAAATGTTTGAAAAGCAGACGGGCATGTATTCAGTTTCAGGGTAGGCTAAGCACAGATTTAAGAAAGAATCAGAGAAAATGTGTGGTGCAGACTTTGGGTATTTTGTTTTGAGAAATATTCAATTTACTCATCTCATCACACTTCATCTGCTTTCATACTGTGTGTGTGCGTGTGTGCATGGGGTTGGCGTGCGTGAGTGTGAACCACATCAATATGGAACTCAGGGGAGTCACTTACGTTTATGACGAATCGAAACTTCAGCATAAAGTAGGCCTAACAGACCCGAAAATGAACACAGCAGCGATAAGGTATGAGGATCAATTGCTTTCAGCGCATGCTTGTTCAGGTGTGAAGCTCCAATCATTCCAAAAGTTGTGTTGCAAAGGGCATTTCAGCCAACACAATAAACAAGTAGACAATTGCGTTTTTCTGTTTGCAAGCTTGTCTCACCATGAGCATTTTGTGACACAGAAATGTTGTTAGCATCAAGCAAGTCTGGGGCTGTTATTTAATGAGTTAGTGTTCTTTTTTTTTTTCATCAAAAATGATCAAAAACTTGCAGTAACAATGATAAATCGTGCTTAGAAAAAAAAAAGTGTTCCATAAAATAATCTCAAGAGGATGGCGCTAAGCAATGGGTGGCTTCTTTTTACACAACGTGAAATGCCACTGGACTTAACGGTTTAAACTTTGTCTGTAGGCTTCAGCATACCAATGAAGGGAGAAGAAGTAATTCACGCCATTAACTACGGAGCCTTGTCTTTCTTTTATGCAAAAGGTCTTCACGGGTTGTGGCTGACTGGTTAGCACGTCTGCCTTATAGTTCAGAGGTGCAGATTTTGATTCGGGGCTCTGGCATTCCTGTCTGGAGTTTGCATGTTCTCCCCGCGGCTACGTGGGATTTCTCTGGGTGCTGCGCAACATTCTAACGACATGCATGGTAGATTGATTGGATGCACTAACTCGTCCCTTAGTGTGATTGTGACTGCGTGCGGTTGTTTGCTTGTGAGTCCTGCGATTAGCTGGCAAACAGTTGAGGGTGTACCCCGCCTACTGCCTGTTGACAGCTGGATTAGGCTCGAGCTCGCCTGCAAGATAATGGATGGATGGATGGAAAAAAAAGAAATCTAGATTTCTGTCCAAAATCTGCCATTAGCTTATCCCCTGTCAGATGTCTGGCGCACTCTACTAAAGAATTGGATCCTTCAATGATGAGATGAAAATTTGGCAAAAATATATATTAATACAAAAAAAAAACTGGTCATAATGAACCAGGATTGAAAACAAAACGCTTGCAAAAAGCAAAGACGAATATAAATGGGAATTGCTTGTCACAGAAGGACTTGGAAAACCAATCTTGTATGATAAAAACCGAGCATAATCACAAGGAGCCAAAATAATACTTCCAGGAGCGAGGCAAAAAAAACATGACAAAGGAACACGAGATATAAACACGGAACGTCAAGATAAATTCAGGCGCTCGGTGATAAAGTCATGAGCAAGTCGAATCATCCGACATCGTGTTGTCGGCTCGGCAGTCCATTTACATGAAATTAATTGAAAGGCATAACAGGTAAGCTGCTGGAGGGAACGTCTTCCATTCCAGCTGGAAACCGAAGAAAAACAAACCAAAACAGAAACATGACATTCACACATCCCCGCAGAAATGTTTTGGTTGATGGCAACCACGCACAGTATGTCATTCCTTTAAGGCTGTGTACCAATTTTAACGACAATTGAGTGAAAAGGAACGATCCAAAAAAAATTGCACTAGTGGCCGTTTCAAAAGGCAACAGGATCAAACCGACAACCTTTGAGTTCGAGGGACCACCACACCATACATCCTGACCCAGATCACGCCACGGACAAGCATGTAATGATAAAAAGCTCTTATCTGTAAGTGAAATAGATTATATGATAGCAGTCTAAACTTTAGCCTTTGGAAGTGTCGCAGTTCGCAGCAGGCATGCGATTGATTTTCACTCAAATCCCCAATCGCACTTTGCTCCTAACAGGCACAAGTGTGATGGAAAATGGATGGATGGATACTAAACTAATGGACGATTGGTCTCACCTGTGGGACTTTCTTGTTCACCAGCTGCTGCGGTTCCTGAGCTGGTCAGTGCAGGTGCAGTAGTAGCACTAGTTGTACTACTTGCGTACTTCTTACTGCCACCGCACCCGATACTGCTGTCATCATCCCGCACTGTGGTGGCTGCTGATTGGATGCCCGAGTCTGAAGCGTAGTAGGTTTGCTGCCATTCAGCCACTTTCACCACACTGTCTGCCTCATTCACTGCAGAAAAAAAACATATCTGTAAAGTCTTTGCTCATCACCATGTATACCACCACCAGCACTTAACGGTCCAGAAGTTTTATTAACTCATTCAATGCCATTGACGGGTATAGAAGCTAAAAAAAAATACATTCATTTTGCCTGGCTGATATTGATAGGAGTTAACTTTTTGTTGACTGTCCCTTCATTTTGATTGATTAGCAATGCTCATGTATTTTTTTTTCCTCTATCAGAAGAGAAGCAGGAGCCTCTCTTCTCTTTTGTGGTGTGGTATAACTGAAGCAGCTCCATTTGAATCCCATAGTAAGCTCATGTGAGGCATTTTGGTTGACGCAACATTTCATTTTCCGCGTCAATGTGCTATTATGTAACATGTAATGCCATACAACTACATTACTACTTCAGATTTGTTGCATATGTATTTACTTTTATTTTTGCACTCCTTTATTCTGTTGTCTGCAGCCAGATCAGATTATAAGTGGCGATGTTTTTCTCAATTGATTTACCTGGATAAGTAAAGGTTGACTAAATAAATGTCATTTAAGCGCAACACCACTTGAGTGGAGCATTTTTCAAAGCAACAGAAGTCTAGCCATCACGCTGCAGTGCAGCACATGCACGATGAATGGGTTGGTGGACGGCGCAATTGCATTGCATAGCGCAGGATAAAGTGACCTTTACATTGTTTGTGGGGAGATTGGACTCCAGTTACCCGTGACCAAAATGATGTCAATCGCTATTGAAATGGGATGAATTGACACCCACGAGATCATTGAAAACATGAATTGTATCAGCAATTTCATTTTAAGGAGGCTCTCGATAACAGATGCCGTACTATTGTACTTTAGGGCCTAAGTCATCTATGAGATAAAAAGTGCAGGAACTATTTTTTCCATGTACCATATTTCCCGGACTACAAGACGGTAGGGGCGCTCTATAGTTCAGAAAAAAGGCTAAATAAATCTTGATTTTTTTTTCTTCTTGGGTCTGTTCTGTTTTAATTAGCAAAGTTGTTGCCGTGTAAAAAGGCACTGTTTTAACAATCTGTTTATGTACCATTATGTGCGTGTTTGGATTTACAGCTCCATATTAGCTTATTAGTATAAAAGCTGCGGACCACTCCTGGTACCTGCGTGCTGTCAACATTAGTCAGGCGTCCCCAATGCCCAACAGACCGGCCCTGATGGGCTTTTTCCAATTATCCAGTCAAATATTAATCCCAGTAAGTGAAATGCAGTACACCAAACTCCTCGGTTTCACAATTCAATTATTCTGTTATGGAAAATTTACACCATCCACAATGCTGCACAACAACAAAAATAATAACTAAAGTGAATAATATTCTGTGAGAACTGTGTGACTTCGCTCATGCCTCATTCCCCTCAACCTCTGTTCACTTGTCACTCTGCTATCCCATTACCTGATTGTGCCCAGGTGCACAGATGATGTTGCAGCTGCAGGATTAACTCACACACCAAACTACTACACACACACGCATATGTCTTGGTGGGCCATCGGATTCAAAAGTGACAAGCCTGTGGATGTGAGGGTGATAAGTTGGCCAGGCTTCTGCTTCATAAAGCAGCCTTGAGAGACGCGCTGCTCTGAAGACGGCAACTCTCCTTGCAATTTGAAGTTCATTTTCAAACAAATCTACCAAGGTCGGCCACAGATTGTAAAGATTGGAATGAGGGGGCCTTTACTGACAGAGAAGTTCAGTTTCTTGTGTTAAACAGAGTCTGATGAGCAGGGATTTGTATTGGGCAAGTTGTTATTCAACCTTTTCCGGCCACACGCTTCTTCTACCAGTCCATAAAGGGGAACAGTGGTGTCTGAGTCCAGTTCCACCTTGATAAGAGAGTATTTAAAATCCCATGTCGACAGTCAAAGGCAAGGAACTCGCTCATTAACATCGAGTAACTGCAATATGCAGATGAGTGTGCACTGCTCGCTTATTCCACAGCTGCCAAGCGACTGGCATTGGAACTAACAACTACCTCGCTCACACACACGCACACACCCCCCCACACACACGTCCTTGGTGCCTTTTCGAAAAAAAATACTTGTTGAGATTTCCTTGAACTCCTCCCTTCCTTGCCTACATCTCTGCACTTTAGTCAACATGATGTCTACATACCACCACAACAAACTTCCTAAATGAGACTTACTGTCATGGTCTGTGTTTGTCGTTTTTGGTTTTGGAATTTCGTTTCAATTGTTTCCTTGTGTTCCTTTGTCTCTCAGTAAAGCTTATTGTGGCTCATCAGCTCCCACCAACCCTTTGTGTCTTGTCCAGGTGTTCCTTATGGTCTCATTAATTTGTTCCCAGGTTGCATTCAGTCCTTGTTTGTTCATTGTCTCCTGGCAGGTGTCTGTTGTCCGTTCCTCAGCTTGTTTCACTTTTCATAGTCAAAGTTATTTAGTTCATTTCATTTCAAGTCTTTGTGTTTGTTTGAGCCCTGATGCCGTGTTTGTCAGTTACCCCTTGCCTCGATTCGCTGCATTTGGCTCATCCTCAACCTCCTTGCGAAACCTGTCACACACGAGCATCCCTTTTTTTAATTGAACGACTTGCATGAATGAAGTTGTCCGCCACATTCTTATAGAAATGCAACTGTGAAATAAAAGCTTGGCCTATCTGTCACTCAATTTAGAGAGTTGATGAAGTTGAAGCATCAGTTTAAATGCAAGTTTTTATGAGAGATGTAAAAAGCAGCGACACATGTGATTCTGACAATTTAATTGCATTTTATGGAGAAAATATCATTAACTGCGATCCAGACATCAGCCAGAAGACAGTGTTGGCAGAAATATGTTCACTCACTCATTACACGCTCTTAGGTAAGGTTCTTGCATTTTTTAAAGACATTTTTCATATTTTGCTCTTCTAATGAAGCTCAAAATGAGAAATGTCTATGCAGAAATGTGTCTTGGACTGCTGTTTCATTAGAACTGAGGTGCAAATGCTGAAGCGGGCAATTTTAAACTATTAATTTAAGCCATATTGAATTGCCGTGTGACTAAGAAGGCCAGTAAGTGGAAAATCCTGAGTATTTTTTCACACATAACTACTTCCTTCTACTACTTTGTATCAAAATGAACAGCCCCCGAAGTCACTTTTCAGTTATAACTCTATGTAAATCTACGGAAATTATATAACCATTTTGTTATTCTGAGCTCCAGATTGCATCCATAACGTGTGAGTGTTCAAGTAAAAACATTTATGCTGTCATATTACTGCAAGTGGCCCAATCTGGCAAGAATCTATTTAGCGAGCAGATGAATTCCATTGAGGCCAGTTGAATCAGACAGCCTTGATTAGACACTCTCGTGGCACCAGGCTGCACTGAGCAGATTGAGCGAGGCAGAAAACACAGTCAGGTCCATAATGAATGTTCATATTTACTAAGAAAAAACAACAACACAGATACAGTATATAAAACATGACAAAAACAGATGGCTGAATAGGCAGGTTTCATCATATGAAAACGCAATCAGGAAACCAATTTATTCATGAATTGATTACATTGACGAAAAATCCAAATGGATCACACACTTGAAAGAAGAGTGGCAATTTTTGCAGAACGACCAATTATTATAAAAATAAACAATGTGACTGTTACAGGCAATGTATTGTTTTTTTCTTCAAAAATTCATTTAGGTTAATTTAGCCCAATAACTGTGGGGCCTTGTGTTACCGAGTCAAAGCTGGGGTTACAAGTAATTACTGTGTAATAACATAATACAGGAGGACATACTCGTGTTACTCATACTGCGGCCCACCTTTGTGGAGTTTTTAT
Source organism: Idiotropiscis lumnitzeri (assembly GCF_059441095.1). Lineage (NCBI taxonomy): Eukaryota > Metazoa > Chordata > Actinopteri > Syngnathiformes > Syngnathidae > Idiotropiscis > Idiotropiscis lumnitzeri. The sequence continues at coordinate 13,464,746 of NC_142405.1, forward strand.
GTTTGTATGGGTTGTCTGCAAGAACTCCGACTTACCCCCACATTTCTAAATCATTAGGCACATTGAAAACTGGAAATTCTCCTAGTTTAAATGACTGTTTGTCTATGTGTTCCCTGTGATTGACTGATGACCAGTTTAGGGCCCATCCATAGGCTCCAGCTCACCCATGACCCAGTAATGTGCGGTGAGGTTTATTAGAAAACAATAGAATTCAACTTTATACATATAGCGCATTTCACAACAGCTGGAGCTGTAACGAAGCGAATTCCATATGGTGTAATATAAATTGCCGCATAATTAGAACACAAATTAAAACACATAAACACATATACAATTATTATGTTGCAGTCAATTACGCACTGTTCAACAATGGGACAACAACACAAAAAAAATCAAAGAATATGTGATATATGTTCATTGTTTCTGTTTTGTTTGCTGGGTTGCTGAGATGTTTTTTAAATAAAAAAAAAACGATTAGCTCTTGCCTTTTATATTTTTATTGAGAACCCCCATTATAAAATTACCTTTGTCTGGTATATTAACTGCATGTCTGATGTTTCTATATCTGTAAAGAATTTGACGTTATGATTAATTGAATGGAGCCAACTCAATTACGTATTAACAAGTGAACGGGAGAAATCGCCTGCGACTCCCGGTTCAAATTGATGGCTGAACGTGCTCAACCAGCCAAGGCCAACTCTTGTGGTTATGCATGTTTATGGGAAGCGTGTCATGCGTCTGTTTCTGACTGAATAGTTCACAAACATTCATTCAGCATATTAGGCAGACTGTTGAATGTCAGCAAGTGCATTACATGAGCGATAAAACATTCATATTGGTGATATATAGACAAATAGCTATTATGGGAATGCACATGCTATAAACTGCCTCTGTCAACTTATGTGTGCCTCGTCGCTTGAGCCAAGCAGGGAGCCATGCTTTGTCCACTTCTCACCCACATATTTGAATAGGAATTATGCAAATTGAGGTATTTTAAATCGTAAATTCATTGACATTACAGTATTTGATTTAAAAAGAAAATAAATGTAAATCGCAGACTATACAACTAAAATGGAAAATAATTTGATGTTATCATTAGGTTGTTGATGTTTGTTTTTTGACAATTTTGACCCGTATGCATAATTCAGACTGGGACTGGGTATGGTGAAATTAAGGCGTTATCTAATCTTTTCATCATTTGTCCAAAACAATAAGTTAATCATCAGGTTTTTATTTAGCGTAATGACCATCAGCTTCAGTAATTGCGATGTTGTGCCTCTTAGCAGTTAGGAAAAATAAGGAAAGTTAATAAATGTGAAGTGAGCAGTCAATCTATTAGAACAGGATGTAATAAAACATGGTGTCGCTTGGCATTTAGATACGCAACGCTGAAAGAGATAAACATCAGATGTAAAAGTCAACGTCATTAAGGGCCATATTCCCCCGTTTGCGCATGAGTCATTTTTAAAGCGCCTGTCCAGCCTTCTGAAACACCCACCGCACATACTGAGACTTGTGACTGAAATGCGGAAAAAAACTTAAAGGACCATTTAAATTTCAATGTAGCAGATGCAGGGCCCGATTTTCGTGCCATGTTTAAAACGTAATTAGAGACAGGAAACAAAAGTTACCCTTAAAGCTTTTTAATGTCCAAATGATAAGATTGCAATGATTACTTTGTTAAAATGCAATGAAAAGGCCTAAAAAAATGCAGAAAACTCAATGTTTTTGAGAGCCGGGAACACCCACTTGAAGCCCGGCTAGTTTGACCCAGTGTGTGGGTAACGTTACTTCCCCAACGGGGTCGTCAATACAAGCTGTATGTAAAGTATATACAACAGTCTCAAACTTGGGTTTTAAACTGGACAGTGATTTGAAATGAAATCAGCAAATCAGTGCTGTTGTTCGATCTAGCTTCTTTCATTTTAGGCAGCTGGCTAAAGTGAAGCCCTTTCTTTCCCAGCAGCACTTAGAAACAGTAATCCATGCATTCGTTACATCAAGGCTAGATTACTGTTATGCACTTTACTTTGGAGTCAGCCAGTCCTCTCTCAAGCGCCTCCAACTGGTCCAAAATGCTGCCACTCGCCTTTTAACTGGCGATTGGAAGACGGATCACACAACCCCAACCTTGGACTCTCTTCACTGTCTCCCAGTGCACTTTAGAGTTTGCTTCAAAATACTTCTGTTCGTCTTTAAATCTTTAAATGGCCTCACCCCAGCGTACCTCTTTGAGCTCCTCCACCCCTACGCACCTGCCCACTGCCTCAGGTCTGTGGACCAATTGCTGCTGGAGGTGACGAAGACTAAGCGCAGCCTCAGGGGGTGTGCGCCTTTTCTGTTGCCGGTCCTTCCCTATAGTTCCCTATAGAACGACCTTCAATTAAATATTAGGCAAGCCCCCCGTCTGTCCAATTTTAAAACCCCTTTGAAGACACATTTTTATTCTTTAGCTTTCAGCTCAACATGAGACTGTCACTGTTCTGCTGTTCTTCTGGTATCTATTGTGAATGTGTTTTAATTTGTGTTCTAATTACCTGCTAATTAACATGAAGGCATATGGAAAGTCTTTGTTACAGCTCCAGCTGTTGTGAAATGAGCTAAATAAATAAAATTCTATTATATTGTATTATTGTACATGGCATGATAACAGTCGGATTGTGTAACACTGCCAACTATCTTATATTGAAAGATAGTGACAAGAAAGGAGTGAAATTTACCTTCTTCTTGTAAACAAATTTTATTGATTGAGAGTGTCTTTGTCCTCTTGATTTTGTGGTAGGAAGGTGAATTATTCACATGAAGAAAATACAATGCATCTAGGCTGGAGTATTTATAAAGTAGTGTGCTATATAGAAATACGTATAACTTGGTTGTATTCATAAATGATAATAAAAGAAAACTCGAAATTTTATGAAATGTCAGTGTGGGTTATGCATCAGATTATAGTTTGTCAATATTTCATTCTGGGCCAGTGTCTGTCCTCATAAGCAGTCTGTGAGCAGTGCAGCAGGATTCAATGAGCCATATCCAATTCATACTTGTGATCTTATAACACTTGTCGAACAGAGTATTTTCATTTTCTCAGCAAATCAGCCCAGCTCCGGCAATATCATCAACATATGTACTCAGCATTTTCTTTCTCTTGAAATTATAAATAAAGTAGGTATGTAGTTATTGTCATGAGCTGTCTTTGTTGTTTTTGGTTTAGTATTTAGTTTCATGTTTTTTCCTCGTGTTTGGTGTGTCTCGTCATGTTCATTGTGTCCACCTGTGTTCGTCTACCCAAGCCCCAGTGTTAACCAGTCAGGTCATTCCAACTCTGTGTTTCTTGTCCAGGTGCTCATCGTTGTTCTGTTAATTTGTCTGTATTTAGTTCCATGTTTCCTTTCCATTCTTGTTGGTGCATAGTCCCTGTCTGCGTCCATTTCCGTTTTCTTCCTGCCTGTCTCGCCCAGTAAAGTCAAGTCAAGTCAAGTTAAGTTAAGTCAAGTCATTGTGTTTTGTCGGTCCCTGTGCTTTTGCACTTTTTGATATTTTTAGTTTTTTTTCCAAGTTCCTTGTTTGCCTTTTGTTTCGTCAATTAAAAAATTATTAAAGTTACTCCAGCCTCACTTCCCTGCATTTTTTCTACCACAACCTCCACGTCGACCTGACAGTCATAAACAAGATAAAACTTTTACCATACTTTAAGAAAAAAAAATACATTCATGTTACTAATTTCCCCAAAGTTTTAATTTTAATTAATGTATACCTAAGTTTGAAACAATGTGAATTTTATTTTCTTGTATCGTGTCAGAAATAATTAGGATGTTTCCACTGATTGATTACAAAGTCTACAATGCAAACTGATGTAAATAAATATAATCTCATTATTTCATTATTGCATTTCATAGCATGTCGAGATCCAGTCCTAGAGGGCCGCCTTCCTGCATGCTTTCAATCTCTCCCGGCTGCAACACACCGAATTCAAATGATCAGCAAGGTCTGAAGAAGCCTGATAGGTATCCTGCTCATTTGAATCAGGTGTCTTCCAGGAGAGATGGAAAACATGCAGGACCCCTCGAGGACTGGAGTTTGACACCCCTGATGTAGAATAAATTTCATACCTGCAAAAAATGTCGTATACACGTGCAATTTTGCAATTCATTTGTAAGTTGTGATTAAGACTTTTCTCGTGGCTCTGTTCACAATGAGTCAGATGGTCCAGCTGAGGCCATGTATGGTCAAGTGTCATCCATGGCTGTCAGCATTGCATGTTTGGCTCCATCAGCAACTCTGTGCCCACTCCAAAAACATGGTTTCTTGAAAAAATATTTACCACGACAACTATATTTTTGGAGTTGATGGTAACTTAGATAATCATGTAATTGAATTATTCAAATAACACTGCACTTTAAATAGACTACAAAGCGCAGTCTAACTATGTACATTGGTGGAGTATGAAGGGCATGCCCCGAATCAGGTTTTGTTCCTGAAACCATTCCCACCTTTTTTTCACACCTTTATTCACTGGTTAGTATCTCATTTACTTCCAAAAAAGTGCTTTCCAATTTTCAGACCCCTCCCTCAACACATCCACCTTTTGTCCACGGAGATGTGTTAGCAGTTACTTAATTCAGCTGGCATATGCCTGACTGAAGCACTGCTGCTGACTGTGGATTGTAAAATCAAAATACATAAATTATAATTTGTCATACACCCACTGGCAGAGCTATAGCACTGACAACCCCCACACCCCCAAGTCTCATGTTGAGTCAAAAGCCAAATAATAAAAATGAGTTTTAATGCGAGTTTTAAAGATGGAAAGCAAGGGGCTAGCCTAACATGTAGTTGGAAGTCTTTCCAAAGAGAGGGACTGGCAATGGATGAGGCTCGATCCCCTCAGAGCCTTTGTCCATAGTACCTCTAACAGTATCCGGTTTGCAGAGCTGAGGCGCCGGGCAGGTGCGTAAGGGTGGAGGAACTCAGAGGGGTAAGGTAGGGTGAGACCATTTAAAGATTTGAAAATAATACCCACGTTTGACACTGTTGGCTTTCGATAAGGAGGTCAACAGGATGAGAAAATACAAGGGCCACTGGGACCAAACACCATAACTTCTGTTTTGTTTTCATTGAAGAAATTGAGTCCATACAAGACAAGTGGCTTCAGTGAGAAAGCATCTTTTTTGCTCAGTGGGCCATAGAGCTGAAAGTCAGCATTGCAGTGAGAGAAAAAGCCATGTTTCCTTAAGATGCTACCCAAAAGGAGCAGATACAATGAAAACAGCAGAGGCCCCAGAACTGAACCCTGTCAAAATCCAAACTACAATGGAAGAGTGCGGGACTCAGAGCAAGTAAGGCTAACACAAAAGGTTTTGTCAGCCAAATAGGATCTAAACCACTCAAGGGTGATACCACTAATGTCCACCTGGTGCTGCAAAGGAACCAACAGAATACTGTGATACAGCATGTCAAACGCTATAGTTAAATCCAACCAAACCAGACACGCACAGTCTCCAGCCTCATTTGCCAGGATGTCTTTAAAAACTTGTATAAGGGCTGATTCTGTGCTATGCATCATCTTGAAACCTGAATGGAAGACCTCCATGAGGTTATGTTCATTGAAGAGAGATTCTAACTGAATGTGCACCCCTTTTTCCAGAATTTTTTGAATGAAAGGTATCTTGGAAATTGCCCTGCATTTGGCTGGCAACCAGTTCAGGGTGTACCCCGCCTACTGCCCGAAGATAGCTGGGACAGGCTCCAGCAAGCCCCGCGACCCTTGTGAGGAGAAGCGGTACAGATAATGGGTGGTTGTTATCTTACAAATTGTCATGGCCCGTTTCCGACATGTCTTGTTTTGTTTTCGTCTGCTCAACGGGCGTGGGGGGGTTTCCTTCCAGAGCGTGTCGTGTTGGCTGGAGAGATGCGCCCACCAGCCACGCACCTGTTACTCGTTTAATTAACTCACTACTTAAATGCCTCATCTTTACTACTCGGCGTCGGTGCATTGCCCTTTTCTTCAATGTCACTGTTGCTCTTTGTTCCCCGCTCATGCTCACAGCTCATGGTTATTTGTCACTGTCCCTGTTTCCTCGTCAAGTTTAGTTCTGTCCAGTCGCGTTTTGTTCATCCTCGTTGTTTTGCACCTTGTCACGTTCGTTTGTTCCTAGTACCTTGTTTCTCGTTTGATTTGGTTAATTAAATTCCCTTAAGTTACCCTTGCCTGGCTTCCCTGCATTTTGGGTCCTCCTCTACCTCCACCCCCCGCTCGTAACACAAATAGGTCTAAAATCTGACAGTACATCTTGATGGAGGGCAGGTTTATTGATCAAGGGTTGACCACAGCATGTTTAAATTGTTGGGGTATGGATGGTATTGGTGTTTGAAGCAAGAGTCCGAGCTGTAGAAATTTTATCAATGAAAAATTGCAGCAATCTTTTGCACAAACAAGAGTCAAAGCAAATAGGCTGAGGGAGTTTCCGTACAGAATTAATAGTTTTAAATAGTACACGTGGGTTGTGGGGAAAATAAATTCGGCTGCTCAAGAGACTCTAGGACAGAGTGAAAGAGGACAACATTTTCCCAACACTATAATTCATCAGGGAGCACTGTGTAAATCCATGTTACAGATTGACCCCGTAGCGAAGCCAGTTGTGAAACACGTTAACTTCAATCAAGTGAGGGGACTTCACCATGATCATCGGGACTTGGCTTTACTATTCTAATGTCAACTGGTGAAGTTTGGGGAGAGTAAGTCAACGAGTGTGGGAGCTGAAACGGGAGATGATTTAATTTTCGGAGTTACTTGAGTACACTGACAATTTTCCAGAGGTGAATGACAAATTGGCTTTGTGATTTAGCTTTTACTGTGGACACACTGCAATGAAAAAAACTGTTTGTGCATGAAATGCAAGTTAACATCAAAGCCTTCAAAACCAGGATAGTTTTAATTAAAAAACAAATGTCAGACAGGCCATTCGTTCATTTTTCCAAACCTGATATGTTAAAAGACGTGAAATGAATAACCTACATGAAGAATTCTGCAGTCGACCCTGAACACCTCAAATCTATTCTGAGAATCACCACAACAGACTTTGATGCACTGGAAAAATTGGGGTGATCAATAATGCTGTTCCTAATGAAAGGTCTTAATACTTTAATGCTTTTTTTTTCTGTTTAAGTGTACTGGAGGATGAAGAACACAATCACGTTCAGTCCCTCTGTCATCACGAAGAGGAGGCTCTCCACCTGTCCACCTCTACAGGATGCTACACAACTGGACAATAAATATGACATTCTCAACCTTCGAGATTTCCCTTTTTTGGAGCACCCTGTTCGATGTCGTTCTCCACCCGACCTGTCAGCCCAGAGCCCACCAGCTTGAAGCTGGCACAGCAGACAGTGTTGGTGGTCCTGTGGTAGCTGCCCCTCGTGCCCTCCTCTCCATCACTATGACGCACTGTGACAGACGGCGTCATACTGCCACATTAGTGCGGCACCCACCAGCAATTATGTTCATGGGCACTTTGTTGGTCTGGCATGTGGCAGTGTGTCGCGGCCAAACGTACGACCCAGGTGCCCAGGTAACTGATATCACTTCTGCGGCGCTACACCTGACCCAGACTCTCCCCTACAGCAGTGGTTGTGGGTGCAGGCATTAAAGACCTGAGGAAATCTAACTCATTCTACAATCCTTGTCCATCTCTTTGACTACTCTCACATCTTCCTCTCACACACCAGACAAATCATCCCGGTTGTCCAACACGGATAGTCACACTCATTCAGTACATCAGTCTGGGAACTGGAACAACGTCATACAAATTCACACAAATTCGGAGATCACACAAATCAGCACGCTTAGCACTTCACCGAAAATGGCACTTTTTAACCTACCATCTTTTTCAAATAAGTCTTTTATTATCAACAATCTGAATTTTGAACGTGAGCTGTTTCTTTTTTATGTGAAACCTGGCTGAGTACAGATGGACCATCTGTTCTTTTAGAAGCTTCCCCTCCCAATTATATTGTCTCATTCACAAACAGAGCGGACCGAAAGGGAGGGTGTATGGCAGCTATTTTACCCTCATCTCTGGATTTTAATGAAACCCTCTTTAGTTTTTATCCAGCTATTGAGTATCCCTCTTTTGTTCTAAACAATTCAATATTTTGTATGTGTGTTTAGAAACCTCCCAAATACAAGTCATTTATCGCAGATTTTTCATTTATGTGGTTAGAAAAAAATTAAATGCTGATAATGCTGAAACGAGTCTTCCGCTTCAGCCAAGCAGGAAAACTGTTTAGCCCGTTGTCAATGGAGCGCAGTGGAGTAACACCAATAATGTACTTCATTGTTGTGTTGATTGTCAGTAGGAATATGAATGAGCTTGAGCTTTAAGATTTGATGGTTTCTGTATGAATATTTCAAATCAGGTCAGAATTTCAGCAAGTTCTCCAAAAACTGATGGGACATAACGCCATGCAACGCAAACCCTTCCTCCCACCAAAGGAGCAATAAGTGAAATACAAAACATTTAAGGTGTCCTCAACACTGTTTCTGTCTCTATGAAACATGTGGGCAATATGTTGCGACGGCAAATTCAACCTCGGGCCACAAAACGCATGTTGACTGTTGGGCGAACTCCAATGCACCCTTGATGACCCTGCTAACTGCCGAGGTTGTAGATCTGGTCCACAATTCAATGACCAGGACTAAAATATACTGCTCTTCCTAAATCTAAGATTCGACATCTCGACAATACCGGGGAGAACATGCAAACTCCACACAGAAAGGCCGTAACCGGAATCACGACCTCTGAACTGTGAGGCCATTGTGCTGCACAAACTTTTTTTTTCTTTTTTGGGAGGATTTTTTTCCAGATTTATAAACGGCTGATTAGTCAGTTGGCCTTGAAATGTGGCCAGCTCTTGGTAATAATCATGCTGTCTACCAACATGCCACACCTATGAGATGGGATGGATTATCTCGACAAAGGAAAAACACTCACTTACAGATTTGGACTGATATGTTAACAACAGTTGAGCAAAATGGCCTTTTGCATATCTAAAAAAGATTTTAGGTCATCTCATGAAAAATAGGAGGAAAAACAATGTTGTATTAGTTGTCCTTTCCTTGTTGCAAGATGTGAACTTTTAAAGTGGACTTGGTTGCTTGCTTTGATAGCTTGATTAAAACAAAGGGTGTTTTTGATCGAGATGTAGTTTGTTTTTATCAGTTTTGTAAACACATTTAGTTTCAGTTATTAAAATTTTTTTTAATTCTTATTCATTTAATTTATGAGTATCATTTTTGTTCATTCATTCTTTGCTAACTGCCTTTGACACACTTTGCATTGCATCTGGCAACTATCTGATTTTCGTGAATAAATAATGAACAGTGAGAGAAAGCAGTGCAGTGATAATTCCACTATATGCAATAAATTGCAATATCAATATACTGTCCCACCTCTAGCAGCAGCACAAAAAAATGTTAGACGAATGGAAAATTCTGTGACTGCTGTTTTCTTCCCTTCTTGCTGGGCACTTATCTCCAATGATATTTTTATTTACTTTTTCATTTGAAATTTCTTATTTCAAAAAGCTTCTCGACTCGGAATTTCACCTCCAAAGCAAAATTCATGGTGAACAACATGGTGTTGTTCAACAAGAGAAAGACAATCGAAGCAGCACAAATATATAAAGATGGAACCAGTGTAGCTCGTGCCCCGTTGACCAGCTCTCAATGCCAGATGGTCAACAACACCGGGTGACTACTTGTGAAGCAGCTAAACACAGCCCACTGCTTGATTCTTTCCCAAAGCAGATGGTGAAGGTGACTTACAAGCACACACCTGGTGTAAGTAAAACGATTTTGACATAAGAACTAGAACGGAAACTAAAATGACATCAGCAAAAGAAAGAGAAACATAAATATTTATAAGGAACTTCATTTTTTTCATGGGAAATTTACAGCTATGGAAAGAGTCTATACACAGACTGCAATAAAATGTATTTTTTTCACGTAGTCTTCACACATGAGAAAAATTCCATTGTACAGAGGAACCTAGACTTTTAACACCTAGTGTGAAGTAAACTCGGAAAAATGCCAAATTAATTAATTTGTGTCACAAGAAAAGTAATGACACCGAATGCAAACAATAAAGCATGAAAAAATATTTTGATATAGTATATTTGACAAAATAATTGTTTTCCCGAAGTGAAATTCTGCCAAGCGACAAACCCAAAAGTATGACGTCATTCCAACACAACTATGGCAGAGCTCAACATAGAAAGTGTATTAAGCCTCATTTGAAGAGTTGGAGGAAGAGGACCTTTTTGGAATTCTGTTTGTTGGAACATACATGTACAAGCCAGATGCACAGGCGTTATTCGCTGTGAATTATTGTTTTAAATTTGATGCTCTATCTTGCTGTAAATGACGAATGGTGAGATTATTCTGCTAGTACTAAGACCATAGGTTATAGTGGGTTGGTTTCCAGAGCTGGGCACTTGACACTTTTTTCCCGGTCACCCCTGATTGATATCAACCAATCACACCCATGGATGATTGGTATCAGAATCAACAGCATAAAACCCATAATTGCACAGCTGTCATTGCAAAATGGTCCCCTTACAATACAAAAAGACATAAATACGAGTGCACACTTTTGTTTTGCAAGCACTGTCCCAAATTATTTCACAGAAGTGTCCATTTCTGTGAAATCATGAAGTAGCCAGTACTTACTTTGCATGGACATCATGTCTGTCCACTTGCACCTCTACTTTCAATGCCCTCTGACCTGTAAGGAAAAACATAAATCATGACTGAAATAAGAAAGAATATTTTGGAATATATATATATATATATATGAAAAATGCAATTAATGGTGATCAATTCTGGAAACATTTGTTGGTAGCACTAATATATATATATATATATGTATAGTATATGTATGTATGTGTGTGTGGGGGGGTGCGTGCGTGGGGGTGTGCGGGTGCGTGTGTGTGTGTGTGCGTGTGTGGGGGGGGTGTGTGTGTGTGTTATTGCCAGTCTGCCAATAACTCCGGGGCAACTTTTCCTCCCCAGTCCACCTGTGGCGTCCACAAAAGTGATTGCTGCTATTGTGAAAACCTTAAAATTGCACCAAACACAGATGCGGCATTTTAAACCATACGGAGCTCACTTATCCACAGTAACTCCCAGGAGCCAGTTAGAAAGGTCGATGCATCTTATGTTCCTTGCCAGGAGCCCTCGATTGCCTAGTTGAGATTTACCCCCACTCACATCAACACGAAAGCCCAGCCAATGCTGAGCTTAGGTGAGGGAGAAATACAAAATGTAGCTCGAGACAGCAGGAAAGGGGAGGCCAATGGTGACAGAATGTACGTTTAGATTTCTTTAATTTGCAATTGTTTTGTCAACTATTAAACAAATTACTCTTATGTTTTAAGTATGGGCATCCGATGATAAGTAGGGTAGCTTGGACATTGGTGTAAAATTGCTTGAGACCGAGGCATCAAGAGAAGGTATCTTTAAATATGGGTAGACAATTGCAAGTTAAAAAAAATAACGGGCAACCCACCAAAGGGTTGGAAAATGGTTAATGAACGATAATATAGCTGGTCCAATTGATTTATCAGGCTGTACAGGATTCAGAGATATTTAAGGTGCAAGGGCAACCTAATTTCTATGTTTGCGATGTCGACAAGTCTGGTATTGACAAGAACATTCATAATGACTGAGAGAATTTTCTTCCCTAGGTTGACAACGTCTTATACTGTGTCGATAATCAAATTGACTTTCAAAGCAGAAGCAGATGAAGTCAGATAAGGTGGAGGTAATTTCAGACTGGTGGAAGTGATGATTGATGGGATAAGAATCCCTTCCTTGCCAATAGTGCAACCACCTTTATAGCTGCTGATAATGCAACTCTTTTTATATTTGTTGGAGTTTTTATGAGCATGCTGTTTAATCAGATGTTTGAAGTCATGAAAGATCCCCCAAAAGAAAAGTTAATTCTAGAAAAGTCGGAATCCTTGACTTTGTATTTGGCTTAGCTTTAATCAAATACTAGAACTACATTTGTAACTGTAAATCAAGATTATTTACAGTCATTGCAAATACAGTACAGCACAATACCAAAGTGCTTGCATTTTTGTGAACTATATTATTCAGGGCACAAACAGCAGGAAGTTTTGATTTAAAACTAATATCTCTATATTTACAAATAGATACATTTATTTTGGGATCCCATGTCACACTTCTAAATCATACTTTCTGAATATACCGTATTTTTACGGCCATAAGACGCGCTGCATCAAAGGGCGCAACACCAGTTGAGGGTGATATTTCCGTATTTGATGCATATACTAGGTGCGCCGCACTACAAGGCGCTAGTTTGGCTGCTCGCTCGCGCTAGCGCGAGCTCGGCTGCTTGCGCTAGTACTAGCTCGGCTGCTCGCGCTGGCTGATGCGCTAGCTCGGCTGCTTGCGCTAGTACTAGCTCGGCTGCTCGCGCTAGCTGATGCCAGCTTACCAGGACTCAATCCCCTATGGGATCATTGCCAGAGGTATCACCCCGTTTGATTGACAGATGTCATGAAACTATTAGGAATCACTGTCAATAACAATGACTTTAACCAATAAAAGGTGTCTTGGCAATAGTCTACTAGACAACGTCGGGGGAGGGACTTCACTGGTCACCACAGTCCTTAGAAACACGGTTTCAAATCAAACCCAAAAAAACACTCAGCATACAAGCAAACAATGAAACAAAGAAATAAGATTAACACAAAACATGTATCTTTCATGCCATCTATATACCCAAAAGAAATAAAAATAACGCAAAAAGATTATAGTAATGGCTTCTTGGGAGCCACTCAGAGATGTGCTGTTGTGCTTTGGGCTTTTTGCAGTCTGTTGTCTAAACCTGGGACGTTTCTTGCTTGCAATAACATAAATGATAAGACAGACTACAACATTGTGGACAGCTGCCCTTTTGTCCAGCTTTCTCCTACACCATCACCCAAACACCATAGTCACATAATGTATAAGTCACGGACAATTAGAAGCATGGGTGACTCAGACATTGTCCAGCAGGGTGTGCTAACATGCACTCCGAACAGCCCAATGAGTAAAAGGGTTGATTGTCGCGAGTGATGCTTAGTCCATATAATGGGCGCGTCGCTTTACAAGGCGCTTTGTTTGCTTTGGGGAAGATTAGGGATTTTAAAGAGTGCACTATGGCCCGGAGAATATGGTATATAAAATTGACAAGATCGATATAAGTCACGATGAGCAGTAATCTTTTGACTCAGCAGTCCAGTCTTCTTGAAGTTTATATGGACCCAAATCCCCATTCAAATGCAATTTACTGCATAATATATCACGATTGTCAAAGTAGACTTACAGTTGCATAAACTCATCTAAATATTTATATTTACTTTTTGCAATGAAAAGGCATAGTTTTACATCACAATGATAGACGACATGGGATTGCGAGATATTTTATAAGCATTTGACCCATGAGTCCATGCGAAAAAACAAAAGAGCTACGATTTAAACAGGCGAACCTTCCGTCACTGGGCAACGAGCTCTATGAACCGAGCCACAGCCGCCCAGCAGGACTAGCCCATTGCTGGGGCCCAGCCAAGAACCAGTCATAGCTGGTGACCAGTCGGCCTCTTGCAACCACTGTTGGGAATAACGGCATTTAAGTATAATGGCGTTACGAACGATGTTCATTTTTCAGTAACTGAAATTGAATTAATTACTTTTCCCATTGTAACAGTTACCATTGCTGATAATGATTCAAGCTTTCAAACAGCTGGCTGCCAGCAAACCACATATTAGCTTTGATTCATTCTGCGGGAGCTGGGTAAGATCATGATTGGAGCAGGAGTGGTCCGCTGGTGCTTGTGTGACTGTGATTGGCTAAGAAGCTGGGTGGGCGGATGCTTTGCTCTCGTTGGAATGCATGCTCTTCTAGTATCAAAACACACATCGAGAATGGCAACGACGAATTGGGGACATTCAAGAGTAGCGTTTTCCAACTGGAAGTACAGATGCTACTTGTCACTGATTGAAATAAAAGGCAAGATTGTTAATGTGAGATGCACGCTATCTCCAGGGAAAAAGACTTTATCCACATCTGTCTCAAACAACTCCAATCTTCCGAAGCACCTCTCATCAACACATGCTCACATGCCACTTGTTGCTAACCCAACCCCAAGCCCAGATGCAACTTCTTCTTACATTTAAGTTTACATTTAAGTTTGCATTTACTTTTTATATATTTTTATTTCTATGCATGTGGGAATTTGCAATCTGTTGAGTTTGAATTAACTAAAGACTCTAAAATATATTATTTATTCAGTCAGCTATTATAAAAAACGTTTACACTATAGGTCGAACATAATAGAAAAATGTCATAATTACTTTACTGAGTAACTAATTAATTTGAGAGGGTAGTAACTGAGTTACTAACTGAATTACTTTTTGGAAGAAATAATTTGTAACCATAACTTATTTTTTTGAAGCAGTTACCAGCAAGGCAGCAACAGAATATTAACTCTAGTGTGTGGCTTCAGCTCAGTAAGTTGCAAAGACCGGAAATTCGACTATTTAAATCTTGGCTATTTTTATTCTCTTTTGGTCTATTCTTTTTTATCAAGGAAATTACGCAGGTATACATGTTTGCCCAGTATAATGGAAAGAAATACTGTCACTCTTCGTTTGCGTGCATCAGGAAACAGTCAGTAGATGAAAAAATGTACATCGCAACATTTTGGGAGCCAGCAAAAGTATTATTACAAGGACAAATTCCATTAATCTGATCAGAGTTCAGATTCAAATGATGATCAGATGCACTATTTTCATGGACACTAAAAATATTGATCTGATTAGTTCTTGTGCGTTCATGCATCACAATTTGAATCAGAACAAATTATTGACATGAGCAGATTGACCAAATCTATCGTGAATAGTAGGAGAAGAAGAAGCTGTAGAAACTTCAAGTGTTAAAGCATCGCTCCATCTATTTCTATTTCAAAAACATTAGCGTCATTTCAAGTATTTTTCCCATTTGTGCAGTAACGTTGAGTTAATAAAATTAAATAAGTAAAAGTATTTCCTAGTGGAGCTGCAATGTATCCTCCAGACAGCACTTTTGTATTTGCTAATGTTGATTTTTACGGCTCGTCAGACCAGATCAATCTTGCCTGACTCATGTCTTTCGCTCGCTTTGCTAGGGGAATAACAAGTGTAGTGATGTTTCAGTCATACCCGAAAAAAATGATTGGTACCGAAATTCTTAAATAAGTATTTTCATGCACTCGATGGGATTATTAATAGACATAAACCACCCCTCTTCTTCGGAATAAATTCTTGATCGGAATGGGCTTGATTGGGTCAGAGGATTCCAAATGGGGTGTGTACGTGAAGCATTTCTATTCCGATCAGCCTTTTTCTAAATGTGTCCAAGTAAAATAGCCGACATCAGAGGTTTATGAGCCACCTTGGACGGTTTTGAGTGAATTTGTTTCATTACCCGATAAAAGAAAGCGGAAATGTGAATGTAAAAAGTGCCACCAATTACAGGGAGTGATTATTTAAAAAAAAAAAAAAAGATATCACTCCCTTGTCCTCACGGCAGTTTGTCATGCAAATTATTGATTTAGCATGGTGGACATGGGAGCATATGGTTAGTTTTCCAGGATTGCAAATTTGGGAAGAAACTGTTTCATGGAATGCCAACCTTCCTGGTACTGCAATAAATGTTCCATATGTCTTCCTGGGCAATGCATCAGTCCCCCTCCAACACAACCTAATGTCTCCTTTTCCAGCAATATAATTCATATGAGTATGATTAATTCACTTTTTTTTCCACTCACGTGCCAGAAGAGTGATAAGAGAACAACTTTCCTGGCATCACAATGGCGAATCCTGAAGCAACAAAATTGAATTCCACCCTAATAAGATGTTGAAATTGTGAAGGCCTGTGCAGCTCTTCACAATCACTGCTGCGGCACAGATGCTACCACACACTGCATCGCACCCAGGTTGGCTGAATCTTTAACACCTGCACCTGTTCTTGTCTGTAGAAAATGGAGTACGACAGTAGCAGGGGACAGGAAATTCTTGGACACTAGACGGCTCAGCAGAGGACGAGCAACTCGGGCTGCAGTCTCAGCAAGACACAATTTTACATCATTTTTTATGTCACCACACGGTCTTGTCTCTTGGCAGAAGTATGTGCTTAGAAGAGGGATTTTGAATTAAACGCTAAAAGAAACATAACAGTTAAGTGTTGCTTATTGAATGTAACGGGTGGATCTGAGCGCGTCAATATTGACAATTCATGCTCATAGTGATTGCAGTGCTGGCTCGCCGGACTTTTAGCGCAGCGGTCAGGGCTCACCCAAGCTGGTGATGGGTGGCAGGTTTGATCCCCGAGTTGGATGAACACCATCGGTGATATAAATTATAAAGGAACAATTATTACCATATAATATTATTATAAAATATATAAGATATATACACACACACACATAATATACATATACATATATATATATATATATAAAATTTGAAAATTATAACTAAAGCAATGCCGACATTCAGCAGTGTTTTTACTTTTTTTCTGCACAAACTGCATAGACTAAGCCAGCTGTATCCAAAAGCTTCTGCTTCTCCATTTTCTAGGTTTCTACCAAGAGCATGACAAAATTGCACTGCGGGGGAAAAATAGCTTAAGAATCTATTTGTAGTCTTGTAGCGACTGCAAAATGCAGTCTTTGTAAAAAAAAATGTCTGATACTAGGCTGAAGACTAAACCCTTTAGATCCTGACTTTAAATGTGAGCAGGTATGAGATGATCTTCCAAGGGTTTTTTTTTTCCAAAATATTTTGTCTTTTCTTTTTAAAGTCTTCATATGTTCAAGTAGATAATAAATGATAATTAAAAAAAACGTGTATATTTGAAAATAATTTTCATTAAAAAATATTGTCGATTAAACATTGATTTGGAGTGCAAAGCAACATTTATCATAAAGTTGGGCCATTTCTATAATAGCATATCTATTAATCAACATGTCTGGATGCAGCTGTGCATGAACCCCATGCTGGAACACAGTGTGGAGCCGTCACACGAGTCAAACAATCAGAACTTGAGTGCTGGCGTTATTTCTGCACAAAAAATAAACTTTGAGTTGATATAAATTATAATTGGCCAAAAAAAATGTTTTGTCTCATTAATAATAATGGTTTTCGTATTAGTTTTCATTGTTTACAAAGTTGTTTTTTTGTTAACTATAATAACCTTTGTAACAGATGAGCTATTTTCACCCAATATGTTCGCACGCAAGTCACTAAATAACTTTCTTGTCACACATTAGTTCCTCAACATGTCTTCTCATCTGCACCGTAAACTCCTTCATGGTAATGTACTTGTGTGGCCTCCTGAGAAGACTGGCAGAGTGGTGCAAATTGCTTGGCAGCTCCATTTATGCCTCTGTACATCCGAGCCCCAACCTAATTAAACATGAACAGATGGGGGATTTCAAATGTCATGGAAATTTTTGCCACCAATTGCTTGGTGGTGCATTTCCCTCAGTGGTGTTAAAGCGCCAGTCCCATCGGTCGACAATCAGAGGAGTTCCAGGAAACATTTTAGGTTAAAGAAGGTCAGGTCAAAGCTATATGCAGGAGCTGTGCATTATCCCACCTTTGCTCTTCATGTCCCCCTAAGCATTTGACGCTGAGGTACACTTGAGCAAAGCACCTGACTTAAAGGAACGCTTCACTGATAGTAACATTGTCACTTATATAATAGGTTTGCGTGTAAAAATTAAAGGAAGGAAGGAAGGAAGCAGAAGAACAAGCGAATAAGACGTAAAATTGCATCATGATGAATTCCAAATGACTAAAAAAATCAGACTATTGACTGCATGGAAACCTAATCACTTGATATAGATTAATAACAATTGTTTCAATCGGGCGGCACGGTGGACGAATGGTTAGCACGATGGCCTCACAGTGAGAGACAGCATCGGGCGTGGGTTCGATCCCGGCCATGCTGTGTGGAGTTTGCATGTTCTCCCCGTGCTTGCGTGGGTTTCCTCCGGGTACTCCAGTTTCCTCCCACATTCCAAAAACATGCATTGTAGGCCGATTGAACACTCTAAATTGCCCCTAGGTATGAGTGTGAGTGCGGATGGTTGTTCGTCTCTGTGTGCCCTGCGATTGGCTGGCAACCAGTTCAGGGTGTCCCCCCGCCTACTGCCCGAAGATAGCTGGGATAGGCTCCAGCACCCCCCGCGACCCGAGTGAGGAGAAGCGGTACAGAAGATGGATGGATGGATGTTTCAATCGGCCCAAGAAACCGGTATGTATGATGACTCACCCACTCCAAAAAAAGGCAAGTGTCACAAAAGCACCAAGTTCACAGTCGCATTCCCTTTGACTTAAGAGGAGAGAGAGAAAATGTCAAAACTACAAAAAAATATTCAAAATCAACCCTAAACTGAAATACCTGCCAACAAAACACACAACTGCACAACAGTTTTGATTATAGCGCTCACGCTTGGCCAAACTCTCAACATAATTCTAAAAGACTTTGCGTTAAAACTGATAACTTTGTAAGTAAGTGCAATCTGTTTCTGTGTCAACCCTGTGATTGAGTGGACCCTGCATGCGGCTTTAAATTAGCTGGGTTAGTCTCCAGCCCTCCACAACACTGAACAAGATAAGCAGTATAGAACATTGCTGGATGGGAGGGGACAACTGGCTAAGCAGAGGTGCTTTTTTCTTCAAAGTAAATGCTTGCTTCATTCACACAATTATGTGCAAATTAATGTAAGATGTCATGACCTGGGAAATAAATGTCTCATTAGTTCACAAGGTGATGCAGCATTGGGAGAAACTGAGGGATCAGATGTGGTTTGACAGGGATGAATTATTATCATGATTCTTGACTATACCTGAACTCAATCACAAGAAACTAAGACAACTTTTTTCACCGACAACATTTACAAGCATATCGGGCAAGTCAACCAGAAGAAAGTCCAGTCAACCTCAGGGTGGCAACGTTTTTGGGGCAGAACAAATATTACTGTCGGTGTGCGTGTGGGTGTGTGTGCGTGCGTGCGTGTGTGTGTGTGTAGCATGCCAGAATTGATCTAAAAATCGATCAATGTACTGGATAAATGTGCTGCTGCAAATCTGTATGACTCATGAATCATTGTGAAATGAGGAGAGTGGAGGGGAAATCTAAAATCAATGCACATCTTGAGTTTCTGACACAACTGAATGAACAAAGTGACAGTGTTTGACAGCCGATTCAATACAGCAGCAACCGTCAAAATGGCTTTCAATGTTATATTGCTTTGTCAGTCTAAATAACTAGGATTTTACGCACAAAAAGTTATGAAGTTGAATTTTTAACTTTCCCATACACTTTATGCACATTGGGAAAGAAAGAGAGGAAGAACATGTAAACTCCACATGAGTTCCTTGAGGGGCTAAACTGATTCTTTGTGTATTTTATGTTTTGCTTTGCATACATTTTTGAGAGTCTTGATCTCACATTCAAGTTCATCCCGAACAACTAATGTGTCTTGTCAACAAGCCACTGAAAGGGCATCTATATAACATTGGAGAATAATTTGTTTAGTTAGTGAATCAATTTTCTTACAGTTGAACTGAGTATTGTGGGTGGATTTTTTTCTTGTTTTCTCCCTCATACAAATTAATTACCTCATCTAGCAATTCAAGAACTTGCACTGCTAGCCTTATACCTCAGATGTTCTGTTCAATGACAAAATAACAATACTTAATGTAATACTACAGTGTTTTCACACCCATTAGGAGCACTTTAAAGTTCCAAATATCCTCCAAAACAGACGCGGCGGCCTATAATGGAGAAGGCTTTGCATATGGACTGGGATCGTTAAATCTGTACACATTGAGAAACCCATCTGACCACCTGGGGGCATTGCAGAGTACATGTTAACACCTGTTGGCAAAGTCTGAGACGACAAAGCGCTGAAGAATTGAATGGAACAAATGCATTGTGTGAACACTCCTGTTGGTGGCAGTTTGAGACAGTCAGTTGACAACAGACCAGTATGCACGTGTAGACGAAAGCTGTTTGATCATTGTTATTGCAAGCAAGAAACATGACAGGTAAGATTAACCTATACACCACAGACTCTGCACGAAAAAAAAAACAAAAAAAACATGCTAGCCAAAGCACACGACTCACGACATCTCTCTAACCAGCCATTTGATTGGGTGAAGCAGAAGGACTCCCACAATGCTTTGCAGCACTTGATACATGTTTTGTGTTAATTGTATGTCTTTTTGAGATATGAATGGCTTGTAAGATGCATGTTTGTATTTCTTTGTTTTTTTTTTGGGTTGTTTCATTGATTGCTAGTATGCTGTTCAGTTGATGTTGGCTGATAGTTTTGGTTTTGAGTTGAAAATGTGACTTGTAAGGAGTGTGGTGACTAGCGACATCTCTCCCCTGACAATGTGTGATCACATACCGTCAATGACAATCCGTCTATCCCACTGCTGGTTGAGTTGTCATAAAAACTGCACAATCTCCTGTGGGACTGCTCAAGATGTGCCTATCTCAGATTTCCTTTTTTAAAGCTACCTCAATCAAAATGCATGCTAGTTACTGTTTCAGCACTGGGGCTTGGCTTGACATACGTGCGCCCAAAAACACGGTGCCTTTGTATGTGCTTAATACCGTAAACTGAGACTGTGCCTTTTAATACAGTGCACCCTATGGTCATGAAAATATGGTATTTGCCTTGTATATAGTACGTCAGCATTAAGATGATGGACTGAGTGTCAATACATTACACGGTTTTGTTAAGGTAATATTCAGAATCAGATATCTTAACTTGATGTTGCCAGTTATCATACAGCAGAGAAGCCAGTATAATGTGTTGTGATTAAGTCATTCCCTTTTCCTTTTATCTTACTAGCATGTTGTTTTCACTATGCATTTTTTTGTGACTTTTAAGCAATAATTGAATGGAAAATAATTTAATTTGTATTCGTGTCATGGTTATTTTTCTGACATCAATAACAGATTGTAATTGTGTTTTGTGTTGGCATTATTTTTGTTTTGAAAGAATTTTGAGTGCATGTCCACCACATAAATTTTTCTTTGTGTAGCCCACATACTATGATTTGAGAAATACATAACTTTTTCAGCATATATCTCACAATTCTATTTGTTGAGAAATGTTGTGTATATTTCAAGAACTATACATTGAGAAAGGTCAAAATTGTGGGTTGCAAATACTCTGAGTTGAGAAACATAAAATATTTAAATTTATTTCTCCCAAATTTTTGTATATTAAGCTAGTTTTGGGTTTATACAAATGCAACAATTATTTGATGTCAACTTTAAACATTTAAGAACATCACTGAAATAATTTGGTGTAATATCTTACAAAAAATATATATATTTTATGAACTTGTTTGGTTTGGATATAAGTGTGCATTATCTGAACTAAGCACAATTTGTGTTGATATGATGTTGCAACTCGACATCAGAATTTCATTGGGAAATTACCCAAAAATTTTTACGGGGTGCATATTTATCAGAACGAGAGCATTTCCCTCTCTTGAAATGGATTTTATTGGAAGGAGTTGGAGAGTTGTTCAAATCTTTCCTGCGAATCACTAAACCAAAATTAAATCATCCAAACTTGAGCCAGCAAAGTGCTATGTAATGTCCTCCTCGCTCGCTGTTGCATGACAGAGATTGGATGCTCATATCCTCTTACTGAATACTGAGGCTGATTATTTGTTGATTTGATTAAACTGTAACGGTTTGTTCATCATGTGTATTTTATGTGGAGCTATTGTGCTGCTGTATTGGCCGATCACCGTTGCAAAAGAGATTCTAAATCTTAACGGGATTATTGCTGGTTAAATAAAAAAATAAACACATTTTAGCTCAGGGGCCACAAGAAGGAAAATCCATTACCAAGTGCGCCGGACCAGTGAAATCATGATCTATAACGAAAAGCAATCGCCGTCAATATGATACAGATTCGCACTATTTGCATGCTGCCCTGCGAATAGCAGAGGTCAACTGTAAATATATTGGAATATATAAGAAAAATCTATTTAAAAATTAAATACATACATATATGTATATATACATACATATATATATATATATGTATATACATATATATATATACATATATATATATACATATACATATATATATATGTATATACATATATATATATACATATATATATATACATATACATATATATATGTATATATATATATATATATGTATATATATATGTATATATATATATATGTATGTATATATATATATGTATATATATGTATATATATATATGTATATATATATATATGTATATATATATATATGTATGTATATATATATATATGTATATATATATATATATGTATATATATATATGTATATATATATACATATTATATATATATACATATATATAATAATAATAATAATAATTATATTCCCTTTATTAGTCCCACAATGGGGAAATTCGAGATTCGAACCCAGGCCTCCTGGGGAGACTGGGTCCTGAACGCGGCGCCTGAGACCACTCGGCCATCCTGGCAGCCATATATATATATATATATACACATATATATATATATACACACATGTATATATATATATACACATATATATATATATACACACATATATATATATATACACACATATATATATATATATATATACTGATGGTGTAGTGGTACACTTGCCCGAGTTGTGTGCGGGCAGCGTGGGTTCAGTTCCCACTCAGTGATGTCTGCTCTGTGACTGGCTGGCGACCTGTTCAGGGTGTAGTGCGCCTTTCGCCCAAAGTCAGCTGGGATAGGCTCCAGCACCCTCCCGCGACCCTGTACAGGATAAGCGGTGTGGACATGACATGAGATATATATATATATATATTTATATATTGAAATGTTTTCATTAAATACACATTTTGTATAGATCACACATTTTTATGAACTAAAATAAATTCATAAATAAATAAAATGAAAGTCAAATATCCAGAGGCAGGAAAAGGTCCTAATTTAACTTAGTTTTCAAGAAATACGGTGAAGTGCAAAGAAGTGAATTGAATACAGCAAGGATCCTAGTAACATTTTGGAATACTTCCCATTGGCCATTTTACTTTTGTCTACACGTTTGTCATCTTGTTTAGCGAACGTTTCATTCAACTGTGATGAACACTGGATGCCACCCACGTAAATGACGTACTGAAAGTCTCTTTGACAGAAGAAAAAGAAAACTCATGAAGAAGAATGATGTCACGTCCAATACTGGAGCGCTGTGTGCTATAGTAAGCTTAAGAGGTAAATTAAAGTAATAAAATAAAATCACTACAAGACTGATGCGAATGTCCGGTGCTGGCCTAGAGTGCAAACCCCACCCAGTGTGAGTCTCTTTGCGGCGATCGAAAGCGTTTACCTGTGCAGAGCGATGAAGCGCAATGCAAATGTGAACGCTAGTGTAGCCAGGCTTCATCATATCTCATAAGAAATTAGATCCCCAACGTTGCAAAGGTAATATCTAATCATGTACTGTATATACTAGTGATAGACCGATATACTTTTTTCAGGGCCGATACCGATTAATAGTATCAAGGGGGTTGATAACAGATATTTGAAGCCGATATTCATTTGTAGAAAAAAAAGGGGTAAAATGATGTCAGAATTTTGAAAAATAAAAACTCCAAAACCTGACTTAGATTAAACGCCTTTAAGAATGTTTATTAAACAACTTTAGGTATCTACAGCACGTTAAAAAACCAACTTCTCAAAGTGGTCAAAAGACAGTAGGTAAATTGTGTTCTGTCAGCGTAGTATAAGCCACATATGGCTCAATGAAACATTCAATACAAGTTTTGAATAAATGTGTGACCTTCCCCCCAAAAAATGTATTTATAAGCTACATGTAAAAAATATTTATTTTTTTTCTTTTGGGGGTGGGGGCGCCTTTTATGTGTCTGCATACCCCCCAGAAAGTAGGTAGTTGCACCCCTGGGCTTACACACACAGAGACACATACACTGGGACTCACTCACTTCTTACTTTTATCACCATTTCCCTATCAGTATTATCATCAACTTGTTGAAGTAGCAAATTATCTCAGCAATGTGACAATGGGGAGTGATTAGCTTTAGCCTCGAAGCATGGCATCTTACTGTGCCGAGTAGAAGTGACCCTGATTGTCATATGCCATAAAAAGATCATACTACTACTGTGACAAGTAGTTGTGAGTAGTCGTAGACTGACATTTATTAAAATTTCGGCAGTCTGTCGCCTGACCTTCCTCTGCTTGCAGGACCTCTCCCATAGTGTGTGTGACTTGAGGTGAAAAAGCAAACAGGCAGGTTACTGCTCATTGGCTGCACAAGGAGCCAATCAGATGGTGCTGTGGGCAGGCAAATCTTCCTGTGCAGGCTGAGCCCACGAGCACAGCAGAGAGAGAGAAGTGCGCTACAGCGAGCCAAAATAAACCTGCTTTTACTTAATCATCCTTTAAATAAATAAAATCAATGAAAAAAAAAGGCAGATATCAATAATCGGCAAGATGCCATATTATATCTGCCCCAATAATCTAATATATACACCCGTAGTTAACTGTGGATAGTTTAAAATAGAATGATAGAGCATTAAATGTGCCAGTGTGTGGGCGCTACAAGCAAAAATAAAAACAGGACGTGTATTTCCTGCAGCTACATGTTAATGAAGAATGAAATTTTGTTCCGTTGTACTTGCATCTAGTGTGCCGTAGGCCAAATTAGAGATCTTGAACGTTAAGTGACGAAGCTCCAAGTCACCGTTGATCATCAACGAAAGTGAAATATTGAGTTGAATGTGCTGAGGGTTTGTACCTTGCTGATGGAACTCATCCAAGGCCTCAAAATCTAAGATAACTGAGAGAGCTAAAATCTACTTTTGACCTCTTTCAAAAGTGTTCTTTGAATAAGATGTTAAGAAAACCCCAAAGGTGACTAGGAAGTTTTGAGAGAAGGAGCCTTGCTGATGTTGCAGTAAAATGATCTTAGTTTGTCTGGGAAATTCATACTTTCTGCAAATGTGCATGTGTTTCCATTCAGTTTCTGTGATTTTGCACAAAACAAACCAGAAAATTGTTTCGAATTGACCCAAGTAGTGTATCGGGCCAATTTTTGACCAAAATTATGATTTATTTTTGAACTAGTTTTAATAGTGTACTAATAATACGACATAAAAACACTCTCAATTTCAAGTAACATCTTCATCAATCAATCTGACACTGTGTTCAATTCCAAGACTTTCTCAACTTGTTTTGTTAATTTCACCTCTGTTCCATTTCCCATCTATCTAGTAAAATTGAACCCTGTCTCTAAACATCTCGCCTTCTTGTGAAATGTGAAGCTTGATTTTACTTCCATTAAGTTTATAAAAATAAAAATTCTACTTATCCTAAAGAAAATGCAGCTGATTTGGGTAGAAAATTCCCCAAATTACTCTTTAGTTTTCTATCAAGAGAAAAAACTTACACAGATATATAATTCCAGGGACAGAAATTAATTTGCATTTAGATTTCACAAGATTTGTGCTAAACTTTGAAAGACTAGACCGGAGTCAGAAAGGGAACAAATAAATAAAAAGGTACTGTATCTTGTATAGACACAGACTTCGACAACCACAATTTCACTAAGACATTATGACGACAGATAAAATAATAGATTGGGAAGCACGGTGGAGAAAAGATGCTGTATTGGCAAGAATAAATTACCCCAGCGCAATATTTTAAAACATGGATACTTGGAACATGAAAAAATTTCTAAAAATAGGCTAGTGCGAAAATATAGTTAATAATTTAAAGAAGCTTTATCAGCAAAATGCTCATGTTAAGTGGATATAAAACATTTGCTTATCCCATTGTAATCACAGGTTTTTGAGACCTTAAATTAAATAATTTGAAAACTCTTTCCAGAATGTCTGTGGTCCATAACTTGTCATTTTTTACAAGTAAGAAGGGAAGTCAAAATGGAAAACAGCCGTTTATTAACGATTAAAGATGTTGCTGCTCAGAATTAACCATCAGATTAAAACTCATGTGAAATGGGAGTCAGTACACATTTGCCGCCATTTAATGTGTCTGATGAATCCCAAATTAAGTTCTGTTGTTGAAGTTTGCTTTTCATGGCTTTTTTTTTGTTTGTTTGTTTGCATGCTTTCGACCAGAGGCCTCAATGTTTGTGTTATCTCTGACTGGAATTTCCACCTGTTCTTGATTTTCCCCAATTTTTTAAGGACCAAGTGCCACAGAGGGAAAACAGCCCCAAAGCAGTGACCCAAATGTTACTGTTCAGAGTCATGTACAGTATTGGCTATATCGCTCATCCTGTTCAGCTGATTCAAGACAGAAATCCAAACCAGTCGCAAATAGAGGCCCCTTGTGTTCAGCTAAGATGCCAAAGATGATGTTTACAGGAATGAATGACTTCCCAAGAAACAGATGGGTCATTTTATCTGGGTCAGGGGTGGGCAAACTTTTTGATTCGTCGGCCGCAATGGGTTCTAAAATTTGATGGACGGGCCGGACTAGGAGAAGATGGATGGGGTGTTTTGGTAACTTCACCTTATTGGAGAAAAGAAATATATAGTATAAAGGGAAAACGTGTACACTTTAAAAGAGAGTTTTTTGGCAAATCAGGCAAACGATGGAAAAATATTTAGTTGTCCAATCCTTATTGAAATCTCGACATTCTTTGTCCACTTTTATTTTCTTTGCTCTGCTCATCTTTACGGAAGGTCAAAAAGTCAAGCGGAAACGGCGAGTAAGAGGCTCCACCTAGGGCTGGGCGATAAACCGAAAATTTAGCGTTACCGAAATGTATTAGAATGACCGACATCATTTTGCCCGTGTCGGTAAATTCGGTGTCTAAAAAAAGAAAGAAAAAGAAATGTCTTTTCTGTCTGCGGCGATGTTCGTGTCTCTTTAAGACGGCTCCAGTGCATGTAGTCACGTGACTCATGCGCTGAAGAAGAATGTAAACAGAAGACGCGTTCGTGGCTGGCGATTCAAATCCTGAAGCGGCTGACACGGCTGCAGACGAAGTAACGTTAGTTGAAATTGTTCCTGTCGCGCTTGTCCCGAAAAGAAATTGGACATCTGTTTGGAAATGTTTTGGGTTCCATAAAGACGATGTTTGAGCAAAAGAACATGTCCTACAAAGTGCGTACCCGACAAGAGGTACGCAAATATTTGTTGCAAACCGTACTTCCCGATATGGACAACATCGGGACGGGAGCTTAGACATGTCAAGCATTTTGCATCCACATCCGACTTGTGGTCGCGTCGCAACATGGATCCCTGTTTGAGCCTGAATGTGCAGTACATAGACGGCAAGTGGCGACCGCGCACCAGAGTACGCGAGACGGCACATTTTTCTGATGAAGCACACTTGTTTATTTGGCATTGGCATTCCATTGACATTTTTTTCATTTTATTTAGCAATTTGTTTACAGGCGACTAGCTCCTTTGCACATGGCATTATTTATATTTTTTACAAGATACCTTTACACAAATTTAGGCCTTTGCAAATGGCATTACAGCATCTCAGCACAATATATTTGCAGAAAAAGAATTGTGAGAGGTACCCTTTTTCTCCTGTTCTTTGTGACATTGTTCAAGTCATGCAAAGCATGCTATTTTGAATGTTTATTCAAATGATTTGTATACTTCTATTTTTCATTGAAAGTAATGTGTACCAGTTGGTCAATTAAAAAAAAAGCAGTTAATATGCATTTCCTGCATTTATTTTGATTTTGGTCCTCAGGGGGAATTTATCGTGCATTTATCGTTATCGAGGTAAAATTGCCCAATTTATCGCGATATTGATTTTAGGTCATATCGCCCAGCCCTAGCTCCACCCCAACAAAGTCAATCAATCTAGAGTGCGCCTCCTAGTGGGGGACACATCAGAAGTGCAGGAAAAATAAAACTAACAAGGTTTATTCATTTAATTTTTCAAGTTCGGCGGGCCGGATTAAAACGTTTAACGGGCCGTAAGTGGCCCTCGGCCGTAATTTGCCCTTGGCTGATCGAGGTTGTACAATCAATAAACTGCACGAGAATAGGAACTCACTAAATGACTAAAGCGTAAAACTGCATAGGACAAAAGTCCCGATCACCAAAGTGAATTATTTTCCTTTTTTATTTTTGGCTCACTATAAATTGGTTATAAGTTCCCTGGGTAATGCACTTATAGAATGTTTATATTACATCATTTATTCTCTTCATTTTTGTAGCAAAACAAAGTTTGGAAACCAGACACATCTAGGACTCATACTTGTGAATAATGTATGAACTCCTGTCGCCAATTGAAATGTTTCTCCCAAATTAAAGACACAGTATTTTCTTTGCTCGTTCAAAAAGGAAGACAAGCTTTCAAAGTAGCCAACCCTTAATTCAGGGGTAATGCACCAGCAAAATCAAAGTGGGCAAAATAAATGAAATGAATGAAAGGACTATAAGTACAAAAAAAAAAAAAAAGAGGTTAGAAGAGAAGTCGCCATGATTAAATATAAAGATTGCACAGAAAAAGACACTAAGATGTAAAGGGAATTTTATAAATAATTTAGTGTATAAAATTGGCATATTTTTCTCCTCACACTGCTGATCTCCTTTCAGGATTCCCTTCATCCCTCTTTTCATTAAAGTTTATCTTAGCTTTCCTCTCTTCCTGCAAACCTTGATCCCCTTTGGGTATTATCTCTTCCCTGCCATTCCCCCTCCAAAATGAGAGGATGACTGTTTTCTTATCATCAAAACATGTTCCTCTGACCAAAGCAAAAGACACCAGCTCGAAAATGTTTGGAACGATAGACTGGGGAATGGAATGACTAATTCCAGGCGAAACATTCATGCAAGGATAAAGTGCATAGTGTAATTGAAGGGAGGGGGCCTGTACAAAAAGCAGTTAGTGGGTGGGTTTGCATCTCTGCATGTGCAGTATGGCGCGTAGACTCCCGGTTGCACTTAAGTCAATTCCTGATGTGCCTTTCTTACACATTTTAGAGGTGTGACTGATTGTGGAGTTTTCCTGAGATGTGAATTCTATACAGAAACATTTAAAATATATTTCACACTTGAAATGTGAAATTGACTTGATTATGGAACCCCAGTGATGTGTGCGCATCATCTGACGGGCTACTTGCATTTGCATTTGCGTTCTATATTTATTACGTACGATAAAAGTAATTTGATGGTGCGTAATTGACACACTTAAGTCAATGGGAGAATCTGTGCAGCCAAAATAGTGCACTGCAGAGCGAGCTCCTGTTCTGGCTTAGGCACACAGGAGAATACAATTATTCTACCAACATATTTAAAGAACAGATCTTCCAAAGATTCTGACTTAAGAAAGGACCGTTGGAGTCTAACAGGCAAATGTCAATCAAAATCATTACATTCACCCCAAAGCGAGCCAAAAACCAGGCTGAGACGTCATTATTTATCGTACCTTAGCATCCACAGTTGTGATTTCATGAAATAAAATTGACACATATCCATCCAGTACCTTGCTCATCACATTCATTATACAACCAGGAACAAAAAGAATGAAAGGATTTAGAGTTGTGAAGAAGTATTGAGTATTGTGGCATTGTCCTAGAAAGTGAGACGGAAATAAAATGCCATTTGTGTGGTTGTGTACTTGTTGCCTTATTCTGCTAATTAACAAACCAATAAACAAATATCAACCATGACAAGCCGCTCTTTGTGCTTGGGTGCTTGATGGTGGTAAATATGGCAACACTTATTGGTTTCCCATCTCGGTTACAGAGAAATCTGTGTCAATACCCTTCATTGTTGAAATTTGTTTATCAATGCTGCTAATAGAGCTTCAGTACCCATGAGGACTCATAAAGGAATTATCAAGCCGTGATGGCCCATTTTTTATTAACAAGCTCAGTTTATATATTTTTTGATCAGGGAATTGAAATTACCGTAGTTATCACTTTCTTTTTTATTTAGTCATTTTGGAGAATTTGGGAAATAGGTGACGACTTGAAAAATGCTTACTTTTAATGAGAAAAATGGCCACATCCCCTTCCGCTCTCCCATGTTCTTACGAGAGTCACTATAGGGACCGATTACAAACTCTCCATTGGAAATCATTGTACTTTCATTGCTTATAACGTCCAAAATCGGTGATCAATTGGCATCCCCTACCTATGACCACTTCAACATATCGAAAGGATTAACCTCTTTGTGGCTGATTTATGAGTATGAGGAAGATCCATGCCGGCCTGCTGGCTGCCAGCCGCGTCTGACTCCTGAGAGTTGACGCGACTTCAACATCGCTAAATGTCAAAAATATAACTTGTCAAGGTTCGTGCGCGCATTCATGCTTTAGCCCGCGTCAGCCTGTGGAAGCGGAGAAGAGATTGGTACGGTATTTTGGATTTTGTGGGGGTGATCATATGAGCTCACGTTTGAAGTCAATAAATCCAAACTATTGTGCAAAACGCTTTTATACTTTCAAAGGTTCAAATGGACAACAGTGGTAATGTTCATTTGCATTTTGGTGGCCATAGGTCAAAGTTATAGGCAATAGAACTGACAAAGCGAGCAATATTACCTCCCTTACATCCCTGCTGTGATGTAGACAGAGAAGGAAAAAATAACAGAGCTCCAAGAGGGGGTGTGCCAATTTGTCATAAATTTAATCACAAAAAAGCCCTTAAATCACTACAGAGTCTTTTAGTGGGGCATTTTAGTACTGATGTCATTTTTTACATGTTAAGCTCATAAAAGTGTCCCATTATTTGCTACATTTATTCAATTTATTTGCTAAGTAGCGTAATGCAAATCCTAAAATTCAATGGTGAGACAAGGGGAAAAAATCAGGAAGGCAAGCCATCCTAATACTGAACATGCTCCGGATACAATTAATGATCTGACTGCTTCATTCAGTTTGATCTCCACTCATGCGTGACTTGTAAATATTAAAACTAGATCTCAGACTGCCACTCTGTTCCCTAATCGTGTTGACTTTCTGTGTATTACCGCCACCTTCTTCCCCCTGGCGGTAATACACCAAAAGTATTTGCCAAATGCTAAAGTTCGAAGAAGAAATGGAAGGAGTAGTAGTAGTAAAAGAAGTAATCATGTGTCACATTCGGTGGCTAGCATGCGATAGTAGGTGGCAGTAATGCATTTGAAGTATTTGTTAACAGTCAAAAGAAAGTAGAAGAATCGGAAGAGGAATAGACAAAGAACTGCAGTCATGGCTACGAAAGTGTGACATAACTCTGCTGCCGCCACGAGTATAGGTAGTCCACCACAACATGGATTTACCATTTGCATTTATCTATGAGTTGGTGGAGGACATGCATCTGGCTACCATCATGTATCTCATAAGCAACATCTACTTCAAAGGGAAGTGGGACAGTTCTTTTCAAGCCAACTTAACAAAAGAAGATATTTTTACTGTTTAAAAAAGAAAAGATCATGCAGAAGGTGGCATCTGGCCTCAAAAAAGTGATCGTTGATTCGACTAACTGACACCAGTGAGAGTCACAAGCTAAGTTTTTCAAGGCTTTCAAGGCTGGCCGAAATTGTTGCCAACCTGCTCCCAAAGCATCTGTTATCTAGACTTTCCCTGTGGAAGAAAAATATGCTTGGACGCTAGCGTCTCTATCAACACCCCCTCCTTCCCGGGTCCGAGGCTGATATGCCAACGATGTCTCCATGTGCGGACGATAAGCTCGGTGAAGCAGCTGCGGATGCTCGACATGCATACACATCCATGATAATCACGCAAACACACATTCCTGTTATCACAGTCTTCATAGGACTCCTGATTTTCCTCAGCACGGGACCTGAGCCATGGAGTGTTCAAAAGGACTGCGCTGCTGCCTAGACTGGTTGTGTCACGTTCATCCCCTCCGTTCCCCATTCATCCTCCGTTATAATAAAATACATTACATTTATAATTAATTTGCGCTTTCAAAACAGCTGCAGCTGTAACAAAGTGCTTTATAGGACATACAGTGTTGAGATCTGTCGTTGTTTGTTTCTTTGGACGGGGACGATTTATTGTAGAAACACCAACATACTTTCCAACTACTACAAGAGCTGATAGTTAATTGCCTCAACACTCATCTATGGTCATGAGATTTGGGTCGTTAACGAAAGAACAAGATCTCGGATCGCGGACGAAATGAGTTTCCTCCACTGGGTGTCCGGGAAGATCGGTCATCCGGGAGGGTCTCAAGGCTTCTTTATACTTCGGCTTCTGATGTATCTGCATACGTCACTGCGTCAATGTCGCACGTCAATTGCTTTCACACTCTCGAGCATCCACAAGAATTGTTTTGAAAATGTGTAGTTTCACTCCAAGTTGGAGGGGTGTCGCGACGGCTGATACTTGCTAGGACCTTTGCTGGCACTCCAACAATTCCAAGCCCACGGCTGCGTAAATTGGCTAAGAGTTGGCTGCCATTAGGCCATCTCTATAAAAGCTGGAAGAGGCATCATATAGATGAATATATTTGCGCATCTTTTCGTACAGTCGCCCGTCTACTTGGTCCATGTTTTCTTCATTAAAAATGGCAGAACTTGCCGGGAAACTTGATGTAATTGCATGTGACATAACAAACCAATCAGAAGAGAGAATGCGCGCGTCGATGTTTGCGCAGCAACATTTTCTAACGTGTGCGCTACTTGTGTTCCCGTCATGTCGTTGAGAGCACAACGCATCGGTCACGTGATAAAATGTTTCAGTTGTCGAACGTGCTGACACGGTAGTATAAAAAGGCTTTCAGAGTCGAGCCGCTGCTGCTCCATGTTGAGAGGAGCCAAATGAGGTGGCTCGGGCATCTGATTAGGACGCCTCCCTAGTAAGCTGTTCCTGGCATGTCGCACCGACAGGAGGACCCGAGGACGACCCAGTACATGCTGGAGAGACTATGTCCAAGGGCTGGCCTGGGAACGGAACGAAAGAGCGAGAAGACGTGGCTGAGGAAAAGGAAGTCTGGGCTTCTCTGCTGAAGCTGTTGCCTCCGTGACCCAACCCCGAATAAGCGGCAGATGATGGAAGGATGGATGGACGAGGGTATCTGGGAAGATAAATTCTTACCTGTTCTACATACTTGGCCAATAAATCTGATTCTGATTTACAGCATTACAGGATTATACCTTTCTCCAAAATAAGATTTAGAAATCGACGTAAACCATTTTAAACTAAAACGAAATACTTTTCCTAAATTAGAAACCGAGGTTTAGTCAAACCAGAAATCGTTTGCTGCTGTCAAGATATTGAGCTTTGGGAAACTCTGACGCCCAGATATCAAAGAGGAAGATCGCGCTCCTCTGCCATTAATTTCCAAATGCAGCCAACGTTAGAAAGCAATCAGCAGCTGAGGCTTGAATCGTTTCCTTCCTTGCACTCTCTGACGTACTGAGCTCAGGCAGTCCTTTTTGGGGCACACCAATTGACCGAATATCACATTTAAACAATGCTGTTTGTATCCCAACAGTCGGAGCGAAGTGCATGCTCAGAGCATATTTTCAAATGCACCAACAATTCGGGATTGAGGATTTGTCGGGCTTGTCTGAGCTTTATGGTTCTTAGTCTGAGTTTTTGTACAGGTATAACAAACCCTCAAGTGACATATAGTCTGAAAAATACTGTATATGACTTTCAGGAATATTAATGGTAATTGCCTCAAGTGTTAAATCAGGTCAACTGCTGCGGACGGGTGACTGGAAAAATGAATTGATAATTAATAACTAATACTTAAAATTAAATCGCCAAGTAAATCACCTGGTGTTTAATGATGTCTCAGTGAAAAGTCTGCAGTATATTCTGAAGCCCATAAAATGAGATAAGACAGCTTTAATTTATCCCCAGAGAGGAAATTAAGGTGTTGCAGCAGTAAAAATAAATTACAGATTTAAAGTAAATTACTGAATTAATCATTCATTACAACAAAAATGCTTCACACACTGGAACAAATATAAATGTAGAGTAAGCAGCATGGCAAGCTCTGTGTGAGATATATATATTATTTTTTTTTGTCTGCAAGCATTTTTAGTCAGCCACAGGCGTAAAGAAGAACAACAATTGTAATTTGAGTCATGCTGCTGTTGGCACTATCATGTTCAATTACAGGGTCCTTGCAGTGGAAAATCAAAATGATAAGGCAATCATGTCAGCTTGCCAGTGCACGTAGCTTGGGCTTGCATGTTGGCTCACAGAACTTGCTGGGCCTTTTAACTGGAAAAAAGCAGTTTTGGAATAGCACTAGTTACCACAATAAAACACAAACAAAATTAGAATAGGCTTCAACGTTAAATTACCTTGACCACTCTTCATGCAACAGTGAGGTGAGTCAAGAGTTTTAAAAGGGAAATATTTCGGAATATGTACTTCTTTTTTGCATGTATACAAGTAATTGGATCTCTGGGGTGCATGCCCACCCACCAAGTGTGAAATTAAACAACCAATTAAAGCCCCATGTTATCCATTTCTTATAATGTGTCTGTGAATGAACCAAAACAGTGGGACGAGCGAACATAACTACCAAACCTATACATTTCTAATTCAATGACAGTTGGATTGGATAAGGTTCCAAAGCAAAAGCACCTCTCTGATGCAGTGGACAAAAGCTGCTTTGAATTTACAGATTACTGTGAGCTAACAGAACTGTTACTAGCATTAGCTTCTGTCGTATTAATGTTCTGATAAATTGACAATGCGATGAAATCTATGTGGCTGGGTTTCGAGTATCCCACGGGCATGTTTAAAACATAGCCATGATGGGACACTGCGATTTCCTCGGAACATTGCACAAGTGATGATTTGAAAACGTGAACATTGGCAGATTGATTGAAAATTGTTGCAGATTGATATGTATCTGTTTCAGTGGTCAGGGTCTTCATGTAAATGAACGTCAATAATTTATAATCATAGAATATAATGACAAATGTATTATATGTCCTAGAATCAAATGCTTTATTTCATAAGTGTGTATCAAACTGGTAGCCCTTTGCATGAATCAGTAGCCAAGAAGTAGCTCTCAGCTTCAAAAAAGTTGGTGGCCCCTTGCTCTATGAACAATCGCTTTAAGAGTCGATCCCAATTAAATCATCCCTCGGTTTTGTGCGCTCCTGAGAACAAAGGCATTGGCAACTCTTGAAGCAAAGACATTCGAGGAACTTACTTGAAACCAGGGGGTAGGAGATGATGGAAAGGCCAAAAAAAATATTAAATATGAGTTATAAAGCGCAATGATTAATTTTCATAACATTGACACTCACTAGATATATATTAAAATCTTTGGCCTCACCATAAATATTACCAGTGTTTTGGATTGTTGGTAACTGCATCGGTCTGTCGTGGTGAAGAAAATTGTGGGTGCTCAGTCTTTCTCCAAGATTCCACAACAATGCATATTAAACAACAATAAAATGGAAAAAAACTGAGAAATACATGAAAATAAACATCAGAATGATTTGCTTTTTTGTTGTATAAATTTCTTTCAACATGTCTGGTATTTGAGCAATGCAAAAGTATAAAAATGTATTCAAGTTAGATTAATATTAAGGCACTTTGATTACATTACTAACTACATTTTACATTCTACAGGTAACTAGTAACTGTATGTATGTCCCCATTATTATTTAATCGCCAGATGTACCTCCCACACACGCACACAAAAAATGTCGGGCTGCGAAAAATTGTTACATCGGGTTGGGGTGGAGGACACCATCTGACTTTTCAGTTTAGGGGCCCCAAAGTTGTAGCACCGGCCCTCATAATTTCCAATGCACTGTTTCTTTAAACAAGGAAACCAAACTCGATTTTATACATTCGCATGTTTTTTTACTTTAAAGTAACAAGTTTTATAAATAATCTAATCCAAAAGGAATTTACAGAATTATAGTGTTTAAAAAATGTGATTTGTCTTAATATTTTTTACATTTAGAGATTTTTTTTTGTTCCCTGAAAGAAATAGTCGTGATTTCAATTATTACTAAAATAATCGTGATTATTTATTTTTTTCATAATCGAGCAGCCCTAATCTATTCCATGTCCACAAAGTACCTGACTACTCTCACACAAAAAATGATAAGTAGATCAGAGCTTGCTTTGGAAAACTAGACTGCACATTGCAACCCTTGTGCCCTTCAAAAAGTTCTTGATTGGCTCTGTGGGGTGCGTCACAGTTGATTTCACAGATTTCCTCACCACTGGCCTAGCAGCAGACCCGTAATTATCAGCGGTTACGGCCCCAAAGGATTGATCTGACTTTTGACCAATATTGGAGGGATGCCAGGAAAAAGCCTTTGCTGAAAAATAGCAACGTGAAAACAAGACGGAAGAGCATACACTCATCAGCCACAACATCGTGAATGTTTGCACAACCTAAGTGATGTGTTTGATTAATTCAGCTCAAGTCCGTATAAAAAATAAAGCAGTTTGATGATTTATGTGAGACCACTAAAACGGGACATGACTTTTAACTATTTTTATCGATTCTGATTTCGAAAATCCATTTGATTTGATTCACGATTTCACCCAGTACCAATTTTACTTTCATAAGGAAGATCTTCTCAGAAGAAGCAATGCTGCAAATAGTAGAAATGTCTTGCTCTAACTTGGGGAATTAGTAAAAATTATTAACCTTAACAGTTGTGAACCCAATGCAGTTACACAAATCAGCAGTGTTTTATTGATTATGACATGAACAAAGTTAAAAATAATTTCAATCAAAAAACACGAAATCAACCACAAGGCAGACTTTGTAAATAAAGTGCAAAAAAAAAAAAAACACTGTAAACTGATGACATTCACATTCCTTCTGACTGTCTCAGTTTCTGTTTATTGCTATTTCATGATTTTTAAAACCCAATCTGCCTCCAAGCTTCTTGGCGCTGATTTCAGTGCTTCCTCCATGTTGTTTTGATGCGCTACTCTCCCGTGGTGAAGTGGGAAAATACATTAATTTATGGGAAAAACTAATTTTAAAATGATCGAGTTATGGTTCTATGAACGATATTGAGCTATTAAAAATGTTTTATTTTTTTTTACCCAGCTGTGGTGGCCACATGCGTGCGCTCATTTGCACTCTTGTAACTCCCTCTGTAACTGAGTCATCATTGTTTAACATAGCATCCAGAGTCAGGGCTTCATAAAACAAAATGCAAATGCACACTTGCCCATTTTACCAATACTACAAACAGGTTCCAGATTCTTAGCTATCTTCTTTAAACGACCAGTTAAAATAAATTGAATTATGGCAGTGTAGGGCAAGGTTGTAATTTAACACCCGCCAGCCAGTCAAGTTCATTTTGGTGGGTGTTGATAAAAACTTAACAGCCAGTTTGGCCGGTAATGCATGAGATAATTGTTGAGACCAACAAAGTGCGACCAGTGTTGATCATAAGTGTGGCTTAACTTTGTAGAACTAGATATAGAGTCACCTCAGTGCAACAAATCCAATAAGATGATGCAAAGGAGCATGGCATGACATGTATAAGTTAACGGAGCGCCGTGTCTGATGAGCTTGGTGCAACCTCCCACTCCAAGCCTCAGCTCAACTTCAGTGTCATACTCAGGTGAGAAAAGCAGTAAAAGTCTACGCCCAAATGTCAACATTGACACGTCTAACAACCGAACGGTGGATCAACGCAATTACAAATAACGAGTGAACATTAGCAAATGTACAGTCTAATATTTTCGATACCAAGTGAGCATGTGTTCACGCGCCGTGTCAAATGTGAATTTAGTCTGTGCTGCAAGCGGCAAAAAATGAATGGCGTACCACGAGCCCCGAGAAGAATTGAAATTGAGAATTGTTTGGAACCGGAATCAAAACAAGGAACAGAAATCGGTATTGGAGTAGTTCAAAGCTAGTGTTAGTGACTCGTGGAAATTCTGATTGGCTGGTAACTCAAGAGCTGTGGTTCTCAAATGGGGGCGTACGCAGACCCCTGTGGGTAGTTGAAGGAACTCCCGGGTGTATGCGAGATTTTAAATAAAATAAACAAACATGCAAAAATCCTTTAAAAATAATTATCGAATACCCGTATTTTCTGGACTATAAGGTGCACCTGTATGTAAGCCGCAGCAACTCTTTTTGGGGAAAAAATAAATAAATAGAAAACGATACACAAGCCACTATAAGCCATAGTCGCAGTGTTCTGTGTTGAAAAAAAATGTACGGAACGATTTTGTACTGTGAATGCACATAAATGTGTTTCTTAATTCTTAAATCAGTGCTAAAACTGAAGTGTTAAAACTGAATACTTGATAACGATCTCTTCTATGATCTAAAAGAGGACACTTTGGTGATTATTTTATTGTGGACTAAGACAAATGAAGTTTGAAAGGTTCTAAAGTTTAATAAATCAGTTGTAAAATGTATTTAAAAAATACATTAATACAAAAAGACATGGCAAAAAAATATGATGGCAGAAAAGCTATTTTATGAACCATTGCATCTACATGGGTACACTTTACACACTGTAAACAGAATTAAAAATAATCTTCTGTCATAATTTATCTCTCTGAATTTAGAGGAATAAGGTGGGGAGAAATGAAGGTGGCGGAGGAGGATCCCTTCCATGATCAGAAAGAAGTCACTTTGTTGATTATTTTTTTGTGGACCAATACAATTGAAGTTTGAAAGGTTCTGAAGTTTTATAAATACGACAGCAATGGCATGTCTAAAGTCTTTTTTTTTAACCCAAAAATGTTTTGTGCTGGTTCTAGGGTACTTGGCTGAAAAATATTTCACAGGGGTTAAATCACTGAAAAAAGGTTGAGAGACTGCTTTAGAGAATCACATTGGATGTTGTTCAAAAATGTTCATTTAGAACCCCGATTTGGATCTAAAATTACTGCTTCCGGGTGAAAATGGCAGGAAAGTCACATGTATCAAAATCTGTGGTGGGAGTGCGTAGCCCCTCAGTCATGTAAGTTAACTTACTAATTATTGACAGTAAAACCAAAAGTAACTTAGTCACACATCAAATCATGTTTTGTTCACCTTTTAAATTATAAATGAACTCCCTGTGACTTGTGGAGAAGATTTCAAGTTTAAGCGTTCACAAATGCATGACTGTCATACAGGCTGAAATAAACTCTATATTTAACTTGATTCCCAGCGACTTCAGGCATTTGACATTCATTTTAAAAAGGTCTCTGAGGCATAAATAACTGCAGAGACATCAAATGGAATTCAGAAGGCAAAGAAGGAACATACACAGGTAGGGGGTAGAATCAAATTTAGGTTTTTTTCCCATGCTGCTTAATCTCATCGAGTGAGTCCCTTTGGATGTCTGCCTTAAATCAAAAAATGTGCTGCAGCGCTCCCTGAGCCATAATGTGCTCTTAAACCAAACCGCTTCTAAAATATGCTTGGTGTGAATCAAACAGAATACAGGAAGATAAACATCAATTCCATAGGTAAGGCAGGGAGAATATAAAGCCTCCTTAAGTAAAAAAAAAAAAAAAAAAAAAAAAAGAAACAGTAATATGCCTTGGGGTTTTTACCAATGCAAAGGCCTTTGCCTACATCTCCAAATGCCGTGGACTAACTGATATTATGAAGCAAAGTGGAGCAGAAGATAACACGCGTGCTGAAATCACATTAGTCAGCAAATTAGCATAAAATTAATCACTGTTGGATGTTGACATTGAGGAAATGTATGCGGTAGCGGTTGCTTCATAGCAGGACTGTTTGATCAATGTCAACAATGTTTTGAACAATGAACACACACTGTTAATAAATGCATTCATGATGAAAAAACAACATAACACCGCATGGGAGCGTATCTCGTATAGCAGTGGTGTCACACTCATTTTTGGGGGATGGGCCACATCGTAGTTATGGTTTCCCTCAGAGGGCTGTGTGAACACATATAAATGTAGGTTATCACATAAAGACGGCAAATGGATGCAAAGCCAGTTTTAAATTCATAAGTCAGTAAGTAATTGATTGTTCGACATGTTTTAAATGTATTTTAAAGGGGGGAAGATTGGTAACTAATAAATGGGAATATCTCATATCTCAATGTTGTTAAAAGTGAAGAAAATGTGCTAGAAACAGCAAGTTCACGCACATGATTTACTCTTCGCGGGCCACATAAAATGAGGCCGCGGGCCATATCTGGCCCCCGAGCCTTGAGTTTGACATTATTGTTGTAAAGAGAACTCCAATTTTATTTGGCGGAATTGTTTTTTCAGTGGACAAGAAAGAAGACAGTTTTGCATTCGATGCGGGAGATACATAAGGAAAAAACAATATGTCAAACATTTCCTTACCTATTTCTGTTTCATGCCTGGGGGATTTCAACTTCAATAAGAAAGCAGCTTTTCAATCTGGAGGGTTATTTCGCTCAAAGAATATGCAGACAGTGAGGAAGATCTCAGTTGTATGCCCTCTATGAAATGGAGCATTGACACCCTGAATTGCAGGATCCATATATGATTAAATTGAAAGGTCAGCATATTTGACTGTGATAATCTTCATTTCACTGGCCTGGGGTGCAACCCCCTCTCACTTCACACAGGTTTGTATGACAATTTTTCATTCCAATTAATCTTTAAACTTTGAGAAACTATAAATAAAGTGTGAACCCGACTTGACAACACACAGAGAACCAGACCACAACATGCAGTCATGCAAGAAGAGATGTCATCAGAGTAATGCGCTGCACAAATAATGTTGTGCCCTGGAGATGAGGTTGAGGTTGCTCAATGGCACCTTCACAGTAATGAGGGTGCAGACTGGCAGCTCTTAACAACTAATCTTGCAGCGGGACTAAAACTATGACCCTTCCCCGCTTAAGATGTTTTAATTTATCAGTGTTGTTGCAGTTTTCTAGTGAACTAAAAACTAAAGCAGAGTACAATGGAATAGTGTCTTTTCAACTTACATTTGAATTTTTCCATTTTGGGTTGCAATTCTTTCTGAACAAGAAGTGAGATTCAGACACGGCACAAATCAAGTGAAGCGTAAAATTAAGAGAACAGTTCGCTAAATGACGTTGATTGAGGCAAATCGCACTAAGAAATGAAAACATTTTCAAAGGATAACTCTTACCAGTCCGGCTCCTAAAGTCATATCAGCACAGAAATATCACACAGTGTATGTGCTTGTGTGACTTTCAGCTTGTAAATTTATTCTGAAGTTGAGCTTCTCGAAACAAAATATTTCACGAGTTATTGTGCATACAGTAACCAAATACACGCCACGCCGATCTTAAAATTGTGCATTCAATTATCTGAAAAAATTAATACTGTATTTTCATGACTGTAAGTTTCACTTTTTTATAGGTTGGTTGCACCTGCGATTTATACTCTGGAGCGATTTGAAAAACATAAATGAATTTCACAAACCGCCATGAGAGGCCACTCTAGACTTATGCACCGATATGTCATGCCCCTCAAAAGAATTATATTTTGAACTCTACAAGTTTTAAGTAATGAAATTTGCTGCTGTAAAACTACAATAGAGCAGCTGAGAAAAAGTTTGAGCAATGAGTTCACTAGTGGCTGCTTGAACAACATTCTGTACGAGTGGCTGACGGTACATCTTCAGGTTCAGCAAGTTGCCAAGAGCACGTACAGCTGTGTCGCAAAAACATTAACTTGAACACTTGACACCTTTTCTGTTCATTTTTTTTTCTTGCAGTTAAATAACCTTTTTTGTGATAGCGTATCTTACACCAATTCAGCCGCTTCTTTATTCTTTTATCAATGTTATGACTTGCCTTCCAAGATTTTTTTTTATTTTGAATAATATTTAAATTTTATGTTGAAAAATAAATTACCTTAAAAAAATGTGACTTATACTACAGTGCAAGATTTTTTTTTCCTATCACATTATGCATTCTTGGGCTGGTTAAAATTAT
Organism: Idiotropiscis lumnitzeri; assembly: GCF_059441095.1. Classification (NCBI taxonomy): domain Eukaryota; kingdom Metazoa; phylum Chordata; class Actinopteri; order Syngnathiformes; family Syngnathidae; genus Idiotropiscis; species Idiotropiscis lumnitzeri. The sequence goes on from NC_142405.1 coordinate 13,506,707, forward strand.
GCTCCGGAACGACTTGGAGTCCGGAAAATATAGTAAACATATTAACACTGAACAGATTCAGTAAGTTGTACAATAATAAAAGCAAATGCAGCAACTAACGATTATTTTAATAATGGATTAATATGTTGATTATTTTGTCCATTATTCGGTAAACCAGATTAAAAAAACTAATAAGAATGTTTTATAATTTCAATCCCTTTATTCAATAAGAGGACATTGTATCCAATGGCCGAACATACACAAACATAACTTAATCATGATTCAGTTACTGGTTTAGTCTGTAAAATGGCAGAAAATGGACAAAAATGTTGTTCATCGTTTCCATATGTTGTTTTTGTTTTATTTTTTGCATAGGCGTGCAGTCAAATATGGGTTGAATCTAATTTCAATATTCCTTGTGCTTAGCTCCTGATGCTTCAACTGAGACTTGGAAGTTTTTGTCACAACGCCATATAAGGGCTTTGGCAATAATTTTTCCAATGACAGACTGCAATTAAGATGTTATTTTGTCAAATGAATTCAGCCACATTAAGAAAATAAAACATGTTGTGCAATGTGCGCTATTATTGCAATCACATGATACATAACCCGGTAAGCATCTGACATCAATTCAACAACAATATGACATCAATAGATTGATTTTGATGTCATATTGATGTTGAATTGATATCAGATGCTCACTGGGTTAAGTAACACATCACCACTGTGTGCATATTTAATTTATAATTAGGCATTCTAAACAGGCGCTGAAAGCAAGGTGTGTGATGAGCCGGGTGGTGAGAGGCAGGAGAAGCCTACTCATGATTGGAATTGTGAAGAGTAGCAGTGTTTATCATATTTGTGTTTAATCTAATTCTACTTTAATCATAAAACAAAGTGAGCATTTAGACACAGAGACGATGGGTTTGTGACACGCTTCAATACTTCACGCCAATTTAAATTACGTCTCATTTCTCCTAACATTTGTCCCTCCTCGCTCCTTCGCTCCGTTCTCCTTGACTCCTCAGTGGGATCTCTGGCGGTAAAATATAAAGTGAGGGGCGTGCAAACAAAGTTGTTCTAATTAACGAGAACTAACCAAAAAAAAAAAAAAACTAAAAGTAAAATTGAGAAAAATATTTTGTTAACGAATAAAATGAAAATGTTTAAAAAACAATTAAATAACCGACTACAGCTTACCTTTATAAAACATATTATATAGCAAAAACAACCTTTGTTTTGGTCTTTGTCAATTAGTATCATACATGCACTTTCAGAGTTCATTTTAAATATATTTAATTTGGTATTGCTGTAAATTCGTAGCCACAGAAAAAGGAAGGTCAAACCGTTGTTTGAGAGTTGTAGTTTCCGTTTTACACAATACATAGTCACCATTTTTTTTTCCATCTTGCAATCGACGAATACTAAAAAAATAAATATTAATACTAAAACTAATAAAAACTAAATTAAAACAAAGCATTTTGAGGGAAAAACTAAACAACAAAAACGAACAAACTTGCTCTCAAACCTAACTGAAACTTAACTAATTAAAATTAGCTGGCAGTGAAAAAACAAAAACTAACATTAAAACTGATAAAAACTAGAGTAAAAAAAACTAAACTATAAAAACAAAAAAAAAACTTGCTCTGAAAAACTAACTGAAACTGAACTAATCAAAGTAAGTTAGCTGAAATTAAAACAGGTCGAAACAGATTAAAAACTTGATTTTAAAGAAAAATCCATAACAATTATAAGTCTGGGTGGAAATAAAGAAATGAGATATGGCCATAGTGGAAATGACATCGTTTTCTTCTTCTTCACCTTCCTGAATAGTTCTGACAAGTTGCTAAAATGTGTGCTACTGACACATTTTGGACAAATGCATAAACTGGAGCATCGCATCTGAACAAGTCATGGGTCTCACTCTCAGTCAGTCCGTACTGCATTGACACTCCATTTGTCAGCCGTGACTTTCAGTCACAGCTCATTTACTTGGCCAGTGTGAGTCTGAATATAAAAGCAACACAGCATGGTTCAGTGTACACCCATCATATCTGGGTTGCTTTTTGTGTGAGGTCAACAAGTCCCACAGGAGGACTGGAATTTTCTTCATCAACGACAAAACACATGGCAGCTCAAGCACAGCCTTTGCTTGACTAAATATAGACAGAACTTCCAAAGCGAGACACAGAGAGAGATGGAGAATGAAATTGGCAGCAGAAAGACTGAAGTGCACACTGAGTGAGGCAAAGTGTGAAAACGGAAAGAGAGATGAGGGAGAGAAGGAAAACAGCCGAACACATGAGAGATGATTGTTTTTCATGCAGTGGGCCCCATGTAATCTTAGCTGCAATCTGTTTTTCTAAGTGTTTAAGAATATTTTAATCTAACACATGCTGAATTCTATCTGTACTTATGTCAGCAGATAGACTTATGTGATTCTCTTTAAATCTGCCAATGCAAACACGCAGAGCAAAACTGATTTGAACAGCTGCTTATATCAATGCTGCTTATTTATTAGTATTATCATTACATTTAAATGATAACCATCACCGTGACGTTTGTCAGATGGCTGTGGTGGGAGAAAAGTATAAAACAAGACGATGATTCTTTCCAGCACTCTACAAGCGCCACTTGCATTCATCCATCCATCCATCCATCAATTTATCCAAGCCGATTCTCCTCACGAGGGTCGCGGGCGTGCTGGATCCTATCCCAGCTGCCTACAGGCAGTAGACGGGGTACACCCTGAACTGGTTGCCAGCCAATAGCAGGGCACAAAAAGACAAAAAAACATTTGTGATCACAATCACACCTGGCGTACCCTCAAAAAACCCAAGCAGAGCACATGCAAACTCCACACAAGAAGGGCAGAGCCCAGAATCGAACTCCAGACCTCTGCACTGTGAGGCGAACGTGCTAAAGCACTCGTTCACTGTGCTGCCCGCTGATTCATTAAGTGTCATCAGTATCTGAATCAGAATTGACTGATCTCACTCATGGATGATCGGAATCGGCAGCGTTAAACCCTGATCGGAATACCCCTTCTTAAATGTGTGAAATTTGATTAGTTAAATATAATACAGTAATCACTCATTTTCCATGGTTAACGGGGATCAGAAACCCCCACAAAAATTGAACAAACACCAAAGTAGAGGTTGACTTTTTATTATTATTTTTTATTTTTCATTTTTATTTTGTGGGGATTCATGCCTCAATAACTCCGTTGCGAAAACCCACGAGAGAAGATGCTGTCATGGTCAGTTTCCGTTATGTCTTGTTTTTGTTTACGTTTGCTCAACGGGCGTGGGGGCGTTCCCTTCCAGCGCGTGTCGTGTTGGCTGGAGAGACGCGCCCACCTGCCCTGCACCTGTTACTCGTTGACTCATATAATTGCCACTACTTAAACGCCCCGCGCTGACCACTCTGCGTCGGTGCATTGCCCTTTTTTGGACGTCACCGTTGCTCTTTGTCCCTCGTTCACGCTCATAGCTCATGGTTATTTGTCACTGTCGCTCATCCCTGGTTCCTTTCCCGGTTTTCTAGTCAAGTTTTGCTCTGTCTAGTCACGTTTTGTTCGTCTTTGTTATTTTGCACTTTGTTACGTTTGTTTCTCCTCGTACCTTGTTTGCCCTACCATTTCATTCATTAAATTCCCTTTAAGTTACCCTTGCCTGGCTTCCCTGCATTTTGGGTCCTCCTCCTCCTCCATCCGCTGATCGTAACAGATGCTGGGTTGTTGCAGTCAATCAGCTCATGGGATGAGTCCAGTCGCGCCGGGAACCAATCATGCGCCTTGTAAAACAATGTGTCTTTCTGTAATATTGCTGCCAATAAGGCTGTATTTATTTTTTTTTTAATTTTAGTGACTATTTTGAAAAAAAAAAAAAACATGAAGCACAAAGTGGCGAGGGAACACTTAATATTCCACTAATAATGAAAGTAAGACTGCTAAACAATAAGGTTATTGCTTACTGAAAGGTTTTTCACCTTATTTGAGAACATATCAAATGTTTACTTGTAAATGCAGCATCATTTTTGGGCTTATTATGGTCTTATTCATCTCCTTCTCATGATTCGTCTCCTTCTTCTTTCTTCTTCTCCTTGAACGTGCCCAATGCAAGTAAGTACGCACTGTTGGTGTTATAGGGATTTTGGTATTGCCCCCCTCTTGTACAGGAATGCTCCAGTAGCAGGTGGGAGGCGCGGGTTACGTGATGTCAGATTAAGGAAATACAGGCACGCTTGAACGCATACTGCTGTCTCACTTCTCTTCCTACACAAACAGTTAGTAGTGGCACTTTTGACCCGTTCTGAGGCATTCTTTGTCGTCTGCCCATTTCGCGAGTAGATTCATCCCATGCGCAAAGGCCGTTTTGTGTGCTGGACTAAAATCCATCTCTTTGTTTATCGAATCATTTTTCAAAATTTGTTATCCCGTGGCCCCACCCCAAAAATGTTCATTTGGCCGGGCCGAAGAGTCGGACCGTTCCGCCCCCGGGATGGACAAACCAAAATATAGTTTCTTCCTGATAAGCCTATTTCAAGTTCATGGTTTAATAACTTGAGCGAAGATGCTTTTTTTCATGGAAATTTGTCAACCTTCTAAAATAACACCATATTCAAAGAGATGGAATTGAACAAAAGAAGATCCACATAAACTGAGCAAATGAGCAAATAGTAGTGCGACAAAGATGAGAAAAGGCAGATGGAAAGACGACACAGGCAGCTGAGGCGACAGACAGAGAATGCAGAATTAATGAGATAATTAGACATTTTGTCTGGCTGCTCTTTTCATCTTGTATGTACCACAGATGATCTTTCTCTTACTCAGCCACACATGTATGCTCCCTCATATACGCACACCAACACACGCACACACAGACACACAACAAAGAAGAAGCACAGAGGAAAATGCAACCCTTTTAATCTTCATTACGCACAATGCTGCAATATTTACATTCAAAGAGAAAGCTGGTCCTGAAGAAAAACCAGAAGAACACCATGCTATTATCTCTGTTACTCATATTGTTATCACATGGTTCTGTTCATTTCCAGAAATGGATGGATGGTGCGTATGCTGTCTAAATTAATTTGAATGCGACTTCATTAACAAAAGAAACAAAACCGGTAAGGTTTTTTATTTATTTACTTATTTTTTAGATTGATCAGGTAGTGATGCAACATACACAGAATACTGTGCTGTAATATTTTTTTTATTGGACCGCAAAAATGTGCCGCAATTGTCAAGGAAGCAACGTATCACAACAAAGGGATGAAATGGGTGATAAGACATTTTGAGAGGCTGTTGGCAATGATCAATCATCCGTTTCACTAACTGCGCCCGCGCATTTCTCCAATAGAGACTATTCAAGAAATGCATTCTAGGAACAGAATTATGAAATTGAAAATACCATTATGAATATTTGAAAAATGCTTATGTATGCAGTTATATAGACTGGGGTGCACATAAGTAATATCTGTGTTCTGTTTTACTTTTTGCACTTTTATTTTTGAAGTTGACCCTCATAGCGCGTTGCGTAGCATGTTAACAACCGCTTTTGTACCGACTGGCTTAACATCGCTAACTCTAGCGTCAACAACTACATTCGCCGGTGGACAAATGTGTCGTAGAAGAGCACCCAGCGAGACGCCAGTGAGATGGTTATCTCTGTGTTGCTGTCCGTCAAAATCTGTCCTTGCAGTGCAAAAAAAAGATTGGGTATGGGACAGCTGCCCTAGAGGTGTGTGCTAAGCTAGCTACTTGATTACAGGGTCCCAAACCACAAGTCAGAGGTGGGCAATTATTTTTTCAAATGGGCCATGCAAGACAATTGTGTTTAATATTAATTTCATGTAGTTTTATAAAACAGTCAATTGTATTATTTTAATAAGCTACCGTTAATGATAAACCTTGCACAGATGTGCTGCAAGTCCTTAACTCCATCCATGAGTTTGGTAGGTTGGGAAAAAAATGTAGCACCGAACAACAACCTCTTGTGCTCATTTGAGGACCACGGCAAAGTTTTTATGTGAACACCGATATACATACATATATACTGTATGTACTGTATTGGTATGGTTTCTCACCGCCCATCAGCCTGCTGGCTCTGACAGGACTTAGGAATCTCATGTAAAATTTGGATTGGCTGTTACATCTGCAATGTTGTGATGCAGTTTGCTGATGATTCAAATTTATAATCACAGCAGAAAAGCTAGTGTTCCTTTCTTTCGATTGTTGAAAGACTCATCATATAATACCAGAAGTTGGCCTTTTTCCTTGCCAATTCCCCCTAAGCTTTTCCCAACTCCCTGTCATTTAGGAATTTGACCTCATTATTGACTGTGATAAAATAACGTGAGCCTTTAAAGCATTACAGTTGAGAAAGAAAAAGGAAAGTTGTAGAAGGTGTGATGGCGGTGGGTGTAATGTGTTGATTTTAGCACAGACATTCACTCAGGCAAATGATCGGTGCTTTGCTGGCCACATCTTTTCAGTCGAACAGTTTCTCTCTATTCCATCGTGTCAGCCTCTCTCACCCATAATCTCCCTCATTAGTCTCAGTCTGTGCATCTGATTGACATCGTGCTCTCTCTTTCCTTATGGTTTTCACCGCCCTTTTTCTATTTTGGTATTTAAAGAGGCAGAGAGAATCAGGGTTCCACATATGTTAGCTCTTTTATCACGCCTGGGGCAAGCATGGCTCACGTGCCACTTGCAGCCCATTCACAGTCTTTGACTGGCCCACTGACTGGTCATTGAATCAAACTGAAAGATAACATCAAATGCTTCAACAATACTTGGAGGCGTGAAACATGGTCCACTCAGAACCAATGACCCCCGCCTCCGTCAGGATGTGGGTGAAGTTCTGCTGGAGTGGGGGAGTTGAAACTACTTCTGACAGGGGACTGCAGCAGGCGTTCCCAGAAGATCCCCACAATAAGTTTGGGTCTTCCAGGTCAACACACCACCAGGTGGTGATCAGTTGACAGCTTCACCCCTTTGCTTTGCCTAAGTGGTTGTTTCATTGGACATGTGTTTGCAAGTCCGAAAAAACCACAAAGTTGCTCATAAAACTGCAGCCCGGGGTGTTCTGGTACCAAGTGCACATGTGGACACCCGTGTGTCCGAAGATGGTTTGCCTTACGGACAATCCATGCTGAGCACAGAATAACTGGTCTGATCAGGGCCTGCTCCTGCCAATTGTACCCCTCCAAGTCTCACCGTCATCGCCCATGTGAGCATTGAAGCACCCAGGCAAAACGATGGAGTCTCCAGGGGGAGCTCTCTTTATAACCCTCTGGTTGGGTACTCTGAGCTGCTGGTTGGTACATTGGAACAAACAACAGTCAGGAATTTGTCTTCCACACACAAAGGAGGAGGGAGGTGACCCTTTCATCTGCCGAGGTGAACTCAAATGTACAGACACTGACCTGGAGGACAATAATTATGCCCAAACTTTCTTGGCAAATCTCACCATGACTAACTCGAGAAAAGGGTTTGACTCCAACCTTTCTTGAGAGGGCTAGTACCTGAGCCCAAGCGGCCGTTTGTGGAGGTAAGAGTGTGTTTATACAAATAAACTGCAAGCTCTCCGCTTGCGGATGATGTAGTCAGCAGCACATGTGACTTAGGCAACTGGAGAGCGGGTTTTGCCACTTATCGTGCATCCATATGTGACCCTATTAAAATATTTTCAAGATGTTTTTGATAATTTGTCTGTCTGCCTGCACCTCGATCAAATCCACCAAAATTGCGTTAAACTATTGCTATATGCTTTTGCCGAGTCTAAAATCAAGTCTACTTTTTGTAATTACATTGGCAGATGCGCCGGGGGAGCGGCGGCTAAGTCTGCCATAACATCAAGCGAGGCGTAACCTGGTCTACTCCAGACCTCACCTTGGATCTGTTTGGATTGTTGGCATGAAGCCCCAGACAATTCAGGTCCTATGATCATTGTGACACACAAACACCTCCACCACATTAAGGGAGTTGAGATCCTGAAGATTTTGGTATGTGTAGTTGGGTAGCCAGGAGCCCAAAATATATATATATTTTTTTTAAAGTAATGAAGAATTTGGGGCCTGAAAAAAGTATTTTTGATTTTCGGCTTTTACGTGGTGAGCCCAAAGGGATGTCGAATAACCATAAAACCCCCGGAAGTAACCTCGTTACCATGCAGCCAGAAAAAGAGACAACATCTCAAGAGACACAGAATAAGAGTTGGGCTCCAAAATTATGAGCTTCAGTCACCCATAAAGGTTGTCATGTTGAATGTTACAAAATATGCTTAATTTACTGTGGCCGATGGGGGTAAATGTACTACAAGCAACCAAACTCTGTAAAACAACGGAATGATGCAAACAAAAACACATACAAGCCAAATAAAAAACACGCCAAAAAAAACAGCAAAAACGCAACAAGTGAGAAATTCTGCAAACTGGCCAAAAGACTGCAACCACAGGAATGATTGAAACAAAAAAGTAATCAAAAACATACATGTTCAAATATATCGTTGTAAAAAAGATGAACTATTGTCAACATTTTGACGGTTAAGGCCTGATATATTCCAGTCATAACAATTACATTGACAAATACTAGTAAATTGCCAGTCATGTGGAATTGTGATTCAACTAAAGCACTTCAAAGCAGTCAGCATTTCCTAAAAAGAGAGCTTCATTTATTTTTTTAATTAACCTATAAAACAGCTGTGTTTAATGCAGTGCAGTGGAAGATTTGTGCTCATGCACCAAAGACATACAAGTTGGCCACACCAGTGCAAAAGTTGTGTAGAGGCCTGCATGCCCTCACAGTGACCAATGCTCTCGTAAACTGTATATGACAGGTTTGACCGATTATTGGGCCTTATTAATTTCAGATGAACTTTGGCAATTGCAATCATCCAGCAAGAGAATATTTGCCATCTTTCTTTTTTTTTCGGATGTTAATGTCATATTAACCAAAAGTTTCCATGTTTTCACCAATACATCTCAGAAACACCTCTCTAAATAACTATTTGCTTCCCTGTCAAATATAATAAATTCCACATCCTCTAGTGCAAGATTCTGCATGTGTCACGCTTAGCGCCACTATTGCTCATCCCTCATCCCTCACATATTAACACATAAACAATAGATACCAGAAGAACAGCAGAAGAGTGACAGCTAAAGAATAAAAATGTTTCTTCAAATGACTTTTCAAATTGGAGAGAGGAGGCTTGCCTAACATTTAATGGAAGCTCATTCCACAGGGAAGGACCAGCAACAGAAAAGGAGTGATCCCCCTGAGGCTTCTCTTAGTCCTCGGCACCTCCAGACCTGAGGCAGCGGGCAAGTGCGTAAGGGTGGAAGAGCTCAGAGAGGTACGTTGCAGTGAGGCCATTTAAAGATTTAAGGACAAACAGAAGTATCTTAAAGTGTACTCTAAAGTGCACTGGGAGCCAGTGAAGGGAGGCCAAGATTGGGGTCATGTGATCCGTCTTCCGAGCTCCAGTTAAAAGACGAACAGCAGCATTTTGCACCAGTTGGAAGTGCTTGAGGGAGGACTGGCTGACTCCAAAGTAAAGTGCATTTCAATAATCTAGCCTAAATGTAATGAAGGCTATTTTGTGCATTATTTTTTTAGTTTGCTTGTATGTATTTGTCAACTTATTTTTTTCTATTATTCCTGTTAGCAGCGGTAGGCCGTTTGCAGCACATTTGCCCTCGTCAGCCACTATATTAAATGGTCTTGGCAGGAATACCATATGGAAAACATAAATACATCAAAAATACATTAAAATAGTAATTATAATAATAGTAATAATAAAAACAGCTAAACATTGAGCAAAGCCTATTTGTCAAAAGTACATTCACTTTAACTAAGTAGAATTCTCTGCTGAATAACAAATACATGACCTTCAAGTTTACTTCAGGTGAAAGTGAGAAGGAAGAGCAATCCAATGCGGTTATTTTGTCTGGAAAGAAAGAGAATGGGGAAAAAAAGTGTAAAGAAACCAATTTGTTTTCAGACATAGCCCTTATGTCCGTTTCTTATTGCCTTCAACCCACTGGAGAAATATAGCGAGTGAAGCATATGTAGATTATAACACATCCTCCACCACCACTTTTTGCCCCTGGATGTTATCGCAATAAAATTCTGAGGAAAAGACACGCTTAAATGATTCACTTTTACTAATAATGAACTTAAAATAAGTGGCTTGATTGACTCGCACGTCATGCCTTGGGTTGATATTAATAAGCATTTATCTATCAAGATCATGAACGTACTTGGCACTAATTTGCAAATGTAACTGAATGTAATAGCTCAAGACCCCGTATTCCATTTTTTTCTTCCATTAGTCTTTCTGTACTCAGGTTTTTAACTTGGTTTGCTTAGCTGAACACAATGACATAAATCTCTTTTCCATTTTCTTTTCATCCCCTTGCTCCCCCTCTTCCGCTGATTGGTTCTCTTCATCTCTGTGTTAATCCGCAGTGCTTTTCTTTCAATTCTTTCCTCCTCCGCCACCTTCATTTTTGTCCCCACCTTATTCCTCTACATTGAGAGAGATAAATTATGATAGAAGATTACTTTTAGGTTTTTAATTCTGTTTACAGTGTGTAAAGTGTACCAATGTCGATGCAATGGTTCATAAAATAGCTTTTCTGCCATCGCATTTTTTGCCATGTCCTTGTTTTTTTTAAATACATTTTAAAACCAGAAAAGAACACACGATGTGAGAGTATTTAACGCAATAACGCAGGTACGGTTCCATAAGTGAAAGGTTTTTATAAAAGTCTATAAAGCAATAGAGGGTGATGAAGATTGTCAAGGAGAAAATGTCAAGGTGTGTAAGCAAGGGCAAACAAAGAGAGGAAGGTTAAAAATATATTTATTCAGTTTTGGTCTGATATGAGTTGCTAAAAATATTTCCACACTTTTCTAGATTTGCTACAGCTCTTAAATTTAAACGTTTTATACTTCTTTCTTAATACAGATGAACGCAGACTCAGATAAGTCAAACAGTAAATATTTCCTTCTGACCTTGGGACATGAAAGCATTGGTGTCATTATAATACCCCATTTATACAATTCTCAGCTGTGGCTCTGTGGTGGGAATAGTTGGCCTGTCACTGTAGTGCAGTGGTTCTCAACCTTTTTTCAGTGATATACCCCTGTGAAATATTCTTTCCAGCCAAGTACCCCTGAACCAGCGCAAAACATTTTTGGGTTTAAAAAAATTTAAACATGCCATAAGCGTTTGGTTTATTAAACTTTAGACCCTTTCAAACTTCATTTGTTTTGTTGCTCCACAAAAAAAATATATATATAAATAAATAAATCAACAAAGTGTCCTCATTTGGATCAAAGAGGAGATCGGTTATCAGGTCTTCAGTGATAGTGAATGCCTTCTTGGCTTTTAGCTACAAGCAAAGACACCACATAAGAGGCTTCAGCATCATATCTTGAGATGATCTCAATCCAGGGTTTTTCTCTTGTTACCATCGTGACTTCAGTGTTTCGTCTTAAGATGGCGCTGTAGATGCTATTAACAAGTCTCTCCCCACAGAAAAAAAACACAGTGCCTCGAGTTTGTTGCAATTTGTGGGTGAACATCCAAATAAAATATAATCTTCAAAATACAACTGGAATTTTGCTGACTCTGGTTTGGCCTTCTTGTACACTTGTGCCTCCGTTTTATCCAGAAGGCTTACACTTACTTCAACCACGACTCCATTGTTTGCGCCGTCTAGTGATTGACTGCTAACGAGATGTGGCACGTGACAAGTTGGGTCGAACCATTTTCATTTGGGTTTTTAAAATAATCCCTCGTACCCCGTGGAATTCCTTCAAGTACCTCCATTAGAGAACCACTTCTGAGGTGTACGTGGATGAAAACTTTACTTTAAAAAAATGTATAATGCTTATGCTAAAGCCGTTGAACAGGTGACAAAAAAGCAAAAAACAGTTTGCTAATTAGCAAAGACTGAATAAAGTTAAGTGTACTGTTCTTGTTGAAGATGTTCCACTTTTAATCAAAAAGTTACCTTCAGTTCTAAATTTTAGGTGTACAGTCCCTCTTTTGATTCCTCTGTGGGTGAGTTCCCTGGAGGTGGTCAACAATAAAGCATTGCTGTTAACAAATCCACAAAGAGAAGCGCCACCACGCCTGAGCCCTAAGACGGAAACAGGAGGCAGCATTTGGAGGAAACTCAAAAAGATTTTCTCCAAACACAACATACCAATTCATTTGAAATTTCCCAACACCCTCAGACAAAAGCTGGTTCGCCCCAAGGACAAAATCTCGAGAAGCAAACTCAGCAATGTTTATGCAACGCAGTGCAGTAGGGAGTGCAAACACTTTTTACATTGGAGAGACTAACCAAAGGCAACGAGCAGCTTTTTAGGGTCCGGAATCAGCGATTCATTTGTATACCAAGAAGAAGGGAAATCCCTTTGAGAATAACAACATCCAAATTCTGGATAGGAAGGAACTAGAGGAGCATCACTTACCACCTCATTCAACGGGAGACAGGCCCAAAGCTGTTTTGCTACAAGGCAAGTGAACAACTGATTGGTATGCAGGACGGTCGTTTCACCGGGCAACAACAACAAACCTCTATTGTCACGCCCACCGAGCCCTAAAATTTACAACTGACAAAGCCTTTTGGAGTAAAGGTGAAACTCACTCACATTTGTCTTCAACAAATAAGACAGCATCTGAATCGCAGAATTTCTTTATAAAGTTCAATCATTTACGTTTGATATTTCACAGATTGGATACAACGTTTTTTTTTTTTATTCCGCGTGGATCCTGGGGAGCTGAAGCATATCCCAGTCGATCACTGGTTGCGACTTAATCACGGACCAAAATAGAGCATCACGATCACAACGACTTGCATCTTTTCTATCCATCCAACCATCCATTATCCAAACCGTTTATTCTAAGACATTTTAAAAAGCATTTACTTTGTAAAATATTCTGCTATCATATTTGCTGTGTGTTTTTTTTTTCCATTTTTTATTTTTTTACATTGCTACTCAGCGTTTCCAGCCAAGAGGCGAATGAATAAGTGAGTTGCATCTCATAAGCATCCGTTATGGCAGCCATTGCCACATATACACGCCTTTACTTGCGCATTCCAGTTTGCTATCAAGTAATAGTCGTTTGTTGTGGGTTTTTATGAAATACTTCATTTCATTCCTGAAACAAAGTAGTCATGTGGCAGACAAGATCGGATTTAGATAACCATAATATAAATAATTCCCACTAAAAATATCAACAGCCAAAATGGGTTTGTGAAGCACATGGCAGTATACTTGTGATCTTAATAAATAATCTATTAATATTTGACCCATGCAGTTGAAGAATGGTGATGATGATTAGTGAATGTTGAATAGAGCAGACATCCTCCCTCTATGCACGCAATACAGCTGAAATTGTTCCCTCTCTCCCTGTCAGCCTTATTAGCCTCAGGGGGTTCTGCTGCACTCCATTCCGTCTGAGGTGACAAACAATCTTCTTGTGACTCAGATTTAGAAATTCGCTGAAAAATTCTGTCACTCTCTGTAACCTCAGTTTTCCAACGATAGAAATACCAAAGCATCAATTTCTCTTCCTGTCTTACATCTACCTTTAAATGAACCATAACCTTGCTTGAGCATTGGTGCGGGAACGAATGTTTTTCTCTGTGAAGATACTTTCAAGTCAAGGTCAGAAACAAATTGACAGCAGCAAACATGCATTTGATGACGTACAAACACATGATATGAAGTCACTTTTAGAATGCAACAACACTTCAAAAAAGCACAGTAGAAAAAAAAAACAGGGTCAGAATTTTCATTTTCAGTCGGTGCCCTACCCTAATAAGTCTGGCGGATGAATTGCAAACCTCTACTTTGGCACAACACCTCCTGGCAGCATTCATCAATTAAATTAATACTGTTTTGCCACTTGGATTTGAATCACCAACTTCAAGTGGAAGTACTATTTGTCAGACGAGACAGCTCTCCACCAGTTCTCCTTTCTGCTTCACACTGGACTTTTTCTCACCATCCATTTATTTATGATACCACTTGTCCTCACTTGGGTCACGGGGGAGCTGGATCCTATCCCATCTGACTGGAAAAAAAGGCACGTTACATCCAGAGATGGGCATTTCGTCCTGGGGATGGAACGGTCCCATTTTTGGGGCAGAGGAGGGAAGATGAGAAGTTTTTTAAAAAAGGATGGACAAAGGCCGGAAGCGGGTTCTCAAATATTTGCGGAAAATGAAATCTTGTCCCTTGTAATTTTTCTCTCTCTGAGTGGAGCTTTTTGGCTGCAGAATGCAATGCACTCTGTAATTTTTCTCTCTCTCTCTCTCTCTCACACTCACACACTCACACACACTCACACACACTCACACACACTCACACACACTCACACACACTCACACACACTCACACACACACACACACACACACACACACACACACACACACACACACACACACACACACACACACACACACACACACACACACACACACACACACCCCTACACACACACACACACACACGCACACACACACACACACACACACACACACACACACACTCACTCACTCACTCACTCACTCACTCACTCACTCACTCACTCACTCACTCACTCACTCACTCACTCACTCACTCACTCACTCACTCACTCTCACTCTCACTCTCACTCTCACTCTCACACTCACTCACTCACTCACTCACTCACTCACTCACTCACTCACTCACTCACTCATCCTATCATTATCAGCCTCCCATGCCGTCTCCTTGACAGCTGCAGAATCCTGCACCAGGACCCCGTCTAAAGCCCCTTGATCCGGCGGTGCACGTCCTATGGCCACCTTAAGTCCCTGCGCCAGGTTCTCGGCAGCTGCGGCCACCTTCAGTTCCTGTGATGGCTCCTCGATAGCTGTGGCCGCTATCCGACTCTGCCTCGGCGCTGCATGACCCAGCTCCCTCCAGCCCTTTGTGTCTTGCCCAGGTATTCCTTGCTGTCTCATTCATTTGTTCGTATTTAGGTCCCTGCTTCCTTTCAGTTCTTGTCGGGTCGTTGTCCAAGTCAGTTGTCCGTTTCGCCTCGTGTTGTCAAGTACCTTTTTTTCATGCCGTTTGGTTACATTGATCCTTGTTTTGTACCTCAATATTTTTATTTTGATTCTTTGTTTGCCTTGTAGGGTTTTTTGTAATTAAACACTTTTTGTTAAAACCACTGCCTGCCTGGCTTCCCTGCATTTGGGTCCTCCAGGTCAATCCTCCACCATGCCGAAACCAAAACCTGACACATGCTTGAGCAAGCTAGTGAAGGGATATGCAAGGCTGGGTAAAGAAGCAATTCAGAACCAAAATAAGGATCTAAGTAGTGTTTAATTTGAGCAAAGGGATGAAAGTGCAATAAATATAGCCATCTCAACAGTGCGACCCCAGGCCGAGCTCATCTGTGAATTTGCCTCGTGTGACTAACGTCTGAGGAAGGTTCCGGTACGGTGCGCTCCCAGCAAGCTTTGTGACACTAAGGAATGTAAATAGCATTAAAAATGCTTGTTTTGTGTCAACTATATTTCTTCAGTCTTTATTGTGTTATTTAATTATTTGCAAGTATGATATTCAGTTTAAAGTTGTGTAATGATTTTAGTTTTGATGTGACACTGTGATTGAGCATGACGGGTTGGCAAATGACTTTAATACACTTCATTATAAGAATAAGAATGTAAGAAACTGTGAGCTTGTTCTGCTGTTTACAATAATAAAAGTGCAATTGTCTCTTACTACTTCGTGGGCGCCACACTATAGATAATATCTCATTTAATAACGTGAAGGCCCACAGCTATTCTTCCGAAGTGAATAAATAAAGTAAGTACAAATCCCTTTTTATGGCTAAATTTAGCTATTGTGGCTTCTAACCAGGTGTTTTATAGTCCGAAAATTATGGTAAGTGGATGTGAATAGGAAATTAGCCAGCTTTAAGTAATATGTATGAATTAGGAAACCTCTACGTTAGCCTCTTTTCATGCACAGACACTTTTTTTTTTTTTGCAAGGGGGGATAGAGGGTTAAATGGGGAGAGAAGCACTTTAAGGATGAAAAAAGACAGCGACGGAGTACTTTTATGACTTAGGATGAAAGCATAAGGGAGCCCAGGCCGCGGACGGAGGACACCGGACCGACCGACAAAATAGGGTAAAGTACTATGGGTACATCCTTGACTGGTCACCAGCCAATCGCAAGGCACGTAAAAGCATTCACAGCAATGGATAAAGTCTTAAATGAATCTAATATATAAATCATGTATCTTACGCGGCTTGTTTTATATTCCAAGTGTCCTTCATCTCACAGACCTGTCTGTGTCATACATACAGTATACACAGTATGTTAACTATAGACAACACCAATTAAAAAAAAAAAAAACACCTCTCTCTGCCACATTAGAGGTCAAGACAACCAAACAGAGAAAAGAAGGGAGTTTTGGGAGAGGGAGAAAGAGGTGAGATGTAGGAGGAAAAGAACAAGCTGAGAAGAAATGAGGCAGAAAGAGGAAGACGAAGCATGTGTGATTTTAAAAGGAGGAGACAGGCTTTTCATTCCTCCTACATACCCATCAAAGCTGCAACCCCCTCCCCCCCACACACACGAATACACAGACAGTTTTTCTGAAGCCCATTCTTTGTGATCTGCTCTCACATTATCCAACATCACTGCCTCTCTGTTGCCCTCCCCTATCTATCCGCCAAACATCTAATCATGTCCCTCTCTATCAATCTCCTAATCCTCCCTGCCTTGTGCGCTCCTTCCCCAGCTTTGTGTGCTACTTCATTGACGCTGTTGTACATTCTGAAAAGTGCAGCCTGAAGCCTGTTTGAACCACTCAGTGGTAGTTTATTCCTTCGTACATGGCTGGTTACTTGACAATCTTTGGTTTTTAATCAGCGCTTAAAATACACTTGTTATCACCATATCCATTTTCCCCTTGAAGGGAATGTATGTCACTCAACTCTTTTAATCCCGGCCATTTCCACAAGAGCAAACCCCTCGATCCTAGCGTTCTTCTGGATTTTGACTAATTTTGCAAGACCCCATTGAATATTTTGTATGGAGCATATAAAAATACAAGATTTGACCCTCTTCTTTCATCACAAAAAAGTGTATATTTCTATCTTTTTCCATTTTTTAGCTGATAGTGTTAGAAAATTGCTGAATTTGGTCAAAATTTCCTTTCCTGAAAAAGCAGGGAAAAAGAAGTTCTTCTAAAAACAAACATTTCAAGCACAACAACGCTATTATTCTTTTTCTTTTGTGGCAGCTCAAACTTAACTACTCTAAATAATGCTTTCCTTCTCTAAAATGACAAAAACAGCGTGACATATAGTGATTTTGATCTCAAAATAACAGTTTATTTGCGCATAAGAAATTATTATTGAACTGCTGAAATGAACTATTTACAAAAGTGCGTGAGTGGCAGTGTGTGTTTGTGTGTGTGTTTGTGTGTGTATATACACTCCCCATACAAATAAACTTTTTTTTTTTTTGCATGTCATATACACTGAAACAATTGCCTTAGTGCAAGGGAACACTAGACGCCTCACACCACAGGCTTGCAGACCTAGCATCATTTTCAATGTGATTTTACTTTATGTTTATAGAGTGGTACAGGCCACTGGGTTCTGCCTCAAAATAATTATCTGCAAAGTGGTCTGTTCCATTCACGATGTGCTGGAGCAGCTCGTTGGTAATAAACAGCAGCAGGAAGTCTACTGTTTGTTGCAGCATCCAGTGGTCCGGCGGTCGCAGTGAAAGTAATTTTTTTGGGCTGGCATCCCAATGACTTAGAAGATACACACTTTGTAAATTTCAATAATATAAACAATTACAAATATGATATATTTTATTACTGCAGTATGCATAATTTTATTCACCTTGCTTTGCACCAATAATGAGTGGAGCATTTTGGCTGGGAATGTAATTTAGAGACTCACTAATTCCACCTCCCTTTCTCTCTCTCTCTCTCTTTCTCTCTCTCGCTCTCTCTCTCTTTCAAATTTTCATCGCTACTCCGACGTCAGAAGGCTTCTTTATACTTCTGCGTCCGATGCCAATGTCCGTGCGTACGTCACTGCGTCAATTGCCTTCACATACATTGTTTTGAAAATGTTGCAGTTGCACTCCAACTCCTAATGCCGGATAAGGGAAAATAATACAATGCAGGAATCTTCTGCCCGCCGACGTCTCCACTCTTCCCGCCAATTCTTTTCTTCATACGGATGAATTTGTCCCTCAAAACCTTCCACTGCTGGAGCTAGCATCATATAGATCAGGGGTAGGCCAACCTTTTGATTGGCGGGCCACAATGGGTTCTAAAATTGACAGACGGGCCAGAAAAGGAACAGATGGATGGAGTGTTTTGGTAACTTGACCTCATCGGAGCATTTATTTTAAAGGAAAGTCAACAAAAGCATTACAACAATATATATGTGTTTGAAAAACCACAGTATTTAGAAAATAAAACATGAACAAGGTTTATTAATTTAATTTTTTTCAAGTTCGGCAGGCCGGATTAAAACGTTTAACAGGCCGCATTTGGCCCCTGGGCCGTAGTTTGCCCACGCCTGATATAGATGAATATATTTGCGCTCCTCCTCACACAGTCGCTCGTCTACTTGGTCCATGTTTTCTTTGTTCAAAATGGCGAAACTTGCCGGGAAACCTGAAGTCCTCATTGCAGCATGTGACATAACGGACCAATCAGGAGAGAGAATGCGTGCATCGACGTTTACACAGCAACGTTTTCTGACGCATGTGCGGCCTGTGTTGCAGACATGTTACAGACGGGCTGCGCAACACAACGCGTCGGACACGTGACGCAATGCGTCAGTTGTCAACCGTGCTGACGCGGGAGGCCTTAATCCTTTCCAGTTTGCACACTCATCCATAACTCTTGTCCAACGCGACAATCTTCTTCTGCAACGTGATTCTTCCCGATCTCGTACAACACAGCCACCTCCTGGTCGATATTTACATAATTTACAATATGGACAAGGCTGATGCCCAGTCACAATATGTACACTATGACATAAAAAAGGTGTATATACACGTCTTCGGTAGGCGGGGCCAAAGTTTTTGAAAACGTGTATATACACGTTTTATGGATTAAATGAGTGAAATTCCTAAAAGCTCAGAATAATTAAGAAAATGAGCTAACATCCTCACTTACTGCGTGGTTCAAGTGGCACGTTTGTTTGTTTGTTTTTTTTTTTGCTCCTATGTGAGCCATTTTGGATGTGTGTCATTGAAGAGGGGGAAAAAAAACAAAACAAATGAGCTCAAATGTCCTTGGATCAGAATCAGCACTCTTACAAATGTGGATTAAAATCTCTGACATGCTGTTCAGACAACCAGGAACTGGCTTAAATTGTGGGGGGGGGGGGGGGAGAATTAATCACTGCCTCTTTTGAATACATTTTGTGTTGTCTTGTATGCATGACAAATTATTTCTTTTTGTAATATTGTGATAATACTGTTAAAGCGTCAACATGTTTGTAGCATAGCAAGGCAGCTAAAAGAGGAGTAAAATATGATTGAAGCACTGTTCATAGTGATGGACCAGAAGAGAAAGACTGACACTGCAGCTCTTGTCAGCCGTAATGAGCTTTATAATGAGTTGCAGCTCATTGTTTACTGTCCATTTGTAATGTTGGTGCTTTGGACTAAGCCCTTTTTTCATCCCCAACAGGCAAATTTACATAAAAATCTCACAAACACCTGCTGAGCATTGTGCGTCACCCATAAAGATACAGAAGAAAAACCATACTAGAGCATTAAATAGTCATATGTCAATACCAAATGCTGGCCTGGCTTTTTACAAACATCAATTAGCACATTTTGACAATTTCAACTGAAATCAAATTCCACTTGGAGGTAAACTCTTTCATTAGTTGAACATGGGGACCGTTCTCTGTGGTGGAGAGATTGCTGAACCTATACAATTCTCAAGATAAGGCAAGCCCAGCTCCAGAAGTAGCCCCCTGCACCAATGTTCTGCACACGGCGTGTTTGCTGTGTCTAACACTGTACTGCGTCAAATTTCATGTACGTGTGCATAAATGGCCAATAAAGATTCTTATTGTTTTTACATATTAAAAACATTTTTTTTCTTTTTAAACTTGAAATAAAATGGACTGAAAAGAAGGCATCTGTGTTTTAGTTAGTCTATCAGGGGCAGAGCAGCCAAGAATAAGAGTAATGATACTTAAGATATGATGCAGGTTTAAGTCAGACTAGTCTTCCAAATAATTAACAGAGCAAGAATAAGATTATTCAGTGGAAAAACTACTCAAGTACAGAGGAACTAGTGAGTAACCTCTGACGTACAGTATTATTGTTTAAATCAGAGCATGAACATAAAATAGATTTAATGAAATGAAGGGAACATGGAAATGCAAATCTTGCTGGGTATTATAATTTTAGCGAATACAATTCTAAATGAAATATTTAGAAAATAACGCATTAGAACGAAAGGACAGACTAAGAAAATGGGTTTATATCTATCCATGTAATCGTCCCAAGTACCATGTGTATAGAATTAAAATATTTGCACTCGGAGCAGAATGAAATCTTGTAATGCTGTTGCATGTTCTGGCCCTTTAACTGAAAGTTCAACACAGGGGGAGACAGAGCGAGAGAGAGAGAGAAAGAGAGAGAGAGAAATGAGCGAGAGAAACTCAAAATGGGCAAAAACACGGAAGCCATACGCAAGGCTGTGTGAAGAAGCAATTGAGATCCAAGATCATCATCTTAAGCATCTTAAGTTGCGTTTAATTTGAGCAAAGGGATGAAGTGCAATAGAAACATCCATCTCCACAGATCGACTAAGATCATCTGTAAATTTGCCTTGTGTGACAAGAGTCTGAGAAAGGTTCCGTATGTGTTTGGCGGACGGATGAAATGCAAGTCCGGAAGCACTTTAAAAGGACAAGAACCGAGGATGATTATTTTAAGGAGAGAAGGATGATGACGGTAGAGGGCCCAGGTCCCGGATGCAGGACGGAATGTAAAAATAGGGTGAAATTCCGATCTCTGACAATTTCCCTCACAAGATGAATAAAATATTAAACGAGTCAGCTTGTAGTAAGTAGCTAGCAGTAATAAGCGCACCTTGTTGACCCACCGAAAAACAAACAGAAAGGAACATAAAATGGTACAAGGGCATGTAAACTGGGCTTTCAAAGAAGTGTAAGATGGGGAGAGAGCATCAGTAACCTCATTAATTTGTGCATGTAAATGCAGCAGCAACTCTGTGACTGATAAGATACTCTTGCACACTCTGCAGAAAAAAAGACTGCTGATAAACAAGGATACAATATAATAGCAGACAGATAATAGAATTCAGATTTCATTAAGGAATAGACAGACATAAAATTGGTTATTAAGGAAATTAAAATGCAATACAACAGTATGCTTATCTAAAACATGACACGAATTATGCCTTTTTGATCTTTGCGTCATCTGCTTTTAAATTTAAGCACAAAAAAAAAAAAAAAAACACATCTCAAAGTTAAAATCCCCTCAGCGACCGAAGTGTTTATCGTGCACGCTCCATGGGCAATAACACCCAGGGCAGCATGTCTTTGGTTCATCTCCCATCTGTCCAGACTCTTAAATGAAAACAATCCCGCCGGATACCTTGTCTCACCCTTGTTATACACAAAAATAAATAAATAAACCACCAAAGACCAATTCACAAGGAGGATAACTGTGTATTTCATTCATGCTTGGCATTTTCAGGACTATTTGTGGCGATGATGCAACATTCTGAATTTATTTTCCTGCAAATTCTTGGGTGCATTCTAAGATGAAAGTTACACTCATTCAAAAGTAAAATCAGTTAAAATGAAGGTGGGGGGGAATTGACTAGAGCATTAATTATTAATGAAGACTAGAAAGTCAACCATCTCATGCATTCCCTGCAATATTTAATAAACTGACATTAGTATACAGGAATACACATTTGTCAACATTACAGCTGTGTTGGCTCAAACCGCTGCTGATGAGCAACATTTCCAGGCTTTGTCACGATCATTTCTCTACGCTTGGCTTCACATTCTAACACTGTCAGTAGTGTGCATGTACACACACACACGCACGTATGTGCACACACACGCACGCACACTCACACACAGACTTTGAAAACAGATTTATAGACTGCACCGCAAACAACAGCATCACTTCTACTCTGGTGGAGAGGAGAACATGCAAATGCATGCATACCTTTGTAAACACACCATTCCCCTTGGATACACACACAGACGTGTAGCAGGGGCTTGACTCCCCTTGGCAATATATGAGTGTGTGTGGTCATGTTCTATCAGACTTGCAAATTTTATCTTTGCCAAATCGCTCCTTCACC
Organism: Idiotropiscis lumnitzeri; assembly: GCF_059441095.1. NCBI lineage: Eukaryota > Metazoa > Chordata > Actinopteri > Syngnathiformes > Syngnathidae > Idiotropiscis > Idiotropiscis lumnitzeri. The sequence continues at coordinate 13,529,102 of NC_142405.1, forward strand.
GTTTTTTGGGTTTTTGTTTTCAGTCCCCATAAGGCACAAAACTTGACAATATTTATTTCAATGCTACTGTACTGTGCGGGTATGTGTGTATTTGTGCATGACTGTGGCCGTTATCAAAGGTCGTGGGAGCAGTCATGGTGGCAGTGGTGTACAGTTGAGGAAAGGGGGTAAAAGAGGTGGCAAAAGGAATGAGAGTGAAAAGGAATGAATAGGGGGGAAGATGGAGCAAGGGAGATAGAAAGGAGGGAGGAGAGGAGTTTTGTAGCCAAAGGGAATGAAGAGGGACGCGTGCGTTTGCGTGAGTGTGTGTGTGTAGACAGAGAGTCATAAAACAAGGACACACCACAAAGACAAATTCTAAGAAAAAAAAAAAACAAAGCTGCAAAAAAGGATAGAACGACTAAGAGACATGGTGGGAAGGGGAGAAGAGGTGTGTGTGTGCGCGCGATTGTGTGTGAGGAGAGTTTGCTCTGTTGCAAACTCATTATCATGCAGACTTCTGACCAGTTTATAGCAAGGATGCCCTTGATGTCTCGTTCACTCACTCACTCACTCACTCACTCACTGGAACATTCGCACACACAAACACAGCCCCCAAAAAACCTCTCCATGCATGCGTGCACAATGTCTCAGAAACAGTCATCGGGAGGGAGGGGAGCAGAAGTACTTGTCATAAAGAGACAACCGAGGTTGAAACCGGCCCATTTTAACTTCATTCTCCTGATCACATACATCCATGTCTCTCTCTCACTCACACACACACACACACACACGCACACGCGCACACAGACGCAAACAAACGTACTCCTCGCACACACCTGGTGGCGAAAACCTGCTGAGTTCACCATGGCAACAAGAGAAGTACCTCGCTCTGTTGTTTGGAGACAATTTTCTCAGAGGAGAAATTACAGACTAATTTGGCAACCGGGTGGTAAGCCAAAGTTCTAGGTTAGTATGCATAGCCTCTTGTATATATCATGCTGTATGTACCTTCGGCAATGAACAGTATGAAAGACTAATTTTAGGTTAAACTTTAAGAGAAATGTATTTGAAAAGAAATTACATTACATTTTGTTACTGAAACACTTAAACACGACATGCACCAATAAACAAAAAAAAATGTGGAAACCCTCAGATCAAATTTAATCCGTTCCAATACAGTGGTCTACCTCTGATTTGTTGGGATTTAGAATCATTTGTTTTCCCTTAAGAAGAAATTGTAACCGACTATATCTCTTGCATCGTGGCCATTGTTACAATTAAGGATGAATCAAACAGTCGAATATTTGACGCATCAATTTTACATTGAAACATTTGTGACTATTGCTTTCAATCATGTTATTGCGTATTGGGCACCTCGCACGAAAAAACAAGTGATATCTCATATATAGATCCCATAAAAGGAAAGATGTGACAGAATCTTACATAGTCATCGTTGTACGTGTGCACCAGAAGAACTGTATAGAGTAAGAACTGCCTCTCAAATTTGCATCGACCATTCAGACTATATTATCTCAGTATCGCGAATTGTGACTGACAAAGGTGCGGTTTCCATTTCACAGCAAATTTTGTCCCGATGGGTTTTGCTTTCATTTCATTGTTGATGGTTCTAACTTAACGATGCAGATGAATCTTTGAGTAGCATACACACATTTGAATTTTGAATCACCTTTTTACCCATTAAATGTGCATGTAGCGCTTGTCCCAGACTTATTGGTACAACCTTAAGAAATAAGGCAAAAACACCAAAGAAATCAATCCATTCAAGTTCACGAGTGGCAACGTAAGATGGCTGGCGGAGGCTTCCCTTCTCCCAACGGCGAGTAAGCGGCAGTGTTAGACCATTCATATATAAGTCAGTGGTTGCTGTCGTTGCACACACAAGTACAGGAGGAAAAAGCTGGGAAGATATTTCAGATCCACCCACTCCCTCTCTCGACAAATAACGGCCCAGCTAAGTACATTTGGTTATGTCATCAAATGCACACACTCCTTAGTATCCTACACGTCATTTGTTGAATAACATGCACAGTTGAAATTTAATGTTTGGCCATTTTGTCTTGTTCAAAGTTAATATTCCTGTCACTTTCATTTTTTTTGAAAGTCATTTATTTGTTGTACAATAACACAATAATGCCATTGCCTTAATACCATGAACATATCATACTAGTGAGATTCTGATATCCTGGCATCATTTATTATATCGCCCGACTTTTTTTTCTTAAATCTGATTCAGTGGACTTGCGGGTCTTGCCTACAATATCTTGCATCACACTTGTATCAATGCAATTAAGTACAAAAACGATAAATGAGCTTGATTCTAGGAAAGTTACAATGTAATCGATTCCGCAAAACAAAAGAACTAACTCCAATTCACTGATTTGTGATGAAGACAATGGTGTCTCTGTCTTTGACATGGCAACAAAGACCACCTACTTTGTGGTCCTGGAAACGACTTGTGCAATGCCAGCAAGGCAATAAGATAAGCTAAAAGATACGATGGCGAATGCTTGCCACAGACTTTGTTGCATCACAATTGCACACATCAGACTATGAGTCTGTGAGTGCCTTTCTTTTCTTTACCGACATATATATTTACCCGTGTATCTCAGTTGGTTACTGCATAAAATGTCAAAATGTGACATTTTTCTTATAGAACAAAAGAAACACGCCAATACTACAACTTTCCAAGATGTATGTATGATCTTGCTATCATAGAAGAATGCTCTTCCACAAGAGCACGTTAGTTGCTCTGTGGCCAGCTGTAAATCGCTGCCAGTACAGCTACTGTTTCTACGGACCCTCGGTGTGTGCGTGTGATTTACATACCGCTGATGTCTCTCAATTTCATCTGACCTCAATACACCACAAGGCCCTGCCCTGAGACGCTATGGTATCGCTCATGCACATGGACACACACTCTCCAGTCACTTTAAGTGGGGAAGACGTGCACATTGGCATTGCAGTTGTTCTGTATTCACATCGACTGACACACAAAGGCCAGGACGATCAGCACTGGCAAGGCCAGCTTGGTCATGAAAGAACACTTGTGCCAAACCAGAGACTGATGATCACCTCCCGTACTTTATGCACATTACACCTCATCTCTATCAGACATTATAGTAAGTCGGCTTGGCCAACTGTTTTTCTGATGTGAAACAAATAATAACTAAATCCAAACCGAAGCGTCAACTTAATGCCTAGTAATTACACTGTAATTGATTTCTAGGTAAATCAGCGGAAATCTGCACTTAAGTTTTGAATAGCTAGAAAAGGTATTTGTATTTTTTTCTCAGTCACGCCATGTAAGTGAATTATTAAAAACAAAAGAATACTGTATGATTTCCCATCTGACTAAATAACACATGGCTTGCCTTGAAAAAAGACAAGATGTTCAAAACCATGATAAAAAATAATGAATTCAACACTCCATTTTGTTAAGATATAAATCTTGTGCTTGTCAGAAGCGGCTACTATATCTGGGACAATGTTCTCCGTATTGTCAACTTGAACAAAATCCATCTGAGAAGATAAATTGGTAGAGGGTGGGCGTCAGTAAGTTGCGATTCCACCTTTAAATATGAAACCGTTGATGGTGTATAAAAGAGCTTGACACTCAGGAGCAGCTCACAAGATTCTACAGGGACCTTTTTATGTTCAAGTGAACATAAAGACGTATCTCACTCTTAGCAGCTGTAGGCATTTGGAGTGATGCACAATTGCTTATTTTTCCCAACTCCAACATTAACTGTGACCAATGCCGACACATTACTCCCATAACCACACTTCAGGATCAGTCTCAGAGGATGAACGGTCGATACACATGCTGGTGTTATTGACGCAAAGTGCAAATGAATCACTGACATTTTACAAATGTTGTCTGGATGTGGAACTTTTCAACATTTCAAAGAATCGACAACTCCCTTTTGTTTTGATCCACCCATTGATTATTCCTAACTCTTATCTTGATACCGTTTGTAAATGGGTAATCCAAGTTGTATGCATGGTAACCTTTTTTGGTGATTCACTTGGTTAGTTAATGGTTTTGTTGTCCAAAATCCGGCTGTTGCAACACTTTTCACTCAACAGTATTCAAATAGTTTAGGTTTGCAATCAAGTCATTAACACTCTGTATTTTGTCTTTTACATCATATTTCTTACACGTGGTCTTGGAGAGGCGCTCATGTCTATTTGCAATCGGAAACATGAACAATCAAGCAGAAAATTGACTCATCTGAGAATTCATTTTAGGTGAGGGTTATGCCAATTTCCAGTGTGGCGTGAAAGCAGAATTCAACAAAGCCTGATATTACCGGGAAGCGTGCCCAAAATGAGAGAGTTCACTCTGATTAAATGACTGCCTTGAATGTGATAAGCGGAAGAACAGTTTGTGTGCATGCATGCGTTTGTGTTATTTAAGGGGAAAGGCAGACTACAACCTGCACGATACCCGGGGCATATCAGGCCCGTCCACTGTCTCTGACTGATTGGACTAATTGACAGAGATGAGCACTTTACCCTATTTTGACGGTCCGTCCTCCTTCCTTGACCTGGACACCACTGGCGGGCCATACATTTCACAGTGAAGTCCTACTTAGTCCAACTTAAATAAATACCCCTTATAATACAATCATTTATGAGAAATAATATACAAACACACACTTACACACGACTGGGTGTTGCAGACTGGAAATGGCGGACATACCCTTTCTCTCCCTAGGACAGGTTAGCTGGCTTGGTAGTTGGACGACCTGGGCTCACGAGAGCTAGCTTCTCTTGAAAGATACAATACAATTTTATTTTTATATCGCATTTCACAACAAACGGAGCTGTAACAAAGCGCTTTCCATATGGTGGAATATAAATTAGAAAATTCGATCCGTCTTGAAAATGGCCTTGCAAGTATATATGTGCAATCTAATCCACACTTCCTACTCTTTCGACCATTGTGGGTGAAAAATGTAAAAATCTATTTTAGATTTTCAAAACGGTCTCCGGGTAAAATCTCTGGTGTGGATTTGTTGATTCAGCAAAGCCCAAGTGAGTATCTAATCTCAGGACGCGTTCATCACCTTCAAAGTGAGGCCAGCGAGAAGGCCTTACTGTCACCAACTCGTAAGACCCCGTTCACTCATACAGCACAGACGCCCACACGATTCATTCTGGAGGCCTCGGACAAATATTACCTGCCACTGCAACCATGAAATCTGCCTGGCAACAAACTTGGTGAGTTCTGATTGGATAAAACAACACTGGCATATAATATGACATAAATATGAATAACATCCACAAAATGAGGTTTGAAGTGATTAATTGAAAGTTTAACTTGAATGTTAAACATACTGAATTAGAAAAAAAAATAAAGAAGAAAAAAAAGAAATTGATCGCTACATTAATTTTGAGGAATCCAGGAATGACATACAAGCCATGGATTGATTTAACTCCACCGACGTGCGTGGCAATTGATTACAATACAATACAATAAAATACACCTTGAATTTACAGCACTGACTTATGCATAACTTGCATTTAAAACTTGGGACAGCAAATCCAAAACAAACTTCTCCTCAAGAGGCTAGCACCAATTTTCACACTGTGCAACAATGACCCAGCTAAAAGTTGAAAAGTGTATGCCGTGACTGTTTTTTGTGACTGGCTCCAAGTCACTTTGAGAATTTTGAAACTCCACAGTTGCATTGCTGGGAATAAAATGTAAAATGATTACATGAGATGCAAAGATCTTCTCATCATTTATTGCACCCCCTCATCATGGATAAACACAGAAGTGTTGTTTGCACCTATTTGTGCAAAAAAAAAAAAAAAAGTATCACGATTCGTCTCATGATTAATCACATTGACTATGCTAAATCCACCCATTATCATATCCTCCTTCCAGGTCACACAAAATGAACTGTGCAGCAATGTTTTGCCAGACGCTATCCAGGGTGCATCTGGTACGTTGATCAGCTTTCACATAATTTGTCTGAGCAGTCAACTTGCACCCGTTTTTGCATGTGCAGAGCAGTACAATTTCAGGCCCACAGGTTTCCAGACATCTTGGATGGAAAGCAATCTTTTAATAACCGTATACTGTTCATCCGGTCAGTTTGGCCTCCCTCTAGAAAGTATGGAAGTGAGCTCGCTCACTGACCAGTTATCATCAATGATTTAATTGGTAATTTTTAAGAAAAAAAAAAACACACGTTCTTCTTTACTTCCATGGTTGCTTTCTCAGCGGCGGTACGGTGGACGACTGATTAGAACAATGGTCTCACAGTGCAGAGGTCGTGGGTTCGATTCTGGCTCCGGCCATCCTGTGTGGAGTTTGCATGTTCTCCCTGTGCCTGCGTGGGTTTCCTGCAGGTACTCCGTTTTCCTCCCACATTCCAAAAACATGCATGGCAGGCCGATTGAACACTCTAAATTGCCCCTAGGTATGAGTGTGAGCGCGGATGGTTGTTCGTCTCTGTGTGCCCTGCAATTGGCAACCAGTTCAGGGTGTACCCCGCCTACTGCCTGAAGACAGCTGGGATAGGCTCCAGCAGGGCATTTAAACCTGACACACGCCCCGCGGCCTTTGTGAGGAGAAGCGTTACAGATAGTGGATGGATGGATGCTTTCTCAGCTCGCAGATGCTGTTAACGTGTCAACTGAGTGCTCTGAAAAGCCCCACTTCTAATTGTCATTTTTTTTTTGCAACAGCATTCCTAACATAGCATCCCAATGTTTGTATTTATTGAGATGCAACAATATATAATCTTAAATTCCCAGGTGGTTGGATTACATCCCATTGACTCATCGCGGAGCTTGTTCACAATACAAGAGGCGCTAGGCACCAGTTAGCTTGGGGGCTAACAGGCTTCTAGGCTTCAGGATGCCAATATGTCACTTCCTCCCTTGGTATTTGTGTCACTCTGTGGGCCCAGATAACAAGAGACTACTACACACACTAACTTTTTAATAAACACAGCACACGTTACTCAGCCTGTGGCTAGAACACAGTGCAACACGTTATTCAGCCTGTAGCTCATACTGCACGACAGACAATTGAGCACACGGTTCCAGCTAGTTACCGTATATACCCACAATGCTTTACATTTCAATGTATTATTATAGCCTCAGTGACACAAAATACAAACGCTTATATTGGAATATTGGGTTGTTCTTTTTGTGGCAACCGGGGAAGTATATATGTATGAAGAATGTCTTTTCCAAGATGTAGCCATAGCTAGCTTGCTAACTGCATGATGTGGTTATAGAACTGGGCCAAGTAATTCTAACTAAGTAACTTGCACTTACACCTTGCTGGATGTTTACTCCACATATAAACTGGCACACAAAAACAAGTACTTCTTGCAGTCCAGGCAGTGCTTTAATCACTGTTTTTTCCCACTTTTGGTAGCACTGCTGTGGTATCAGGCTTTGTCTGAATTTGTTGTTATGCCAAACTGAAAATTGGCATAAACCTCACCAAAAAAGAATTCTAAGATAAATCCATTATCTGTTCAGTTACTCATGTATCACCATTGCAAATGGACGAGATATGAGCTCTTCTCTCAAAGACCATGTCGTGAGAAACATGCAAATGACACAAACCAGATAGTTTAGCAGCCTGTCCACGTGTCTATTCCGCAGTTAACAACAATACGATTGGGAACGTGAAGCTTTTGTGGGCTGGCATAAAGGACCCAAGGACATTCATTTTACTAATTTGAATCTATTGCGCCTCCAGACTCCAGTCTTTAATTGATTAAAATGAACATTCAGTTAGTCATTTAGCAATTTTGTTTCACTGCACGCCAATCTCTAACTGTCTGTAATATGCTTCTTAGACCCTTATGCATCATATTCTCAGAATTTATAGTGAACATGATTAATTAGGGCAAACATTTCTTGATAATTGTCAATTTAACAACTTATTAACACCACTAGATCATGTTTTTGTATCTGCATAAGTGCATAAAAAGAAGCTTTGCAGCAGGGGGTGTTATACTAAACCTTTCTTGAGTGAGCAAAAACAACTAGCTAAAGAATAAGCCTCATGCAATTGTTGATGATGTTGGTGGTTGCTCCTAAACACCAGACAAGTAGGCTAAATTAAATTCCAATATTTTTTTCATGGTTGCTCCTGTTAATGGGTCCCATCCATTACGCGCAAAGAAGAGGGAAGAAATTGATCATTTGGATCTTAAGATCCTCTTTGCTTTGGAGTTGTTTCCACAATATTATTTCTCTCCTATAAAATAAGTAAATAATGTTACGTGTAAATGTGAAACAGGAAGTGTATAAGCATCTCTTCAGCAATCAATCCAAATTTCCCAAAGTTCAAAACTGGATTAGCCCTGCAAGGCAAGTCCTGATTGACTTTAGAGTTAGACATATATATATGTTCTTAGTGTTTCAGATTAACATAAAAGATACATTTGGGGAAAAAATATCCTAAATATGGAAACTTAAGGCCCACGTTGTACAACAGCTAGCCAGGTACTCGGGGACCTCTTAGCATGAACGTCAAGTGTGGCTTTGGACAAAAAATCATTATTTGATGAGTTCCTGAGGGTTCATAAAAAATGTTTAAGGTGAAGAATTGTGCATTCATCTTCCTGAATTGTAAAGACCCTTTTTGCCTAGTATGGCTATATCTTAGTTATGAATAAGAGTTCAGTTGATTTGTGTGTGTGGGTGTGTCTCTCTGTGTGTGAGTTTGTGTGTGCACTTGTATTTACAGTAAACTGTAGACAATTCTAAACGATTCACAAACATTAAAAATTGTAATTGAGTTAATCACAGCTTAAAAATGTATGAATCATAATTAATTGCAATTTAAACTCTCCAAAACCTGCCATATTTTATACATACATATACACAACAAACATGCTTTGCGCTGAGATGGTAATTTAACTTGAATAGCTGCGGTGGAACTGGAATTCCAAATCATTACCTGTGTATTTATTGTTCCATCCATATTCTTTTTTTATTTGAATTCCCCACCCAGAGGGCCAACCTGCATTTCTTTCATGTTTACTTTTATACAATACAGTACTACTACTTGTATTGTATTTACATTTACACATGCATGTGTCCGCTAGGGGTGAACAATTTTATGAGAAAATTGTATTGTGATATTTCTGACAGACATTGCGATTTCAATTTTACTTGTGATACATGACATTTACAAACATGACAAAAATGCCATTCTACCATAAAAACAATAAAAGCTATTATTGTAAAAAACAAAATGCAAAGGCGGACGGGAAAGACGTTTTGTGAGAGACACAGTCCTTTTTCAAGTAGTTAAATATGGTTCAACTAAGGCAAGACCTACTGCACTTGTCGTCAATTATTATTTTGGATTTGCCTAATTCTGTATATGTATTTGTGTATCCATTCATTTACTGTACCGCTTATCCTGTTTAGGCTTGAGGTGACCAAGAGCCTACTACAACTAATTTCAACAGACTGCACCTTATCAGGTGAAAAAAGGTTGCTCATTTTCTCGCTGGTCACTTTTGACATCTTATGTAACCAAGGGAGTCTGAAAGGTTTTCAACTCCGGAAACAGTTGAATTTCCCCATCTCAGTCTTTTTAGTGATGACACAAAAAAGTGATAAAGTTAATGCGTCTTTTCAGAGTTGTGCTTGGCAAAACTGCACTAAATGTGATGTCTGCTCAAATGAACAAGCTTAAGGCTTTCACAAGGTTGCTTGGCTTTATCTGTCAGATTGGTACCTTCAGGCACCATTTGCCATCATCAAACGATGTAAAAACAACCTAAAAATTAAGACAATACCATTTCAGCGATCAGAAGAAAACTGAAGCACAGGCGCCCAGGTGTGAAGCATGCATGTCCAATGTCTTTTTCTTCACATGAACACAATTAAAAAAAACAATGACCATGTTCCACTTAAACATATGTGCTTCGTTCTTTATCTTGCATTCGAAGATTTATTTTCATTATTTACATGAACCAACATTCTTCACTCTTTCAAAGTCATTAAAGATTCAGATTTGATTAAATTGATTTTGCTTCATGTCCTAAATTTTCCATCTTTCCAAAGTTTTAGGGAGACCTACTCTCTTTTGAGAGCACTGACTTTGTGGTCACTAGAATCATTTATGTGATAACAGTGCTAGACGCAGCATTTCTCCTACTTTCTATGTTAAGGACCCACCTCCAATTACATACCTGTATTCCAAGGTGAAGCATGTGGCATAAATCACCTAATATTGATTGTGTCACATAAAAAATATACCTATTAGGAAAATCCGAAACAGGGTTAGGCATCTGACTAAATATGATTAACCGACCAGAAGTAAAATTAACATCAGTTAATTAATAATAAATTTCATAAAAATTGAATGTTAGCCCCTTAAAAATGAGATGCTTATTCTCAAACTATCCTTTCCACATATAGATGTATTTGTTTTATTATAATTATCATATTGATCACCAATACAAAACATAATATATTCCAGTTTTTACATTGTGCATGAGAAACTGGCCCACAACTTTTGATACCACATTCAAATTAAAAAAAAAAAAAAAAAAATAAGCAAACAAAAGCTACAACAATGCTGCTGCGTAAAGTGTTCTGTTCTGCTTCTGTCCAAATTTCTTTTGTTTGTGTTTGACAATTTGTGTTGGTGTGTGCGTGTGTGTGTGTGGTAATGTGTTTCGTGGACACATACACATTGAGGGTCTTTAAAGCATAACAGAATGAGAGACCCTGCCCCCGACAACCAATCCCCAAGGCAGTTGGTGCAAATATATAAATAAGTGCCGACACCTTGTCGAGACTAATAATCATCATATTAGACATCTTAATAGAAATATGTTGACAGTCGAGTAACCTGTCCTACTACCACAAAGTCGCCAGTTTATTTTGCTTATGGCAAACCAGATAATTAACAGCTTTGCCAAGGAGCACGAGCGTGTGTTTAAATGGTATGTGGACTCCAAATAATAGCCTGTGAAATTAAATCAGCCAGCACAATAACAGTCCCCCAAAACCAACAAAAATTATTCAAGCATAATTTTCCACAGATGTCTGAGCAGATTTGTGGGTGTTTATTTGTGATGCGCATCAGAGATAATGACGTCTGTAAATATAACTCACACAGACTCTATAAATATCTGTCTGATGCCACTGTCTGGAGATGTCTGAGTATCCACATCCAGTCATCTTTGAACAAACTCCCATCTCTTGATCCTGTCACCATGCACTGCTCACTTTGTTCTGGTGTCATTTCACATCTTTCAAATCAGCAGCTTTTCAAGAAATCTGGTTCAGACCCCGACAATTTCAACAACTCCAATTCCAACCTTTCAGTTCTTTCAAAAACCTTGGACCAAAAATGTCACAGTCACAGAGAGAAAATGCATTCCTGTCACGTTTCTCTATCAATATCCTGTTGGCAAACGATCAATTCAGTTGCACAGAAATAGCCTGGGTAAAAATTGCAACGCTACTATTTATAGAGCACTTAAAAAAGAAAAAAAAAAATAACCTTAGGTGGAACAAAGTGTTGTACTAAAAAAAAACATAAAACAAATGACCCAAACTATTAAAAATAATAAAGTTTTTTAAAAAGCATAACAATAATAATTACAAAAAAAATTAAATACTCATTTTGAAGAAAATGTACTCCTTTTTAAAACTGAAAACCAGTCTGTGACAATAAAACACGCGCCCCTCAACTGTGTCTTTAGATAAACTGTCAGTTATTCTGCTGGTCAGCCTGTTAGTGGTCTCAAGGTAGACCAAGTAGTGGTGAGGTGACCCAGAGGATGAAGGAAAGAGCTGTGATATATTCCTTCTTGTTGCAGTGCTGAGTGAAGTTGGTCAGTGGAGACTGGATTCGTGTTCCTCTTGCTCACCTACTAACAAGCATGAGGGCACCCGGAAGCTAATATTGTCATTTTGCCAACATCAGTCGCGGTTGTTGCAGCGGCTCATGGTTGAATGTAAAAAAAAATTACTACAGTTTTCTAACAGTCATTAATTTGTCCATTTTGTTGGCAAGTAACCTCATATTTCCCCGTAATGATGAATAAAAAGAATGGTTTAAATCTCCAGTCCCATTGAGCCCACTCCTTCACTTAAATTCACGTCAGCGCTAGCTCTATAGAACTGATGGGGATGCTGTCAGATAGTGTCCCTACTCCCCCACAATATACATTGGACAAAAAAATTGTAAATGGTGGAGGAGTGGGTGAAGGTGGGGGTTCAATAAAGAAGTGCAACTCAAATAAAAGGGAAAGTGAGTCAGAGCTGCTGCAACAGGCTGCTGATGTGCAGCGCCAGGAAGTCATTTGATCAAATCAATAATAACCTCCTGATGGGCATTGACCCCAGACTATAGTTTATTCATTCTTTTAGATCCAAGTACAGCCTCAATTTCTTTAACATTCTCTTTAAAAGACTGGCATGCATTGGAATTAGAAATACATCCTTCTACTGGTGTATGGTATCACATCTAGCTGTCAGAAAAATATGGCTTATCTGCAATGAGCAGTTAATTCGAAATTGATCTCCGCCAGAAGAATTTCACCTCTGTGAATCACTACACTATAAATGGACCAATATATTTTACAAAAAAACAAAAGCATTTTATTCAAATCGTGTGGAACCTCAGGTTCATACGACCCTGTTTATAAATAAAGAAATGTTTTAGAAAAATTACGTTTGTGTATGCACTATGTCTATTATGTATGTTGTTGTTTTTCTCGCGCGGCCTAACTGTCATGGGCTCCATTTATAACGCAATGCTGTAAACTGAAAACCCTGTGTCCCTCCATGGTGTAAGGTGAATGCTCCACCACCTCACCCCCAATATTCCACCAATAACTGAGTGATTCAAGTGCTACCCAAAAGAACTGACTAAAAATATATATTTAAAGCATACATGTTATTGAATTTTATGTCTCTATAATTATGCAAATAACTGTAAATTTTGACATCTTCGCATTAAAATAGCTGTGCATGTGTAATGTCCAACAGCGAAAGTTCCACCCGTGCATTCTTGATCATCCAATCAAAAAACTAATAGAGGTTGCATTTGTGATTGACGTGAAAGAAATCAGTTTGTGTATTTTGTTTTCATTGTGGTGGATTTGAGGAAATACTAAGCCTTCAATAAACCAGCTGTAAAGGAAACCACTTGTGTCTGTTAAAGCGTCTTCCATTTTAAGTCGCAGACTCTGCAACCGCCCCCCTTAAACTTTAGATTAATGATTTGAGTGTGTGTGAATCATACATTGTAAACTTTAGTTGCATAAAGTTGATCTTGTATTGAACCTTAAAAAAATACAAACAAAAATATTGATGCCATATTTCACACCAAATTAATAATTATAGCGTTGTAGCGGTGATCAGGAACAACAAATTACATGTAAATGCTGATTGACCAAAGTAAAATTTGTCTGACTAAGGATTTTTCTGAAAAGACATATACTGTGCGTTATCGGCCGTCGCAGGACAAAGAGATAGACAAGGATGCATACTTCAACTTGCTCATAAAGGAGATTAATTTTCTCACCACAAAAATGGACAATATTGAAAAATATTTCAACACTAGGTGGACAGTATGCAGGCCTCCCTCGAAAAGACTGTAAAAGAGGAGCTTGAGAAATCTGTTAAAGAAATAAAGGATAGTACGGACTTGGAACTTGGTATCATAACGTCCCGGCTGGACACGTTTGAAGAAAAGATATGAACATGCACTCCCAAAAATCATTGTAAATTTTATCCAGGCATTTCTGTTGATGTGGTGTAATGCAGCGCGGTTGCAAGCAAGAGGGCCTCCCCCGGGAGGTGTGAAAATCGCCTTCGCAACAGTGGAGGATGAAGTAGCAGGGCTTCGATGTAAACAAAAGTTTTTAAAAAAATGACCATTGTAGAAGAGTTTGTGTAAAGTCAGTACAATAACACACGGATTGGATCATGCTTTGAATTTTAAAGCACGGCTTAGGGAGATACCAGCCGGAGACCAGTTCTATGTCTCAGGGAGCATCCATCTTATGAGGCGGACCGACCCCGGCGCTAAGGTTTTACCGATGACCGTGGAGGCCTATGGGACGCTGAGGAGGTCTCATCCATCTCGTATGTCCCGTTGATCCTTTCTATTTGTTTATGGCGCATTGGAATGTATATGGATGGACGAGTGCAAACTCTGAACTTAGAATCCTGCTATTGCAGTCACAAAATCCTGATATAATTCCACTGAATCAAAACACATCTAGCGGCACGTGGGTTGCTTTATTAGCAAATCTGCCTCACAGTGAAGAAGTCGTTGGTTTGAATCTGGACACCGGCCTTCCTGTGTGGAGTTTGGATGTTCTCCTCGTGCCTGCGTGGATTTTCTCCGGGCACTGTGGTTTCCTCCCAAATCCCAAAAACATGCACGGTAGGTTAATTGAACACAAGTAATTGTTCTGAGGTGTGATTGACTGTGTGTGCCCTGCAATTGGCTGGCAACCAATTTAGGGTGTACCACGCAAACTGCCCGAGGACAGCTGGGAAAGGCTCCTGCATTCCTGCGATCTTTGTGAGGATAAACAGTTTGGATAATGGATGGATGGAAACACATCTACCCGAAGATGAGCGAATTGATTTGTCAGGCTACATGTGGTTAGGGCACAAGAGGAAGTTGCACAGAAGAGCCAGAAAAGCCACTGATAGCACGTGAGTCTTTAAAAACTATTTGATGGAACAATTCAGAAAAAAATGTGATTGATAGGCCTGGACGGTATAAAAGGTGTGCGTTTACTACACTGTGAGTTGGACTTCCGTTTGATTAGTTTTTCATATTATTTACCACCACGGGGCTCATCAAGAGGACAAAACACTGTTGTTGTTTTTTCGATCACGTGCGTGCTTGAATATACTCCTTAAATGCAGACCTGATTTATGTGTGTGGTGATTTTAACTGCTGCATCACAAATAAAAACAACTAGTGGATGTTGACAATGTGCCTCCCCGAATGGCGCTTGATTTGAGTCCTAATAGATCTGGGGAATCGCTTCTAGAATTTTTGAGGGATTCTAAGTGCTGCATGATAATTGGTAGAATAGCGCCAGCAAACAATAACTTTATATTTATATCATCAAAAGGAAAAGCTGTGGTTGATTATATAAAAGCTCACGATTGTCTGGATGCTTGTGTTGAATTTATTTATTTACGCTTGTGTTGAGTCATTACATCATTTGAGCTTCCTAATAATAATCCTGCCTGTATTGCTGTCGTTAATGAAAGATGGAGTCGAAAAGTATTTAAGTGGAGCACGATACGAGTCTTCTTGGTGAAAGAACCTTTTGTCAATGTTTGCAGACATTGATGTGAAATGTATTTATATGAATAACTTGTGTTGTAATATTAAATCTGTTAAAAACAAGCTTCTTCTTAAATTTGAAGAAACCTGGTTTTAAAGCGTTCTGTTAAGACCCAAACTGAGATCATTTATGCAGGTTCACCCCTGAACAATATGTTTATCTCATGTATCTAGAGGTCAAAGATCTTTAGTTGCGCATTTGAGGTCTCTTATTCTCCCACCGGCCATTGAAACTGGTCAATTTCGTAATTTTACTGACGGTAAGAGATTATGTGAAATGTGTGGTTTGAACGATGTGGAAAGTGAATTTCATTTTCTTTTATATTGTGCACTTTATGATGATCAAAGAGAGTGCACGGTTAATCATCTTGAACGACATGACCCTATATATGCTCTATTGGTCAGATGAAGAAAAGATGAAATGGCTTTTTGATTTTGATGTTTTTACACTTGCAAATTTTATATCTGAAGGTTGGAAAAGAAGACAAGATAGACTGTTTTCGACCTAAATTTGTGTTGCTACTGTTGTTGTCGTTTTCGGTCCTGTTGCCAGGTCATCCTGATTATTTGATATATTATAAGCCCAAAAAAAAAAATTTATAAAAAATATGTCAAATGTCTGATCTCTTACTACAGAAACTGGCTTTTGGCGCTTCATCAAAACAGAAACTCTGCCCTTATTATAAATGTGAAATTATACAACCAATCTTTTGTTCACTGCCCATTCCTGTGTGCCTGTAAGCAGACCAATCTGAATTTTTATTTCAAAATTTGGCTGTGGTTAAATACTGCCCCGAGACATTTCATTCTCCAGCCATTACGTTGCAGGTAGGATGAGGGATGGTCTGTATTTACTCGACATCACAAAAGCACTCAAAAGCCAAAAAGTCTGCAGATCCACAATGTTAACGCAAATTAGCGTTTGCGAAGAGCGACGGGAGGTATTTGGGTCTGCTATGTATACAGCATGCACATATCTGCACACCATTTGCCAAGTGTAATTCTTCAGCATGGTGATTGATTTTCACAAGTGAAAATATACTCTGGGAAATAACGTCACTATACCACTGAGCGGCGAACATTTGTGAGTGTTTGCGAAGCAAATGTTGCAGGATTCATTCAAGGTCGCAAATGTTTGCCTGTATTATTCTTGTCGCAAGAGCATTGTGGATAAGTTCACAATATCATTGCAACAATTAAAAAAAAAAAACACAAAAAAAAACTGTTTGCAAACATTTGTGACCTTGAATGAACCCTGACATGAACGTGCATTCGCTATCCTTTGCCAACAGTTGCAAATTGTCTCGTCTCAGCAGCGTATGTCACAGCAGGGAGGCAAGCGAGGTAATACTGCTCGGTTTGTCAGTTTTGTTGTCTAAAACGGCAACCGATGGCCACCAAAAATGCAAATGCACAATACTACGCTTGTCAACTTCATCCTATGAAAGTATAAAACCGTTCTGCCCACTAGTTTGGATTAATTGACATCAAACATGATATCATATGATCACCTCCCGAAAATCAAAAACACCGTGCCGATTGCTTCTCCACTTACACAGGCTGAAGCGGACAAGAGCATGAATGCGCACACGAACCCCGACTGGTTATATTTTATATATTTACTAAGCTAAAGCGCTAAAGTCGTGTCAACTCTCAGGAGGCAGATGGCAGCTGGCAGCAGCCAGCAGGCGGGCATGAGCAGAGCTGTTACATTCCAAAGTATAGACGGCCTGTTGTAGGTATTAACATCGCAAAAAGTCGAAAAATTGGGGCCAATCCTCATCCAACGGAAAAGGCTCACCTCTGAGCCTTCGCATAGTCCTCTGTACTCTAATAGCGTCTGGTCAGCAGACGCGTAGCGGTAGAAGAGCTCAGAGAGGACAAGGCCATTTAAAGATTTGAAAACAAGTAACAGAATCTTAAAAAGAACTCTAAAATGTGCAGGGAACCAGTGAAGGAATACCAGACAAGGAGTTATGTTATCTTATATGTACCAGTCAAGAGGCAAGCAGCAGCATTTTGGACCAACTGGCAGCATTTTGGACCAACTGGAGCTACTTGATGGAGGATGGGCTGACTCGAAAATGAAGTGCATTACAGTAATCCAGCCGAGATGTGAAAAAAGCATGAATTACTCTTTCAAAGTGCTGTTAGGAAAGGAGATGACCTAAGCCAGCTGCCTAATATGAAAAATACTGCAATAGCACCAATTTACCAGTAGAATTTTAAATAACATCATATTTGATAACATATTTTGAATAGAACACACAACATATGTTTACGCCACACTTGTTTGGTAGAATTTTTTCAATTTGTCATGAGAATACCTTAAAGACTGCAAATTAAAGTGTTTAGTAAGTTAACTATAATTTTAGCGGATAAACCGCAATTGTATATATCACGATCGTATTCACGGTTCATTTGCCTTTATTTTAGAATAAATCGACCGAAAGACCAAAACATTTATGAATAATAAATTTGATATTGTTTATTGTAATACAGATTACTTTACTGCCAGGATGGCCGAGTGGTCTAAGGCGCCGCGTTCAGGACCCAGTCTCCCCAGGAGACCTGGGTTCGAATCTCGAATTTCCCCATTGTGGGACTAATAAAGGGAATATTATTATTATTATTATTATTGCTTGTGTTTGTTGTTTTCTTATTTTTCAAACTCGTTCTTTATATATCCACTGAACCACACAATATATAAAATCATGTATAAATTTCCGACGAACATTGTGTTAAGTAGGTCTGTGGCTTCTATGCTCACACTTTTCACAGCCAGAGACAGTGGCAAAATCAGCAGACTTGGGGACATATTGTGCATGAGACATACAGCCAGAACGTGCGCGAGTGCGAGAGAGAGCGAGAGAGAGAGACAGAGAGAGAGCAAAAGAAAGAGAGAGAGTTAAATACCACTTGTGACAATTACATTTGTCCTAATTAGAGCTTCCTCTTCCTACAAAGATTCATTCCAGACTTAATAATATCTGTCGGACATCATATTCTGCACCAGCACATGAACAATGCACACCTAAACACTAAAAGACGGACAGAAAGCAATATGGCACCGTGTGGTATTATCTGTATAGTGCACAAGAAAAGCTACCTGAACTTAAACTTGATTGCCACTTATATAATAGGTATGCATGTAAAAATGACATCAGCACTAAAATTCACCCCCCAAAGGGGCTATTTTGTGATGATATCTATATGCTCTAGATGCAGTGCAGAGATGGATGGGTGAATGGACAGACTTTGAAAAATTCAGAGCACAGAAGCTCCAGCGAGGAGGTCCATTCTACAGCTGAGTGTGGCCACACTGGACGCGTCACTTTTGGATGTAGGTGTAGGCGTACTCCCTGAATGGCATTGGTGGAAAAAATATAAATCAAGCTATGTATGAATAAAAATTTAATAGATAACGACTTACTGATAATTAACCTGACAAAAAGCTAATCAGAAAGCATTGTATCTGCGTATCTTAGTGACTTATTAAAGAAAACTGACAAGACATGTCAGAAAGTGCATGTAAGCTGCTCATTTCCTCATTCTTTTTTAAGTCAGCTATGGAAAGATGAATCGTTTTGTGATGTTTTCAGAGGTTGAAGTGGGCCAAAGTAAGGCTGTCCACATTTTGGGGCCAGTTTGTCCTGTTATTCCCGGCAAATTGCGAACGGTCCCTCCCAATGACTCCCATGGGGGCGTGGCCATATCGCTTCGTTTTTGGCAGTGGTTTTCAAATCAATGTTCAGTCAATGATTTCTCCAAAACAAATTAAAAAATGCGAGGAAATATCATTTTCCTTAAAGAATGAATGCATAATTTAAGATTGTTATTGAAAAATGAACCATCCTTGATGATCCCTTTTAGACAACAGCAAAGGGGACATTTTGCCATGTTTTTCACTGGGAACAAACTTTCTCCTACATGCCAAAACTAGAAGTTGGTTCATTTAAGACTCTAAAATGTCATGAGGCGTGAATGTGAGTCGGAATGCGTTTGACTACATGTGCCTGTGATTGGCTAGCGACCAGTGTCAGGGTTGCAACTCACCTGCTACACCCAAATGTAGACAACCGTTAAAGAAAATTAATGGGATGCTGAGAAAGTGAGAGATAGAGAGAGAGAGAGAATTTCTCCTAGCCACTAAAGCATGGCAACGCAGAGGATAAACTCGACAAAGCGTGGCGTTCCTACAGACTTTCTTGCACCTTAAATACACACACCAAAAAAAAAAAATTACACTAGCAATGCCCTAAAGTGGTGGTTCTCAACCTTTTTTCAGTGATGGACCTCCTGTGAATTATTTTTTTCACCCCTGAATCAGCGCAAAGCATTTTGGGGTAAAAAAAAAAAAAAAGTTTGATATGTTAAACTTTAGAACCTTTCAGACTTCATTTGTATTGGTGTACAAAAAAATAATCAACATAAAGTGTTCTCTTTAGAGAGCTGCAACTTCTAGGAAGAAATCCAAATAAAACATAATCTTCAACATACAACCGGAATTTTGTCGACTCTAGTTATGGCCGTCTTTTACACTTGCCTGAGTTTTTTTCACAAGGCTTACCTTCAACCGTGACTCCATTATTTGTGTGACTTTTTTTTTTTTTGGCATGATTGACATGTATGGAGAGATTGCATGTGACAAGTTGGGTCGAACCATTCTAGTATGGGGGAGAATCTGGGTTTTTAATTTAATGAAATTGAATAAACTACTGAATAGAAGATTTGTCTTATGAACTTCTATATTCAATAGTCTTCCTGAAATATTTAATTAATTCAATAATTATTTTTGACAGGATGTTTGCAGGTTTGTTTGTTTTATTTAAAATCTCGTGTACCCCCTCGAGTTCCTTCAAGTACCCCCAGCGGTACGCGTACTTCCATGTGAGACCCACTGAGTACTTAAAGATTATCCGATCCAATTTAGTTTTGTTCTTGTCCGAAAAATTCTCAGATTTGACCGGATCACACGTTTGTACATGTAGACTACAGTAAATCTATTTCCCAAAGTGTCATTAGTCAACTTGAGGAGTCATTAACGCGCACGAGATACAATGTCACATATCGCCAGACTGAGCTGATGCTGCAGGATGACTACAGACTGGAAGGTTAATTAAGATTCTTTCATACATCTGAGCGTAATATTAATAACCCAGTGTTCAAAGGCAGATGTCGGCTTGCTTACCTTGTTTAACTGGACGGTAGGTCGTTGCAGCCTCGTGCCGCTTTCAACTCGTGCCCCCCTGTCCGTAAATCCTGAGTCTGCGTAGCACAAGTGCAGATCCGCTCCAGAGGTTTGCAGCGCCGTGTGCCCTCTTTGGCTCTCGTCTCTGGTGTCGGAGGCGGTGCACTGTGCAGCGAGAGGCCAGCCGGGCGGAGAGAGCAGCATCAGTTACCAGCGCGTCACCGGTGGAGCTAGCCAAAGAGGAAGAGGTATCACTCTGACTTTTAGGTTGGGCTGGAACCTATCGCAGCTGACGATTCCACGCTGCCCACACGCAAGTCAGGAGAGTGTTCCACTACACACGATCAGTGACACAATAAAATTGCCGGCATGAATAATGTGTAACTGAATTTTTGTGTTGAGTCCAGCCATTGGGCATTTAATTATCTGCCTAGTAGGCTTTACTGTAATTTAGTTTGACCTCAAACCCAGTGGATATAAAATGTCTTAACACTCCTGTTGAAATATAAGCTAAATCATTTCAAAATGTTTTCCACAATTAATGTGACCTCCACCTGCACAAATACATTTTAAGAACGAATACAATCTTTTCAGTGGGGTTAGTAAAATAAACTAGTATATTGAGGTTGCAAATGTGTAAAAAATGAGATGGCAAAAGTGTGCACGTTAAATCTCCCAAGCAAGTGCAAAAATGTGTTATAGAAATTAAGGTGAAACAAAGCTTGAACATTTTGGCCACTGCTCATGACCAAAAGAACATCATAATTATAGTGAACAAAGGTTGCATGGCTGTTTTTCTTCAGATGGAACGAGAAGATAATCATGAACAGTTCCATACAACCGTCAGTTATATTACAAAATATTCAGGCTTCAGCTCAGAAGGAAAGAAATTTCAGGAAAAGCCAAATAGTACATCTCAAATGTATTCCGAGTTAATCAGAGGCACTTGAAATAGTGGCAGGTATGTGCTGACTCCTATTTAACATGAGTTTGAATGTTTTTTTAAATTCTGAACACAGCTATAGCCCCAGGTAAAGAAGGCATACTTGTGCAACTACACGCTCAGTAGTTTATTTTTAAATATGTCAAAAAATATTTATGTATTAATTAATTATTAGTATATTTTAATTACGTAATACAAACTAGGTCACATTATGATGGGGAAAAAGCTCTGAAGTGATTTATCCTGGTTACTGGCATTTGTACAGGGCCCAGGGTGTGTAGACTTTTTATAGCCACTATAATTCCTTGACCACCATCGAGAGGAGCAGTTGACTAAATTGAAGTTTATAGACTTTATTTGACGTCTGCTGGCTTTAGGCTAAAAAACACATTTGCTCGAGATTGTTCTGGTCTCACTGAGTGAGTCCTCTGCACAAAGATAGACAATCTCTGAGCTGTCGCTGGATAAGAAGAGAAGAGCGGATAGAAACCATTGGCTGTTATCATTCCACGGTGGGTTGACAGCAATGTGCAGAATCCCAGTGACGATCTGATATTAATTAGATGTTCACGTGGCAGCGGGGGGAAAAACATCATCCATTTCCACAAATTTGTGAGGAGAAACATGTGGTGTCATAAATGGTTGCAGGGAAATGGTTGGGGGTAATGGAGGTAGGGTGGGGGGGGAAACTTGACTAGAAAAAAAAGATAGTTGGTTGATGCACTTGTAGTCATGTAACACTAGGAGTAAATTTAGCAAATTGCGGTAATTAGAAATTACTTCTGTAGATTTTCCAACAATTAGTCAAATAAAACAATATTTAGCTTTAAAACTTATTGCGAAATCGATTTTTCCCTAATACTGTATTAACCATTTGGTATTGTTTAATGCTAACACAAAATCAAACAAACAACAATTAAACAATATCACATGAGAGGGAGTGATGTCCTTACCAAGGATTTATTTTAACTGAGAGCTACTTTTTATTGATTAATGCAAAAGGCTGCATATCTGGGCTTCTGGTTGAATTGCAGGCTATTCATATTTTTACAGGAAATAACTTTTTTATTTTATAATATCTTAAACTAACTATATTGTCCCTGAAGGATCGCATTATGTTACTAGTATTAGCTTTAGCATTTCCGTGACAGAATGTCAATCAATTACAGGTTCATATTTGCTGCAGGTTTTAAACTTTGATTAAACAAAAAGCATTTATCAAATGAAACTAGAAGTACTGCGCACAGTAATGATGAGATTGTGTTGAGTGGTTATATTATTTCTTACATATCATATTCATATATTCCTGAGATTAGAGTGTTTAATTTCGTAGACGTTATGAATTGCACTCAACATTTTCAACTCACACACATAGTCTGCATATACAACTGCTCACAAACAACACGTCATAGTCTGCTAAACATACAACAGAATCGATACAATAGGGTCACGAGGACTTTACTGCGAAAAACACATTTAAAGACATAACCATTTGAGACCTGCAAATACACACAGACAACATTGCAGGTTGCCAGAAGACGGGGCCCTTGGGCCTTGGGATAAGCAAAGCCACGGGACCAGATGGTGGCCTTGGACCCGTGTGACGGAAGACGGGAGGAAGAGAGTTTTCAACCAACATTGACCTATGATGGAAAAATTCTGTATAGTGAGATTCATATAAATGGGTGGGCCGATTTTTCGGAAATCGCCATCCTGCATCCTGGAGGCAGGTTCTCTTGCAAGGATAAGAAAAGTAGCCCAGATATCTAGCTTGTAATATTTCCTAAATTAAGAAATTATAAAACATTATCGGAACAAAACTTGGATCAGTTTTATACACACACACACACACACACACATATATATATATATATATATATATATATATATATACATATATATAAATATACATTGTTAAATCAAGTTTTACATGGATCTGATTCAGATTATGCCTTTGGTGTTTTATTGTGTGAATTATGATTTCATTTTGTTTCCATAAATCCAGATAAAAATCTGCTTCTGTGTTTCCTGTCTCCTGTTTTGTACTTGTTGTCTGCTTGTCATGTCTTTAGTTCTGCTCACCTTGCAGAGCTTTTTGCTCACATGTAATCATCTCAATTGGCATAACATAGTTTAGTATGATGTCAATTTTCACAGTGAGTCAAGATACATTTGCAAAATATTTTGTTGTAACAAGTGCTTTGTTTGCAAGACGCAGCAACTAAAAAAATGGGGGAATTGTTTAATAGAATTTTAAAAGTAGACAAACAAAGGAAATGATACCATGGCAAAAAAAATAGTGCGAAATGGACAGCAAAACAACTTCAAATTTGTTTTATTTTCATTAGTTCAACAAAATACGATAAAAATACTAATTAAAATGCTTGATTGATAGAAAGGCAACATGATTTATGTATTTGTAGCTATTAACATTGAGAGAGATTGGCACTTTACCCTATTTCGCCGGTCGGTCTGCCCTGCGTCCTCCACCCACAACCTGGGCAGCCTTTCATCCTTACAATTGTTGTCCTTCTTTAGAAAAAAAAATCACCCTTCATCCCCGTCCATTTTCACCCTTTCATTCCTGTCCATCCCCTGCACAAAAAACAATAAATAATAAACTGAGAAACGCCAGCTCTCTTAACCGGCTTAGACGATATAGTGAGTGGATTGCATTTTTTGCAACTGTTTAAGTGTCAACCAAGGTAGCATAAAGCTGACTGGTGACTTTTTTTGTCTTTCTCCATCTCCTTCCTACCATGGAACACATCTCACTTCTTGTTTTTTTTACACTGTACCATCCCCTAGCTAATGGAGGCCGCAAGTAGGGATACACTAATTATCAGGCCGATTATCAAGGCCAATATTTGACATTTTGCCGATTATTAGCATTTTTTTTTGTTTCAAGCCAGATAAATTAAAAACTGGTTTATTTTGGCTTGCTGCAGCACACTTCTCTCTCTCTCTCTCTCTCTGCTGCGTTGGTAGTCCCGCCTACATAAGCAGATTGGCCCACCCACAGCACCACCTGTTTGGTTCATAGTGCAGTGGGTAGCAGCCAATCAGCAGTAAGCTGCCTGTTTGCTTTTTCACCGTAAGTCACACGCACCATGGGAGAGGAAGGTCAGGCAACGTAATTTGCCCAAATTTTAATAAATGTCAGTCAACTACAACTCAAAACTAAAGGAAAACTATTTGCCAGAGTAAACTTTCAAGAGATGTTTGTTTAAACTATAAGACATGCTGCTGAGCCTGGGATCGCCCTGCACTTTTTGTTAGACTTTTAAAACTCAGTTATCTATTTCCTAAGATCAAAAAAAGCTTTAACATGTAAATCACTAAAAAAAAGGAAACAAAACGTCAACTCTAGTTATGCTCAGACCAACTTCTGAAAATTAGAATGATTGCTCAAGTATTACAGTACACTTTTTGGGCATTTTCCTCTTTTAGGAGCGCTGACTACAACGCTTGACAAGACGTGCCACTCTATCTCTACAGCTCTCATTATTTACAAATATGTACAGTTTTTACAGAAATGTCATGCCACATTACACAATGCCCCACTTTGAAAAACGTGGAAGACTCACGCATGCTAATATTGGCGTGTTCGTCGCGTACACGCCTACATACGGAATATTATTTTCAGTGAGGCCGTAATTGGCTGTTGCAGATAAGACTGGCTGTCAATCAAACAAAAATTACATCACTGTATATTTAATGTCTTAGTCAAGCAACTCAACATTTGCATTTCACAATACAAAAGTAGCTACTATGATAAAATTAATTAACGTAGCATCGCTGGGGAAAAAAAAAGCAGCTTCGGAATGTTTACTTTGAACTCTTGTCCTCACTAATTAAGAAATAAATAATAAACTAACTCAGATCTCTGAGCCCTTCAGGGTTTACATTCAATCAGCATTTATTTAATGCAGTCTTGACCCAAACAAACCATTCAATAAATTATAGACTAGTAGAATAAATGTAAAATCTATTCTACAGCTGACTGTCGAGCCAGCGTCAAGCTTGTAGGATTGAAGTAATATGTTCTGATCTCTTTGTCGTGGTCAGAAGCCGAGCTACAGTGTTCTGAATGAGCTGCGGCTGTTTGATGCTCGTTTGAGAGACTCCAGTCAGAAGACCATTAAAATAATCAAGTCTATTGGAGATAAAATCATGAATGAGTTTCTCGTGGTCTGCTTGGAGCATGGAACCCTTCTCGCTGGATATGTTAAAGGCTTTTTAGTGATTGATTTGATGAAATTGTTGAAAGTTAGGTCTTACTCTATCAGCAACCCAAGATTTCGGACTTGGTCTCTTGTTTCTAAAGACAGTAACTCCAGGTGTTTTCTAACAGCCCTCTTTTATTTATTGGCAAAAAATATCTATGTTTTGTTATGGTTTATATGAAGGATATTTTGGTTCATCCAATTGGTAATTGGTTGATTGAACTGCAGTCATTTGGGATTGATAAATATAGCTGCGTGTCATCTGCATAAGTGTTATAGCTAACATTTGGCTTTCTGAAGCATTTGACCCGAAATTAACATTTGCAGATTGAACAGAAGGGATCCTAGGTCTGACCCTTGAGGGACCCCACGTCATGGTCATTTGATCAGATTCAAAACTTCAATTGTCATAAATAAGTTGATTCCTATATGTAAGACCAAAACCATTGTTGGACACACAGCCAAGTTTAAAACATGTTCAACAGTATGTTATTGTATCAAATGCTGTCATAACAGGTGACACTGTTTTGTTCAGTGGTTGACAAGATATCCTAACTAGGTTAGTAGCTCTAGACTTATTTCTTCTCAGTTCTTTAGCTGATTGTGTGTCACTTGCAATCGCAGGAATACCACAAAATTCACTAGCTTCATTGGGTAATGACTTTTTCAGTGGACAAACCTTTTTCGAGAGGATAGGCCGTCTGGACCCAGAACAAATCAGACCGGACAGGAGTTAAGTTTCAAAGAGGGAGATCGGCATTTTACTGAGTCTTGGGAGAGTCAAACGTTTGGTAGATAGCAATTTGGTGTGTCTTGGGATGGGTGTGGTTGAATCGTGATCAGGAGTAAGAGGTGAGAACATGGGGGATGGAAGTGGTGTGAGTTGAATTTCAATGTTGACAATGTTTGTTCATCTTGTCTGTGAATTCTGGGAGGGAGTCGTTTATACAAGACAATGGATTTTGCGCAGTCGACGTTCTGGGGCGAAGCATAGTCCAGGGGTGAGTTCAGTCATGGCGTTAGGCAGTGTTAATAAGGCAATTTGTGATATTGTTTTTTTTTTCCCTAATCAAGTTTACATACATTTCCTCTCAACATATTTGACTCAAATATTTTTAATTGGAATATTTAAAATGGGATGTGTGATTTCAGTAATTATATATTTATTCATTATTGTTCATTTATTACATACATACATTCATTCATTTGCAGTGTGTTTTTGTCCAAAGTCGTTCTTTTAAGCAAATACCATCTGGTCCTCCACCCAAATCCCCAAAGTATTTCATTTGAGGAAGACAAACTGTATGGGTGTGGACACGATTTAATAATCTCACTGCACCGGTGGAGTTTTAATTTATGTCAAATTTAAATTGATGATGAAATACAATTGCTGTGCAGTTTACCAATTCTACTTTTCAAACTAACATCTTACTTAATAATTGCTGACACACAAAGATTACAGTTAATAGAGAGGGAAAAATAAATAAACCACTCAGTAGAGAATAAGATATTTTTCACATCTTGGTTTTTCATCACAATCAGCAATATCGGCCATCCCCTCTATGAAAACCATCATACAAGTTAGTAGTGCTTTTTTGTGCTGTCAAGAGATATTTTTTGAACTAATTAATCACAACAATTCCATGATTAATCCTGATTAGATTAATCACATTTTTCAACTACTATTTATTTTTATCATCAGGCCCAGTTTGGGTAGTATGCACACTCTAGTGAATTCCCGGTGGGCTGGACTGCGGGCTACACAAAACAAAACTTTAATCTTATAATCGTACAAATGTTTTGTCAATGGAGTGTAATTATGTTGTAGTATTATATATGGCACTGACTTACTAAGAGTGTCACTAAGTAACAATAATTGGGGAAAAATGTAATATACAACTACAAAGAAAACCACTATTACACCCTTGCATAACACTTTGCAGAGGCATAACAGTTAAAAGTCCAGAGATCCATCCATTATCAGTACCACTTCGCCTCACAAGGATCGCTGGAGCCTATCCCAGCTATTTTCGGTCAGTAGGCGGGGTACACCCTGAACTGGTCGCCAGCCAATCGCACGCGGAGACGAACAATCATCTGCGCTCACACTCATACCTTAGGACAATTTAGAGTGTCCAATCAACCTGCCATGCATGTTTTTGGAATGTGGGAGGAAACCGGAGTACCCAGAGGTAACCCACGCAGGCACTGGGAGAATATGCAAAGTCCACACAGGATGGCGTGAGCCAGAATCAAACCCATAACCGCTGCGGTGCCACACAGTCAAAAGTGTAATTTGTAATGGAAATAAAGCATAATGGGAAAGACTCCTTCCAATTCAGTCGCTGCCTTAAAATTAGCGTCAGCTGCCTAAGTAGTGCATGCGAAGTAATGGGAATCGGTTCCAAAATAAGAGCACTAACCTGAAGTGCAATGTTGGCTGCCTTAATCTGACTGTTTTAACAGCATTTGGTAATCGTGCCTTGTTCAGTGTAAACGTCTTATGCTTATTATTATGTTGTTTATAATTGCCTATTAGTCCCTTTTTGTCATTTTGCCAATTTTAAACTATTTATGTTCTCAGACTTGTTCAATAAACACAGATTTTGTACTAACATTCAAGTGTAAAGTTGATTTTTGATAAGAACAAAAATACAATATGTGGTCAGTGTAAAACTGTTTACCTTCATTAAAAACATGAACTAAAGTGGGCCAGTCTGAAACTCCAGTGCTGAAAATGAGTCCTACATTTTTACTAACTTGCTCCACTTCCAAATGACACAATGTGTGCAAGATTGCACAGACGTAAGCACAAACACAGTCAGGGAGTGCACAAGGGAACACACAAAAGGCTATTTACAGTTGGATTTTGTGTGGTACGCAATTTATGCAACAGTATAGTGTTCATGTGTTTCAAATCAGCATTTTAGATATGATTTGGTTTGGTAAGAATACGTTGTCAGCACTGAATGAATGCGACACCCAGATTTAAAACCCCTACTTGCGGAAACACACACACAAAGTGTATGGTCGCAATGTGTGTGTGTGATGTGGCCTCAGGCAAGTGTTTTTGTTAAATTTATCAGCTCCAGTTCATATTCCAAGAGCCGTGGAGCCGGGCTAGTGCATGAGTTAGCTGATCCATGACTGCACAGTTTGTGTTTGTGTGCGTGGGTAAGTGTGTGTCAGTACGTGCCGGTGCACATGAGTGTAAAAGTATCAAAGTTTTAGAATTGCTGAGCACAGACAAGTCAAGTTTCTGTTTTGTACCCTTTAACACAAATTCATTCCCACAGTTCTAAAATAAAGGCATAACACTTTTGGGGCATTTGAGAATAAGCCATCATATCTGTTAAAGGCCATATGAATGTTGAGCTGTAGCTAAAGAGGAATTTATTGAAATGTAATAAACATATTGTAACACAGCTAATATATGGGGAAAGATAAGTTTTGATACAGCAGCACCTCTAAATGTGCATGTTCTTTGTTTTTGTAATGGAGAAAAACAGCGTTCATTAGCCATGTCACCATCATTTCTTCCATTCACTTGTATTGGGGGAACTTTGGCTCCAGTTAATTCAGCAGAGCGTCTTCAACGCTTTACATATTTTGACAGTGATTGATTTGGTACAAATATCAGACATGCAGTTATTACACAGGTCATGTTTACATTTACATGTTGACAGTCAAGCACCTCTGAGGAACTAAGACACTATGGTATTGTGTTGCTGATGGTTGTGCACATGCATGGCTGAAAGATCTCTGGTGCCAATATAGCCAACTTGGTATAATCTTTCAGCAAAGTTCTTAGCAAGAATTTTACTGTCAAATCCAATCAGACTGATCGGCCAATAACTTTTATAGTCAAGAGGGACTTTGTTTATCTTCCAAATAAATGAAATTGGTGCCTCTGAAAGCTGACCAAAAATTTGGCCTGACCGTGAGGCTTTTTTGGAGTCACAACTCATTGGGTTGATGTAGGTGATGACCTTCTTAAGCTGAAATCACAGTTGCTGATGTGCAATTGTTTCAAAGGTTCCAACACAGGTGAAAGGAAGAAGATGTGGAGACTTTACCAAATATATATATATACATATATATATATATATATATATATATATATATATATATATATATATATGTATGCCCAATATATATATATATATATATATATATATATATTATGGGTATACGTGACGCCATCCCGGATTTTTACTGCACAATAGACCGTGACGTCCAAAATGGCCAATTTGGTTGAGTACAATGCATGTCATTGTTTTGATTTTTTTACAGGAAATTAGATGCCATTGATGTTTGCACTTTTATTAATACTAATACGAAATGCTAATACTGCAAAATGAATTTTGACGCACGTGGACTGCGCGTGCGTGTACATGTGAGCAAGAAAGAAGTCTTCCCCTGGGGGTGTTTGTGCTCATGATAAGAGATAGAAAGTGAATGACAAAAGCATGGGAGGAATGAGGGCAGAGAGAGAGAGTGCAAGAGACATGAAAGAAATGATGGGTGAGCAAGAATCACAGACTTAATGGATGGCAAAAAAATAAGTAGGACACGAAGAGAGTGATTTTATTTCCAGATGATCATGACAAGTGAGTGAAGTAGTGGATTTTTTTAAGAAACGTGGGACAAAAGGTGAGCAGGCTGAATCTACACACACACACACCCCCGCACACACACACACATATACATATATATATATATATCTGAGGGCCCACCAAAGACGTGATGAGGCGCGTCGTCGTCTTGTCGACGGACTACCATAAGTAAGAGAGAGAGAGAGAGAGAGATGGGCAACGATTGCATTTTTTAATCGCGATCTATCGGATTAATAGGATTGTTATACAAAGTCAGATACAGACAAATTCCCCTAAATTCCGAAGTTGTGTATCGCACACTTTTATTTTAAATCCATTACCATATAAAAGAAAGTGCCATAACATTTGTTGGGCTTATACTTTTGTATCCCCTAGTAACTTCACCAATGAAAACCGGTTCCTACTCAAATTTGCTATAGTTACTCAAAATGACACCAGAGATATGTAAAGGAAGTCCTTTGATGGCGGTTGGGGTTAACCGTTCTGTGACTGGGGGAGGGATACCAATTCTGGGAGCAAACTGGAATACCCGGAGAAAGCCCACATAGGCATGGGGAGAACATGCAAAGTCCACACAGGAAGACCAGAGTCAGAATCGATCCCACGACCTCTGCATTGTGAGGCCATCGTGCTAACCAGTCGGTCACCATGCCGCATGTACAGTTTCTATTTGTGCACGGTTTGTCGGGACAAAGAAGAGGTCCACACATCAGCTGTTTCCATGGTGTAGTGGTTATCATGTTTGATTCACACATAAAAGGTCACTCTTCTGAAACCAGATGGAACCAAACAAACTCCTTTACCTATTTAATGCTGAAACATGAAACGGGACCCAGGGCCGGTGACCCACGAGCCAGAACAGTGAACCGCTTACCCACTATTACAACTAACATAGCAAGATATATGTGCATGATCTGCTCAGCCAGAGAAGAGGGACATAAGTCGGAACTCTGAAACTGAGCAAAAACTATACTCCTCAAGCTATTTGTCCAAGGTTTTACAGGCCATTGAAAAGGCTTTTGCTTAGTAGTTATCACACGCCTCACAAGCGATAAGTTCCATTCGACACCAGGTGGAAACAACCTGCATTGGCTTTTTAACCAGGGCACGGTACATGTGAAATATGACCCAGGACCAGCGGCCAGAGAACATGACCCAGAATTGAGAACCGTGACCAGTTACCCGTGCCGTACTCATGTTGCCTTAATGTGAACACGCAGTGTTTTTCCCACCATCCATCGGGCGGTTTGTGCCCGATCCGAACTGTGGTGCTTGATGTGACTGGATCACGGGCAAAAGATCATCCGTTGCACCACTGAAACTTTTCACACAATGCTGTCACCAAGCTTCACAAAGAGGGGCATGAAGGCTGTCTTGATGAGGTCACGCTCTTAAATGCCCGGGAGCAGCTTTTTGTTTGAAACCCTTTTCTCCAGAGTACTGTTGGTGTGTGCCATTTTTTGGACGGAGTTGATGTAGGAATTTACATTTCTCACATTTTGGCGGCAGCAAATCTCCAGAATTTTGACATTGGTGACTTGGAGGCAGTATGGGTATGCTTGAAGATGGAGGGATTGTCTTGCTACCCAGCGACTTTCCTACATTTCATACGGGAAAACAATTTGAAATTTACTTCAATCATGTCATACTTAGCGGCAATAAACCTGATGGTTGCATAAAAAAATATATATATATTGCTTGAACAGTTGGAAAAAGTTTAATTTCTCGACCTAATCAGCAAAATTGACTGCTTTTGTGAAAAAAACATTAAAGTTCATCATCAGCAAACGATTGATCAATTTTTAATAATTCAACTGAATTAAGTTAAGTCACTCACTATTAAAAAGCTCATAAATTGGGTAAAATGTCCAAAAGGTAAAAGTTCAAGACATCAAATTTCAGTGTCTACTAAAATAACTGTCATCATGATGCATTAAATAAAAACAAGAATTTCTGTCAGGCATTTTATTTTAAAACATTTGTTTCAGTTCATGAGTCCTCCATAAAGAGCAAGCGGGGCAAAGTGCATCTCCAACCAGTAACAGTTTCCACACACGTTTTCTTCTTTAATACATTTCCACATCAATTCGGGCTTTTCCGTGAGACGTGATCAATTCCAGAACTTTAAAGCCGTTAAACTGCGTGTTGCATGTTCTGTCTTCAACAAAGAAACTAGGAGGTGGACTGAGGTGACTCTGGTGAGTGATTTCGAAGAACGGCTGGACGATCCTTCCGTCTGGTCAGTGTACTGACTCACATGTTGGTGCTCATTCTTGTTTGACTGTTGGCTGGTGTCAGTTCACCCTGACTGCCTTCTCTGGGTGGAGACTGAAGAGGCAGAGGATACAAGAGAAAGATTATTCACATCATTGATTCCATGTTAGGTCACGACTTTCACCTCAACCTTTTGGTTCTTTCAGTATTCTACAATATCAGGGCTGGAAAGATTTTGAGAAAAAAAAAATGTAATTTTCTTTCCTCAGTACTGCGATTTCATGTGATCAGATTTATTCGACAAATATATAGGATAGACTTAAGATCAAACAAAGAGACTGAATTACACTGCTCAACAGTAAGAAGAAATGGTTTTAAGTGTCCCTAAATGTATTTTTGACGCCGATTTAAACATTTTTTTTTTCCTTAGCACATCAGGTTTTTTAATTTAGCTCCTTGGATCATTGGGAGACACAAACCCCTCCACCATGATAAAGTGACGGATTACAAAGGGGTAGGTCAAATCTAAAATGATCCTAGGAGTCAAGTTGTCTGGGGCTTTATGCCATGACAAAGCATGGCTCACAGATCATTTATGTTAAAAGCACATAATTGGACTACGTATTCCCTTGCACGGACAAGTGTCACCGGGGCCTCCATCTGGAGGCAAGCCAGGTGGTGAGTTTATCTTTTCTTTAGCGTGCTTGTGGAGTCTGAAGGTTTCCGTCGTAATCCATCTGTTTTGTGGTGGAACAGAATTGCTCTTCATGGCGATCATTTTGGTACATTTAACAATGTTATTCCAACCGATGTCAGCCAGGTAAACCCAGAATCATTTCCAGACTAGGCATGCGGACTTGCGCCACGCTATTAAATCACCAGCAGAGACAGAACACACCTACATATTTGAAACAGGTTTGCTCGGCTGCTATCAGAGTCACGTGACTGAATCCTGACCGCTGAATTGCCGAATGAAGGTTTAATCACTTCTTTGTACTTTGCAATCTAAATACACACTGATTTGCCGAATGAGGACTTGATCTTTCTCCTACTTTGCAGCTATCGATGGACTCGTTCGTCTTTCATTTTGGAGGAGTATAAATAATCGATAATGTAAAATTGCACATTGTGAAAGCAAAGATGATAAAATCGATGACGATTTATAACGCCCAGCCAGGCCCAACATTTTGTAGGGCAATTTTGGATAAAGAATCCACCTATCTCGGGGTTTTCTTCTACATGCACCCGTTTCTTTAAGTAATTGGACTTTTTTTTTTTTTTTTTTTAAAACAAGTGCATTACATTATTATGCCACGTTTGTAGCATGTAACAGAAAAACTGGGCATAAGGAATGGGCCCAGTGTCTTCAGTGCCAAAAACTGATTATTCATCCCTCTAGAAAATTCAACAAAAGTTGTAAATAGCCTACTTCTAGTACTTTGTATTTTTTCTTTTGGGCCCAGAACACAACATGGCAAGCTCAACGACAAATAAAGACGGGGTGCATACGCTCCCAAATGTGACTGAGGGAAAAAATAATTTGAAGCACCTTCCCAAAATATAAAACTCTCATTGCACAGCTGTATTTCTCACTGGCACCATGATAACAGTGGACAAATCCGAGTATGTGGTTGTTAAATTTATTTCGCTGGGTGACACCAACAAGCACAATCTCTTGCAAGATTTAAGTACATCAGGTCAGTTGGAAGCTGCTTTTCTTATTTTTGAAAGTCAAGTTAGAGTCTAAATTTTTTTCAATTGCATTTTTACCAACAAGCTGATATTAAAAGTGTTTCCTTTTCATTATTCTTGTAAGAAAATCAAAATGTTACAGGCATGTTAGTAAAACTTCTTCATGAGGGCGACAGTTTGGTCTCAGGAACAAATTATTCTCCATAGCTCATAAAGGAATTTGACCAAATCAAAGTACTGCTTTGTACCACTAGAGGGAGCTGGCACTCCACAAGACTCTAGGATGCAAGTTTGTATCAACAAAAGAGAACTCACTTAATGACAATGCCACCACAAATAAAATCATGTTTCTCTTATACCTTGACATGGATCTGATTGCGAAGCACAGCGGCTCGGAGGATCATGGCTTTGGCTCGTCTCTGGAATTCTTTGCCCATATGGAGTGACTTCTCAAACGTTGTGCTTCTCTGGTCCACATCCCTCGCATACAGAATCTATTGCGAACATGTGCAGGTGATCAGATTTTAAGCATTTAATTTAAAAAAAAAAATCTAGATATTAGCACCTTGCTATGGGAGTCAATGCGTGCATTAATGAGCCCCTCAAGGATAAGCTGGGTGAGCTCATCTTCGAGGGCCGCCACTGTAGTGTTGAAGGCCTGAGCCATCTTTGTCATGTCTGCTGACACGTATGGGCTGAAATACTGAAAACACAAGCACAAGTATCATGCAAATCTAAAATGCAATGGACAATATAATGAATAAGCATGAATTGACACGTGGTTCACTTCCACTCTTAAAAATTTAATTTCATCTTGATTTTGTTAGCAACAAATAGACAAATTTTGCGTAGAGTCATAGAAATGAGCCTCGTAAACGTATATATTCCTTTTAGTTCCTCAATATAAGTCCATTTCACTCAAAAACAGTGTTTTGTGTTACCTGGATAAGAGCTCTGTTTCTGATTTGGCTGTAGAGTGTCCGGACATGTGGAGCCAAATACATGTCCAACAGAAGATTATCCTAGCAGGTACAAAAGATTATTATTCATCCAAAAACAACATTACTGTACAAAATTCTTTATGTACTGGTGTATTTCTCCCTTTACCCTCAAGAGCAGCTTGTGCTTCCTGCTCTTACCTTCATTTCATCCAGTAACTTGAGACAAGATGCATATTTGGATTCATAGAACTTGAAGATGATGTCACGAATTTGAGGTTCTAATTCTAGAAATAACTTAAAAGAGCTTGGGACAAAAAAACAAACAAAAAAGGACATCATAATGTTCTAGTTGTGAATTTTTTTTTCCAATTTAATCAAGAATGTCATACCTGCTCGAGATCACGTTGCGTTGGAGCTCTTGTCTGTCAAACGTAGCCAAAGCGCAAAGACCTCCATAGACTGCTACATTACTGGGTGACAAAAGCTGAAGAGACATCTGTACGTTACACAGTGAACGTTTCTTCCCAAACCCGGTCTTTCATTTTTGTTAGGGGTATCCCGATATCCATTCTGATATCAGCCAAAAAACAAAACAAAACGGATTTTATCGGATTACATCCAAAATGTCTGATATTACCACTCATAGACAAGCAGTCCATTCGAGTGTCCGCTCCTGTTCTTGTATCTACTGGTGTTATGTATTCAGGATACCATACAAAAACTGTAACTGTATTTCATTACTGTTGCAGAACAAAATGTAATCAGATTACAGGTACATTTAATAAAAATGTGGATTCTCTTTTCAGAATGACATTTTTAATGTGGGGGGGGGTCACACAGTCAGTAACTGCATGTATGTATCCATTTAATAGTCAAATGCACCCCATGTTTGGAAATGGATGGGTCATATATTCTCATACCTATCGTTGTTCACTTGTTATTCGGTTACAGTATAACTTGATCAAGTCTCTTCTAACAATTCATATTAAAAAATAAATGAAAGCATGGGTCATTCCTTCTCATATCATATCGGACGATATTGTATATCGGAAGTGGAAAATGTTGTATCGAGATACCCCTACTTTTTGTGCAAGAAAAATAATATGGTTGGAGCACTACAGGTATTGTGTAAGGAGAAAATTCTGTTGTATCAGTAGCAGCCCACAAATGTCATCCATCATAGTTTCCTGTAGCACTCGGAATTAAATTCCTAAGTCAACCAACAAAATGGCTATGGAACATTTTCTCTTTTTCAACAATTTGACCAACCCATCTTTGATTACTGCTTTGTGCAGACTTATATTTGCGCTTGCTTTAACGGTATTGTTAGCAATACATTTTTAATATATAAACACAAAAAATTACAATTAACACTGCTTTTTTCAGAAATTTACTGCAACTACAATGACCATTCACCTCCGGTTGCGAACATGCATCTTGGACGAATATATTATTTCATTGTAGGTTAGAAACAAGATCAGAGAGGTAGAAGGTTTCATACATTTTCAGTATCAAATGAGGGTTTTTCTTTCATTAACCGGAGGAGTAAAAATAATTTTGTCCACACGTGTTTAAGATGTGTTTACACTTGTGCATAAACATTATCGCCGTTATTTATTTTCACTTCCCCTTTCTAAAGTATTATCTTTTTTAATTGAGTTTTGCGGGTTATACAGTATGTCGCAGTAATGGCGGAAAGGCTTTTGGAAAGATTTCTTGGACTTCATTTTTTTTTCCATTTTAATTTTTTTGTACATATCACACACCGGGTATTTAAACAGGGGCATATGGACTTTTTCTACCCACTCTAGATGAACAGTGAAATTAGAAAACAGCTACACAATGTGTACACTCACAGTTAAGTGTCTTTAAACGAGAATGGACTTGAAACCACAGTGGGTCACAACATAAAATATTACAACTGGGGATGGGCGATAACTATCAGACAGATTAGACTGATAATGGGAGGGAAAAAGACTGACATCACATTCATCGGTCCAATACCAACAAAACTGGGCTGATAATGACCAGTGTGAGCTTCCCCCCCCCCAAAATTCACTTACTGTAATTAAACTTTTTTTTTTTTATTATTTATATATATATATATATATATATATATATATATATTTATATATTTATATATATATATTTATATATACATATTTATATATATTTATATATTTATATATATATATATATATATATATATATATATATATATATATATAAATATATAAATATATATATATAAATATATATAAATATATATATATATAAAAATATATATAAATATTTATATATATATATATATATAAATATATATAAATATATATACACACATATATATTTAAAGGTTCAGCACCATTATTGCGATTACAGCTGTATAGGGGTTCAACAGGTCCTTCAGTAATTCTGGTACCTCAATGAAAACAATCTCCAGGATTTTTTTCCTGTCTCCGTTGATCATTTATTTCATTCCATTATTATTGAATTTTTATATTGCACTAAAAGAAAGATAAGTCAAGCCAGCCAAAACAAGAAAACTAAAATGAACACATGAATTGATTTTTAATTTTGTTTTTATTTAATTTTAATGTAAAATGTTTTGTTTTGCTTCTCTAGTATGCATAATATAATCTACACATTGAAAATGTGCTATGTGCCTGAAAAAAAAAATTGAATCTTCAAAAAAGTTTTGTGGGAAGACAGGAACAGTCTCTCTCATGCTCTCATTTATATCTTTATATTGATGACTATTTTAAGCAGTTTGTATCAATATTAAATCGATTTTGGATTAATCTTTACATCACCACATCTATTTAAGTTGCATTTCCTTAAAAGAAAAGACTTATTCACTAAATGTGAATCTAATTTGAAAACTAAGGTACGTGTTAAATGGGATTTTGCCGTATCGTTGCACGCTGAATTTGAGGAAAGAGAGGAAAACATGTAGGGCCGGCTTTCAGGATCAACCAGAGATGGACAGTGGCTCACCTCTGGACAGTCACAGTGGTCAAACGAAGCCTGCAGGAAGCACTTGGCAGCCGGTTTGTATTTTCGAGAGGCCAATTCCGCCAGGCCTCAAATATAAAGAAAGGACACTTATAAGCATTTGGACACCAAATAATTCAGCCCCCAATAGTGATATGGCATTCTAATGAAATTTCAAATAACATAACATTGCAGTATTTTCTTACCTGCAGCACACTTCAATTTGGTAAGAACTGCTTGATTTTGGCTGTCACGCTCTCCTCGTTGCTGCATGAAGAGAAAACAACATATTTGAAGTCCTCTGTTGCACCCCACCCGCTTGTTATCATTCATAACCCATATTCAGAGTGAAAGACAAAACTATCATCCAATCATTTGCCACTTGGTGAGTCAGTTCAATCACGTATCCCCGTGTTGCTTCAAATTCAAAAGGATCATTTCCAAGGTGCTTGGGACATTCTCACACATGCTTGTTAAGTTGACCCGTGCACTGTTAGAATCCTTGGAAGGGCTCATCAGAGCAGGTATCAAGAGCTTCAATCAAAATTTGAAAGTGACGTTCTCTTCCAGGATAATGATGCTCACCTCTGCAATTTCAGGTGTGGATTCTGCCTTGTTCACATAGCTCAGTACATGGGACCAGTTCTGGAGATAAACACTAACCTATGTGAACAAAAAAATAACCACATATAGTGACTGATTCTCTGACATCTTTTTAGAGTAGATTGTAGATTATACTCTTGCCACAGAAAACAATACGAACAGCTGACTGTTGGGGTGTCATTTGCTCTACCTTGATTACATTCAGACACATGTTAATGACATGTTTAGCACTGGTGCAGTAGTCCCTAGCGCGAGAGTAGCACTTGAGCGCATTACTGAGGTCACCACAGTCCAGGTAATGATCCCCCAAGTCATCATGTCCTCTCCTAAGAAGAGTGCGCACAAAGTAAGGATTAGCGGCACCTTTAAAAGAATTTAAAAACAATAATGCTACAAACATTCAAGAATAAAATGTGTGTAGTTCACTCATCGTACCTGATGCTCTCTTTAATTGAGTTCCCCTTGTAATTCTTTAGATCAGTATCCAGTTTCTCCAATTTAAGCAGAGCTTTCTTCCTGGTGGACTCTGCCCAAGCTGAATCCAAAGGAGGAGGGACAACCCCACCCTCTGGAGCTACTTCTGGTACACCCTGGGTTTCCCTAAAGGCAAAAACAGAAAACTATTTTTATTTATTTATTCTTTTTTTTTTTTTGTTAGAATGAGGCAAATGATTGCGCAGAAAGTCGCTCATCATACATTAAAACATATTGTTAGTTGAACTAGACATTAATAACAGGAACATTATTACAACAAAGACTGCACCTTGAGACCTAGACATTTTAAGCACATTTACAATCCAGCTTCATTCACACAATGATATTTTATGCTGCCATGGAAGGGCAGTACAAATACTCAGTCACACAATAATAAAGTAACAGAAACATTCATTCTAGAGCGGAAAAACATCCTCTAATAGAAATATCTTATTAAGAACAATATAATACCGTGTGGCATCAGTTAGTTTGCGGTGGACCTCTTCATAAGTGTCAACATTGAAGGTCCTTTGGACAAAAGTAAGCGCCATCTTCAAAGCTTCCACTCTGAGTTGTGGGCAATGCTCTGCGATGAACTGGAGTCTCTCGATACGCATTAGTCCACTGTAGCTGGTCGCATATTGTTCTAAGTCCTAAAGAGAAAGCAATAGAGATCGACCGTGAATGACATACTAGCGAGTTATCCCATTAACACCACCGGTCAGTGTTTCCCAACCAGGAAAATGTCAAAGTCAAAGTTTTATTTAGCTTGTCTCTTTTTCTTATATAATGAAAATGACCACAAATTGCAAATCAAGGCATATTCCCTTCCTTTAAACGTGGAGACTGCAATACAAAGTAATCTCGGTTCACAATATTGAAAAAGAAGTAAAAAAAAAAAAAAAAAAAAAGCTTAGATATAAACAGTAAGCTAAGGAACAGCTGTTGAACCACCAGCCAGGCACTTGTTTCTAATGTTAACAGCTAGCTGGTAGCCACTAACGACTTGTGACATATCATATCATCGTCAATGACAATACCCACCCAAACTCACACCTGTTCGACCTGTTGCCCTCTGGCAGGCGCTACAGATGCATCAAATCAAGGACCAATAGACTGAGAAACAGTTTCTCACCGAGAGCCATCTCCATACTGAACTCTCACACACACACGAGACCACCCTAACCTCGCAAAACAGCATTGTGATGTGTTTCTATATGCCCTATTCAGCACTGAATTCCATTGCACTGTCTTCTTTATTTATCTAATTTATATATTTGTCTGTATTATTGTTGTATTGCACTGGAGAGGGGAGCCCTCTAATCTCGTTGCACACTTGAGTACAATGACAATAAAGGGATTTCTATTCTATTTCTATTCTATTTCTATATGGCATACTTAACTAGCAGTTTCTTAATGTCCTAAATTAGTGACTGAATATGATTTCGGGATGACATTGTGTTGGTGGCAACTATGTAATGTCAATTAAAACTGTGATACGGCAAACCGAAAAATTGAAAACATGTCACGTTAACTGTTACGCCACCATGCAACCCAACTTCAAAGTAAACAAAGGCTATCCCATTTGCATCTAGGGCTGCCATGATAAGTTCATTAATCATGACGTTGCCGATATCAACATCGGCGACAATTAATTTAAGTTGCTGACGAGTCGTTAATTTATATATACCGTATTTTCGCAGCCATAAGGGCTGACTGCGAACATTAACTGCCTGCACACTGCTTACATAGAGAGAAGGCGGGCGTGGCTATCGATAGCAGGCGGACGTGAGAGGGGAGATGGGCGTGAATGACAACGCAAAGGCACGCCCCCAGTGCAAAGCAGCCCCCAATGCCCCTAGATGGGCAAACGTGTCTGCTAGCTCTGTTGTTAGGGCTTTCGCATCATGAGGAGCCGCACGCAGCAGCCACACTGGGAATCTGACAATGACGAGAGGGAACCTGGCGTGTTTGTGGGGGAACTTGCCCAGCTGTTTATTTCTGATACAGAAGACGATTTTGATGTATTTGTGAATGATGACTGATTAATAATAATGTGAGTACATTGTTAAATAGTTCAATAAAATACAACCATCCGGGTCATCTGCTACGTAAAGAGAAGCATTGTGGGTAAGGGGTGTCATGGCTACCTGGTGTTAGGAACAGGGTCCTACAGTTACAGCACATTTTAACCAAAAATACTTATGATGCAAAACTCATTTTCATGCCCGCACGACGGGGACGCTCGATCATCACTTTGTGGCTTTTTTTTTTTATTCTGACACGTTCAATCATATCTGCAAGCTAGCTATAGTTAGCAAATACTTGATATGGTGTGTGTTGGACGTAACTTGGTAACACTCACACTACTAACACGATGTGATTTATGGTACGCTGACATATTGTTGCATCTACTATGAATTAAGGAGGCATTGGTCAGTGAACTCACATTTATTAATCACCAAAACAGTATGTGTTTTTCAGTGTTTGACATCGAAGGAGAAAGAGAAAGCGTGCGAGACGCTCTCTCTCGCAAACGGGGTGATGCGTTAATGGGAAATACCTAGTACCTACTCAAAGTAACAGAACATCTTTGCCACAAGCCCTCATTGCATCACATAAAAATAAAACGCATAATTAAGTTTGTTGCACAACACTATTATGCTTTAAAAAAAAGTATATTCCGCCTAATAATATTCTATTCAGGATTTGTTTTCTTTGTACCTTGTGCATTAATTGTGTAAATCAATTTACTACTATTACATTATGCATACTGGTGAAGAAAAGCTAAATGTTTTAGATAAAGCTTAAATAAAAAGAAGATTAAAAACCAATAAAGGGGTTTACTTTAGTTTTCTTTAGTACAGTGCATTTTCCTAATTTGTATTTCTTTTTGTATTCAGAGATAGTTTTGTAGGATTAGTGCAACTCCGCATAGTGTATAGTTTTGGTTCCATTTAAAATCCACGCAACAATTACAATACTAAAAATGTTATTGCCTTCAATTTAAACCTCACCATCATTTATAAACGCTGGTACAAGCTGCAAAGTTTAATCAAAGTTTAATGTCGTATTGTCTTATTAAATTCAAAATACCTTTAAAAAATTGAAGCAGAAAACTAATTATGGTTATATAAGAGCAACTGCTTACTGGTGCGCCATGCCCCAATTGACATATGATCCATGATAATTAGTCAACTAATCGTGACTACTGTTGGCGATAAGTCAACGACCAAAATAATCTTTTGTGCCTGCCCTATTTGCATCAATGGCTCAATGTATTATTTGCATTTATTTTGAAGTTTGCCTTTGCGGAGACAGCATGTTCGTCGATTATGTTTGCAGCTTCTTTGACATGTCTGAATGACGTTTTTGGGACAAGAGGCAGAACAAAAAATCCTCTACCCTTAATTTGCGGACTCATTTCACCCAAAGTTGCCAAAATGCTCCCTTACATGCAATTTACGTGATACATGAGTTTTCAGCCTCCTCTGCTACCATTATAGTGAATGCAGACTAATCGTGAACAACAATAAAAAAATACAGTCTTTTGACAAAAAGTACCAGTGTTGGGTTCTCCACAATGTAGTTGGCGTCTGGAGCATTCTGTTGGTCTTCTTGGGGGTCTGCATCAATCTGCATTGGTTCCACTGCCCCCTATAATGAATGCACCAAGAACACTTCAGCAATGACCTGCATTACTGATTTTGAATGAATTACTACTATTAGTATTGCATGATGTTACACTATATTGCATTCCTGCAA
This sequence comes from Idiotropiscis lumnitzeri, assembly GCF_059441095.1. Classification (NCBI taxonomy): domain Eukaryota; kingdom Metazoa; phylum Chordata; class Actinopteri; order Syngnathiformes; family Syngnathidae; genus Idiotropiscis; species Idiotropiscis lumnitzeri. The sequence goes on from NC_142405.1 coordinate 13,572,089, forward strand.
AAAGTAAAGTGTTACAATTGAACTCATGTAAAGCAAGAATTATTTTGAAAATCATAGATATACTCCACAGGCTGTCATGCTACCTATATTTACAAAACGCTTTATTCTTTTGTGACATTGCATTACAAATGTTGTACAAATCATCCAGATTACATCTTTTTTTCCAACAATGAATTTGTTAGGAAAAGCTCTGCCCGGTGACCATTAAAAAAAAAAACATTGGAACTGTGACAATGGATTTCAAAATTATTTGCTGCAAATTGTGCACTATAATAGTACGCGAGCAAGAAATGTATCAAAATGCCTGAAGTTTGGAAATTGAAATAATTATGACTTTGCAGCAGTAGGTTGGTGGTGATGTAGTAAAGTTCGGTCACACCCCACACTGTTTCAAATATTTTGGCAGTGAAATAGAAAAGATGTTATCCTGTAAATGATTCCATTTCCAATTCAAGAGTGTCAAGCTGCTCCCAACATCAGTGAATTTGTCATTACTTGCTAGCGTTATCAACTATGCACACATGTAAACAAGTTGTTGCTCCGTCAATGCAACATGTTATCTTAACACCCATTAAGTTGAAATATCAGTACAGGTGTAAGAGTCATTCTGGTAGCACTGTTTGTTGTTTTTTTTTGTTTTTTTTGTTTTTTTAACCAAAATGCTAGGTTGCCCGTCAATGTTGTTTGTTAGCCATCGGAGGCCTTGTTGAAGATAACTGTTTCAAACGTAATATAAAAGCTATTTGTTTGAAATAAGAAGGTATGCTTATTTTTTTTATATTTACTAGTAGCTTTCGTGTGTCAGGTGGATTTTTGTTTGATTAAAATAAGCGAACCGAACACTTAAATCGCCATTTAGGTTGCTTGCTCGTAGCCCTTCGTAGAAAGGGCTCCAGGCACTTTTACAGTTATTTTGAACCAAACACGTACAGTTGTATTCCAATAAATGGTTGACAACATATCGTTAGACAATGTTTGCGAATTTCAGTTTGTAGGTCAAGTTCTTTAACTTAGCATAGCTTGCTAGCTAATGCGTTACTCGGTGCGTTTCGGGGATAACGTCAGTTAGCCGATTGCATATATTTACATGAAAACAGCGAGACACTTACCTGGAAGTTAAAAACCTGCACAGGCAAAGGCATATTAACTTGAATGCCTTTTCGGACTCTATTAATAATATGACAAGTGCGCAGAGCAATGCAGCAGCGGTGCTAATAAGTGGGTTGCTCTTCCGATCCGGATGGAATATTGTAATGAGGCTTACTACGGATCGCGAGAAGGCGTGGGGTCACTCCATTTTACAGCACCCGTCAGTTCAATGCGATTGACATCTTAATGTAAAACAACAAAGACTGCACTTGTTTTATTGTGGAGCACTAGAGTAGAGCACAAGAGTGTCTGGCTAACTATTCATATTTTGTTGTTGTTGTTGGTGGTGGTGGTATTGCTCGAGTAGGCTTTAGATTTTGAACGCACCAAATATTGAAAATATCGATCGTAATGGAAGTTATGCCTCTGTACATTTGAAGCTTAATTAACCAATTCATTTTAATGATATGTAGGAAGTAAATTGGAACGTCGCATTACACGTTTAACTAAATCCTCCCCACAGTAGTGTGCCATTAGTGTTGTATTTTGCTATACATATAGGCAAACTACGCTTGAGTCATCTGGAGTGATTAATTAACACACAAATATTTTTGTAATATTAGTAATCTTTGAAATCACACTTTTTAAATTTATTTTTAAAACATCATTTACATGCAGGTGGAACGGTGGACGACTGGTTAGTACGATGGCCTCACAGTGCAGAGGTCGTGGGATCACTTCCGGCTCTGGCCTTCCTATGTGGAGTTTGCATGTTCTCCCCGTACCTGCGTGGGTAGTTGTCCGTCTATGTGTGCCCTGCGATTGGCTGGCAACCAGTCCTGGGTGTAGCCCTGCCTACTGCACTCCCACGACCTTTGTGAAGAGAAGTGGCTTAGAAAATGGATGGATTGATATTAAGATAATGGAAAAATAACCATGTCTTAAAAGAGATTGAAATGGGGTAGAAAACTGGTTTAAATTTTGTCAGTATGTAAAAAAATTACAGATGTTGTGACATTTTATTGATTTCACAAAACAAGCAAAAATGAATCCTTCTTTTAATACGATCTATGATCAGTTTTTAAGAAAAAGAAAAAAGCTCAGACCTTAAGGCCTCACAGTTTCCTAAATTGTGGACCATATTATGAAGAGACCACAAGAATGTGTACGATTTCACAAGCTGGGTAATTATAGTTAAATACATTAGTTAATTAATTATTAATAATTTGTAATTAATTATGCCCAGTTATGTAGTGATCAGTTGGCGGCACAAAATGCCCATGACTTCCTTAATTTTCAAGATATTTTCAAAATTATTTTCAATGCTAAAAACCTGGGGTGTTTGCTACCAGAAATTTTTCAACGAACACACCATCTTGGAAAATTCGTAATGATCAAAACTTTGGGTCTGTGGAAATTCGATGTAACTTCATTTGCTTGACCGAAAATACCTCAAAATCACATGAGATAAGTTGATATAAAGAAGCAATCTACTTTTCAACAAACATATTTTTGGGGGCCAAAGACAAGTTATCCTGACGTGCCTGCAGAAACATTGAAATATTGCATATAAATCATCATCTCAAAGACAAGACGATAGAGGGGATTGCACTGAAAGTCATATCTAAAAATAGACAAAACCTATTTTTAACCAACTACAGCACATTTCTCTGAGAAAACCTCAAACCGGCCTGGTGTGATGCAATCCACCCAAAAATAGGGTCACGAGTAATGGGTGCATTGTCACTTTTCTTCAAATTGTTAAAACATGATAAACTAAAGATGAGTCTAAATATTTATCTGGAAAAATAAAATAATTGGGATGCATTTTTGGTTTGAAATATCTGCAAGAGGAAGAGAGAACCACTCATTTTGTCCAAATGCCGTTTTTTGTGGAGTGTCACTGTTGTCTAATGTGATTGCATTTGCATTATTTTGTCTATTGATCACACGTAAGCACATTTCACTCTAGTTAATGTTTATCAGTGGTGGGAAGTCAAGGCCATCTCTGCTGCCCCAACATAATGAAAAAAAAAAAAATCACACTCTTCGCATTGGTGCCATTATATCCTAGTGTTGTATTTGTAGGTGAGCATTTGTATCCAATCAGAATTCAGCTAGATTGTGTTGCCAGGCATATTTCAAAATACCAGTAGCCCGCACTATTCGTCTGAGGCCTTCGGATACAATTGTGCGGGCGTCTGTTCTGTGTCTCAAGGGCGCTTTTACAGATAATAGACAGTTGCGATATCCAATCACATCACAAATTGAAAAAAAAAATAATTTGACACCCCCTGACATAGAGGAAAGGCTTCAATCTCTACATCTACATCTATCATCATCAAGACGTGTAACAGTAGTGGACCCGTATATGTAAATGTTTGTTCAAGAATGTTGCGGCAATCCATAGCTAGATACAAGAAAGAAAAAAAAAATGAACGTTCAAATAAAATGGGTATGTCTGAGGCCAGAACAACAAGATGCAAATCTCTTTTTTTTAAATGTAGACTGGGTCAAAGATTTTGTCCAAAAAATGTTGGCGCTTTCTGTAGCTCCCTGCTTCTTTGACGGAAACCCCATATTTTTTATAGATTTTAAAATGGTATAGTACATCTTATTGTATGAGGAGCCTCAGAACGAGATTCAGGCTTGCACGGTTGACATCACAAGGAGTCCTTATGCCAAATCGCCCTATAAGCGGGGGTGAGGGGACAACTTTCATGTTGAATTCCGAAGTTTCGCGCATTATGCGGTGGCCCTAAATACAAATACAGTAACTCTGTAAGTGTGAGAGTGCGTATTCTATTCACTATTAAAATGGATGTTGATTGTTGATAACATGTTTCTAACAAGTTTGAGTTTTGTGGACCCCTTCAGATAGCCTTGGCCACCCCCTGGCCACTCCAAGGATAAAAGTCTAGCTCCGCCCCTGAAGCATGAACCAGAAAGGTGAAATGGAAAAATAATTTAATAATAATAATAGATAGATAGATAGATAGATAGATAGATAGATAGATAGATAGATAGATAGATAGATAATACAAAATGAGAAGAATGAATAAATAGACCAAAATAATAGCAAATATTAATTTTCCCATTCTGATTATGAAAATGTAGTTTGAGGTAATTAAAAAAACTGGTAAGAAACAAATAACATTTATAACAAAAACATACAAAATTGAATTAAAAAATAATACCCATAGAGCTTACAATGAATACATCAATAAGATAATAAGAGTCTACGTATATGCGTATTTGTACAAAGCTGCCACAGAAAAAAGAGAATAAAAAAAATCCATTTATGACTATGAAAATATAAATAGACAATAAATCTGTGTGGACTGCACACCGTTAAGGCTCTCTGCAATAGCCTGTGAATGCTGACAGTGCACTTCAAACTATCCCTTGCGTCACAGTGTACAATCCTCTCTACTACAGCTATTATTAGCAAGTAAGCTATCAACGTTTCACTTGTTTTACACGTTGGGATGGACCAACACAATAATTTGATCCGCTTTTTTGATGAACGGAAGAATACTTATAATTTAAAACTTTTTTATGTATTGTTTTTATTGTATCCCAAAAAAAAGCTGACGAATAATATGGTGTGTGTTAGTGATGTTAATGATCAAGCGTGCACAGTTTCTTGGCATATATTAAAAATCTTTATGCTCAATTGGGTTAGGCAACACAGCAGAATATCGCATGACACAATAGAACAGTGGTTCTAAAATGGGGGTACCCTTGGGAGTACTTGAAGGCACTCCAGGCGGTACGCGGGATTTTGAATAATACAAAGCAACACACGAAAAGCCTTTCAAAATAATTATCGGATTAAATAATTGCTTCAGGACAATAGAAGTTCATAAAACAAATGTTATATTTAGTAGGTTATTAAATTTCATTATTTGAACGGTTCGACCCAATTTGTCAAATACCATCTCACTGTCACCTGTCAATCATTTGAATATGCAAACGATGGAGTCATTGTTGAAGCATAAACCTTCTGAAAAAAATTAGACACAAGTGCAAAAGAAGGCCAAACCAGAGTCAGCAAAATTACGGTTGTATGTTGAAGATTGTATTTTATTTGTATTTACGCCCACAAGTTGCAGATCTCATCTATGATCCAAAAGAGGACCCGTGATGTTGATTTTTTTTTTTTTTTTGTGGACCAATACAAATGAAGTCTGAAAGGTTCTACTTTAATAAATCAGTCATTGATGGCATGTTTTAAGTTTTTCTTTTTTTTTTAACCCGAAAATCCTTTGCGCTGGTTCGGGGGCACTTGGGTGAAAAATATTTTACAGGGGGAACATCACTGAAAAAAAGGGCTCAGTGCCACTGCAATAGATCATAGAATGTGAGAGTGTTCTCACTCCAGCTCCAAAATCACGCCGCATCCGTCGTTCCATGATGACCAATCAAAATCCACTGCGCACGAGCAACGCGCACCCACGCTTACCTCGTCCATTTATTCCCATTGGTGGTCAAGCACTGCTGCGGTCTCCGTTGATGCAGCGTGGCATTGGATTTTACCAGGCTACATATTTATTTCAGACCAGAAAGGGAAACCGTTAGCTTTCTCAGCTTCATGGGCGAAGAAGACAAGGATCTGTTCGACCGATCTCGACGCGGAACTAACGAAGTGAAGGCAGAAAACGGCACGTCTGTGGAACTCGAACGCCAAAGGAGATATGCGGATCTGTTCGCGCAGCTGGACCTCAATAGAGATGGCAGGGTTGACATCAGCGAACTGCGAATTGGACTGGCTGCTCGAGGTTTACACCAGGGAGAGGCTGAAGAGGTGAGTCCATGACAGCTGGAACAGGCTATCGTATTCGTATTATTAGAATGTGCACACTGCGCAGTAATTTGTATGTGTGCTCAGTAGTTATTACGCAATAGTGGTTGTTATCAAAGACTGATACTTTGACAGACTTAAGGTATTGCCCATTTAGTTCATAAAGCAGCCCATTAATTTTAATATGAAGCCCTTGCAGAACCATTATTTGTTAACTGACATGGTTGGTTCAAACCAGATTTTTGGGCTATAAACTGTAACAGAAATGATAATATTAGTGCACAATGATTGTGCAATGATTAATTGATATGTCGGAGGAAATATTAAATATAACAAAATCTATGAAAGTGATATGGGGAAAACTTAACAGTAAAAATAATGGGGAGTTATATTTACTTGTTAAAACCTAACAAAATAATTCACTCAGAAATTCCAACTACTTTTTATAATATATATATTTTTTAATTTTTATCAGTTTAGAAGATGTCCTTCTTACAGTGTTGGTAGAAACATATACAACATACAAATAGAAAATAATTAAAAATTATGGGATGCTAAATGCAATTGTATGTAGGATGGAAAGTGCCAAAATTAAATGAATAAATACATCATGAAATGTTTAATTAAAATTGTCATTAATTAATTCATTAATTGTTTCATTCATTCATTATATATGGAATTTACTAAATCAGATGAATAAATTAATGCACCATTAAATAATTAAATAAAAATGCCATTCATTAAATGTTTCTTTCATTAATTAAATTACCAATGGTAATGTGTAAAAATCTATACAATTATTTCTGTATTTAATAATTTATATATTTAATTAATTATTTCATTATTTAATTAATTATTTAATGGGCCCACATTGCAGTGTTTCATGAATGAATTTTAAACTCGCCCATCAAAATATGGTGGGCAGGTCCTAACACCTGAATGATTGGGCTGCTCATCAAGTAAAGGCAAATCAATTCCAGAATAATGGCTGGAGGCCAACCGAGTGTCGAGTGAAAATACTCTGATACTCTGAGTGACGCTATTCACCTCTACATTGGTTTGAATACTCAAGCAAAACAATAAAATACGAGCCTCGGTCGCTCATTCAAGTGAGCTCAGGAAAGTCCTCCATCATCGTAGCTGTCAAGTTTGCAACCACTTCAGGCCAAAGCAATGGCTTAGACAAGATTTGAGTTCATCAGCGTTTAGCCCCACCCACTAACTATGACGGGCCTGTTTGACAGATACAATACATTCATGAAACACTGCAACCAATAAATTCATGAAACACTGCAATGCGGGACCATGAAATAATTAATTCAATACATAAATAATTAATTAACAATTATATATTTTTTTACATACAATCATTTGTTATTGAATTAATCAATTACACATTTATTTATTTAATTCAATATTTAATTAATAAATGAAACATTTAATTAATTAATGATAATTTCAATGAAACATTTCATGGCGTATTTATTTAATTTTGGCACTTTCAGTCCTCCATGCAATTGTCCCTCATAGTCAAGCATCCAATTACGAAATTACTTTCTTGGTGGTAGAAAAAAAAAATCCAGCTCAGCACCAGCCACAGTTATATGGCAATTAGTATGGTATGGTACCACACTCTAACTTTTCTTTAATGTGTGCTCCATTTTACTTTTTTGCGATAAGGAATAAGAGAACAAAGCAATATCACATCTTTTTGGTTATGTGTTTTGATTTGCTTGCAATTTCTACCCTGCAAAAAGAAACACTCCTGCCTGAGACATCGTCTTACTGTGTTGGAGGGGTTTGTGTGTCTCACTGATCATAAGAGTTTAAGTTACCAAGGTTTTTGTGCTCCTGGCAGGGTCACGCACTGCACTGCTCAGAACCTCCTATAGAGATTACCAAAAATAGGACACTGATTTGCTGATAGCTCACACCTTATGAGAGCATGTGGACTTTCTTACACTCTGGGGTTTCCCCTGGAGTTCATTTCCAATATAATGATCAGATTGGGACAATCCTAGTGTAGACTTTTATACGATCCACAGTAGTTCTTGTATGATGACATTGCTGTAAATGTGTAGTTTCATAAGGAAGGCAAAGTAGGCAATTAGTTTCAGAAGTAGCATTATTAATCATTTATTACAAGTACTTCTCCTTCTCATTTTCACAAACAACATGAGACACAGGTCACAACAGGCTGTCAACTGTGCTTCTACTCTTACTGAATTTGAGCAGCATCACCCCATATAAGTATGTTGCCAATAACAACATCCACATACAAGTCAACAGTGTAATTTAGAATGTTGGTGATGAAGTGGTGCGTCCACAATTGAAAACACAATCAAATCTTTGTGGACGCTCAGAGACGTGCTGCTATGGAACGGCAAATCGAACCAAGGCATTTCATATTGTGCAAATATGCCGGTGCGAAATATAGTGATGTGAATACATGTGACATGTAAATAGATTGCGCACAGTTAGTACCCACTTTCACGCTCAGTATTTGTGGCATTGCTTTGTTAAAACTCAAGTGAGGATAAGCGGTACAGAAGATGATTGAATGGCCTGACAGAAATTGTGAATGTTTTCAGATGAAATTCCATGTAAAATAATCTTACAGCAAAAATCATGTGTTTGTTAATTACGTTTCAATGTTGAAGGTTTTAAGCTTGCCCTTCTCTTTTGTCGCCAGGTTAAACGCCGTGTATTGGCCTTAAGGACTTTACTGGCGAAATGCCTGATTTTATTTAAAAGGAAGCATGCTGTCCCCCGACACACAATAGCCGGCTTTGAGAGGTTCTGACTTATATCAAATTAGAAAATATGATGCCCCCCACCTCCTCCATACTCTTACTTTATTTTATTTGATTTGATTTGATTTGATTTGATTTATTTATTTTTCTTTTACTTATCATATGTACATTGATGGGTGGATATATGTGTTAGGTGTATTGACTGTTTTGCCATCATGGTTCTGGGCTGTAGTAAATTTTATGCATATTTCTAAACATCTAATTGCATATCTTTTCATACTACGGTCATTACTGTTTTATTGTTATTGTTATAATTTATTTTTATTTATTTATTATTTACTTATATTCTGACATATGGATATGCTGTATTTGTGTGTGGTGTGAATCGACGTCGCTAACAGTTTGTTAGAGTTTCGAAACAAGTTGTTTATACTTGTCTTCTTTTTCTTCTATAATGCCAATATTATCCTTCCGCGTAAGGACATACTTTGGTTGTACTATTTTATGGCATTGTGACGGTTGGAAAGGATTAGAAAGATTTATACAAAAAGTAGTCTGCGCTTGATGTAGAGTAATTTTCGTGCCGGGGCAATTGTCTAGTTCAGTGTTTGTGAATTTGATAGATACTTTATACGCCTCACTGAGCATTACTTATGCACCCTTCAGCGCTTCTTACAATTTGATGACAAAAAGTGGACAAAACTTTTGCCTGGCTAAAAAGTCTATTTTGTAGCTCAGGTGGTGTAATGTGATATTGCAGATTGGGTGCTCCGTGGACATGCGCACTACGTAGATCACATGTTATTTTCTTCATAATATGACACCAGAGTGGGACAATCGCTCTGAACCATTGGAGAAATAATTTCCTTCAATGAACGATAATCATTATCATCTTAAAAATATTTTAATAGCAACCCGGTCACGATTGATGATGATGATGAGGCTTTAAAATCCCTCTTGCATACATATCTTTGAAACAAAGCTGTGGTCTACCTATTGGGCATTTTCTATAGTTGCAAGTTCTCCTTAAAGGAGGTCTTTGGGGTAGAGACATGGCCAAGCCAACACATACGTCTGTTTCAGCAGCATGTTCATGCTGGTGCATCCTGCTTTTTTCATGACAGGTTTGTTTGTGAACGTTTCCTGGTTGACATTCAGCATGCGTCACAGAAATGTAAAATGTGACCCTACATAACAAAGAACTATATAAGTAGCTTATTTAGTGAGCTGCCTAGTTCCAAAAATGCGTTTGGGAATAAGCCATTCTGAATTTTTCCCTATTTTGATGCAATAGTTTGGTGATGTGTCAATTGCATGCGCCACTTGAACTGATCCCCGCTGAAATTGATAAGGTGATTCTGCGGCTTAGTGATGAAGTGCTGACCCCACGAGTGAAAAGACCCCACTTTGCTTTTCTTTTTTTCTTTTTTTTTAAGTCAAGCTCACCAAGAAGTCAGACTCTTGCAATACACAATACATTGCTAAAGACACCAATCTTTTTCATTGTCAATAAAATGTATTGTTTCCTTTAAATCCGTGGACCAAATTGTTTTTTTTTTTTGGTGTTTTTTTTTTTTGAGCCATGTTCCTGTTTCACGTGAAGCAATATTTTGTTGGACCGTCAATGAAACAACAATTAAAAATACAACTCACCATTCTGCTGAATATAATTGATGTAATACAGTGGATCTCAAATATTGGGACGGACCCCCTTGGGGTGGCCCGGTGCGATGTTCAGGGGAACCTGGGGAACAATCTGTTTTTCCGCTGTACTACAATAAAGTGTAATTGCACATCCACTCCAGTAGTTGGCAGTGGCGTGCTCCTTGCCCATTGTGCGCAGCGAGTATTAACTCTACGGTTTAGGGGTTTTTTTTCCAACGAAAATGTTATTATTTATAGTTGCGCCGGAGAATGGGTTGTGGGATGGGGGCGCAAATCATTTTGTTCTTGCTAGGGGTGGTTTATCAGAAAATAATGGAGAAGCACTGATGTAGTTAGAGGCAGCTCTGTGCTTGTTTAACTTCAGCGAGCTTGTGTCATTTTGGGGTAGTGGGCGATGAAATGTGTTACTTATTTCCAATCCACTCCGTAATTTTTTCGGTCGTCGTCATTGCAGAAAATCCTGGAGAACCATTGTTTGAAATGGTTGTGTCACACACACACCGATGTATAATTTTTTTTTTTACTTTTGTAATGTCACATCAAAGTTAACATCTGAAAAAAACTTATGGTAAAATTCTTGCATTTTAAGTTTTTTTTTTTTTTTTAATTAGCTCTTTCTCCATTTGCTTTTCAATAGAGGAGAAATTAAGTTTTCCACTAGGGAAGATGGACTTTTATGGAAAGACAGTATCTTCCTCTCTCCTCTTCACGCCACCTGTGTTTATCTGTTGTACTCTTCACCATGTCACCTCTTTGCTGTCTGCCCACCACACCCTGTGTACAATTTACATAAGCAGTTCCTGTGCAGCAAAGTGCATCCTCGTATATTTTCAATGACCAAAATTCCTGACAGCTTTCAATCTGCACCCACAGATAGTCCTGGAAAGTGACATCAACCATGATGGCTTGCTGGACTTCCAAGAGTTCTCTCAGTACATGCAGGCTCATGAGAAGAGGCTCTGGCTCATGTTTCACAAACTTGATCGGAACAATGACGGTACTGACCTATGAAACCCAAGTCCACACACACCCCCACGCACGCACAAACACACATGCACACACCCAAGCCTTCATTTTCCAGCTGTCTAAATAAAGTACTTACTAAAATTAACTTGCTGTTAGTAAACAGTGCTTGGTGGCTTAGCTTCTCTCGGCTTCACACCTTCATAATTTGTGATGATTTGAGTATATTATACAAATAATACTATTTTTTATTTTAGATAATAGATTACATTATTATTTTTTTGAAAAGTACGTCCCAAGGGAAAGTTAAACATAAAAAACAAACGTAAAGTTTACTTAATTTAGTCACTGTAAAATATTGCAAATATGAATCACATTTTTCAAACATGCAGTTTGTTTGTGTGTTTGTTTTGTTTTTTGTTTTTTTAGGTAAAATTGATGTGGGAGAGATCCAGCATTTGCTGCACAAGCTTGGAGTTGAGGTCACCAAGGAGCAAGCCTCCAGAATACTGCAGAGGTAGAACTACAAAGAAAAAAAAATCACATGCCTCGTTTCTATCTTTTGTAGTGGCACCAACTGTAATTTAACCATTATTATTTTACATGAGGATAAGCGATTTGTATAACGGCTAGATGGATTATTCTCAGTATCGGAAACAAACCTGTCATAAAATTTACACATAACATTTTTGGTTTTGAGAAAGCACCACAGTGGTTTGAAACTTAAAGGGAAGTCAACCCCCCAAAAATGATTTGCAATAAAATGATCTATTCGCCTTGACTAAACCATTCTGATAAATATTGCGTTTGCGGAATATGAGTTAAGAAGTACCACCTGTTTTAAACCATCCCTTTATTTTGTCACTTCTGTCGCCTAAAAATGTCATCACCGTTGCTTAGGGCTCAGGTAACAACCAATCACGAATCCCCTGTTTTCTGAAGCTGAGCCATTATTGTTTGTTAGCTGAGTCCTGAGTAACGGTGATGTCATTTTCAGTTGACAGATGTGATCACATTTTGTATTCATTGCACAGTTATTGCTGATTATAAGACTCTTTGTACTATGAGCAAATGTTAAATAAAGTTTATAAAAAACGAAAATGGCCGCCCCCTGAGATGCCATGTGTTACTTCGTAACTCATATTCTGCTAACGCAATATCAATCAGAATGCCATGTTTCAACGGCATAGAACATATTCATGTGCAGCAAATTTAAGATCGTAAGTCCAATTTAAGTTAAATATAACTGAAGTGTAGGCAGTGAAAATTTTGGAATGTGGGCAGAAAGAAAGAATCACTTTGAGAATCACTGGTTTATAAAATAATTTTCATTCTGGGATGATTATGGAATGTTTTTAGTCCTACATCAACTTGATTTGTCAAAATATGGAACTTCAATTCCTACAGCGGAATGATGCAGTTCTTGCAACATTTATGAGTCCTAGCAGGATCTGTGTTGCTGCTTGCTAACATGAATATTATAATTTATAGCAACTTTATTTATCAGCCAATTGCAGATTTTAAAGTACCTAACCATTGTCAAAGTAATACTACATGAAGCATGACAGTGATCTAATATACAATATTGCCTATCTGAAATGTAATTATTGTTTAATGACCATCTACAACAAGTTTATCAATTTCCCAGTATGGACAGGGATGGCACCATGACCATTGACTGGAAAGAATGGCGAGATCACTTCCTGTTCAATCCTTTCCACAACATGGAAGAGATTGTCCACTACTGGAAGCACTCCCATGTGAGTAATAAAATTCATGTGATTTTGTTAAAAACTTCATTCAAAAAATCATCTGAATGCGTCATGTCTGTACTTTGTGGCTGAGTCGCTATGGTTGCGAAACCCTTCTCTGTGTAACCTCTAATTCGTAGCAATGGTTTTGTAGGAGCTCTTCAAATTCAGAGCTATTTAGATTTATTTTTTTGATTGTTGGGTGTTATACTCTTATTTCAAAGGCTTGGAAGAAACACCACCCTAACCCTAAACAAACGTGATGCATGGACTTTTTTTGTAAAGCTGTCGCGCTTAAAGACCGTTCACAACCTGTGGAGGCCATGAATCTAGATGACTGTGTGCTCACACTAGAATTACAAAGAAAGATGCAACTGTAGATTTTGGCCCACATCTATTGTATCATTTCACAGTTTGGCCTCATTAGTTTGAGTGGATTTCTTGTAGAAGGAACATGTGACCATCAGACAAGTAGAAGACAGAATTTGTTGTCTGTTTCTGTAACCAATCCCTGCTTCAAGAAAAATGTCTTTTGACGTCTTGAGACTACCCATATATTTGGAAAATTTGACCTTAACAATCGACATGGAAAGATGAGTTGAGATTATTCGGATATTTTCGCATACTTGTACTTGTTAGAGGTGTAACCAACAGTAAAACCAAAGTTAGCAATTGTGAAGCTGAGAGAAGATGGATAATCAATCCGACGCATTGCACAAACATTGGAATATCTCAGTGAAGAGATCACTGGTGTACTAGGTATTAATCATACAATTGGAAGACTCAGCAAACAGAGCTGATCACATGCAGAGTACCTTTGTGAAGCTCTTCCTAGCTCAGCCTCTTTACCATTCAAGCCTTGACGCCGCATGAATATATACTGTAGAATGAGTCTATGGCATTGATGCAAACTTAGCACAGCGTACTGTACCCCAAATTAATGATGAAATTCATTAATCTCAAAACTATTGGAAGATGTTTGACATTGGGGAACATTTGACGGTGCCAGATGAGTTCTCAGAGAAGGAACGGCGATCCGGCCTGGTATGGAGGCAGCTGGTTGCAGGAGCAATGGCAGGTGCTGTGTCCAGGACAGGAACTGCTCCTTTGGATCGCCTGAAAGTTTTCCTGCAGGTGAGTCCTTTGGATTTAATTTGACCAATAGAAAATGTATTTTCCATAAGGCCCTGACATATAATTTAGTTGTGTGTTTCAAATAGTCACAATCCATTTGTGTCCCACACGGGTTTGTTTAACTTTTGTCCACCAACTCTACAGATGCAAATGTTTTTCCCATATGCAGTGAATGCAGTATGGAATTGTGACATATTCCCATTTTGTCTGTTTGTTACATTTGTCGTCATAACGTATGACACTATAGTTTAACAATTTCTAAGCAGCTACTTTCATATGCTTTCAATGGCTTAATACACAGTAAAAAATGGGGAGTGATATTTGCTTGAAAAGAACTTTACTATGTAAAATGTAAAGTTTTTTCACTCAGACATTCTAAGTAAATTTTACATGAAGAGTTTATGAGTAAATTTCACTAATGTATTGAATTAAAAAAGCCACTCAAGGACAGTTAGATTTTAGTTTTTCACATAGCTCTTTTCACACACAATGTTACTCAATGTGATAGAGGACTGAACCAACAATCTCCAGATTTGGAGAGGGCTGCTCTACACCTGAGTTGTAGCTCTGCAACTTGGGTTGAGTATATTGCTGGTATCTCCAAAATGAGGCCAAAAACTATGTTGCTTTGGAGGTAGGATTCCGAGGTTTGCACCTGACACCAATAATATATTAACGGACCATAGCAGTGGCTTAGCTCAGGTGTAGCGTGACCGTCGTCTCCCAATCTTGAGGCAATTTTTCTCGTTTGCCCATTTGGCTGTGACCACATCACATGCCCGAGTGCAACCGAACGCTTTTTTAAAAATCGCCTCAAAAATGGACGTCCGACCGGGGCGCCCCCAGATGGAGTGCTCAGCTCTACTATTTACAACAGAAATATGAAAATTCCTCATTTCCCATCACTTGAAAAAAAATCTACTTCAAAAACAGTAGATACTTTATCCACCTAAAGTTATCTAAATGAGTACATGTGCATATCTTAGGGTCTTCCTCATGTTCTCAAGAGAGAATAAAGCACACACAGGAGGGAGTCATTCATGAGGGAGTCTGCTCTCCAATTTAGCACAGATTATAATAAGACTGCTGGCCTGGTTTGTGCTTGTGTGTCAAGGTACACGGTTCTGTGTCTCATGGGACAAATTTGTGGTCGGGGCTGAGAGGGATGATCCAAGAAGGAGGTGTCTTTTCACTCTGGAGGGGAAATGGCATCAATGTCCTCAAGATTGCCCCAGAATCTGCAATTAAATTTATGGCCTATGAACAGGTCAGTGTCAAGAAGTCAACAACTAACAGCTGTACAACAAAGGATTTTTTTTGGTCTGTCATTCTATAAATGAATTAGGAATCATCGATGTAGCATTTTTATACACACCTAAGTCTTTTTTGTGGAGCAAATTAATATTTTGTTCTTAATTACAATGTCATATCTGCGCTCGGTCTCTTTTGCTTTCTTCTTACTCTTCTTTAGATCAAGTGGCTGATCCGTGGCAGCAGAGAGGGGGGGAGTTTAAGAGTACAAGAAAGATTCCTAGCTGGTTCTTTGGCAGGGGCTACTGCTCAGACCATCATCTACCCCATGGAGGTCAAAACATGAAACCTTTAATATATTTGTTTTTGTGCTTATTGAGTAGACATGCAAAAGGGATTCCACACAATTGATTTAAAATTAATTGTCAATACATCCATGAATCATTTTTGGGGAATAATTGCAACAAATCTGTTTTCATGTCATAGTGTCATGGAAAACCAATTGGGCCAAACACTTTGTAGCGGTGTACTTCTGCAGTGCTGTAAAACAAAGTATTTGTCCTCTTCTCATATTCTTTTTTTTTTTGGATGCTTTAAATTGTCCCTAGGTATGATTGTGAGCGCGAATGGTTGTCTGTGTGTGCCCTGTGATTGGTTGGCAACCAGTTCAGTTTGTTGCCCGCCTACTGCCTGTCATGACCCGTGTCGGTCATGGCAGGGGTTTGTTGTTGTTTTCGCGTCTCCCATGCCTTTTTGTTGTTGTTTTTGGTTTCTGTCAGCTGAGTAGGGGCGTTTCCCCTCAGCACTTCGTTCCACACCAGCCACGCACCTGTTCCCCGTTACCGTCACACACCTGATCCCCATCTGCTCACTTAATGACTGGACTATTTGAACACCTCATCCCGACAGCTCAGCGTCGGGACATTGCTCCATTTGGACTGTCACGACCGCTCCCTGATCTCGTTCACGCTCATGTTCTCGCTCTCGCTTCGCTCCCGCTCTCGCTTCGCTCCCGCTCTCGCTTCGCTCCCGCTCCCGCTCTCGCTTCGCTCCCGCTCTCGCTTCGCTCCCGCTCTCGCTTCGCTCTCGCTCTTGCTCCCGCTCTTGCTCCCGCTCTTGCTCCCGCTCTTGCTCCCGCTCCCGCTCTTGCTCCCGCTCTTGCTCCCGCTCTTGTCCCTAGTTTTTGTCACTGTCTATGTTCCTCGGTTTTTGTTCTGTTTAGTCACGTTTAGTTCGACTTTGTTATTTTGCACCCTGCCACATTTGTTTGTCCTAGTACCTTGTTTGCCTTTTGGTTTTGTTTTGTAAATAAATTCCCTTTAAGTTACCCTTATCCCTGCTTCCTCGCATTTTGGGTCCACCCCCCTCCTCGCCGACCGGCGACCCTGACACTGCCCGATGACAGCTGGGATAGGCTCCAGCACGCATGCGACCCTCGTGAGGAGAAGCAGCTCAGATAATGGATGGATGGATGGATGGATGAAGTACGGACTTTGACTTGACCACTTCAAAACCGTTCTTTTTTGTGTATGTGTGTGCTTTACGCCATTCATTAGTTAACTTGCTGCTGTGTCTCGTCCAGCGGTGGAATCAAAGTGCACTTGAGCTTGAGTTCACAAACTCAATGCCGAACATTTTCCCTCAGGATGTTGCGGTTGAGAGTAAAATTCATCTCCATCAATCGCAGCAAATTATCCATGTCCTGAAGGAGAAAAAAAGCTGATTGAAATACTCTCTTTTTAGTCTTTTCATCTTTTGCATTCTCTTGAATTTCTTTTGATCGTGACCTTTTTATGCATCTTTTTTTTGTATTATTTCATTTGGTCAGACATGTTCTACAGGTGATTTCTTGATTGGGCACGTCTGGAGGAAAAATGAACTCAGCTTTCCCAAAAATATGAAAAGTTCATTTGCGATCTAACAAGTTATTGTTCATACGGGCCCAGGTAGCATTAATTAGTTTTTTTCCTGGGTAAATTACATTTGTGATGGTCGATATGCTTTTTGCACAGTGCATTTTTAGCGGTCATGAGTCAGATAACTTTCAGAAAAAGGTAAAACAATTTCAGCAAAATTTGGAATAATAAAAGCTCCAACACTTGACTTTGTTAAAATGCATATGAGTGGATGGTCATTAATCAGTTTTTGTAATTTGAAACATATAAAAGCTTTTTTTTAGATTTAAAAAAATAAAAAGTTTGTTTTGTTTATCTGTTGCATTCTTACAAAAAGTGCAGGGCTTTCCCAGGCTCAGCAGCATATCTTGTAAATTTGAATGAAAACAATTAAATATCTCCTTGAATTTTGCCACGGTAAAAGTTTTCCAAAAATTGAATATGACTGAAATATTCATCCTTTACGCATCACTTATCTTTGGAATGAATTTAAAAAAACAAAAGTGCTCTCCACCACACAAATGATTCATTAACACGGCGATGTCTTCTCTCAGTTGCTTTTATCGGATTTTCGGGCAACTGTCTCTGCCATACAGGCTTTCTGTGGCGGCAAAAGTAGTGGCTTTTACTTGCAGTGCTTTGCTGTCAACTTCTGTACCATCTTATCATGTGGCTTACACATGTACGCACAAGCGCACACATGCAATCACTTACTCACTTCTTTCAAATCAATATTATCGGAGGCGGGCATTGTCAATCCGTCACTAAATTCCCATCAGTATTTCAAGCTGACCCACGTGGGCCAAGTAGTCAGTGACAGCCAATCGGCGTTGAGAACATACATTTCTCATTACCTGCAGGCGACGCACAAGCTGACACTCAGCCAAATAAAGGCAAAAAAATAAAAACAACAGACACACACACATACACAGTGTGGTGATTGGTGAAATAAAAACAATATAGAACACACGTCATTGAAGTCTACAACATTGTTTTAATTACTTTATTTGGCTGTGTGGCAGGTGTGCGGCACCTGCGTGTGACATGGTACCAGTAAGTCCATTCTCTTTGGCTGACTCGAATCGAGAGGGTGGGCCTTGAATATTTACGAGAACTTAGATGGACTAAAGCACTGAAAAATTCACACCTCTGGTTATAAGGAATCCAATTGGCAATTTATTTGACGTGTTTCGCAAACTGAAAAATAATGTTCCAGCTAATATTTCGCTGCTAAGTTGACTAGCTAACGTAATCTAATAATATTTAACGTATACACACTGCATAATAACGTGACTTACCCGTGAATCCATTTTGTTATTTTGAAAACTAAAAGATGTCTGTGGAGTTTTCAGGAGATTTTGATAATCGAATAAGAACTTTGAGGGCAAATACTCACTGCACTGTGTCAAGATTAACATTTTACTAATATGGTTCATCACCATGGAGTTAAGCATTATTTTCTTAACCCATGTTTTTTTTTCTTTTTTTTTTCTCCGTCCGGTAGGTGCTTAAAACCCGTCTCACATTAAGGACAACAGGACAATACTCTGGTATGGCAGATTGTGCCAGACAGATCCTGAGAAGGGAGGGAGTCCGGGCTTTTTACAGGGGCTACCTGCCAAATACAATTGGCATTATCCCCTACGCTGGTATCGACTTAGCTGTGTATGAGGTTCGTGCATATGAGTCATCAATGAATCTAAGGTCAACCTATATCTTGAATAAGGTGGAAAGTCCAAAGTCAAATTCCCCTAAGGGCACCAATTTGGAGTGCAACCAAACTTTTAAAGCTCATTGACTTACAGTAAGCACAGAAGATACTGGAATAAAATACATTTTAGATAAAGATAGGGTTTTTTTAAATGTTTTCTGTGATGCAGTCATTCTAGGGTCTCTGCCCAGGCTGGTCAGTAAATAATGGATGGCAAGTGACAGTAATTCAACCAAAAAAGAAGAACCAAAAATGAGTACAGTGGCACTTTGTACATTGACTGTCCCAATTTACAAGTTTTACAAGATAGAAGCCATTGCTGGGTTGGAATGTTTGTCTTGTGTTTAAGATTAGAAGGACAGAAAAGAAGGAGCAGTTGGAGAGCCACAGTTGTCTAATATTTTTCTTGACTTTGCCCAAAGTCAGCTGGGATAAGCTCCAGCAACCCCCTACAACACTGTATAGCTTTAGCGGTGTTGAAGATGACACAGGACACTTTGCTCAGGTAGACTTGGGCGTAACGGTGGCATTGGCGCTGTTGTGCGCTATTGTAGGATGAAAATAGTATTTTCCCGGCAAATGGTGGCGGCTCCCTCATTTGCATTAAAATCAGGGCAGTCGCAGTTTCCTCTGGCTCTGTATTACGGAAACGGAAATAGAGGCATTAGTGTCCTTGCATGACATTGGAAGGTAAACTGCAAAGTCACCCTTTTGCGGATGATGTAGTGTGTTAATTGGGGCACTCACAATGTGTGTATCCATGTGTGAAAGCCCTACTGTTAAGATGTTACTGAAAATTGACCCTGAAACTTGAAATTGTGTGCACGGTGGCCTCACAGTGCAGAGGTCATGGGTTACATTCCTGCTCCGGCTTTCCTATATGCAGTATGAATGTTCTCACCGTGCCTGCGTGGGTTTCCTCCGGGTACTCCGGTGTCCTCCCACATTCCAAAAACATGCATGACAGGTTGATTGGACACGCTAAATAAGCCCCTAGATGTGAGAGTGAGTCCAGATGGTTGTTTGTCCATGTATGCCCTGCGATTGGCTGGCAACCAGTTCAGGGTGTACCCCCGCCAACTGCCCGAAGACAGTTGGGATAGGCTCCAGCGCCCTCCGCGACCCTTGTGAAGAGAAGCGGTACAGATAATGGATTGATATAACATAATTGTTTCCTAGCATTTGAATTATACTTGGCAGACCAATCATGCTTGTAGGGAAATTACGCTTCACCATAGGACTTATTTCGCCAACGTGATCAAGTGCCTCAGTGGCGTAAAGATGGACTTAGCCTCTACAATGGTGTTTAACTTTGGAGTTTCCACTGTAAAATGTTTTATTGCAGTTATAGTTTTATTTGAATGCACATTTGTCATTCTCCAATTCCCTTGGATATCATCTTAACCTTCTTTATTTGTCCTTTTTTTCCAGACTCTTAAGAATGCCTGGCTTCAGAGGTACTGTCGAGACTCTGCAGATCCAGGTGTTTTGGTCCTTCTGGGCTGTGGTACTGTTTCCAGCACCTGTGGGCAGCTAGCATCATATCCACTTGCTCTCATTCGAACACGAATGCAAGCGCAAGGTGAGACGTGCTGCAGATTCTGATGACGCAAATGTGTGTACTTGACAAGCGAGACTGTGACGGATATCGTTCCGCTTCTTTCAGCCAGCATGGAGGGTAACCCAAAACTGACCATGTTGGGTCAGTTCAAATACATCTTATCCAATGAAGGTGTGTTTGGTCTGTACCGTGGCATAACACCCAATTTTCTCAAAGTCATTCCTGCTGTTAGTATCTCCTACGTGGTGTATGAGCACATGAAGAAATTTCTTGGGGTCGGATACTAGACAAGGATGATGAGTGAGGATGCCCAAACTAAAAAGGATGAAGAAAACACAGACTTAAGTTATGAGACAAAGGAGGTGAGAGCTAGGTTGTCTCTCACTGAAACTAAACATCTGAAAAAATAGTGCACGTTTCATGAATTTTCTGTTTCTGACTTTTTCAACCAAACCGTAAACGTTATTTTATTTATTGTTTTGCATTGCTGCTCATGGCTACATTCTCCAAAAATACAAATAAAATAAAACCAGCATGATTACAGGGTAGCATGTCTTAAGAATGTACAAGATGTTGTTTTTTTTAGTTGTCTTTTAAAAGTATTTCATTATCCCCGGTTTCTGTATTTTAAGCTTTAACGATGCAAGTTTGATATTTTTTAAACAATGAAATGTTGGTCAGACGCTTTCCGCTGTATTCACAGCTGCACCATATTTTGTACTACCATGAAGAAAGTTGTGTGTATTATGAAATATTGACAGAGACATAACTTGTCATCTCAAATCAATCTGGTTTGACTTGTACTATATAGTCATTTACTATCATACAGAGCTATTTTCAATAGTTTGTTCGTTTCATGAAGCTTTTGACACAAAAATGTGGAAAAATATATATATTTATCATCTTATTAAGATATTTCCGAAGCAACTGCATCAGGTGTGCTGATACATTCTCACCTGAAAAGAATGTTCTCTTAAATTTCCTTGCATTTGATGTAACACATATAACACCCTCTCCATTGCTATTGTTACTTTCTATTTTACCAGCTTACTTGAAATGATGAATGCTTGTCTCCAGTGGGGCCTTTCACGTATGTGTAAAGCAAGAATGCATGTTGTTGTTGTGGGTCAGCTAGTTTAGGTGAGTCCGAATAATATATTCCATATATTTTAAATACAAAACACGAGTGTTTGATTGCGTGTCTGTATACATGCTAGTTTATAACGGCTGCAATTACTGCTAAGTAGAACCTCAAAGGTTGAACCCAACTCACTGGTTCCATTACAAGTAAACTGATTTGGTACCTTTATT
Organism: Idiotropiscis lumnitzeri; assembly: GCF_059441095.1. NCBI lineage: Eukaryota > Metazoa > Chordata > Actinopteri > Syngnathiformes > Syngnathidae > Idiotropiscis > Idiotropiscis lumnitzeri. The sequence continues at coordinate 13,593,977 of NC_142405.1, forward strand.
AAATACAATGCTTTATCATTTAACATTCTTAACTGTTAGAAAAATCTAAATACAAATTCAAACTACTGTAGTTTCCGGACTGTAAGCCACTACTTTTTTCCTAGATTTCGAACGATGCGGCTAATACAACAGTGTGGCTTTTCTCTGGATTGTTCTTTCACCGGTAGGGGCGCTCTATAGTTCAGAAAATACACTTAATAAATCTCGATTTTCTTTTCTCTTGGGTCTGTTCTGTTTTAATTAGCAAAGTTGTTGCCGTGTTAAAAGGCACGGTCTGTTTATGTACCTTTAAGTGCATTCACAGTAAAAAATTGTTCTGTACATGCAGTAAACAACACATTTTTTCCAACATAGAAAACTGCAACTTAAAGCCTGGTGCGGCTTGTATATGTTAATTTTTTAATTTTTTAAATTTTTTATTTCTTCAAAAAGGAGTTGGTGCGGTTTCTTTACGGGTGCGCCTTATAGTCCGGAAAATATGGTACAGTACTGGGAAATTGAAATAAGAGTAAGTAAAACTACTCATACATTAAAGAAGCTTGCTAAAAACATAGTGAGACAGGGTGGTGCTCTATATTTCACTTTAAACGCATCCATGATGGGAATTTTATTTTACCGTACTCAATAATTGGGTTTGTTTACTTTACTCAGGGGCATGTAAAAATGTGTGACATTTTAGATATGCTCTTTACAAAAATGTTTTAAATTCAATACCTAATTTGAATCCCCTATAATTTGGATTAACTACAACAAACATGTTAACATGTAAAAACAGCATTCGGATTCGCAGCTTGTGGAACTAATAAAGGATTGCATTCTTACAGATTGTGTCGTCTTATTTGTTGCGTCATTACAGTCGACAGCTTTTAGATCACAAATTGCTTAATACAAAACTACTACATTAAATGCAATCTATTTGCTTTATATGTACTTGTACTTACTTTGCCGAACGACAATAAAATTTGATCTGTAATATTTGAATGCATGATGACTTATTATAATTTGCAGGTTTACCATATGAATTTGCACATCATGTAATTTCATATATCAGGTATTAATTATTAGGTGGCACATTGGCCGACTGGTTAGCACGTCCACCTCACAGTGTAGAGGTCAAGGGTTTGGTTCCGGTTCAATCCTTCCTGTGTGGAATTTGCATTTTCTCCTCGTGCCTGTGTGGGTTTTCTCCAGGTACACGTTCCAAAAATGCATCTACCATGCATGTTTTGTTAATAGAACACTCTAAATACTCCATAAGTGTGGTTGTGAATGGTTGTTTCTCTATTTGTGCTCTTTGATTGGCTGGCGGCCAGTTCAAGGTGTACCTCGCCTATTGCCCAAAGACTGATACAAGCCCCATCACGTCCGCCACCCTTGTGAGGATAAGCAATTCAAAAACTGGTTAATTAATGAATGTATAACAGTTTGCTGCTTAAGTGAATTAATAATTATATATATATATATATATATATATATATATATATATATATACACACACAAAAAAAATGAAATTTACAAGTAACAAGCAATCTTTTTCTTAGCTGTCCAGTATTCACAGTTGGTGTCTTGAACACATTGAAAAGCTTCATAAGCTTTTTCTTTAATCTTTTCATTTTAATCCAAGAGAGATATATATTTCAAAAGATTGATGATGATTGGACAGATATTTTTGTGGATTTTTTAGATTTTCCTTTTTCGCTACGATTTAGTACTTTTTTTTTTAAATTGTGCTTCATGTATTTGATTTTGGATTGTGTTTTGGTTCCCTTTCAGTGGCACAGACGCAATTATGTGTGTTTTAGTTCAGGTTTTTCTTAATTTGGCTGTGTAATAAAAGAATCCATGTGTCTACTTATGTGGCACCTGCATGTGACGTGGAAATTATGTTTTCGACACCAATTGGTTGTTGCCGACGAGGGACAGACTGAGTCCGCGTTGGTGGGCCTGAAACATTGACCGTAACTTAGCGATGGACTGACGATGCCCATCCCCGCTAAAAAAAATAATCTCTAGATTTCATTGCATTCATCAATTCTGCCAGCGCATATAGCGATGTGGTGGCCCATCACAATGTCATACTGGAGCAAACTACCATGAATTTCAAACTCTTACTTCTTTGATTATATTTTTGTTCAACTTCAAACAGAAACAAAAAGAAAACAGTCCTACAATACTCACTGAATTTGCATGGTGGTTATCACTTTATCGAAATTAAGAATTAGATTTTTTGTTGACTTCAGAATTTTTTTTAAAGAAATCCTGTCTGAATTCGACTTTTAAAGTTCCATTCTAAAGCCAGATAAAACAAGGTCTGCATGTACATTAAGCAAAGAAATAAGTTATCAACAAAAACAGCAATATAAGTGTATAAAAAGAATCCATGATTGCCATTTACCATCCTGCCTTAGTTGTCTGTTGTGCTTGTCCTCATTAAGGGTTGACTTTGGATGAGTGCGGGTTGGAAACGTTGGACTGTTCGCTAGCCAATTGCAGTGCACATACTGACCAACAACCTGTCACCTTCACATTAACATTAACACCTATGGTCTATTTTAATTTTGTTTTGTTTTAGTTCTATCAGTTTTGGTTTCATTCTTTCTTGGAGTCTTTGACTCAACCAAGGCATACACCCCGAAACAGCAAATATTTTTAGTACGAAGCTATTGGGGTCCCGACTCAACTTTGGCCTGAAAGCACCTGACACCAACAGGATCAACTTGATGATCAGGTAAGACAATCCTACCTAATGGGGTAGGGTTTAACAAAGCTGTTGCACATTGTTCCTGCACAGCAGGGAAGTCACAGACAACTGGGACAAACTCTGATTCTCTTATTGTCACAAAAGTTCTCTCGATAAGCCAGGGTAATGAAAAAGAACACAACTTACACATCAAAAGTTGCTAAGGAAATTCTGAAGGCTCAAATTTTCTATTTCTTTCAAATGCAACTTCATGAATTTTATCAACTACAACTGTCTCTTTATTATGCTATATTTATTATTTACTATGCATCAATAGTGTTAGTTTATTCTTGGCTCTTAATTTTTTGTATGCATGTTTTGAGTTATAGAGCTTTTAATTTAACTTTGCAGTAATTAAAAATGAATATTCCTAATATTTTTGTTCAGGGAAACCTGGTCACTTAAAAAACGTTGAGCCAAAAAACTTTAGCACTAGCTAGAATGTAGGGCATTCCGGCAGTGCTGGCCCAGTGGTGAATTAAGCACGGTGTTTTGTTCTGAGATGATGTGGTAAAGATATACAGGTAATCCATCCATCCATCATCTTAACCATTTCTCCGCATAAGGGTCGCGGGGGTGCAGGGTCCTATCCCAGCTGTCTTCGGACAATAGGCGGGGGACACCCTGAACTGGTTGCCAGCCAATCGCAGGGCACACAAAGACACACAACCATACACGCTCACACTCCCCAATCAACCTACCATGTATGTTTTTGAAATGTGGGAGGAAACTAGAGTACCCGGAGAAAACACGCAGGCACGGGGGAGAACATGCAAGCTCCACACAGGAAGGCCGGAGCCGGAGGCGAACCCATGACCTCTGCACTTTGAGTCAAAAGTGCTAACCAGTCATCCACCGTGCCACCTGTACAGGAAATGCGGTACAATATTTCCTAAAAATTGGCTTAATCTGAAAAGTATTAATTTTACAGCCCTAATATTTACATTTTTTAAATATATTTTAAGAACCAGTTAAATATTTCTTGTCATTTTAAAGAAGCAAGTGTTTTGTATATTGCGCAAATAATTGACGCATTTTAAAATACACTAGAGACTTTTTTAATGTAAAGAATTACAATACAATACAATAATATTTTATGTACATAGCGCATTTCAAAAAAGCATTTTCCATATGGTGTAATATAAACTAGCGGGAAATTTGAACACAAATTAATACAATACAATTTTTTAAAACAAAGGTGATAATCCTTCAGGGTCGCTCTTCCATGAATAACGGTGGGGATGGGGAAAGAAATATCTGAATAAACGAAAAAAAAAACAACTAAGCGAATATGCAAATACAAGGGTGCCAGACCGCGAGTGTTGTTAGTTAAATATTTATGTAAATCTGCTTTCTGTGCCTGCATGCTTCTAAATAAAATAAACTTCGCAACCACCTATTTAGCGTGGTTATCGATCGCCACCTGACTGGCCCCTTCCAAGCGTGACGTGACGTCATCACTGCCAGCGTGGAACGCACGTCCCGCAACCAAACCAGGAAGTAAATCGCACGGTTGGGTCTGACGCCAACCGAAAGAGCAGGAAACACTTCAAAGTCAACATTACAGCCTTTCTCAAAGAAAGCTCCATGACGAGACTTGGTGGGATTTCTTTTCCATAGGCTTGTCCTTCCATCGCAGTGGAGCGCTTTAAGTGAAGTCGGTGAAGGTAAAGACCAAGAGCTTCTTTAAGATGCGTGTTGCTAGCTAGCAGCTTGTCATTCGCCTGTCAAACGGCGTAGTGCATACTAACTAACACTACATCCCGAAGATCCTTGCGTAAATGCTTGTTTTTAGCGATATACACGCCACCTGTATATCGTTATTATCGCCCGCAAAAGAAAACAATGACAGCGACTGACTTTGCGGCGCTTCCGGGCAAGGACCGTCACTGTACCGCAGCACCAGTGCACCTGTCGAAGACATCGTGTTAATGTCGATACATTTCACTATTATGCAATTGGTCTTATTATGAGCGCCCTTTTTAAATCTTAAATGTTCCTCTCTCTTTGTATTCTTAATAGACTTGATTATAATGTTACCGCACTTTGATAAACGATCTGTATTCATCTATGTCTTACTTAGGGACATAAAACTGCTGGTAAGCCCTGATTAAATATAACCAGTCGTGTGCTTTTCAAAATAAACATTGTCATACATTGCAAGAGTCACACCCATTTAACTGCTGTATCAAATTCAACCCTACCGGTCTGACATAGAAATCCTTTTTGTTGTATTTTTGGGTTGGGTTAGCTGAAACATTCACGACCTACCCAGAGTAGTATTCTATTTTATTAAGTTACACATTACCAACATGTAATCTGTACTTGTATTTTGGCTACAAAAGAAAAATATACCAATGAGTTTTTTTGAGTTGCACAAATCAGACATTCCTTCCTTGGATTTTACTCTTTGATTGTGGGGTCTTGCGATGTGAAAAGGTTCGTTGAATAAAATGTGTTGTTTGTATACAGTGAAACCCTCACATTAGACAAATTGGATTTTAATTAACATTTAAAAAATGTGCCTCTTTAACTAAAGAGACCACTTTAAGATTTGTTATGTTTGTACCTCGACAGCAACACACTTCTGGGCAGTAGTGATAGTTCCAATTTTTAAGACAGCATGAGATGAGTCCAAGCTGGTCCACATATGTACCTTCATACACTTTACAATACAAAGGGTTGTTGTGACAGAGCCACAACTACTACTAAGTAGAAGGCAGCTCACTGTTTATAATTATTCTGGAACTTCTCCCTAATTAATTTGGGGGAAAGAAACTGCCATTCATATTTCTATTTTGAATATTGGCCTCATCGTGTTGTTGTGAATAAAAATAAACGTGTATCTTCCAAAATGCATTTTGAACTGTCTTTTATTTTCTCCCAGAACATAATCACTGGTAGGCATACACATCTTTGGAGATGGTGGACACCACACTGGCTCAAGTGGGCAAGAATCTGAATGATGCCATGAAGATCTTGGGAGATGGACAAAGGTAAGGCTTGACTCAGTTGGAGTATAATTATCCGTCAATGTTCAACAGGGGTCCATAAGGGGCTCCATGAGTACCAAATCCAAAAAGTTGGCTCTGAATTAGACTCGATGATAAACATGTCACAAATCAAAGCATTTAAAGTAACGGTTTAAGAGGAATGTTTCTTTAAACATACTCTAAGTATATCAAAGCGCTCCATCGGAATCAATTTAATTTGTCGTCATCAAACTAGTCTACTCTTGGTCAACATCCAACATTTATTTAAGGGTCTTCATAGTTCAGTTGTGGCGCTTGTCCCCAGTAATCCACGATGTGTTTAGTGAAACACATCAAGGTTTGTTTCGTTGTCGACGAAGTTTGAAGCTTCACTTCTTCAAGTGGTTGTCCAGTTTGTTGGAGTACTTTACCTTTAAAGATGCCTTGATGACTTTTTACAGTGTTTGTGGTTGTTTGGAGGTGTTGGAGATTGCGTCATTGGACGATTATTAGCAAACTGTTATTCATTATTTCTTTTTTAATTCAACACATTTTACTAAAGAATAACTAGATTTAAAAGTATTTCAACACTTTTATAATGAAATAGAAGAGCAAACCTCCTACACTACCTCATGAAACATTTAATGTAGTTATGTCCTTGAGGACTGTAGCTCATACTCACTATTGAGAATTTTTATATTGCTGATTATATTTGTTCAACCAGGAGGTGTCTCGTGTACTTTAAAGCCTCAAATAATGAACCTGTCCTGGCTGGAAAGAAACTGCTTCAAGAATCTAAATAAAAATGCACCACCATAACTATATCAACCAAGACAAATCTCCATTGTATAATATTTTTCTCTTACGAATACCTTATGTAAACATGTACAGTGCTGTTAATGTATTCCTCTTAAATAATTTTCCGGTACCAGTAAGTGACTAGCAAGAAGCATCTTCCTAATGTAATCCCTACTGCTAAACAAGCAGAAAGCATCTTCTTAGAGTGTCGTGGTAGCAGACATAGGTAGGCCAGCTGTTAAAATTAGACCCACTGCATACAAACGGCCTTCTCAGAGAAATGTGAAAAGGTAGAAAGAACACTATGGCATAATGGTAGCAACCTGAATAATGGTTGCATATAATCATGGATGTTTGTGGTGTTCTATCAACTAGAGGTCTGGAGGAGGGAACAGAGGGCTCAATCTTCAGTAGAACCAGCATACCTGGCCCCCTTCAAGAAGCGTAAGACGCACGCACGCGCACACACACACACCCACCCCCACACACACACGCACACGCACACACACATCAATACTAGTGCACGTAAAACAAACGCATGCTAATGTGATGACTTGTCAACAATTGCCATTGATTTATATTCTATTAAATGCAGAGCTGGGAAGTCCGTCCCGGGGGCAGAACAATCAGACAATTTTTATGAATACTCCCGAAGGGTCAAAGCCGGAAGGCTAGCCGGATCGCTGTCGGAGGGCAGGAGTCTGACAATTCAATAAAGGGTCAAGTGCCCAGCTCTGATTAAATGTTTGGATTTGCTAAAGTATATTTACATGAACATTATTTTTGCTCATGTGTTTAAAAAAAAGTTTAATGTGGAATATTTTTATCCTTTCTTGTGCAGTGGTCAAGAAGTTGCCACCATAGTGCACCTTGTTCACAGCCTCATCCATGAAGCGGAGGAGGGAGAAGACAGAACAAACGCACAGTAAGTGACAAACCTTATCCATAGCACCATTATCACAACCCCGTTGTGACCAAAGGAAAGACTTTCCAGGAAGATGTTTTCCAAACAAAAGGACATAATTGTATTTCATTTTAGCAATGATAGTCATTGGGATCGGTCAATTTTAAACGGATAAATAGACCTTGTGTTTTTTGTGACCAGTAGGATGCAGAATGTGGGTGAGCAGGGTCACATGGCACTACTCGGCCACAGTCTGGCAGCCTACCTTTCAGTGCTGGACCGAGAACGACTGCGGAAGCTGACCACTCGCATCTTGTCTGATACCACACTGTGGCTCTGCAGACTGTTCAGGTAGTCTTCTCAAAATTCAACTCTACAATGTGTTTGCAACATGGTGGTTACCGTTGCAGGCTCCAGACATTGCAACTAATCACAGTCTTTAGTCAGGTCACATTGTAACTGTAATTTGAATCAAAATACATCTGAAATTGTGCGGCAATTTATTTGTTCTGCAGAACATAATTTCTCTCTCCAGTATCTTAAAAACACAACTATCTACTCTGACATTTAGATATGAGAACGGTTCCGCTTACTTTCATGAAGATGACAAAGAAGGGCTGGTCAAAGTATGTCGACTGGTCATCAATGCTTGCTATGACGACTATGCGTCTGAGGGCTACGCTGTCCTCGGATCAAAGCAGCCAGTCATTTACCAGAGCGCATCAAGCAGACCTGGGCTAGGGCAGCATCTGTGCAACCAGGTAGGTGCCCAACAATCTTTGTTTATGCCCAAAGTTCAGTTTTGTTTTAGCACTGTGACGTCGTTCACTTGCTTTGTAGAATGATGTAGGAACATTACAATAGTTTGTACTCATGGCTTAATTTAATGTCAGTTTCTGTGTCATTAGCTTAGCTTGCCTCTCTCCAGTTTGTGCACAGTCCCTTGCAACACCCTCTTTGGATCACCACATCAAATGGTAAGCGATGACACATAATAGTAGTTCAATAAAAACTGTTTAGTAAATAAATACATGTTTTTGTTTTTCTTTTTTTCACAAAGGATATTGCCCTATTGGACAAACTAATCAAAGAGGACGTGGAAAGTGGAAAGTTTCCTTTGTTGTTAATTGCCAATGCAGGTAAAGAAAAATAAATCACACATTATGTTTAACTATTTATGCTGATTAAAAAAAAAGTTTTCAGGTAATGCAGGAGGGATACATGTTGTTTTTTCAGGTACCGCTGGGGCAGGTCACACTGATAAGTTGGCGCGCCTTAGGGACCTGTGTGATCAGTACGAAATGTGGCTCCATGTAGAGGGGTAAGACATTTAATATGATTTAATATCATAATCTAATTTAAACAAATTTAAATTCATATCTCAGGCGGAAATGATGATGATGATAATTATAACTTATCGTATTTTCCGGACGACAAGTAGAACCAGCCCAAAAATGCATAGTGCAGGAGAAAAAAGACATGCATAAGTTGCACAGGAGGATAAGTCGCTTTTTTTGTGAGTAATTTATTTTTCAAAATACTAGATCAAAAACAGACATGTCTTGGAAGGCAAGTTATAATATTAATAAAAGAATAAAGAACAGGCTGAATAGGTGTAAAATATGCTAACACAATGACGTTTTATTAGCTACACGAAAAATAAACATGAACAGAAAAGGTGTCCAGTGTTCCTGTTAATGTTTTTGGGACGCCGTGGTCCCTGCTGTGATAGAGAAGCAGTTATGTTGCATGACGCGGAAGCACCAAGAAGGTCCTCCTGCAAAGTCCTTTATATTCATAACTGAGTGTGCAGACGTACTGTAACGGCACTGTTGACAACTCACCCGCTGCATGTTGTCTAAGCAATCACTGGCAAAGTCATTCCTCTTCCCATGACCATCAAGATCTCAGGTTTCTTTTTTTGTTTTGCTCTTGTCATCACAGTAAAAGTACCGTATTGCTATATCAAAGGACGCTGGACCAGTTGAGGGTGTTATTTCTGTAATTAATATTTAGACTGGGCACGCCTTGTCGCATGCTAGCTCGCGCATGCTAGCTCACGCATGCTAATGGCTGTTAGTTGCAGCACTTCAGCTCAGGCCAATCAGAGATGTCATGGAAACTCATCTTATTGACTACGTCAAGGGGAGGGATGTCACTGGTCACCACACTCCTTAGAGTCATGGTTTCAAATCAAAACCATAAACATCTCTGAACAGCATACAAGCAAATAATGAAACAAAGAAATACAATGAACACAAAACATGCATCTCTCATGCCATTCCTATCACCAAAAGAAATAAGAATTACACAAAAACAGTATTGAGGCATTCTGGGAGATTATCCCACTGAGGCATCTGGGAGATTATCAGACTGAGGCATTCTGGGATGTTATCAGTCTTGTCAGGTTAGAGAGATGTTGTTTTTTTTTAGGTTTTTTTGCAGTCTGTTGTCTAAACCTGTGATGTTTCTTGCTTGCAATAACATGAATGTTAAGACAGACTATGACATTGTGTACAGCTGCCCTTTTGTCCAGCTTTCCCTTGCACCATCTCTTAAGATCGTATTCACATAATGTATTTTTCACAGTCAATTTGTATCATAAATATATCAGACTTTTGTTAGCAGGGTGTGCTAACATGCATTCTGCAATCCCACAAAGGGATCCAGGTCAATGTCAATGGATGCGAGAGATGCTCCGTCCATATAATAGGCAATAATAGGCATGTTGCTCTATAAGGCGTCATGTTCGTTTTTGGGGAAGATTTGGGACTTTAAAGTGTTCCCTATGGTCTCGAAAATATGGTAGCCTTTTTGCCAGTCCCCAACAATTTTCTCACTCACTGCAAACTTTCTGATGTTAGATTATGGTTTTTCACTACATCCTGTTTTGTAGTCTGCAGAATATAATTCTCATGAGGGGCATTGCTATTGAATCGAACTCAGCTGTCTTTGCAAGGAGTCGGAGATATTGATGCATAAGTCTAAGTTGCCCACTCGAGGCTCTCTATGAAATTACTTTTTTTTCAAGTCTTTGTAAGGAGCAGGAGATATTTCTTAAATTAAATATTTTTTTATGTAAAGTCGCTTCAGAGTATAAATCGCAAGACCAGCCAACCCATGAACAAAAGTGCGTTTTACAGTCCGAAAAATCCAGTACTTGTGCGAGAGTAATTTTCTGTTCTATGTTATCACTACTGCTTGTTGATGTTGATAGATTATGTTATGCCATTTACCATATGTTAAATTATATCTGCTTTATCTTCAGGGTCAACCTGGCGACACTGGTGCTGGAGGAGGCCACCTCTGCAGTTACGGTAATCTAACCTCATCATCTCATTGATCATTTTACATGGACATGTACGAATTATTTTGTGCATCTATTTTCCATCCAGGCAGCAACCAGATGTGACAGTATGACGCTCACGCCAGGTCCGTGGCTGGGACTGCCTGCTGTTACTGCTGTCACTCTCTACAGACACGAAGACCCGGCACTGGTAGGGTGATAGTACCGCGCAACTCAACCAATTTTTTTCGGCATTTGATCCATATGAAGATGCATCTAAACAAGATGAGTAATCGGTATATTCATTGGTGCATGCTGTGGGTGTATCTGAAATGACTCACTTTTGACTCTGTCTGTTTTCTCTTCAGTCTTTGGCTGCAGGATTGACCTCAAGTCAGCCTGTAGAGAAGCTGCGAGCATTACCGCTTTGGTTATCCCTGCAGTACCTTGGTCACAGTGGAATCATACAAAAAATAAGACATGCCACCGTGCTGGTGAGTAGGGAAAAGTATATTACTGTAGTTCTTCCACATTAGCGTCCAAACAATGGCCTGGGGGACATTTGCGGCCTGCTGTTTATTTATTTTTGCCTTAGGGTAGATGTGTTCCGATCAGTTGTATGCTACCAGTTTCAATATCAATCAATCATGAGAGGGATTGGCCGATTCCAATACCGATCACATGTTCACTAACAATAATTATGTCAAAAATGTTTTGTTTGGTTAATTAATGAATCAGATTGGGGGGAAAAAAACTATCCAAATATTCATCCTTTTATTGTAAAAAACGTGACATTATTTTAAATTGACAATGTGGAAAATTATTCACTTACTGGTATGGTCGGTAACATGTCAGAAAATAGGGGAAATGTTTGTTGTATGCAAGTTTGTTTCGTTTGCCGTGTGCCTGTCCAGTGTTAAGCAGACAGTTGATGTTACACTACAAACAGGCTTGTTTCTAGTTGGCAGCAGACTACAAAGCACGAGCTACGGCTGATCGGAAATGAAAGGGATTGATCGACATATGCCAGTCACATACTTTTCCACGGAAATCGGCTGATCGTAATCGGTGGCAGATAGATTGGAGCACCACTAAATTCAAGAGGAGTATATAGCAGAACCTATTAGTAACGATAGATTTGGTGTCATTGGCGCTGCTGTAATTTTTTTTTTTTTTTATAGTTGGAATCTTTCTTTTTACTTTGTTGAGTAGTCTTGTCATGTGTGTGTGTCTCACCGACAGAGTCAGCAATTGCTGCAGAACCTCAAATCTGTGAGCTCCATCAAAACATCGGTAGGTAATATAATGATTTTATGACATTCAAATCTAAAATAACAGAATTATTTGTGAGTGATGAATCAAATCCAGACAGTATCAATAGATGTAGTGCACAGTTCTGAGGGATGTGTGTATCTATGAAAAGGAGAACTTTTTGTTCATGGCATTTTCGATTGGTCTGAAATGGAAGTTAGACCACCGGTACAATAATGATGCCACATTCAGAACTATTAAAACATTCTTCCTTATGGCAGCTATATTTTCAACACACATGAAATTACCCGAGATTGGCATTCCGCCCCAGGGACAGAACGGTCCAGAATGAAGGACTCACATTTTGGGGATTTTTTTTTTTTTTAAACGGACGGCCGAAGAAGGAACGAAGTGGGTTTTCATCCGTCCCTGTAATTCTCCCTAACCGGGTCAAGTACCCACGAACGTAAACACACCATTACGTATGTAATCTGTTCATACACTACTTCAGACCAAAGGTATCACGACGCACCGCTGGTCTCGTGGGTGTTCACCATGCTTGTATACGTGAGGGAGTGACTCCGTAAATAAATGAAAAAATAAGTGTACACATTGGCAGTCAGTCTGGTGACCAATGGTGGTTGTGTTGTGCAGCTAATTGCTATCTTGTTTGACATTTAAAAAAAAAATGTAAACAATTCAATCCTGGAAGCCGGAATTTAGGAAACCTCTGCTGTTAGCATCTCACAGCATTGCACAGGAAGAAATATAAGGACGGAAGCGCTGTAAACGGATGAGGATGGATGGGGACAGAGAACGATTATTTTATGAATAAGGATGGTGGGACGATGATGGAATGGTGCCCAGGTTGTGGATGGAGGACGGACCAGCAAAATAGGGTGGCGTGCCGATCTCTGGAAATTACATTGTATTAACTCAAAGTACTCACTGATTAACTACCAGTATTTGTAAATGCTTTTGACAAAGACATACGGATACGTTCAAAGATACATCTTTGTTGGATGTGTTCGCGATGAAGATGCCACTCTTCGATGCGTTAACCCTCGTAAAAGCCTATTTCTAAAATAATATTTCTTTTTAAGTTACATGATGCATTTCAGATACAGTGAACATTGGAAATTTATGGGAGTATCAGTCACACAGCCAGGTCTGCAGACTGACCCCAAACGGTTGGATTTTATCTCTAAAATTTGAGACACTTAAAATTTTGATATCTGTGATTTTTCTGCCATTTCCACATGGATGTATTATTCTCAGACTCTTTGATAGTCTGCCCCACATTTAAAGAATAAATGTACTATTGATCTAAATACAATCGCTGGCAACCAGGTCAGGGTGTACCCCACCTGACAGTGGTTCTCCAACTCATGCTGGCTTGGTAATTGATCATTTTTCATTTTATTCCCGGTTCTCTAAGGTCGCTCAATATTTGCATGGTGTTGTTGAAATGTGTGTGGGCAATGTGTACGGTGCCTTGAAAAAGTATTCATACCGCTTAAACCGTTACATGCTTTGCCACCTTGCAACCAAAAACGTAAAGGCTTAGATTTCACATGATCGACTTTACATATTGTCACATAATTGTAAAGTGTACCTGAAATTAGAGTTCTCAGTTTTTGAAGCAAATAAAAATGTGGTGTGCATTTGTGTTCAGACCATCTGTATCAATACTGGGTGAGCCACCTTTTTAATTTTTCTTTGCCCATCGTTATTTGCAAATTAGGTCAAGCACAACCAGTTAGGATATAGACCCACGGGTGATCAATGGGATTTAGGTTCAAACCTTGTGGCCGTGGTTCAGTAGATGGAGCGGGGCATCCAGTAACCAAAGCAGGGTTGGCACTGGGTCATGAAACCTCTTTGTTCGCCAATGTGGCTAAACAGAATAAAAATCTCCTTATCGCATTTATGTTTTGCCGCTGTCTTGTTGCGTGACACATGGCAGAGATATTGCCCGAATAACATGAAGCACTTTAGAATCCGAGAAGAATCTAAATGCCCTTTGTCATTTTGCTCAGGACACAACAGGATTAGACAGCTTGCCCTCGCCAGTGCAAATATAAATAATAAAATAAAATAATAAGACAAATAAAAATAAAAACAAATAAGACAAGTGTTGAAAAGGTACTGGGGGCCACATTATTTTGCATTTCTACAAGGCAAAGGTAGTTGCAAGAGTTCAGCATGGAGATGGCTCTCAGGAAGAAACTGTGTCAGTCTGTTTGTCTTTGTATTGATGCACCTGTAGCGCCTGCCAGAGGGCAGCAGGTTGAAGAGTTGTGAGCTTGGGTGAATATTGTCCTTGATGATCTTGTGAGCTCTGCTGAGGCACCGGGTGGTGTTGATATCCGACAGGGAAGGCAGAGGGCAGCCAGTAATCCTCTGCGCTGTTTTGACTGTACTCTGAAGCCCCATTCTGTCTGCCTCAGTACAGATGCTGTACCAGGTGGAGAAAGTTAAGTCAGCAGGCTCTCGATGGACGAGTGGTAGAAAGCCAGCTGCAGCTTGCTGTCCAGGTTGCATTTCCTGACAACCCTCAGGAATGTAGAGGCTGATTGACCTTCTCCTTCACTGCTGTGGTGTTGTGTGTCCAGTAATTGGAGATCTGTACTCCCACGAACTTTAATGTGTGGACCCTCTCCATAGTCAGTCTTCAGTCATAGATGTAGAGAGCGTACAGGAGAGGGCTCAGCACTCAGACCTAAGGGGAACTGGTGCTCAGCGTTCATGTGAAGGATGTGTAGTGGCCGAATGTCACAACCTCGGGTATGTTGGTCAAAAAGTCCGTAATCAAGTTGCCTGTCATGGGGGAGGCCAAGAATGTCTAGTTCGGAGAGGACGATGTCCGGGTTGATTATATTGAATGCCGTGCTGTAGTCCATAAAGAGCATCCTGGCATTGCTTTGCTACTGTTACTGATGGCTCAGAACAAAATTAGCACATAGCACTTTGCATTTAGGCCATAAAATTCAGATGTGCTCTCATCTGATCAAGCACCTTCTTCCAAATGTTTGCTTTGTCCCGACATAGCTTAATGAGAATCGTTATGCCTTTCTTTCAACAATTGCCCACTTCTTGCCAAAGACCTGATTTGTCAATTGCACAGTATATGGGTGTCCTGTGGACCGTTTCTTCCACCTGAGCTGTGGGTTTTTGAAGTTGCGCCAGAGGGCAGGGGGACCATGGGCCTCTTGGCTACTGCTCTGACCAGTGCTCTCCTCGCTCACTCTTCCAATTTAGGTACACGGTTATTTATTGGTACGGTAGATTTCCAGTTGTGACTATATTCTCTATTTATAGGTGATAGATTGTATGGACTTCCTTTATAATTTTTTTAATCTTGGGTTTTGTTTTTTTTTTTTTAGAACCTCATCTTCATTTAAACCCGTCAACTTTATCTGTGAACTGTCTGGTGGGATTGTTGGTCTTTATGATACTCCTGTTCACTAGCACCGAGGCCTTTAGAAAACAGCTGTATTCATACTGTTGGTATAAATGTGTTTACTGTAGATAGGGGGGCCTGAATTCAAATGCGCGTCGGACTTTCCAGATTTATATTCACTTAAAATTTTGAAATCCATATATAATTTTCATTCTACGTTTTATCAATGTGCTGCTTTTTGTTGGTTTAGCCGATAAAAATCTCAAAATGTTTCAGATTGTAACGTCACAAAATGTGAAAGACTTCAAGGGGTATAAACACTTTTTTCATGTACACTATATGAGCATTTTTCTGTGGTTACTTTATAATAGCCAGCACGGGTTAACCTTGGTTGCAGGCTGTCATCCCACCGATCCCGCCCATCTCTGGGGCTTCTCTACGAGATGTTCTGGGCTCTCTTATGCTCTCTATTGTAGGTGGGAGTCTCCTCTCTCTCTGTAGCCAAGTATCTGCCTGTCACCCTCACTCTTTGCCATTTGCCCCTTCTCTCGCATTTCTGTCTCTTTCATTCGTAACCATTTTCCAGCCGCATTGGCTCAGTGGTATTAGGGTCTCCATTGGCTGATGGTCTGTTCACTTCTTCCTAATTGTTTAGGATGTGGACAACACAGGCATGTTCTTTGAGGTACTTCAGGGAATGCCTCTACACTCATTATTTTTGTTGCCCTTGGAAGATATTCCAGGGTCATGAATAATTGACTTTTATGCTGTTATGCTTAAAATATTTTCAAATATAATACTGATATGTAAACTCTTCTGTATATTTTTGTCACACACCACAAAGAGAAACAGGTCACAGATAAGCAAGAGGAGATGCCCAAACAGTGCAGCCTCTCTTGCGTTGTGGTTGCGGGGGGATTAGACTCTTACTCTCTTAATTAATCATAATTAAGCATTCTATTTCATGAGCCGGATATACAGATCCAAATTTGTTGCACGTGGGGGCTGAATGAGCCTTAACTATACTTCCATCGCAGCAAACACCGTCCTTGTCTAATTGTGTCATTTGAGAAAAACTATGGAGGTAAAAAGAAAACAAAAACCAGTATTGGTAATTATTTCTCTGACTTTACTCAAGACTTGACAGTCTTACTCCCAATGACCAAAGTGAACTAAGGTTTCGGTCATGTTGAATCCAGAAAATGCAATTGCTTTTGGCCAACATTTTGCTTTTTTTACGTTGATAGTACATCTTTTAGTAGTTTGGTTTCTTTTGCCATAAAGTTTATGCAGAAGGGATTTCCTGAGCTCTAAATCAGGGATGCCCAGGGTTTTTTCCCCAATATTCAATATTTTAAGAAATTTCGGTGGTGGATTTTTGTGGGCATTGGGTTTTCTTCAGAAGCCATTGCCTATTTTTTTGTCGAAAATACATGGAGGGAAGTTTATGAGCATACAATTGTTTTTCGCTATAGGAAGGCTAGCCCAGGCCCAATGAGTTTTATTTTAAAAAAAAAAAGAAAAAAAAGTTATTCTTCCTAATTTGGCAGACTAGTTATCAAAACTCTTCTGTCATGTCTCGTACTTATATTTTTTTATTGTCACTTTCCTGGATCTTCAAATAAAATAAAATGGTGTCAGGAGTTCTGTTCAGTAGACTAATAATCAACATGCGTCACTGTTCAACTTTAACCATCCGTAGTTTTGCAGAAAACTGGTTCTACTGGTTGAGTCTCTTGAAATCCTTATGGGGTGTTCATTTGCTGAGTTTATTTAAAAAATTACGAAAATAAAAGACATCGCACACTTTTGTCACAAATGACTTTGTTAAAAAACAGCTTTTCACCATCCAATACAATATCTAGTAGGGTTGTCATTCAATATAAACATTTGTTCTAATTATTTATTTAACCTGACAATGCCATACATACTTAAATCAATTATTCATGACCCTGATGGAATGCACCCCGTGCGCACACCTGTTGAGCTCAACCCAACCCACGCATGATAGTTCTTTGTCTGTAATCTGTGATGGTTTTTATGATAATTTAAAAAAAAAAAAAAACTAAAAGAACACATGGCTGATTTCACTCATTTGTTTACACCGCCATGCTGGCAGGATAGTAGCGATATTGGCAGGTGAAGGATTTACCATGGAGGGCAGTGATAAAATTAGCATTTTATCAGTCAATATTCCACCCAAGGGAATTCACATCTCACCCAAACTCCACTCGCTATTCTTATTGACGTGAACAACTGCTTGACAGAATCAAATCAAATGGATTACTCAATGTTACTTAAAAAAGACGTCATGGTACAACAAATGAAAACTCCAATTTTAAAGGTATATTCACTTATAGCTGTCAAGCGTGTCATTTTGTCACAGCATATCAACCCACGGAAAGGTTTTGCGTTTTAGTTTAAAATAACTAACTTTAACCTCCATGGTCCCTCGTCGTACCCTCGCCAACGGCGAACGGGATGTTTTTTTTCTCTTTGGCACCATTTACGTTGTATTGTACTAGCCTCTTCCTAGTTGAGGGCTAAGCTGGTTTGTTTCTCAGGTCCAGCGCAACTTTGCAAACTCGCTTTGTTTGTTGCTAGAACGGAGTTCAGCTGGTTATTAGCCAACATGGGCTATGCTAGGGCACTACCCACATAAATACGCCACACAACAATATGCAATGAGCGTTTTTATTCAAATAGGAAAATTCTGATTCATCATTTGCAACATTTTCTATCCTGCCAAAATGGCATTGTTTACATTTGCTGCATGCATTGTGGGATGTATGACGTCAAAGTCAGCAAGTCTGTTGATGTTATACAGAGACACAAACCCTGGGTATTTGTGTCTTGTTACTGACTCTATTAAATACCTAATTGCATGATTCAGTTTATTTTAAAACTTGACAATGCTTATAATGGGATCATTAAAATGGGTAATGCCCAATTTGCTGTTAGAAAGTAATACAATACCGATTACTCTCTCATGTGATTCCGCCCCCCCCCCCCCCCCCCCAAGCTTGCTGTGTTGTTGGCCTGCTGCTTTGAGGCAACAATGGGCGGACTATTTATCCATCTAAAAGCAACTACCTGATTCCATACCATCTTGTTAACCGATGGCTTACCATTCAGTTGTCTGCATTAAAATAAAAATTAAATAAAACTCACAATTTCTCAGATGACTGTATGTCCGTTTGTCGCTTCACAGGTGGAGGATGAACTCAACTCTCCTGTGGTTCTGTTCAAGTTTTCTCAGGAAATTACCGCAGGTAAGGGTGTTGTAGTCTAAGCTCATGGGCATAAACGTCCTTATGAAAACTTTGAAGCAAAAAACACAGAACTGCATATCTTTATATCTTGTAAGTTTTTTCACGGCCAAAGTCGATAATTGGTAGTCAAGGAGGTTATTTTTGGAGCCAATATTCATTTGCAGTAAAATTAAAATATTGGCACCAAAATGTAAGAAAAAAAAAACTCTTAACATTTTTTAAATACCATTAAGTATGACTTCAAATTTGCGACTTGTCACCATTTTTTCTTAAGTATTGTAATTTAGTCAATAGACAGCTTTGTTTTGAAATTCCAACAAAAAGTTGAGGAAACTTCCCTAAAGTTTTATACTTCTGTAAGTAGTTTTCTAAAATAACTCAATTATTTTTGTTTTACTTTCAAATTTAAATGCATAACCCCTGAAGTTAACCCAGGTTTAAATTTAATTATTCTAAAAATTCTGATATTGGTAAAAATGAAGAATAACAATTTCTACGTAACAATGTTAGTTCAAAAACAGTCCTAGTCATTAGTGAATCGTGTCCTACTGTAGCAGTTGTCAAAGGTTACAGCTGTCATGTCCATGATGATACTTTAATTGTCTCTTTTTAAAATGTTTTTCACATACACTCCACTCCAAAAGTATTTGAACAGTGAGTCCAATTTCTTAATTTCTGCTGTAGACTGAAAATAAATGTTTAACATCAAAATATTAGTCTGAGGAAAGAGATGGAATTTTCCGTTCTTATTTGATACACAACATTTAGTTTGAACTCATTCATTTTTATTCTAGTAGTACTGTAGAATTGTATGACTGACATGTCACCCTCAGTATTCCAACAACAATGTCAACGGGTTTTGCCTATGAAGACTGCATTCATATTAGAGTTATAACCAGTATGTAGACCACAGTGGGGTTTTTTTTGGTTGAAAAACAAGTAATTGTTCACAGAAACGAGGGCAAATCAACCAGTCAGTACCATATGCTACAACCTCCATGGGTGGGATTGATTTACTCTTAGGCAGAAGACTTGGAAGCCCTTTACGTATATAGAATTGGGGTGCTCTGTTATAAACAATACTGTCTTCTCAGATATTTAATTCAAATGGAAATACTTGAATAAATATAAATGCGTACAACAGCAAAGACAATTTTGTCACTTCTCAAATACATTTTAAGAGATGTGTATACCGTGGTAAACTAATTTAATTTGTTCTGTCCTCTTTGTTAGAATCCAGCAGTAGTTCAGTGGAAGCTTACTGTACTGAGGAGGAGGAGTTCCTCGATGCAATGAATAGATGGGTATGTGACTTGCTGTGATCATTTCATTTAAATTTTTATTTATTATATGAAATAGTCTTGTACACCAACCTATTTGGAGCTGACAACAACTTGTTGGGTACTGATTAATGCAAAGTATTACCAGTTTTTATACACACTTCTGAAATAAGAAATTTGATCAAATTATCAATAATTGGTCATTTGTGTGACAACACTGATCATTTTAATAATTTGTCATAAGAATTAGGAAACAAATACATATCAATATGCAGCACTTCTAAATCTCTGCCATTGTTCACATTTTGACAAATCACCGCATTCCAAGGGTATTACAAGGTCAGCTCTTTTTACAATATGCTCACGGGCTACTCATGTGGTCCTTGGGGGCTACTTGGTGCCGACGCCATCACCCAGTCAGTTTATAGAAACAACAACAAATCAATCACTGGGTTATCGCTGGGTCTTAAGAAGCCTTAAAAGCATTTAATTTATGAATTTGGAAATAAGAGATTAAAAAGTCTTGAATTTTAATATCTGGGTCTTAAATTTTGCACAGTATTGTGTGCCAAGTTGAAAGCCAGAGGGGTTTGGAACATACTGAAGGACTGATTTGCTTGAAAGGGATACTTTACTACTTTTAGATAGAGGGATACTTTATTATTTTACAATTTTCAGCTATGAAATGTTGATATTGTGTCTATAATGAATTTGATAACTTCATTATTTTTCATGTTCAATTAATTAATAGTTTTAGAAACACATTTGGTCAATTGTTTCTGTTAACTGAAAATGACATTGCATGTATTGAGGGCTCAGGTAACAACCAATCACAGCTCACCAAACTTTCACAAGCTAAGCCGTGATTGGTTGGTTGTTTCCTGAGCCATCAACACGTGAGGTCATTTTTAGTCAAAAGCAAGTGGCAAAATGTGTTTTTAAAGCAGGAAAAAAAGTTTTTTTTAAATTTTTTTTATAATGCACATTATGATTCTGAATGTTTTTCATCTACTTTTTTCCCATTAATAGAATGCAACGTTCAGGCCGCATTATGTGTAAAATAGCAATGGTCAAATGTCGGATTGACAGTTAAATTTTTGTGGAGCACTTTTCCAGATGCAATTCATCTGATCTTGCCACTTTAAGGAATTATTGTTGTAAAATTAAGAGCGTGGATAACCCTCAAATGTCCAATGCTGATGTTTGTTTAGATTATATTTTCTTCTGTCAGTTTGTCGCTTATATTATTGTTTAGTATGAGTTTTTTTTTTTTCTTTTTTTTTTTTTTTTAAATTCTAGTTTGGCAAGCAGCTCGCCCAAATGGTTCCTGCCTGTGGGGTCGATGTTGTGGAGCTTGAAGATGAAGGCATCTGTGTTAGGTTCAGCCCACTCCTGACGGCTGCAGGTAACACAATTGCACATACAGTATGAACACCTGACAGACTGGACGTGTTTTTTCTTAAGCACTACTGTAGACTAAAGAAATTCCACAAAGGGTGTGTTTAGAGAGTCGCTTAAGTTAAATTTATTATTCAAATTGTTTAATTCTTGTACAGATTTAGGAACTCAACCTGACGATGTGGACAATCTGGTTAAGAAGTTGATGGAGCTGGTGCCTTTGATGACCTCCACAATGTCCTTTAGACAGGACTTTAAAGAGGAGACTCACCAATCCTCACCCTACCTCAGATACATTGAAGAGCTCAGCTGGCCTGGCCTAGGAGCTGTCCGGTAAGGCCTAATGCAGGATGCATCCCTGTTAACATGCTCCGCTAACATCAATATTTTTCATTTGCTTTCTGTCAAAAACAATCATTACATTGTTCAAAATTAATGCACCGCACCCTAAGCGGGTATCTTATACAAGCAAACACCGCAACTGTCCAATTGTCTGATCGTATACATGAAGTACTCTAAGGGCGGAAATTAGTTAATTTAAAACCTAAATGGTGAGTTATTTCATTATTTATGTGATTTGGTGATTAAAACAACTCATGATGCCTGGATTGTCAGAAAGGACAGTGTTGCCTTGCCTTAGAGCTTATAGCAACCATCACATATAAATATACAGAATATATGTAGAATTCATTCCCTTACAAACTTATGGATATCCAAGTACTCATGCTTTTCAAGGAAAAATAAATTTAGTGTTCAAACTTATGAACTTAGCAAATAATCATGAACTTGGAATTTTATGGCTACAACATATCCAATGTTCTCAAGGATACACAATATTTACTCAAATGACACAGGATATCCTGACGGAGGAGGTGCAAACGGGAATGTCAAAAAACTTTTATCATGGGAGTCCCCCCGTGGCTGATGGGGTCCTACGCACAGTGGGTGATCCACGTGTTGAGCGGGGCGGCTCTGCATGGCGTGATGATGCCCTCTCTGTGCTTCTGCTGCCATGATAAGGCTTCCACAGGGGAGGGACAAATGTACAACAGCTTTCTTTAGACATTATTTGCTTCACTCAAACTGTGTGTGACTGTTTGTCAGAGTTAGTGAGTGACTCATTTATCAATGAAGCTCATTTGAGACTCAAAAGTGGGTCTCGGTCCAGTTGTTAGATCTGCGCCAGGATTTATTTCTGTGTATTTACACGTGGACAAAAGGTCCTGACCAGCGTGTGAAACCCTGATTCTGGTCCATTTTACGTGGACCAAACAGTGCGCATGTAAATAAACCTAAATGTGCGCAAATAGCCCCGGTAAACCAAGCACATTCTGCTTGGCAGTGGCGTTAGTGAAGCCTAGTGTCTCAGCTAGCCCTCCCCATCCCAAAAGTAAATACGCTAATCAGTTTTAATGACCCTGATTTAATTTCACTGGCATAATTATGGTCTGCTAAATCCAGCATTTGTTAAACCATGTTAAGCCCAATTCTACAATTTTATTCAATGGCTCAATTGGGTTAATTAAAGCCTCAGGTAGCATGTTTAGAAATACATCAACATGCTTTTCAATAATGACTCAAATGTGCTCTCACCTATGGCTGAACGTTTGAGTGGTTTTCTTTTTAAATAAATGATTGAAATTTTAATTAAATTTTTTTCCCGCCTGTTTCGTCCAATACTAACTGCTCAGATATGAGCCTCAGGTGGAAGGGATTGACGATAACAGGAGAACAAAGGAAATCAAAAAAATAAATGCTGAACTGCTGAAGAAACTGCAAGAGCTTGACACTGACATCATCTTCTCCACTGGTTTGTACCCTTTTGTTTTTTTGTTTTTTTTTGTTTGTTTGTTTTTTTTGGAAACAGCAGTAAAATGAGAATGGCTTCATTGATTAATTTCTAAACATTTCCTTTCTTTTTTTAATTTTTAATTCCTAGGCCCAGAGTTTGCCAGAGAAGAGGATTGCATCTTTATAAGCATGGTAGCTGACGATGTTGAGGTGTCGGAGCTCGTGGAAACAATAGTGACGCTGGGCCGTGACATTGAAGAGAATGGAAGAGTAATTTGCATTCCTTTATTTGTCCTCATCTGTTCTTTCTGTCGTGTACATTTCATACAAGTAACAGCGGAGAGATGTGCACTCTAAATTATTTAATCCCAATTTCAAATTGTGTTTATTTGATATGAGGACAAAAAAATAGCTAAATACTAATTTAGCAGGTGACCATTGTTTTGGTTGGCTAACCAAACAGAATCTATGCATCTGCCATCTGCATTTTACAGTGGGAGGAAAAAAGTATTTGGTTTTCTTATTTTTGTTAAAATTACCTGGAAGGGGAAAGTAAGTGAACCCTTGGATTTAATAACTGGTTAACCCTCCTTTGGCAGTAATCTTTTTTTTTTTTTGTATTGCAAATCAGATGTTTACAACGATCAGGATGAATTTTGAACCATTCGACTTTATAAAACTTGCAGATCATCAAGATTCCTGGGTTATGCTGTGAATAACTTTCTTGAGCTCCTGCCACAGGATCTCTATCGTGTTGAGATCAAGAACAACATGTGTTGCTAAATCTCCCATAACTAAAACAGTACAAGAACGGGATTCATGGGAGAACACAGAAGAAGACGTTACTCCATTGCCACACATTTGAATTTTTCTGTTACTCCAATGTCACACATTCGTTTTGTTTTCTGAAGAACATTTGGATGTTCCACAGCACTGTTGGCAAAATGTTCTGTGGACAGTTGAATTTAAAGTTGAATAATTTGGGAGAAACACACAACACCACTTGGAAAAAAAATGGCACAGCACACCATTATCAAAACCTTATTCCAACTGTGAAGATTGATGGAGCGTGCATCGTGGATTTGGTGTTCCTTACACTTCAGAGCCTGGACAACTTGCGATTGTCAATAGAAAAATTAATTCTCAAATCCTTTTCCAGGACAATAATCCAAACCAAGTAAACATATCAACAAAGAATGGTTTCAGAAAAAAAACACATGAAAATCCAAATTCCTGACTTCAACCCAATTGCGATGCAATGGCATGACCTCAAGAGAGCTATTTACATCAGACTTCCTAGTACTCATATAAGGAGGAGTGGTCCAAAAATCATCCTGATGAGTTTACGCTTCTGATGTGCAACTACAGGAAACATTAGGTCCAGGTTTTCTTGCCAAAAGTGGGTCAATCAGTTAAATCCAAGGATTCACTTGGCACTTTATTTATGCTCTATATGAAATGATTCACTTAACTTTTTATTAATACTCTATAAGGAGTATGAAAACATCATTTATGGGGCATCAGTTTTAGACACTGTAAAATCTGGTGTTATTTTATTTATTTATTTTTAAAATCTCAGACCACGTTTTATGACTTTTTGCATACTTCCATAAAAAACCAAAATGTAGTACTACTAGTGTTACTCTGTGCAGCTGGTCATGTCAAAACACATGTGCACTATATCCCAGTTTGGCCCCTCTTATCCACTGGACAAATCAAGCCCACAGTGTAAAAATTCTGATAATGCTCTGTGGCCAAACTGTAGTTTGTTCGTTTGTAAACCACTAGCCACTAAACCACTAGCAGTTTTTGTGTGAAAGGTCCTGCAATTGCACTTTAAATCTTGAACCACATTTTAATGGATAGAATGAGACAGGAAGGTTCAGAAGTATACATTTAAAGTTTTTCAAATCTCTTAAATGTAATGGCCAGGTCCTGATGCAAGTCAAAAACTTGGTAGCTTATTTATACCTCAAGTCACTCCTTTTAAAAGATCTTCTCATGTCAAGTGAAGAATTTTTTTTAACTAATTAATCACAAAAAATTCCATGATTGATTGGGATTAATCACATTTTTTCAACTACTATTTTTTGCGACGCTTATAACAGATATTTACTTGATTAATATCTTGGAATTGATACAAAATCACCAAATATTAAGTATATTTAATTCAAAGACTGTTCTTATAGCTTTCTTGGATTCTCAAATACGATCTAAATGGAGACATCTTTGCAGACATTTATTTTCAAAACATTTCTCAAAACTGCCCACATGCGCCACACTCCAGCAGTGTTGGTTTTGAAAGGCCCAGTGGTAACTTAAACACCGTGTTTTGTTCTGAGACGTGCTAAAGACCGCTAATATGGCACAATATTTGCAAAGTATGCAAATTATTTTTTAAGTAAATCAAACTGAGTTAACTGAGTTAAAATATTTAATTGAGTTAAAATGTTTTGGATTAATCACCTGAGGTAACGCTTTAATTTTGACAATTATATATATATATATATATATATATATATATATATATTATACTTAGAATGAAAGTAGTTGCTATAAAACCACTGGCATTTTACTGCTGATTGTCAATAAATTCAATTAGTTGCATTAAATATAAATGTAACATTGGAATCGATTTAATTTTTTGAAGTTATTGATGGACTAGTATTACACTGAAACCTAATGAATATTGTAAAATAAATGTTGCAGTTTAGTTAAACAACAGTACAGCAAAAGTATATTAATGTTAGTGTATTCAATTATCATTCAGTATTATCTGCGATATCGTAACCTTGAACGTTTTTATCTGTTGTAGTACATTTCTAAATCGATTTGTTTCCGATGTAGCTACTGGAGAACATGACAGAGGTTGTGAGGAAAGGCATTCGGGAGGCAGAACTGGAGCTGCTAAAAGCCAATGATGAGAAACTCATGGAAGAGGTAAGTGAATTTGGGCCGCAAGATGTTGCCTGAACATCAACCTGCAAACAGAACTTTGTTTTACTTTAGAACCAGGATGAGTCTAGTGCTGATAATCAAGGTTGCCAAAAAGGGGGAAATGATGATTAGGGGTGTAATGGAAATCAATTGTCTTTATTTTCCAGGGCATAATGAGACAGCTTCCTTTGGTTGGCTCAGTTTTAAACTGGTTCTCACCTATTCAAACTTCAATTAAAGGGAGGACCTTCAACCTGGCAGCAGGTTTGTGCATGTGTATTTTTTTTATTCAGTTGGTCATCAGAGCTTCTGTTATTTAAATCCTAACGTATAACGCACAACACCTTTGCACAGTTTTTCACTTTTTATTTGCTAGTATTGTTTTAAGTTGAATTTACAGGGACAACAGTCATATGCAGATAAGTAAATAGACAAGGTCAGGGATGCAGATAGGGTAACGTTGGAGAAACATTACACTGATAGGCTGATAAAACATTGCATCTTTCAGGACCCTGTTGTGTATTGAGCGAAGACAAGTTTAACTTGGGTAGTGTATCCTTATCGTGATTCTTATTTATACTTAGTGTGTACTTATTATTCATAGGTTCCTTGGACTCCACAGAGGTGACATATTCAACCAAAGCCCAGGCAGGGAGACCTCCCTTGAAAGATTCTTCTACCTTATCATCAGAGAGACTCCAAGGTAACACTGTACAAGTGTCATTACTTTTAGACAGACTGTGCGTAGCGATGCGTTGAATGACACTTGCACCTGTGAAGCAGTTGAGTTGTCTTGATTAGTTTTGTTCTTCAAAATGCATCACAATCCACTTTTGCTCTTTACTTTTCCATCACAGGTCAGAAGTTGTTTCGGCGTTCAGGTGTAGGCTCTGACTCTCTCAGTGAATCTAGCTCCTTTGGACAAGTTGAGGGTTCAACCAGCATCAACTCATCCATCTCTATATTTGTACCTGAGGAGGACCCTGCATGTCAATGCATTCCGGAAGACATTCAGGATTTGTCTCAGCAGGAGCAGCATGGCCAGGTGGAGGACAAAGCATTCTTGGAAGAGAGGAAGCTTGAAGGCCAAGAGGGCCAGCCATCATAATGGTACCAGCCTAACTGATTAACAAGACGTTTTATACATTAATTATGCATTTAAATGGTCTCAAAGAGTAAAGTAGCTGAATTAGTTTCAGCCGATTGTCTCTCACAAGATTATCTGTCCATTATGGTCGGAAAGGATGTCAGTGGATATTGTAAAACTGTGACACTCTTTTCTTATGACTTCCACATTTACCAGTGGCTGCAGGTTACATTGTCATTTCCAAACATTTTTGTTTGACCTATCAGGATGGACCAAGATGTCCGTCCATCTATCCAATCCATCCATCCCAGCCCTCCCTCCCAAGCCCATCCATCCATTGTCCAGGACATTGTACAAAAGGCACAGTACACCCTGGACTGGTCAAAGGGCAAACACAGCACACACATTTAAACCATTACTTTATGAGAATTTCCCAAATCACAGGTGTCAAATGCCGGTCCTCAAGAGAAACTATTTTGTGTGTTTTCAATGTTTCCCCTCTCCTACACACTTGATTCAAATGATCAGCTCATCAGCAAGCTATGCAGAAGCCTGATAACCATCCTGATCATCTGAAACAGGTGTGTTGGAGGAGGAAAACATGCAGGATAGTGGCCCTCGACGCCTGGAGTGTGACACCAGTGGTAAGTGAACCGTTACACCATCAGTGACCATACAAACATCTTGAATTACATTCAAGCATATAGTGTCATGCACAAAAACAGCGCGTTGGTAAAATGTGTTGTCGTGGGTGCAATTGGTTAAGTGATAGTTGCTTATTTTGGAATGATTAAGATGAGTATTAATTGCACTAGAATTACACAAGTAACCATTAATCATTTGCAATTACATTGCAAATGTACCATGATGCATTGGGGAAAAAAATAAACTGAGTCCCCTTTCAAGACCTCACTATAGGAGATGCCTATTCTTTCAGCTCTGAGAGATTCCAGGGTCAAATAATATTGTTTGCGAAACGGATGCAAATGAACTTTTCTGAAGAAAGCACTACATAAATGAGCAATGGCTCATTAGAGCAGTTCTGCTTGATGGTGCATTGCTGTGATTGTAATGCAGAAAAATCTGACAGCATGCACAATGATTTTGGATATGTGTTCGCACAACACTGTAGAAATTCAAGCCACATAATATATGAATATCATCTACCTTTACTTTGTCTATGCAAATCTAATTAACACAGATTACAAATAATGATATAGGGGAATATGTACAAGCATAGAAAACTGTAATGGTGTGTGTGTTTTCATTTTGCCAGAATATGGTATTTTTATGGGAGTAACAATAAGTAAGATTATTGAAAACAATTATTTCAAAATATATACAACCGCATTGCAGCCATAGCCACACTAACAAAACAACACTGTAAAGCATTTCCGTGTGTTCATCGTGGCCTTCAGGCACAGAGCAAAGATGTTTTTTCGTTGCCAAAAATATCCCACCTGACCCAGCTCAAAGTACTTGCGTTGAGAAATACCATTTAACATTTTCCACATGCCATACGTATGGATCATGAAATCCGAACTAAAAATAGAATCATACAAGGAGTAGTAGTTCATGGACTGGTAACAAAAAGTGAGAATTCAAAACTACATACAAGTTTTCCCTGGGATCGTTTTTTAATCGCTTTGGTACATTTCTCTCATCATCCTCGAAATTTGCAGAACAGTGTATGCATTTCTCAAAACCAATTTGTACAAATAACAAAACCATGGATTGTCTGCAAAAGCCATTGTCTTTCTCACAATCCTTAGTGTATCTCTCAAAAGGAAATAACTGTCATTGATTGCGTCTGTGTCATGAGAATAAGTCTTCGTGTCATAGTGTTTGGATAAGACAGCCAAATTGCTTAGTCATGTTGAGGGATGTTCTGATGTAAACTTGGGCTGAAGTATTGATGACCATTATTATAGTAAGTTACATCTTAGTGTATGTAGAAGGTTGAGAATTCGAGACTGTACAAATTGCACATTTATGCTTTTACTGTTTGTTGCGAAATTTGTCGACTGACAATCTATTTGCGGCACAGAAAGGAAAAGAGAACATATTCTACACAAAAAAAATCTATAACGTAGAAATATAAATTTACTACTATTTGTAATCCTTTATCTTGTAATGAGCTATTTAGGGAAAAAAGGTTGAGCTTATGCTTCACAGGTGTTGCTTTTTGGGAGAAAGTCAGTGGAAGGATACCGTAATGCATTTGCAACTTGTTTAAAGAAATTACTTTAAATTTTTTTTTTTTTGTCAATGTCCACAAATGACACAAGTGAAGATTGAACAAGTAGTTTTGACAATTTCAAATTGGGTTCTGAGAAATGTAATGAGGAAAAACAAACTATTTCACAGCCTTCTCTGCCGACATTCATTCTCTCCTAGAAGGTTTATTCTGGTCTCTTGCTCAGCTCCATTGTAATGGTCATCTTGATGTGGACTTCTTCAAAATAAGTTCCCTTGATGACCTCATTTGGCTTTTGGAAAAAGAAAAAAATTCACACATAGGTAGGTTTATTAGGAAGGTGTCTTCACCCCAGTGATATGTTGTCTCAGCTTGGAACTGTCAGCACACCTCTCGCCTCTTCTCATGTACTGAACGAAGCAAACGTTCAAACATTTTTTGTAGACGTACTGGTTGATTTTTTTTTTTTTTTTTGGCCAGCATTGAAAGGGAAACACTTGTAGTTTGTTTGAAATATCTCTTGTTCAAACCAGTCCTGAAACCTTTGTGATACCCCTTGTATTCTATCATAAGGAGATGTTGAGCTCAACGCTGCAAGAGATTTTTATTTAGCGTACATTTGCCAATTATATCTTAGAGAAAAGCTGGTAGTAAATATTGTTACACATTACAAATGTTGAAGATTTTATTTTCTAGTTTTTTCAAAGGTTGAAAAGGGAAATTTTGTGCAGTTGCATTAGAAGCATGTTTAAATTGGTGATGATTGATTGTTTGTCAAAGCAACTTGGAAATTGGTGAGCAGTAGAACTAGTCAGACCTGGAAAATATTGTCATATGCCTTGCCTAGTATAACTTAAATGTATCCAAAAAAAGTGCCAGTTGGATAAAGTCACACTTCTGTACTCTGAGCCAGGTCTTTCTGGAATATTTGGATCGGATAATGAAGTACAAACATTTGTGGATAGAAATGCATTTGTTGGTGGAATTAAGTTATTGTGGTGTGAATGAAATTGATTCAATTTACCTTAATTGCACTTGTAAATAATTTCTTACATGGTGTAAATTAAACTCATGCTTGATGATTACATGTCGGATTACATGATGATGATGTAAAGTTGTTTCTCTGACTTTGTAACCTTCTAATCTTTCATGAAGAACCCTGATTTAGACCAACCTGTTGTAGCGTTGTCTTATTGGCTATATATGATTATGAAACTGCCCCTCCCCAAATGCTCCATATAGTTAGTATATACATTAATTTATTTGTTTTTACATCGTAGTTTATATAGATTTTGTTCAAATTTCCTTGTGGAAGGTAACACTCTTACATTGGATGCAATGTGGCCAATATAAAATTTCCATACAATAGAACCACATGACAGACTTGAAGCAAATAAATATTCCATTATTAATTACAGATGTGGAAATCAATTTTAAATATACCGATTATGTTAATCTATATAGCTTCTCTTTTAATTATGTTGGGATTTTTTTGGGGGGTCATTTATACTCAATTGACAAAAATATGCAGGTACACAGTACAGTGTATACCAGAGGTGTCAAACTCAAGGCCCGGGCCAGATTCGGCCCGCCACATTTCATGTGTCCCAGAAGGCAAATCATGCATGGCTTCATGTTTTATTGCTAAAATCCCAAAATTGAAAATTTTCGTCAATTTTAAAAACTTTAAAATATTGCAAGCATTTTTTTCTGTTTGCAAGCAATTTTTCTGTGTTACCAATCATACTTGTAAAATTAATTGAATGGTAGTTAAAGATTTCCTGGATTCTGGTTTTAAAAACTAGTTATCCATCAGTTTGTTGTGTATATGTAATTATACTATGATGATGATTTATATGGGTTCACTGTCACAATGGCCCACCGAGCAAGACCAAACCTATGATTTGGCAGCGAGAAAAAAGAGTTTTACACCCTTGGTGTATACGGCATAAACACGGCAATGTGTATGAATTTAACTTACGGTCGCCGACCCAACTCGTGACGGCATTTCAAACTCAGACTTAATATTTCACATTCAGTTACATTTAAAAGATGTTTAAACTCAAAAGTACCGTATAAAAAAAACAGTTAAAGGACAGGCGCAAATTCTTGAGCGTTGGCATTGTAGTAAACGGGAGATGTAGTCTTTTCTGTTTGATGAGTGGCGAAATGCCAGTTTCTTCTCCACTACCAGACTTCATATCCCAGGTGTCATTGCGGACAGCACGTCCGGTTGAAGGGACGCATGAGCTCACGCGGACTGTCTCTGGGAGTGCTGAGTCGAATATCCTCTTCGGCGTCTCCACCGATAGAAACCGGCCGCTATATTTCACCTAGGTCGGATTGAAAACATTCCTCCTCGAGTTGGGACGTTTTTTAATCATTCTAAGGTGTGGCCTGAACACCGGGATTTGGGTGGACATTTAACGTAGCCTAAGAACTGCGTAGCTCAAATCTCACTAGTGAAAATTCAAAACCCACGATGGACCAGAGAGACACTGCCCCTGATTCTTGGGAACAAGAGGACGATGTGGAGGCCACAATCGACGGACAGCTTGAGTCTGCTTTCACAAACTTAAATGTGAACGCTAAACCCTTTGTTCCCAATGTGAACGCTGCCGAATTTGTCCCGACGTTTGCCATGAAAAAACACTCGGAAAATCTCGATTCAATAGGTAAGCCGCTGTCACGTTGGGTAGCAACGTTAGCAACAAGCTATTCGTTAACATGAGCACGACTGTGCAGGTGCTAACCCTCGAGCTACACTACAGACACGCGTTAGTGTATTACTAACAACTGTGCGGTCTACTTTTATTTTATGATTGGACGTGTGGTGCGTTGTAATTAAAACATCGCTCGGTGTTTTGATCCGTGTTACGTTTCTTTACCGTTGTGGGGCGATTATATCACTTTTTTTCGAGACCTGTTAAATGTCTAGTGGATCCCAACCGGCATTAGCTTTGTTAGCTGTGAATGCTAATGCTCGTGTGGTTTCATGATAGACTCCTGAACTCTTGTACCGCCCATTTAGGTTTACCGTGTCATGTTAACCGTTACTTCTAACGGTACACGTCACTTGAAGAGGTAACTGAATGAAACTTTGAAATTTTGTCATGTTTAACTGTTACAACCTCATTGAATCACTCTGGTAAAGATAACCTCCTTAGACTATGTTACGTGTTGACCTTAGTGTGGTATGACGTGGTAATTGTGACGCGTAAAGATTAATTTAATCATTCGTTAAGGCCCATTTCCACGTGTAAACAACTGAGGGCGAATTACGCAATGGTTGAAACAACTATTTGTACAATAAAATACAACTATTTATATAGCGTATTTCGCAGCAGCTGGAGCTGTAATAAAACTTTCTATATGGTGTAATGTAAATTTGCGTGAAATTGGAACACAATTTAAACACAATAGATATCAGAAACATTAGAATTGCGACCGTCTCAGCTAAGTAAATAGCTAAGGAATAAAAATGTGTCTTCAAACGAGTTTCAAAAGTTGACAAAGGGGGGTTGCTTAACATTCAATGGGAGGTCATTCCATAGCGAAGTACAGGCAATAGAAAAGGCATGATTCCCCTTTGAGGCTCCGCTTAGTCCTTGGCACCTCCGGCAGCGTTTGAGCTCGGAGAGGTACGCTGGAGTGAGGCCATTTAAAGATTTGAAGATAAACAGAAGTATACTAAAGCAAACACTAAAGTGTATGTGAGCCATTTAAGAGAGGCCAATATTGGGGTTATG
Source organism: Idiotropiscis lumnitzeri (assembly GCF_059441095.1). Classification (NCBI taxonomy): domain Eukaryota; kingdom Metazoa; phylum Chordata; class Actinopteri; order Syngnathiformes; family Syngnathidae; genus Idiotropiscis; species Idiotropiscis lumnitzeri. The sequence continues at coordinate 13,627,042 of NC_142405.1, forward strand.
TGATCCGTCTTCCGTGACCTAGTTAAGAGATGAGTGGCAGCATTTGGCACCAGTCGGATGCGCTTGAGGGAGGACTGGCTGACTCCAAAGTAATGTGCATTACAGTAATCTAGCCTTGGTATTACGAAGGCATCTATTACTGTTTCTAAGTGCTGCTGAGAGAGAAAGCTGCCCAGGATGAAAGAAGCTCGCTCGTACAACAGCGCTGATTCGCTCCTCTAATTTAAACTCACTGCCCAGTTTAAAACCCAAGTTTGAGACTGTTGGATGTCGATAAAACAAGAAGCTATATTAAGGTGTAAAGGATAGCTTTTTGCGTGTTTTTTTCTATTCCATTTAGGCAGACACATAACTATACTAATATGAATGATGATGGTCAAATCTGTTGAACAAAATCCATTTGAAATTAATTTAAAAAATGCCTTGACACCCTCAGTTTGGGATCAAAACAGTTGTGCATAATGATTTATCTAATTTTGGTGTAACAACCATGTTGTTTTTCAGTTGCTGTTGAAAAAATAGCGACCATGGAGGTGACAGAAAGTACTGGTATGTATGGTCTCAGTGTCTTAAGTTGTTTGTGTCAGCGAGCATTCCAGAAGTGAGACCTATTTTCTTGACGTATATTGTTGTCCTGCACTGTGCAGAGTTTTAGAGCAAGTCGTATAACGGTTACATCAAATTACTGTAATGCATTTACACTTAAAAGTTGGCTGCTTCTCTTTGACTGTACTATGCCACATATCTACAAATTACTTAAATTGTGGGTGAGCCTCGGCTTCTTAGAGATTGTCTCAAATACCTACCGTGGTTCCTTTCACAAAAGCAATTCCTCAACTTAAAACAGAAGATTTTTCATCATAGTTAACATGCAGCAACTGTGTTCATGAGATACTGCAAAAAAAAATAACTTGGAAGAGTTCAATTTTAGTGCAGCCGGCTTACTCCCTAACTTTATCAAAATAATCAAATGTGTATGAATAAGTATTTTTTAACTGTAATTGCAGAGCAAATGTTTGCATTCATATGATAAGTGGACTTTGGAAATTGATCGCAGCCATCTTAGCCCAGTCTGCCGTATTTTCTAAAACTAATGCCAGAAATGGTAAAATATAACATTTCCAACTATTCGAAAAATAATGCAATAGTAGTTATTGCTGTGCTGTATCAACTGTCTTTACTTGTTCAGGTCGCTGTTGGTATGCTGCAGAAAAAACATTATTATGCCATATTACACATCTGAATTGGTGTCGCTTTACTGAGATGTAGTACACTATTTTTGAATAAGAAAAGGGGGCAATACATAATATAAAATGATTATTCAGAGACAAAAGCATGCAAGAGACTTTTATAAAAAAAATATTTGGAAACGAAAGTGCAAATAAATATTAAATGTTTTTTATGCAGCTTTATTGGAGAACGGTGACACAGAAATGACACCAGAGGAACCATGGGACCAGAAAGAAGTTGAACCAAATGAGGAAGAGCCAGGAGGTGGGTGCTGTGGTGACCATGGACCAGTGGTGGTAGCAACAGCTGAGGAGACGGGGTCTGAGATGGTGGAGGAGGAAGAGGAAATGCTTGCGCCCAAGGTTCCCCCTACACAACCAGACGCCCCCAAGAAGGAACACATCAATGTCGTGTTCATCGGACATGTAGGTCAGTGCAAATTAATGCATTACACATAAATTTTGATGAATGCAGTTGTTTGTAAGAACTTAGTCTTGACTAAATTGCCCTGTTCACGCTACACAACATTGGTGTGAGTACGTGCCCTAGCAACAGGGCTTGGCGATATGAGCTGTTCTCGTTTGGGCATTTCTGTCTGACTATATCTCCTATCACAATGAGCAGCGAACAATAGAAAGTGTTTGCGAAGGGAGCGAATGTTGCACTCTTATCAGGGTTTGTTCAAGGTAGCAAAAGTTTGCCGGACATTCACCTGTACTTTTCTTGTTGTAAGGGAAATTTGAAGGTAACATCTTGCGACAGGAAAAAAAAAACACACAAAAACGGATGGAACATTTGCAAACCTTGAACAAAATGTTGACGTGAACGTATGTTTTGCTACCGTCGCCAACAGTCGCAATTTTTCACCCCTCACTGGGATAGAGGCTTAAAGAAAGTACCTAACGCTTGGCACTACGTATTGTGGAGCAAGGGTTTTAAACTGGATGCAATGCAAGCTGCATCTGGATTTACATGGTCAGGAGCTCACTGTGGATCTTTTCTTTTATAATTTTTTTTATTTATTGTAATTTTAAACCTCAGTGTATTGCTTCTACTTTCTAAACACACAATTTGTATTTTTATATAGTGTCCGCTTTTTTTTGCAATTATTTCTTAAAATACTGCTTGGAGTCATCGCACCTTTGTTTGGAGTAGTGTTCAGCTGTTAGTACTCCGTAGTGACACTGCACCGGTTGCCACAGTGAGACCCAGCATTCCCTGAGACGTTATCAGCCCATCTTACTTGTCTGTCATCATGAGGAATGTTCGATATAATACTCAGTTAGATGACTGAGCTCGCGATATTCACCTGGCATGAGAGCAAGCCAGACTAAACCTAGCTCTACCTCCAATTACAGAGATCTAAGAACAATGAATAGATGGAGTCACGACTTGTTGCCAATGCCATGTACAATTCTTTTAATCAAATTGAAGTATGAGCGGTGGAAAAAAAGCTTCCTGAGAGTGACAGTTAATTCGTCTTCATACTTTTTCAGACTGAAGTTCTTAAATTTGAGTACTCACAAATACCTAGCACCAATACCTGATTATGCCAATATGTCTTGCTGTTGTGAAGAAATTACGATTTCCTTTCAACAAATATTGTTCAAACTATAACATGCCATGTTGCATTCAAATACTGTATAGCACTTTTTAGAGAAATAACTTCCAACTCCATCCATTATCCAGACCTCTTCTCTTCACAACAGTCACTGATCTGCTGGAGCCAATCCTAGCTCTCTTCGGGCAGGGGTACGTCCCTAATTGGTTTCCAGCCAATCATAACTGGTGACTGCTTTTTATATAAATTTAAATGGGCTGTCACTTATATAGTGCGTTTCTACCTTCGGTATTCAAAGTGCTTCACTCTTAACTCATCTACATACTGATGACGCAACATCAGGAGCAACTGGGGGTTTAGTGTCTCACTCAAGGATACTTCGACATGGTCATAATGGCCGGGGATCAAACCCCCAACCTTTGCGTTGGGAGACGACCACTCTACCACTGAGCCATGCCATCCCAAATGTAGCCTTTAACACAGGGTATTTCAGTTTCAGGCAGCAGAACGCTAAAGGGCGCTTTTTTGAGGGCGTATCACTACATTCCACGTAGCACCACCTGATTACATCAACAGAATCTATCACATTGCGAAACAAAGTCAATCGTTCCAACAACGGTGCGGTTGTTGATGGGAGTGTGTATTAACTAATGCATACTATGCAATACGAATTACATATCCCACAGTTATCCATTGTATTATACTGAATGGAAAGAAATAAACGTTCTTTTTTTTTTTATACAGTGTTTTTCTGAATGCACCTCAGTCAGCCGTTACGTGACTGCTAATGTAAACATGAATGGCAGCTGAACTGAACTGCAAGCCAGCATTAATTGCATAACCAAACAGGTGAAAAATAAGCACAAAGTCGTTGACAGGACGGATGCATGGAGTTACCTGAACAAAGTTTTATCCGCACAACACATGAGCTGCAAACTAATTTGTTGTGGAAATAGAGTTCTCTCTCTGCAAAAGATCATACTGATACTGGTATCGGTCTTTACTTTCCATTTGAAAGACTTGGATTTTGCTGCATCATTCACCTTGTTGGCCAATAAGCTTGCTACTGCTTGTGTTTGAACACACGCAGACACCATATTTCCTTATATGAACGTCACCAAATTAGAGTCCTTGCTATAGTATATAGTCACTGTTGTATACAGGGTGACACACACCCTTAAGCCGCCAACATACTACAGTATTTTTACACCAATTATTCACACCGTATTAAAAGGCATTGTCTTAGTTACGGGCCCTGTTTTTGTATTTTATACACACATAAGGCTCAGTTTGGTTGTACTTTATTAAAGTATTGAAGTATTTAACACGCCAGGTTCACTCTCTTCATTGTCAAGTCAGTCTCGATGTCATGCAGCTCCTCAGAAAAGATGTTGGCTTTTGTGAAAGAACAACAGTGCGCAAGACACATTCGCCCAAGCATCCTTCATCCATTCACAAATCGTGGTGTAATTCACCCAGTGCTGCCTCCTTGTCTTAGTAAAGCTGTGTTCGCCATCTGTCATGCATCGCTCGCACATCACTTCCAACTTCACTTTGAACGCCCTCTTTATACCAATGTCCAACCGTTGGAATGATAACCAGCTCCTTTAACGTCTGCATGCGGTTGGGAAGGTTGAGATTAGTGGAAAATAACTTGTCCGAAACAAGATAAGTCAAATAAAATTTTAAAACATAATTTTACCTTGCCTTCCATTGTGCACAGAGACTCTATAGTCTTGAAGGTTTTATGTTTAGACAGACTAATAGCTTTAAAAGGATAACCATTGTCAGAATTACAGAGGACGACTGGTTTGCATGATGATCTCACAGTTCAGACATGCAGGGTTTGATCCCAGCTCCGGCCTTCCTGTGTGGAGTTTGCATGTTCTCCCAGTGTCCGCATGGGTTTTCTCCTGTTACTCCAGTTTCCTCCCACATTTTCCAAAACATACATGGCAGGTTAATTAAATTGCACCTTGGTGTGATTGTGAGGGTGAGTGGTTGTTTGTGTTTGTGTGCCGATTGGCTGGTAACCAGTTCAGGGTGTACACTGCTTACAGCCCAAAGGCAGCTGGAATAGGCACACACATGCTTGTGACCCTCGTGAGGACAAGCGGTTCGTTCGATGGCTAGATGCATGTCAGAATGACAGGTCTCCGTAAATCATATTCATCTTAGAATAGTTCAGTAGTTTCATAACGTTTTTGGGAAAAGAGCACTTCAGATGGATGCAAAAGCATCCAAATCAAAGGAGGTAATTTAACAGCATTAAACTGTCAGTTAAGCTTAACCAATCAAATAATAAAATAGTTTTGACAGTTTATAAATGTCCTATAACATTTCTTTCCTTTTTAGATGCTGGAAAGTCCACTATAGGCGGTCAAATCATGTAAGTTGCATGTTTTTTGTTATCTAATTGTCAGTGACTTTAAACATTGACTCTTCTCATATTTTCCCATGCTCCCTTCCTCATCATCAGGTACCTTACAGGCATGGTAGATAAGAGAACCTTAGAGAAGTATGAGAGAGAGGCAAAGGAGAAGAACCGAGAAACCTGGTGAGTGGGTGTGTTGTCCTGTCTGTTATTTCAGGCAACAAAATAGAAATGTGTGCGCAGTTCTTCAAAGAAATAAAAAATACAAAAATAATAAGTCCCTTGTCTTCCTTGAAATATATGAGCGCTTATAACTTCTCAATTGTCTCTCTTTAGGTACCTGTCTTGGGCCTTGGACACCAATCAAGAGGAGAGGGACAAAGGCAAGACGGTAGAAGTGGGCCGAGCATATTTTGAGACAGACAAAAAGCACTTTACCATCCTAGATGCACCAGGTCACAAGAGTTTTGTGCCCAACATGATTGGAGGTGCATCGCAAGCTGACTTGGCCGTACTGGTGGGTATAGGAAAAGACTCCTGTTTGTTAAAATTTGCTGCACATGTGATGGCGCAGGCACAGTGGTGAAAGCATATCATCCGTGTCACATTTAGCCTGTTAAAATTCGCACCTATTTTTCTGCGTACGCCAATTCTGTTGTCATTTACGTCTCCTTGGTTGTGTCATATGTGACCAGCCACAGCAAAAATGAGTTGCGTCATTGACCCATATTTTAGAAATGAAGTTTTGGCATAAACAGAAAGTGAATGTGCACATTTGTCTTGGGCGTTGTTGCATATGGTGGCGCACAACACAAAATGTGATTTAGAAAATCAAATTAAACCCGATCATTAATTTACTAATGGTGTTGATTCAACTGCAGTATACTGTCTATATTTGGGACCATGTCGATCAAATTTTTCAGTATAGAAATTGTAACACATCTTGAATGTTGCCCGCAGGTGATCTCTGCCAGGAAAGGCGAGTTTGAAACAGGTTTTGAAAAGGGTGGACAAACACGGGAGCACGCCATGTTGGCCAAAACAGCAGGTGTCAAGCACCTGATTGTACTGGTGAATAAAATGGATGACCCTACAGTCAACTGGAGCCTAGAAAGGTGGGTTGGTGGATCAGAATGAGTAACACTATAGCATTACTCTTACAATATTGTCACATTTGGACTGCAAAGGTTTGCAAACCATTTGTAATCATCTCAAGTAAAGAACAAGACTGACATTTCTGCTTTTTTACAGTGTAATAATATTTTTCTTTTATTAAATCTATGGTGGGGAAAAGCAAGGGAACATGTGCATTGTCTGTGTTCTAAATCAAATGTGGATATGTTTTTCTATTTTCTGAAATGTATGCATTACAGTGAACCCCCGCACACCACCCCTCTGACTATTAGTAGTTCGCATTTTGCCTATTTGCGTATTTTTCATGGAACCCATCTCGACTATTTGCTTAGTGGCGAGCTTTGTATTTGTTCTGTAATTCTGTAAAATGCCACAAGATTGCGCAAAAGCCCTTACTGACAGGTAAGTAGTGCTGTCAAGGAAGTATGTTGAAGTGATGCGCCTCAAATGAAGTCCAAATGTCTTTGTATTTTGGGGAGAGGCAAAGTTTAGTGACTGGCAGGAGGGAAGGGGTGATCGAGACAGGCTTTGTAGAGCTTGCTGTTTCTATGAAGCTAAACAAATTTTGCGTGCTATGAGAAAAAAAAAGACAAAAACATTGCACGTCCTACGATGTGACAATCACGCATGCGCACATCACAATCGCGATGTTCAAACCGCACATCGTGCAGCCCTAGTCAATATTCATTTAGTGCACAGGCTAAAACAGATCATAGCACTTTAGTAAATACAGCAATCCTTCTGTTCATGAATGCCACTATTTACAAATGACTCGGTTTACAACAAAGGTTTCAGACATTCTTTGTTGGTTCTCAAACTAAGCCTCAGTTTGAACGGTCTCAGTCACTACGATGCCGACGATCAAAATGTTTGACAATTTTTAATAGTCTGAGCAAAGTTTATGTATAAATTTAACCATTTGCCACTTTTCTTTTGAAAAAGCCTCGTCTTTGGTTAAATAAAAACAAAATTAAAAACAAATACAAGTGTTTATTCTAGTTTGCATTTACATTTATAATGAATATGATTAATTCTACTCTCTTCTATGTAAAAAAAGAACGGATTGGTGAAATATGTTTACAAGTATTTTTTTTTTTTTTTTTAGTTTTTTTTTTTTTACAGATAGTTTCTTAGTATTAGTGCCACTCGGCATAGTGTATAGTTTTTAGTTCAATTTTAAAATGCGCTAAACATTGACAGCTAAAAATGTTCAGGTCAGTTTACCGCCTTCAATTTCAGTTGTGCCATCATTTATAGAAATGTCGAGAATGCTGCTTCACGCTGTAATGTAAATTTAATATATTATCTTAATTGTCTTTATTATTCATGTGTACATACCTTAAAGAATTATAACTTTACAGATGGTCATATAAGAGCAGCCGCTTGCTGGTGTGGTTATGGGGCGATTTACATACAATCTGATTAGTCAATAGGCAAAATAATAGTTTTTGGCAGCCGTACTCTGTAGTTGTGCTTTCCTGCACACAGCATACAATTGTCGCGCAGTCTCTATCTTTGTGCTGTTTGCTTTAAATTAGCCATTGGTGTGGGTTCCAAGAAAGTGAAGTGTGAGCCACGGCGTGAATACAATTGGTAAACAGAGATTCCACTTGATGAGTGACTCATGGTATTTTTGTTTTTCGACTTTGCGACTTTACATGGCCCTCTTTCTCTCTCCATGCTCAGGTATGAAGAGTGTAAGGAGAAACTAGTGCCATTTTTGAAGAAGGTGGGCTTCAACCCAAAGAAAGACATTCATTTCATGCCGTGTTCAGGTCTAACAGGAGCCAACCTGAAGGAGCCCACTGATATGTGCTCCTGGTACATGTAAGTCCTCAAATATCATCAGATTTAAAGCCTTTCTTGTCTTTATCCCACATTCCACCAGATGCAACATGTGTCTGTGTTTGTTTTTGCAGAGGTTTACCATTCATTCCACACCTGGACAGTTTGCCAAATTTTAACAGATCGAGTGATGGCCCTATCAGATTGCCCATCGTAGACAAATACAAGGTAACTATTTTTTTTTCACTCTTATATTAAATACCCACCTCAAGATGCGGAAGCCTTTAAAGCCAGCTGCACAATGTGTGTCGCGATAAAACGACAATTTGGTCGCATTGCAAAGTGTGTGAGGTTCTGCTACTAGTTTTCATGAGTTTGTACGAGTGTTGACTGTTTGGTTCAGCCATCAAATGGTTGTGCTGCTTGTTAAAAGTAAAGTAAGGGAATCTCAACACAATTTTGCTCTTGTGTAATACCTATCATCAATTAAAAATGCTATTGTCTCAAATAGACTTGAGAGATTGCATTTGTGATCTTTTCTAACGGAAGAAATGACATCACTCATAATGCTGCCTCTCCTACAGGACATGGGCACTGTGATTCTGGGCAAACTTGAGTCGGGCTCAATCAGTAAAGCACAACAGCTTGTGATGATGCCGAATAGGGTAAGACCTGTGTTTCTCCAGTACCGTTAATAAAAGTTGTATCTCGTTTGTTACGTATTCTACTCTTGATGCTCAGGCCTTTACTCCTCTCCTGTCATTTGACTGTTGCTATAATGTCTTAACAGCATGTGGTCGAGGTGCTGAGCCTCTTGTCTGATGATATGGAGACAGACGATGCAGGACCTGGAGAAAATCTGAAGTTGCGACTCAAGGGCATTGAAGAGGAGGAGATCCTTCCTGGATTCATCCTTTGTAATGCGGAAAACCTCTGCCATTCTGGGCGCACCTTTGATGCCCAGGTCATTTTGGAAGAACAAACAATGTACAATTTCAGCCATATACAAGTAGTAATAATGTGAAAACTCATACGTGTCATTCTTTTCCTTCTAGATTGTCATCATTGAACACAAATCCATCATCTGTCCCGGTTATAACGCTGTCCTTCACATTCACACGTGCATTGAAGAGGTGCAGATTACGGTAAGTATATGAAAAGGTTGAGAAGTATTTCACAGTCAAGTCTGTGGGCAGTCTGTAAGAATTGTAAGTCAAGTATTCAAATGGGAGTTTAAACTTGGTGTCTCAAATCGCCGATCTGAGCAAACTAGCGCAACAAAAATTTTAGAGCAGAATTACCATGACCAAAATGATCTCTTACTAAATAATAAGATGCAAATGTCGCAAAACTTTTTTTCCCCCAATACAAAAACTAAATGGGCACCCAGTGTGTGAGACACTTCCTGGCAACACCCAAAGGGTTTGTTTTCCCTTGGAAGGCCCTGCAAAATGTATTTGAAATGACTGATTTAATAACGGTGAGAATCTATTAGAATATTAATCCAGATAAATAATTTCATAATTATTCACATTTTAACCAAATGTACATTTTTGAACCTATAAACAACATTCAACAATTCTTTTAAAAAAAGGCTTTTGTATTCCAGCAGACCATTTCATACACTTAATTCATTCCCTGCCAATGGCAGAAGAATGCAGATCGTCAATCCCAGAAATGGAGTTACAATTGTTTGGGAGGGGTGTGGCTTTCAGTTAATAAGTGCAGATGCCAGAATAAAATTTCAAACTCCATTTTGAGTTAGATTTAGATTATCTCACAATTGAGATTGGCTACATTGTATTCAAGCTTTTAAATGACTTATTCAACTTCACCATGCATTTCTGCGCTTGTTTCCCCATGTTCCTGTATTACAGAGGAGAGTTGACACCTCCTCTGGCTGTGGTTTTGTAAAAGTATCATCCACATTCCACAACTTGTACTTGTGTGACGTTTTCTTCAATTTCGTGTTCATTTTAATGTCTGATGCAACTAAGTTTATCAAATGACTGAAAAGAAAAGTTGGACTGCCTAAAACTCCTGTTCTTGACTGAACAATGCCATACCTATTTAATATATATAAGAACTTGGGGTAATTTTGATTCAGACAGGTAAACAAACCCAAAAAATTGTGAAAAGGTGGAATTGTGAATGTGTAGAGTGATGCTGTTTTGTGAGCCTGCTATTAAACTGTAAATGTGTTTTTTTTGTTTGTTTTTAATAAACGTATAGGGCAAACTTGTTTTTGAGGTGATCCCTTGCAAAGCCAAGTTGTTGCTGAAAAGATTAGATGACATTTTTTTTATGCATAATGCCTTAAGTTTTTATATCTTATGTGTCTCAAAGCAAGTCTTTCTGTTCACTCGTCAGCTGAGCGGTGAGGTTAAACTTGACGGAAGAAAATTGTCTGAATGGAGGATGCTGTTTTATTAAAAACATGTTGTGTTTTGTAATTGTCCAAATACCAATTTTCTGTGGTTCTTTTCCCTCTTCAGGCCTTAATCTGTCTGGTAGACAAAAAGTCGGGGGAGAAGAGTAAGACACGGCCACGATTTGTTAAACAAGACCAGGTCTGCATTGCTCGTCTGCGCACGGCAGGAACCATTTGCCTCGAGACCTTTAAAGACTTTCCTCAAATGGGACGGTTTACTTTACGAGATGAAGGTAAAGCACCTACACACAGCGGCACAGTCAAATAAGTTATCTCCCCATTTAGTTTAAGAATTTGTAATTTTTCAATCGAAGTACTGTGTTCAGTAATTGAGTTGCTCATCCAATATTTACTAGGTCAACAAGAATGTTTGTTTTGTTTACATCAAATTAATAGTTAATACTTTATAGTCATTGTATAGGTAGTGAATGGAAATGGTTCCAGACTCGAATGATACAGCGGCCACGACAGTCTGTACATTTTGCATTCAAACCCGTTAAATATCAAGTACCCATTAGAATCACTGAGGCAGAATGTCGCATTTATATGAAGCAAATCTCTAAACAACAAATCTGGGAGGGACTTCCAATTTTGTCCATTGTATGCAGAACTCCAGGCTGCCTCTAAATGATGGCATTTTAGGCAGTGCAATGCAATTTTACTCGCGCCTGTGAGACCAGTAAATAAGCAGATTTATTTTAATTTATTACTATTGAACATTTTTGTTGCTTACGAACTTCTGCGCCACACTAGGGCTGCCACATGAGATTTTTTTCGTAGTTAACTAATCACCAACAGTAGTCATGATTAGTTGACTAATCGGATCATATGTAAATTGTGGCATGTCGTACCAGCAAGCAGCTGCTCTTATATAACCAGCATTAGTTTACAGCTTGAATTCTTTAAGGTATGTACAAATGAATAAGATGATAAAACATTCAACTTTAATTCAACTTTGCAGCTTGCACCAATATTTCTGAGATGTTTATAAATGATGGTTTTTGGCTGTAATTGTTTAGTGCATTTTAAAATTGAACCAAAACTATACTCTATGCCGAGTTGCACTAATACACTGTAAATCTATATAAATACCAAAAGAAATGCTCATAAACAAATTTTACTCTTCCTGGGCACCATGACTTTTTTTCAATGTAACAGGTCGCAAAATCAGTTAAGTAGTAAATTAGGAAAAAGCACTTTACAAAAGAAAACTAAAATAAACGCATTGGTTTTTTTTTAGAATTTGGTTTTATTTAACCTTTATTATCCCAAACCTTTTGATTTTCTTCACTAGTATGCACAATTTAATAGTAGTTAATTGCGTTTCAAAAGCAATGCACAAGGTACAAACAAAAAATATTTGTGAATAATATTAGGATGAACATAATGTGTTGCTTGTTTGAAAGTGAAGGTCATTCTGTAGTCTTAACGTGATAGTATTTTGTCAAACCTGTGTTGAACTTGAAATGTGTATTTGTTGATTTATTTATGTTTATAACTGAAATGAGAATTTTTCTTATCTAAAACCTAACTAATAGCGTCACTTGTAAAAATGAATAAAAGGGGACTGAAAGTATGCGTTTTTGTCCAAAAGACTATAATTTGGATTGCTGCCAAACACAAAACGTGACAATTACAATGAGACTGACATAATTATTGCGTGTTTGTTTTGACGTTTGTCCCAGGCAAGACCATTGCCATCGGTAAAGTTCTGAAGCTGGTTGCAGAGCGAGACTGAAGACGCAGCTGCGTGAAAAATCCAGTTCGGAAGAAAAAGGTGGAGCTCGGTCATAACCCGCCCAGTGTTGTCAGCGGCAAAGGCACATCCCTCTGACGCCTACCTTCTGTGTGTCGATGATCAGCTTCAGTGAAAAAAAAAACATGAAAAAGAGAAACCGGTTTTTAAGTCAGTGAAATCCAAGACGAAGTCCACTCAAGTCAGCTTTCTCATATTGAGAGCTCAGCTATGCCATGTTTGGGTTCGCCCACCCTCCACCATTCCCTGCCTCCCTTGTCTGGTCGATTCACCATGACAGTGATTTTTTTTTTTTCTTGCCCTATTCCATTTTATTTTCTTGTATTCATAAATGACAGAAGTTATATCTGTGAACAAATGTGGACCAAGATTTTTGCTTGGAGTGTAAAATGATTTCAGAAATGTGCTGCAAAAACAAATACTCTGAATGAATTTCATCAATTGAAACCAAAATGTTTATTTGGGTGTACATGACTCCCTTTGCTTTTACCCAGTTCTTGGTTTCGCGTGTGGCGTTCTGGCTGTCTGCTTGAGCGTGCTCAACTATTAAAGTAAACAACTATGACAATAAAATGTTTGGAAAAACGCTTCTCATTTGTATGGGCTCTTGAGCTTATGCGGTAGAAATACTGAATAGCTTCAAGTATAAAAATTGTGTTAACATTGTGAAAAATCAACTCCAGTTTTCTTGGAGCAATGGTTTTCTCTTGATGCATCGTTACTGGTGAAAATTAATAAGGTGGTATACCGCCATGTGTTTACCATCCTATTTTGTTGACATCAGTGAAACATAAGCGAACCAGTCGTAAGATTACAAGAGTAATGTCTCGTGGATGGAACTTTTCCCTTTTCTCTTGAATATGCTCACTGATACTTGATGGGTGACGACCATGACCCGGAAAATTATTAACCCCCTTTGGCCACACGCTTGGCACACCCCTGACTGCCATATTAGACTTTTTGGGAGACAGGTTGCAAAATTAATTGTTGCAGTTGCATTAGCAGGTATCCCATACAAAGCAGTACTGTTCATTTGAAATGTGGTGTGTAATATATACTGTGTGTTTACAGATCCAGGTGTGAGCATTGGCTGGTTACACAAGGACATTTACTGATAACCTGAATCCACTTGTTCGAAATCTCTGTGTCTTTGTCCAGCTGAAAACTGAACTGTTGCCTTCGTATGAGACAAAAATGCTTTCATTTTCACGTTTCCATCCTTGGTGTCTCCACATTTCTGTATTTATCCTTCCCTCACTATTCTATTGCTCACCACAGCATGAGGCCATGCCACTACACTTCACTTTAGAGATGGCGTTAACCCGGTGATCAGCCTTGCCTGCTTTTGACGAACATGTCTGGCACACACATCAAGAGTTAAATTTTTGTCTCATTGAATGAGCATTTTGTCTTTCCTGATTTGAGAGTTTCAGGTGCCTTTGGGTAGGCACCAGTTGTACTCCCGAGTGCTTTTTGCTAAGGAGGCTTCCATCTAGCCGCTGAACCTTGCAGGCTTGATTGGTGGAGTTCTGCAAAAAAAAAAAAAAAATCAGATGAAAGGTTTTTTTTCTTTCCTGGCTGGACTGGTGCACTGACTGAATGTCTGTGTATTTATATACTGTGAGTGTATACATATGTATAGATGTATGTATATACACACCATGTTTTTGAAGTCAAAAACCAGCCTTGAATCGAATTGAGAATCTGTGGAAAATATCTGAAAACTCCTGTTCACAAACGCTCTCCATCTAATCTACCTCAGCTGTCGCTATTTTGCATGGCAAATGGGCAAACATTTCAGTGTCTAGAGATGTGCAAAACTGATAGACATATCCCTCGACTTTCGGCTGTAATCATATCGGGTTTGATATTTCCGCGTGTCCTACTTTTACTTTTACGTTTTCTTTGTAAAAAAAGTTTAAACTATCATCTAGATTTTGCTCCAATTTACGATTGTGTCACCACACTAGACTAAGGGGCTGCTATAGCCCCCTCAGAAATCTGGGTAGCACCACTTAAGCCTCTCCAGCTTTTTATTTGATCTTCGAAAAGTTATAATTTATTTTCTTAGCCTCTTTTGTATTGTCAAGCCCCCTGTTTTTAACCGAGGAAAGAAAAAATCCTGGAGCGGTGCTTGCTTGGGGTTGATTATTTTATACATTGTGTTTGAAACCTGAAATGTGGCGAAAGGCTAAAATGTACAAACCAGATTATTATTATTATTAATTAAATAATCATTTATTTAATTTTTATACTTGCATTCGTGCAATGTGAGTTGCGCAGCGAAATCCATCCGTTTTTAGCCATCTCGGGGTGCAGCCATTTTGTCACTTTTGTCGACAGAAAAAAAACATCAGTTTCTCAGGGCTCAGATAACGGCCAATCATGGCTCAGCTTTGGAAAACAGGTAAGTCGTGACAGGTTTGTTACCTGAGCCCTGAGCGACGCAATCGTTATCAGAATCCTATGTTTACTACCGGAGGCAAATTTTGGGGGGTTGACTTCCCCAGCTGTTGACAACAGTCATATAAGGGGAGTATGGGTGCTTGTTTTTTTCTTGAAGCACTGCCCTTGATGTAGTGTGGGGGAAAAAAAACATTTTTCTTTATATAGCGCATTTCATAACAACTGGAGCTGTACAAAGTGCTTTCCATGTGCAGGAAATTAGAACACAAAGTAAAACACATATAATAAATAAATACGCCATGAAATGTTTAGTTAAAATTGTCATTAATCAAATGTTTCATTTATTAATTGAATATGGAATTAGATGAATAAATGTGTCATTACTTAAATTATCAATGATTATATGAAAAAAAATCTATACAATTATTTATGCAATTAATGTATTATTTCATGGTCCCGCGATGCAGTGTTTCATGAATTAATTTTAATTTTCGCCCTTCAAAGTTTGGCGGGCAGGTCCTAACACCTAATTGGTTGGGCTGCTCATCAAGTCAAGGCAAATCAATTCCAGAATAATGGATTGATGCCAACCGAGTGTCTAGTGAAAATACTCCGATACATTGGTTTGAATACTACAGAAAAACAATTAAATACAAGCCTCGACCACTCAATCAACGTAGCTCAAAGTCTTCCATCGTCGTAGCCGCCAAGTTTGCCACCACTTGAGGCTAAAGCAAGGTTATTTGCGTTCGTCAGCGTTTAGCCCCGCCCACTAGCTTTGATGGGCGAGTTTGAATATAAAATTAATTTATTAAACACTGTAACACGGGACCAAGAAATAATTAATTAAATACATAAATAATTAATATAATACATAATTAATGAAATACGTAAATAATTATGTTCATTTTTTTACGTATAATAATTGATAATTTAAGTAATGAAATTTATTTATGTAATTCCACATTTTAGTAATTTAAACATTTAATTAATTAGTGACAAATTTAACTAAACATTTCATGGTGTATTTATTTTTTTGATTTTGGCACTTTCAGTCCTCCATACATTCAGTCAAAAACTAAAGAATGAAAATGTGTCTTCAAATGAGTTTTAAAAGTGGACAGATATGGGGCTTACCTAACATTCAGTGGAAGGTCATTCCATAGAGAAGGACCGACGACACAAATGGCACGATTGGATTGTTTATAAAACCAGTTACTTTAAAGTAAAAAAAAAAAAAAAAAAGGTGCAAATTTATAAATTCAAGCAAGGTTTCCTTGTTGAAAAAGAGTGCATTGCAGTTTAGGAGGGCTGGTGTCAGTCCTAAGCTGAAAATTCACATGATGCCCTGCATCCCAACCCATTATAAGAAACAAACTATTTAGATTTTATTTCTATTTAATTGATAAATGAAACATTTGATCATTGACAATTTTAATTAAACATTTTTAATTTATTTAATTTTGGCACTTTCAGTCCTCCATACTATGGACAGGTAACGTCCTTTTGTTTCCTCCTCCACTGGGTCCGCCCCCACCCACGCTGCTTCTCACCTAGCTCACCTTACAGTCTCTCTGCTGACACACGACACCTGCGCAGTGCGGCCCATTGCACGCTGACATGGAACCAGCGTACCGTGGTCTGGGTCGCTGTGTTTGTTGTTTCTGGCTGGCTGTGGCCTTCGACGTCGTCGGACTGCTCGTCCTTCTCATCGGCGTGTTCGTCAACGTATTTTTCTACGACCTGCTCATTTACGCCGGCGCCATAGTCATCTTCCTCAGCCTCGTGTGGTGGGTGTTTTGGTACTCCGGCAATATCGAGGTGCTCTCCGCGGAACTGGAGGATGACGTGGGCCTTACGAAGAAGGGCAAAGGCGGCATCGGCGGAGCGGTCCGACGGCTGTCCAACCGCGTGTCCGTCGGCATCAGAAATTCGTTGCGCAGGAACGGAGGGGCGGCACCAGGCACCGGCAGTCGGCAGGGAGGCGCGCGGAGGTCGGCTGCGGATCCGACCGTGGCCCAGAACACTGAGCAAGTGATCGTTGCCATGGCAACCTTGACGCCGAATGAGCCAAATTTACGAACTTCTTCGGTGGTGTGCTATGATGCGGAGATGCCTCCCACAGCAACAGAGACTTCACCCGCATAACTGAAGACCAAGAAAGACAAATTTGTGTGCAGGGACATATCCAAACTAAAACACGTGTTCCCATCACTGTGCTTACAAGTACACTTTGTATCAAATTAAGAATCATTGTCATTCATGTATTGCAATATGTAATATATATATATATATATATATATATATATATATATATATATATATATATATATATATATATTCTACATATATATATGTATATATATATATATATGTTGTGTGTGTGAGTGTATTTTTTTTGCTATTCTTTTCAGAGTATATTTGTGAGTATAGCTTCCCTCCATTTTAATGGATCTGAAATGCAAAACCAAATGCTCCTTGGCTTTATAGTTTGCTTGTCACAGACTGCAAAGTATTATCAGTAGTTAATTATTAACCCCAGTTTGTTACCTACTAAAAAGACCACGCCAGTTCAAACAATAGAAACCTGATATGTACTTCCTTACAATGGTCATCAGACACACTTGGGTACAAAAGTCTAGTGTAAATGAACTTTCTAAGTCCTTGATGGTATTTTATTTTTGTTTCACTTGCAGAGACTGTAAATTCAGTGCTGACACGGGGAGAGTCAGCATGTGCGCCAACTCGACTCAGTGATTTTTATTTATATAATTTTATTTTATTTTATTGTTTACAATATCCACATTAAATCAAGAAACAGGCAAGCAGGTGTGGTTTATGGATATTGATTTGCAATTGTAGTCATATTGATAATGATTTTTATTTTGAATAAAAATGTTTGTATTTACCTTGGAGGCATGTATTCAGATTGTATGGCTTTAGTATGTCTGCTAGTACCTGCCAAGCCTTCAGTCATGAAACCCCTCATCCAGGTAACTCACTGTACTGACTCCCTCCAGAATTAGTCTTGTCTAATATCCCATCTTTTTCAATTTGGACACTCCATCTGACTCATTATTATCAGCATTATTATTACTATTACTATTACTATTACAATAGTAGTGGTTGATATCATTGTTGTGTTGTTATGCATTGCTATTATTATACTGTAAGTAGTACACTTCATTTGACCTCAATTACTTTACAACACAAGTGATTCGGGTCTTTCTACAGAATTAGGTCGATTATGCAAATATCATGCCCATCTCAACAGCAACGATAGCAAAAATGAATCGCAACGACCTGTGGGCCAACTTGCTTTGGATCATGTTAAGTCAATTTGTAAAAGTTTACGAACAGAATAAAATTAAATACAGTCTCAAACCATTACATCACATAACAATTTCGATGTTGGTGGTTGTTGGTTGAAGCTTACACAATACACTTTAACTACAGTAATAAGTATTAATAAATTAAATTAGTACTGATTATATAATGTATACAAATTATAATATCTATCTCTCTTTCTAAAAAACACATTTATTAAAAAAAAATTTAGAAATTTGAACATCTTCAAATACAAAATGCGTGGTACTACACATTAGTGCCGGGCCAATTATCGGGGCAGATATTTGGCATTTTGCCGATTATCGCCATTAGCCAATAATTTTGGCTTATTTTGGCTCGCTGCAGTACTCGCTCTCTGCTCAGTTGGTGGCCCTGCTTGCAGAAGCAGATTGGCCCACCCACAACACCATCTAATTGGTTCCTTGTGCAGTGGTAGTAGCCAATCAACAGTAAGATGCTTATTTGCTTTTCACCTCGAGTCACAAGCACCACAAGAGAGGTCCCGCGAGCAGAGTGAGCCAAAATTGTAATAAATGTCAGTCCACTACGAACTCACAATTAATAAGTTGTCTTTTTTTTCTAAGATCTAAAAAAGCTTTAACATGTTGTAAATCGCTAAAGTTGTTTAATAAATGTGCTTGATTGCATTTTTTGTCAAGTCAGGTTTTGGGGTTTTTATTTTTCCAAATTTTGACACAATTTACCCCTTTTTTTTCAACAAATCAATATCGGCTTCAAATATCGGTTATTGGCCTCCATGACAACTAATAATTGGTATCGGTATCTGCCCTGAAAAAAGCATATCGGTCTATCACTACTACACATGCACTGAGAAAATGTCGAATTGGCAGCAGCTTCCTTGTTCCCACACGGGGTGATGACAAACATCAATGAGTAACCTTTAGAAGGGGTTGGCCTTATTTCCAAATGACGATTCCTTCAAATACTTTTTTTTATAAATAAAAGTTCCACAAATTTTACAGAATCTAATATACATGGATTTTAACATGTTTTTTGAAAAATTGAAATGGAGTTTGAACTTTGAAAGAAGTGGAAAAGAAGAAGTGAAGGTGCATCTGCGGCATGTTAAACACTAATTTGGTTGTAGTCCACCTAGAAATATCACTTTTACTTTTAAAATCTTCCAAAAGGCCACTTTTCAGTTTAGAAAATCTTTACTCACAAAAAAAGATCAAAGTCAGGAGAGTTTGACTTCATCTCTTTCTCCACAGCACCACACAATTAGTACTTAAAAATAATTTATAAAGCTGTAATTGAAACCAAAATAAAGACATAATTTTAATGTTGGCGCCATTTAGTGCAGTGGTTCTCCTTTTTTTGTGATGTACCCCTTGTGAAATATTTTTCAGCCAAGTACCCCTTAACCAACGCAAAGCATTTTGAGGTAAAAAAAAAAAGACTTAGAATATGCCATCAGTGTCTTATTTATTAAACTTTATAACCTTTCAAACTTCATTTGTATTGGTCCACAAAAATTAATCAACATAAAGTGTCCTATTTTGGATCATTGAAGAGATCTGCAACTTGTGGGCGTAAATCCAATCGAAACATAATCTTCAATTTACAACTGGAATTCTGCTGACTGGTTTGGCCTTCTTTTGTATTGTGTCATAGTTTTTTCAGGTTTGCGCTTCAACAACGACTCCTTGCGTCTTCAAGTGATTCACGAGTAACGGGAGATGACACGTGACAAGTTGGGTGAACCATTCTTGTACGAGGAGAATCTGGGATTTTTAAATAATGAAATTGAAAAAGTTACTGAATATATAATTTGTTTTATGAACTTCTATTGTGTTTTGAAACATTTAATTAATTCACAAATTATTTTACAGGGTTTTTGCGTGGTGGTTTGTTTTATCTAAAATCTCTCGTACCCTTGGAGTTCTTTCAAGTACCCCCGGGGGTTATCTGATTTTGACATTACCCGAATTCTAAATTAAATATTGTGGAATGTAACCGTTCTTTTCGATTAATTCAGTAGTTATTCCATTTTCTTATTGGTACTAGATTTAGTATCCACTAGATGACTCTAACGAGCAGCACTGCGCATCAATGCACGCCTAAAGTATCCGAAGAAGTGAGTCACTCGGAAGTGCAGAGGAATTGTCCATGTGGTTGTTTACTTTCATATAAGACGTTTACCTTCTATACGCAGTATATATTTCCCATTGACCATAAATATTATTATTCGCAGACTAACAGTGTATTGTTTTAAAAAGTATTTACGAAGCCATGTAATGATTTCCACCGGCAGCCGTAAAACTGCTCATTCGAGAAGCTAATCTCGCCCAAAAAACTGCTCGTGTTTCTTTCAAGAATGGAGATAGAAGGTCGGGATTTTCTAAACACTCGTCCATTGAAGACGGTCAGATTTGGTGCTAGTGTTGTGGAAACATTAGCCAAGTATAAGAAGGTGAGTGATAAGGGGTGATTTTGTTTGATGGGTTCGGAAAACATTGAACTCAGTCGGTCTTTTGTGTGAAGGGAGACTTGAGTGACTATGAACTGCTGAAGCATCAGTTGGCTGACCCCGAGATAAAGGTAAAGCGTATTCAAGAAGCACTTGTAATGACAGCTTGTCACAGATTTGTGTACATCTTCATAGGATGCACAGATTATTACATGGCTACAAGAATTTCGGAATTGTATCTCACAGCTCACCAAAGATCATGAACAACTCATCTATACTATCTTAGTGAGTATGTTGCAACTGCATTTATTTAATTCTCATTTAACCTAATACGGTATTTAAACAATAAAAAGCTTGTGCTTGTGTGCTGTAACTGGTTCTATTTGTGTGGATTTTGCAGAGGCTTCCCTGGGTGGGTCGGAGCCAAGCAGTGGTGGAGGAGTACATGGCCTTCCTCAGTAACCTGGTGTCGGCACAGACTGTCTTCCTATGTGCATGTCTCAAAATGGTTGTCTCCCACTTTACGCCCAGTAGGTTTCTACCTCGTGACAGTTTTTAGTTTGCTCTGTCACAACGTTGCCAATGTCTTTTGAGGAATAATGTGTGTGTGTGTTTGTCTCCAGAAAGAGTAGCCATCTGTGAAGGAGGAGTCGATTTCTCAGATTCAGATGATGAAGATGAAAGTATGTGACCTTTTTTTATTTAGTGTTGTGTGAAACAATCCCACTGGCTGTGTGAGCAAGAATGATTGGGCTGAAAAAATTATAATTGAAGAATTTTTTTAATTATTCTTTTTTTAGAACAGAATAAGATTCAATTCATTGATTCAACTCCTATGTGTAAGTGGAATATTGCCGCTTAGCTCTTAGGTGGTGTGAGTGCCAGTTTAAAAAAGGATAAAACATGAGCCACTCATGTGTACTTAACCAATTTGTGAAAGACCTCCAAATGAGGAAACCTGCAAGAATTTATTCCGTTCTTAATTTTTTTTCCCTTTGTTGCACGACCTAACGCAACAACGGTTCACAATATTTCAATTCTAAATATGGAAATAACTCAGCGGAAACACCGCAGCAGAGCACGTTTTGACTTGCAGTCTTTTTGCCTCCAAAGTGGCAGATAGGTTGATGATGCATTGCACTTTCCCCTTACAATACACGTGTGTTGTCCTCCCTCTTTTAATTTTTTATTATTGTCCAGAATTTGTTCCTCTGTTTCTTAGCTACTGACATTTATACAGCAAAGCAACAAGAATAAAAAGCAAGGAAAATATTTGATATTTATATAGAAAGTAAAATGAGCTATATATGTGCCATTCTAAGTCAAAATAATTTTAGTTTTTTGTTGAATTAACACTTTCCTGTCCAATAACATTTCTAGATCTCCCCAGAAATTTCAACCAGTGCCATCAGGCCTTGCAGCTCATCACCAGATATGTCCCATCGTGAGTCATTTAATATTTTCTTTTCCTTGTATGTCATTCAGGTTTGAGCACATAGTGTCATGTTGAAAACTTAGAGCCATTTTGCTCTGTTTCGTGCTTAATATTCTGCTGTTACTTCTTTCAGAACAAGTCACTTTCTGGTACCTATTTTGCAGAACAGCTTTCCTTTTGTTCAAAAGTCCTCCAGAACCCTGGTAAGTGACAGAAAAATCCACTACATTTTACCACCCAACCGAATAATCGACCGGCACATTTAATTGGCCGATATTAGCTCATATAAATCGGGCAAAAATCAGACAATGTTTGTAGATTAAATTTATTTTTTTTATACACATTAACAAAACAAAACATCTCAGTTTTAAAGTTAAATGCTGTAGAACTACGTATTGTAAAACAGTTAAATGTTCTGTTCTGCCTGTAATTCATAATCATATTGTGAGTGTTGAAGGACAAAATACAAGTAGTTTTATTACTCTATATATTTTAAATAAATCAGCCGATTAATCGGTGATCACAATTTTACTATGCCAAATATTGGTATAAGTCTAACAAAAAAAATCCATAGCCCTTACTACCCATTAAATTTATTCCACCTATTGTATTGGGTAATTGGGTATTGGTTAAACAGCAGCCAATTAACTTTTCAAAACAGTTTTTAGCCATCCCTGAAGTCAAAACACTTGAAGCTGTGAACACACTTAAGGCCACAAATGGTGTGTGTCCCCGATTTGAATTCTGGTGGGGTTGATGCCTTGCTCCATGGCACTTCAACGCAACCTTCGGTTCCAAAGCCCAAGTCTGTATGGAATGTTTTTTTTTTTCCTCTCCCTGCAGGAGTGTTACGTCCACAATCTCCTGACAGTGACTGTGTACATACCAACCATTCGACGAGACGTACTGGAGATCATCATTGGACAGATGCTTAAACTGGATGTAAGTGTTTTCGCTCTTTGAGTGTTTTATTTTGTGTATATGTAAAGCCTCTTTTCCACTTCACACTAACTTCCCAGTTTGCTACAGCTGTATTTGTCACTACCTTATTTAAAGGGACACTTGCCTGCGTTTAACATTGGCACTTATATAATAGGTTTGCATGTAAAAATGACATCAGTACTAAAACACTTTGAAATATTCAGAGCACGAAAATTTCAGCGAGGAGGCCGACTCTCCAGCCAAGTGGCCGAATTGGAATGTCTAATTTTCGGATGAGTGGTGTACGCGTAGTCAGTAGTGGCCTTGATGGGAAAAAAGTAAGTCAATCTAATGCTCATGGCTGAAATTGTAATATAAAACAACTTACATCAACATCGGAAGAATCGGAATACATGAACTAGTCAGAGCTGTTACGTTCCAAAGTAGATGGTGTGTTGTGTTGTGTAGGTATGAACAGTTGAAAAACTGGGGCCAATCCTCATCCAAATAAATACACGTCTACTCATTCCCACTTCAGTCTCTGTATATATCCCCACGGGTACGTGAGCAGCAGCAAAGTAGTGTGTAGCGTCCTAACAGCATAATCTCTGTGCCACTGCTCACTTCCACACTTTCTCATTCTCATATAAATCAGACAGGTAGCATATCTTGTGATACTTTGAAGTGGTCATAGATAGGTGATGTCCACATGAATTTTGGTGCCAATTGATCACTGTTTCGGGACGTTATAAGCAATGAAAGTACAATGATTTCCAATAGAGAGTTTGTAATCCGTACCTTTCATTGACTCCCAAGGACACATGATGGTGAGAGCGGTTGGGGGCGTGGCCATATTCTGCATTAAAAGTAGGCGTTTTTCAAGTCGTTACTTATTTCCTAATTTCTCCAAAATGAATTGATAAAAAAGAAAATGATGACTAATTTTGATCAAAAAAAGTATATAAACTGAACTTGTTAGAGAAAAAAATCCTTTTAACACATGCTATGCTTTGGAACTGAAGATGTGACCAGCCAGCTTGTTGAGGAGAAAACCATTCACAGGGCTCTCACTAATCCCAACAACTACATTCATTGTAATTATCCATCCATCCATTATCCGAGACAGACCCTTTTCCTCACAAGGGTCGCGGGCGTGCTGGAGCCTATTCCAGCTGACAACGGGTATTAGGCAGGGTACTCATCTTATATTAATTCATTTAGTTTTTCTTCTCTGTGTGTCTGTCAAATTATGTCTTCATGTAAAACTGGTCTGTGGTGCAATAATGGTTGTGGACCACTGTGTTAGATTGAGTAAACACCCAATTTAGCACCCACTATTTGGGATCTAAGGCTATGTTCACACTGCGGGGCGTGATGCCCAATTCAGATTTTTCTGCTAAATCATTCAATTGTTTTATGGACTGTTTCACATTACAAAAACAAATGCAACTTCTATTGTAAATTATTACGTAACCATGATGTGACTTGCATGCGCATAAAGCATGATGTTTGAGAAAAAAAGACGTAATCACGTAGTCCCTCGTTTTATCATCTTTTATCATCAACCAGAGCAGCGAGGTGGGAGGAAGTACAAATGTTTTCGGGATATGAGGCAATGCTCTTTCGATCATTCTCCTTATTTCATGGAGATTGGAGAAGTCTACTAATATGGATTTGGAACACCAACTGTAACACACTAACGCGCACAATGATGATCTGTTTTAGGTGAGTGCGTCCCGCTCAGATATTGAAGAGGCTGAAGAGTGCATATTACAAAGCCAGCAGGCAGGCAACTCTACTGAAGAGGCCCTTTTTGATATGGTACGTAAGAGTTCCTTCCAGATCATGAAAGAATTTTTAAAATACGCAGCTCGTTACACTCATGTTACATACACCATCTCCTGTCGGTATGATATAGTATGATCCAGTTCATTCAAATATATTTTTTTATATGATTGACAAACTGTATGTAATTAAAGTGTAGTGCAGCAAATATAGTTCGCTTTTTTTCTGTTCATACATCACTGCACTTTCTTGTGGAAAGCACTTAGGGAGCTCATAATTGTAGAAGAATCTAAAGTAGTTTTGAGAGGAAGTTCTAAACAATTTTATCACAAATCACACTCATGCAAAAGTACCGGAAAAGTGACTTTTATGGACTCTCGAAGGAAGCATGGGAAAAATATCACTTCTCTGAATATTTATCATTTTATTTATTCTGGGCTTTGTAGCTCATTTGAACCTTTCTGTATAAAAGGATTTAACCTGACACTTAAAAAATATGGTAACGTGTTTAAAAAGATCAAGTATTCATAAGTTTAAATAGATAAAACTCAAAATATTGAATAATAAATATTAAAAGAGAAAGATTGTGTTGATTTCATCACATTTTCAGACACCCCTGATGAGCTCTCACCGCATGTTAGTGCGCCACAGTACCTTGGTTTGGAATCACCGGTGTAGTCAGTCACAAATGTGTACACATTAAACTCGACACTTGGACCTCAAGTGTAAATCAAGCATTAGCAAAATATCTTTTAATGGTATTATTTTTTTTCCCCCGTTTGCGCATGTGTATGTTAGGATGAGGACCTGCCAACGAGTCAGCCCCCTAGTGTGGGAATGATGGCTCACCCGGTGGCTGAGAGGCTCGATTCGCTCATGACAATTTTGCTGGCGTTCATCAAAGATGTCTGCTATGTCAACGGTAGCCGACTACATCGCTATTTTATTGTCTTTACACTCCTGGTTTGATTAATAGGAGTTAATTGACGTATTTTATTCAACGTTTTCGCCATCTCTGTTTTCACTTCCAGGTACTCTGCATACGGAGAGAACAAAGGAACTGTACAGGGACTTGTTGGATGTGTTTGACAAGCTCATCTTGCCCACACATGCTTTGTGTCACATCCAGTACATGCTCTTTTACCTTTGCAGCTTCAGGCTGGTGAGTCTCCTCCTCACCCTCCAGTCTCAAACTTTCACAAATTAATTTTTAAGATCTGACCGACAATCATGGCTCACCTGTGATCTGTCTGAGCCCTTGGGGTCATTTTCAAGCCATTACAACAGGCAGTGTAAGGCAAAATGACCGCCCCCCTCAGATGGATAAAAATGGGTGCATTTTTTCATCTGAATTCATTTTCTAATATCGCAATATGAATTGAAAATTCATGCTAGACTAGAGGGAGGGGGTGCGGTGCATATCACCTAGTGTAAAAAGAATTTTTGACTTGACTTTCCCTTTAAGAATCTGAATCAGAATGGCCTTTATTGTCATTATACTCATTGTTCAACGAGCTTAGAGAGCTGCGCCTCTCCGGGGCAAATATAACTGACTGTCCTCTGAAGCCTCACTTTGTCTGCCTTAGTGCAGCTGCTGTACCAGGTGGAGACACAGTAAGTCAGCAGGCTCTCGATGGACAAGTGGTAGAAGGCCAGCAGCAGCTTGCTGTCCAGGTAGAATTTCCTGAGGACCCTCAGGAAGTGTAGACGCTGATGGCTCATCTTTAAACACCTTAAACACCTAAATCAGTGCTTCTTAAGCTTTTTTCACACCCATCATGAGTCACGTTGGAATAAATTATTGCATAGTAGGCTTAAGTTTTCATCAGACAAAGTTTTTATTCCCGTTTGATATGGTCAGCGACTGCAGCAATATACACAGTTCCAACATTACCTTTGCGCTTCAATATACTGTTGGAAACTGTGCTTATTAACTAAAAGTAAAATGTATTACCCACACATTTTTGAAGTTTAATGTATTAAGATTTATTTATTATGTGTCTTAAAGGCCCTAGGTGAGGCTTTCCTTGAGCACTTATGGAAGATTCTGCAGAGTCCAAATCAGCCTGCTGTCCTCCGCCAGGCTGCTGCAGGGTACATGGGAAGCTTCCTTGCCAGAGCCAAGTTCATCCCTGTGCTGTAAGTATATTCACAATTTAGCTTTATAATACAGTTGAAGTTATCAATTTCTTGTTTGGAGGAGCGTTTACTGTTCTAATTGAGTGCACACATTCTCTCCTGCAGCACAGTACGGGCTTGTCTGGACCTGCTCATCTCGTGGATCCAACGCTATATTGATGGCCAGGACAGTAGAGGCGGGCAGGTCTGCTGTGACGTCAACCTCCATGGACCCTTCTACACTGCCTGCCAGGCTGTCTTTTACACATTGATCTTCAGACATGGAGCCATTCTGGAGGGCAACATGAAGAAAGGTGCACGTCTTATCTCTTTTGCTCACATTGAAAGCTTTTTGTAGGCAAACTCGGTCATGATTCTGGACTTCCGTGTTATTACAATGACAATTATTTATTTTTAGTACCAATAACTATTGCAGTGCAGTTGGCCAATGAACTAACTGGTCTCATATGACAAATTCATTTTTGTCATATCAATATAAATATCAATCCCAAAAAATCTTGTCTGGCACTTTCAATTGTACATGTGCTGAAGAGAAGTACTTTCTCTTCTCTTGAAAATTGACAGGCAGGAGGCAATATGATTGCTGGTTGTTTTTGAAGAAGTTCTAATAGTGATTCGAGTAACATGAATTTGAGAACTATGTGCACAACAAACAGCCAAGGCACAACTTTATTGGCAAATGGAGCATTCTTATATCTTAAAAACCTCTTCTACAGTATTTTATGTTGAAGATAACAGAAGTAAATTAATTTATTTTAATCACGGAGTCTTCTTTCTTGTGCTCTGAATGTTTTCATTTTTGCTATAGTGTCCATGGAGATGCCACCATGATGTCATCTTGTGATTGTGCTATAAAATTAAAGTTTTGTATTGCAATGTTTTTTTAGAGCACCAACAAGTCAAGACTAAATCAACAGTGTTTGAGCTGGTTGCACACTGTTTTGCCGCTCCCGCTTCAAGATTAACCTACAACAGTTCTACGACCCGGGACCATTTGCGGCTCGCTTTCCATTTTTTTAGTGGCCCTCATTACAATTTCTATATGGCCTGCAAATCTTGGGTGCAGATGTTGCAAAAGGGTGGGGGAGGGTGTTTGGGACGCGCCTGACTACGAATAATACATTTGATTTGCAAAGTAACAATTTCCAACTAAAATGGATATCTCTTTATTTAATGTCTCTTGAATGAAAATATTTTAGTTTTAGTACCTAAAATGTTTTCCTCTACTTTCTGCTGTCTGATTAGTGAACATATCATATAAAAGATTTATTAAGGTCATCATGTAAACTCTGCTTTCAAAATTGTCATCTTGATAATTGCTAATACTTTACCGATGCCACAAGAGGGCAGCAAAGCAATACTGTGGTCGAAACGAAATTGCTGTCATATACAAGTCAACGCCTTCCCTATCCATTTGCTTGATTAAAAACAAAGAGAGAAAAAGAATGTCAAGTAGTAGTCTTTCTAGAAAATAACTTGATTACTTCTGTTTGTAACAATTTGTTAGCTCCTGCCTAACAGCAGAATGTCAGAATGTGAGCCTAAAAGATTTCACTGAATAAAGTCAATTGTGGTGCAGTAATATTTGTGGAGGGCAGTGTGTATACGTAGCACCATGTTTTACACTGAGCCAATAGTGTTTGGGCACATGATTGCGTCCCTGTTTTGAGCGCTCTAATCTGTCTACGCTCATCCTATCAAGTAATGTGGTGTGTGTGTGTCTGTGTGTTATTAGGCTTGGAGTACCTCCAAAGTTTGAACCTGGACAGGTTGGTCATGTCTCAGTTGAACCCGCTTAAAGTGTGCCTCCCAGCCGTCACAAACATGTTTGCAGCCATCACCAGGTAACAGCTCCGCACACATAACAGCTTTCAACAGTTTCAAACTAATACAATCCTAATCCATTGTGCGTGTCAGAGCAGAGATTCTTTAGCGTCGCTGTGCTTGCGGTTGTTTCAGGAAATATCAGGTGGTGTTCTGCTACACCATCATAGAGAGAAACAGCCGCCACATGCTGCCCGTGGTGCATAGCTCAGCAGGAGGCGACAGTGTGAACACCAACACCAACCCCCTGGACAGCTACTTTCCCTTTGACCCCTACCTGCTGAAAAGGTGCGTGACTGCCCGCGCAGCATTTTGTCTTTTATGTCACGTCTGCTTCAGGCGCTCCGAAACCGTTACAGCTCGGAGATCAAATAACAAATGTGTCCAACACATTGTGTGAATACACACTGGCAGTTGCTAGTCTGTAAGGACAAAATGGAAAATAGCAGCTGACATCTTATTGTTTCACAAATATTATACAGTAGTGTAAGTAGAATTTTCCCTTAAGGTGTCATCCGTATGTTAAATGTAAGAAAAAACAGGTGTGCATAACCAATATGAGCATTTTGGCAAATATTCTCCCTTTACCAAGATAATAATGTTAGTTTTTGATTGACACTGTAAGAGGCCCGTGTCAACCCCCTTTATTTTGCGGCAATCTTTCATGTCTCCCCTATGGTTAAGATTTTGAAGCATTTTTAAGGGGGTTTATATGCGGCAGGTCCGAATTTAGTCAGTTGCCTTCAGCGTAGTTCCATGTGCTGCAACCAATGTTTCTATAGTTAATATAAACAAAATAATGACAAATAAAATGTCACTAACATTTCCATTAACGTAATAAAATAATGTTTTTTTTTCTTTTTTTAAACCCTAATGGAAACTGCATTTTACGTTTCCAAAACTAACAGAAACTAAGCAATGAATAATTGCTACTGTGACTACTTCCATTTCAAGAAATGATGACATACTCATATAAACAAGATCCCTTTATACTCTCAACATTCTTATTATTGTTTTAAATCCAAAAACAGTTATTACTAAAAAACAAATCAACTGGCAGAATGAAATTTAATTAAGTTCTGAAAAAAAAAAATCAGTTTCTGTAATTTATTTTTGATTCCACAAAATACCTACATCGATAAATAAAATAATAGGCGGAATTTTATCCTAATGGTATTACAAATTGTAACGTTGCGTTGCAATGAATAACACCGAGCAAGTGTATTTCAAAATTCCCACACAAATATTAATGTAACAGAGACCAACAGTCACTGTCTCTACATAGACATACAATACAATACAACTTTATTCATTCTGTCTCATAATAAATTTAACAATCACAGCAAAAGAGGTGATTTCATCTGTGGAGCATTGACCAGCTCATACTGATGAAGTGTTGAGTTAAACGGAATTACATTTCACAATAGAAGGAAGCGCCCAGGAGCAAAACTAGTGTTCTTTATATGACTTCAAAGCTTCATTTTAAGGTTTGTTTTGTGCTCAGGTCTGGTCAGTCCATAGAGCCCCTCTACCAGGTGTGGGAGGAGCCAGCAGACACAGAGTTGATCACAGCTAAAACAGTTTGTCAGGTATGATGACTGCAGGATGAGATCAACATGCTCCTGAAAATTAACAATTGAAAAAAATAAAACTATGATTCTGATAAACACAATCACCGCTGTCGTTATGTCAGGGCTCAAAAGAGGATGACTTCGACTTCCTTTGTGGGGAAACGCCTCAAGGTGACGGAATCGTCGGAATGACACCCAACTCCTTTGACTCAAATCCCAACATCGGCTCACCTCCCATCTCCTTCCAGAGACATTGCTAGTGCCACATCATGGACTGCCTCTCTTGGCTGGGCAGAGTGTGTCTGTACTATTATTTGCTAACATTGCAATAATGCACATGGCATTCTTATCAGGATGAAAAGTCTTTTGAGGCAACTTTCTTATCTTAAACATTAATAAGGTCTGACTGGAGAATTAAATGACTGCTGTCAGTTCCTGTTAGTTTTATTTGTAGTGTTTGCGTTATCAGGTGCAATAACAAGAAACTGTTTATATCGTTAAGTGTATTGTATTCTCAGAGTATTTTGGGTTTTCTGTTAAACTCCTCGGGCAGTTGTGAGGTACAACCGATAAATAACGTTAAAGTGAGTCTCCTTTTTGGGAGCCTTTTTCTTGTAGGCGGTGATACAAACAGGTTATTTTCGTCAACTATTTGAAGAGGTGGGGGCGACTTGTTCTGGTTTCAAATGGTTTTAAAACTGTGTATTGTCTTCAAATGACAGTTCTATCCCGTTGCTATTGCTCCAAAAGAACCAAAGTCATTAAGTTGAATAACGATAAAGTCCAGTTGTCAGTTGTCCCTTTATTATAAAACGGTAACAGAAAGAATATGAGGCCACAACAAAGATTCAGTCTGGTTGAATGACGGGAAATGACAGTATCTGTTTATACGGTATGTGCATTGTTCATCGAAATATACAGAACCATGATGGGTGGCTGTTTAGACTTGACTACCAACAACACAAGATTACATAACATGAGCTACATCAGCGATTTCCTTATTGTACAACAATGTCCCTCACAACATCAAGTGATGTTGACTGAACAAACAATGCTCGTCTTGGGCTTGTGTACCAACGCTAAATCTTGCGCCGCTTCATTTCACATTGGGAGAAAGAAGTAAAACAATGGGGTCAAGTAAAGGGATCACTCAATTGCTACTTTTTCTTAGCAGTTGCTAACGTATCTCTGGCAGAGGAAACAGATGGGGAGGAGTTATTATGGAGACTCATGGATTTAGATTGTCCTTTACATGCTATGTGGTGTGTTTTGTTGAAAGGGTAGAAAATAGGTCAGGAGGAAATATTAAGTCTGCAACATCTGTGTGTTGTGGTCATGCTTCAACACAAGTTAAACAAGAGAGGAACTGTTCTCAACGAGATGTCCGTTAAAGTCCGTAGAAGGGGAGACGTATCAAGTCTTGGTTGAGTCCATCTGCAGAAGCCACACTGGAAACTGAGGACGTCTAATTGGATGGATACTTGCGAGCTTTGGCATCAAATGGTTGTGTTCTATCTGTCCCTAGGACCCGTGGATCTGAAATAAAGTCATTTTGAAAGATGACGCTGACTCTG
Organism: Idiotropiscis lumnitzeri; assembly: GCF_059441095.1. Lineage (NCBI taxonomy): Eukaryota > Metazoa > Chordata > Actinopteri > Syngnathiformes > Syngnathidae > Idiotropiscis > Idiotropiscis lumnitzeri. The sequence continues at coordinate 13,658,747 of NC_142405.1, forward strand.
TTGAGTGTCCGGGTGCTTTTGGCGTCTGATAGGACAGCTTCATTCTTTTAATGTTCTTCCTCTGTTATTCTTTTTGTTCACATGTAGTGAGGGCTGACATGTGGGGCGACTTCCTCCTCTGTCACTGGTCACACGTCAGTAGAAAATGAGAAAATCAATTTAATGTTAGATAAAGAAAAGAAGACATGATTGTAGAGTTTATGGATAAATGCATAAAGCATGTTATTCTTGAAGTACCATGAATTACCATTTTGCTTTTTTGGTGTATTTTTCCAAATTATTTCTAGCTGAGATTAGCTTTAAAAAAGCTATGGGTAGAATTTGACATTATGCTGTCAGGTTCAGGTGCCCGTGACTTGCTGATGTTAATTTGAAATGATAAACTGTGTCTTCCTTGAAAACACATAAAGATGAGCGAGGGGCCAACTGGGAACACAACACTCTGTTACCCAAGCGAAGAAAGGAGAGCCTCGTCAGACCAACTTCTCAGCTGTTTTCAACTTTGTTTAGAGACTTGTATAAACACCCATTGAAATTCTGGTTTATCTTAAGTGTATTGCCTCCATTCTTCGGCAAATCTTTATATAACTTGAGTGATATATTCAAATGGGAGTGGGAGGTGGTTGTAGAATTAGTACATCGACATTAACCCGTGCCTCCCACCTGCTACTGGGGCATACCATTACAAGAGGGAGGGGCAATACAACAGACAGAACAGAGGTCAAACCGTTAACGCGCTTCGAGTTGACAAAACACTTACCACCATAATAAGCCCATAAATTCGCCAGCTAATGATTGTCATTGGGATTGTCGTTTTGCCCCCCCCCCATCCTCCACTTGTAATGGTATGCCCCAGTACCAGGTGGGAGGCGTGGGTTACGTGATGTCAGATAAGGACTGGGCAACAATTTTTATGAATAAGGCCGGAGGGTCGAGGTTGGATGGGAGCCAAGATAGCAGCCGCAGGGCGGGCGTCTGAACGGCAAAAAAGGGTGAAGTGGCCAGCTCTGATCAAATTTACTTAGAAAGGGTTGCCAATGTGTGTTTTATCTAGCCAATAATCCGTGATACCTTTGTCATCATTGAAGACGCCCTGCACCAGCTCTTTGGCCTCAACAGCCAGCTGCAAAGCGGGATCGGGAAGTGGCGACATGGTGTCGGGACTGTCTGCGGCCGGTGACGACCTGTTGCTCCTGACACATAAAACACAAGCCACAAAAGTAAATAAATAGAGTGTGACGCAGACATCTGGTGTTTAAATTCATGTCTTACCCGAGTTCACCTCCAAAGAGGCTGGGTGTTGTTAATACCTTGTGGACGTTCTAAGGGGAGAGCACAGGCACAATTATTAGGCGGCATCAATTTTACGTCCCAATGCCAATGTTCATCCCAACCAAGTGCCCCTTTACTTATTGTGAACTTTTTTTGTACCTGTGCGAAGCCGAGCAGTCTTTTGTTAGACATCTCAAGGTGTTTTCTGTTGACCTCAGACTTTCGAAGCTGACAGTCAATAGCGGTCAGCCTCCTACTCAGTTCCTGCACCTCCTCCTAGCAAAAACACATTTCGCATAACACCATGGATGAATGAAGACATTAACAATATAACGAGTCATATGTCACTACAGAATGAAAGATGTGATTATCTTTTAAGACTATATTTATTTATATATAGTAGACTGAAGACATTTGGATTTGATGAACACTTCACCTTTGATTTCCAGGAATTAACATCTTGAAAATAGCACTTTTCGTTTGACACCACCCATTTTTCATGTGGGTGAAATTATTTGAACTTTTGAATGACTGGTGTATTCTGTTGGCCAGTTGTGTCCTATTGTGATGGTTATATAAACAATAAGTCACGGTAAATGTCCAGGGTGAATCTCAGATTTGGGTTTTGCCTCTTAAATTGACATTAATATTAATAAGCGGTGTAACAATCGTGAAACTAAAGCGCCGTCAATGGATGAATGATTAAAACTTGTGAAGCTGAAAAAAAATGGATACTCATATGACGATGCAAACATTAGTAATTTCCTGAAAAATGAAGTAACATTCAAATGTTGAATGGCTTGATTGGAGAAAACAGCATCAGGCGATATAAATATTTGTAGCCGTGTAAAGAAAAGAAAAGATCAGAAATAACCTCTAGAGGGCAGCAGTGAATTACCTGTACCAACAAGTGTGACGATTTGATGAATAAAAGTATAAAGCATCATAGTCAGAAGAATCTAAGACTAGACTGGAATTGTAAAAGATGTATTGAGTGGCAAGCCATAAAAATCAAGGTCCAAGTTTGAAGATGAACTGACCAAATAAAAGCTTCTGATGATCCCAATGATAGAAGCTCATTTTGGGGCTTGCATCACTTCTTATGAGGCAGGCCTTCATTGATGAGCAACATGATGGCAACAGCTAAATTAACTCAGAGGCTCAGAGAATCCTAAAGAAAAAGAAATGGTGCAACCAAAGCGAATGGGAAATCCTTCGCCACCCTATCTGATGATGCAGTGATTCACTTTCCTGACTTCTGTATGAGTGTACCAATCAGATCCTCCAGATTGCTTTGGTCTGTGATCGGCACTGGAAAGAATGAGATCCAACGATTTAACGGGAGCGGAATAACAAAAAAGCCAAGAGATCATTGCAACTGATGATTTGAATGGGAGTCAGAGTAAGGTCGCTGTTCCCTGAGAGGCAGTGTGAAGCCAAGGGATTTAGCGCTTGAGATGAAAAGCTGCGAGTGGTGAGGCGGTGAGCCTGAGAGCGGGAGCAAAAGAGTGAAAAAAAAAGACTGCGCTTCATCAAAGAGAGGTGCAGCTGAATATGGTGGCTGCGGCTCAGTAGCTAAGTCAGAGCGAGTGTGTTTCACTGAGACTGACAATGCTGCAGGCACCTACTGGGTGAGGCAGGAGGCAGAAAAGAATGGAAACTAGAAACGCTCAATCTTATTTTAGCACTACAGAACATCAGCAGTTGTGCCTTCTCAGCATTGAGCCTTTTCTTAATGCACACGAGAACAGATGACACGATGAGACACGTACTGTACTGTGGAAGAAAAAAACATTGAGAGTTCCATGTAATTACGCTGCAACGGAAGAACTAGGATTACAGTACATTCCTTTGATGCTGGCTCTAGTGTTTGTGCGTGTGTGGGGGTGGGTGTGCGTGTGTGCGTGTGTGGGTGTGCGTGTGTGTGTGAGTGTAGTGTGAAAGAACAACTAATCTGCTGCTTTTCACCCAAAAAAAACCCCCACCCACTTCCACTGCTTAATCTAATGAGATCCAGTGCAAGTGCAGTGTCTGTTTTTGACTGACACTGTCAGAGGTATTAATATCTTCATCGGAGTGGTTTGTTTGTGTGTAACCTGTCAGGTTTTTGTTGTGTCATCATATTCTAATGGGTAGGTAATTATATTAAAAACATCTTTAAGAAATAATAAATCTTTTCACGGGCCACCAAACTCACCCGAAAGCTAAAAGCCTTTTTGTGTGGAGTATATTTCCATCAGTGTGCAGATTGATACTGAAATATCGATATGTTAAATCATGGGTGTCAAACTCATTTTTGTTGCAGGCCACTTTGTAGCTTCGAAGAGGGCCGTTATGATGGTGAAACTAAATGTTTAATTATCTCATCGTATCATTACATAATACCAGTGGTGGGAGGTCAAGGCCTTCAAAGCCTTCTCTGCCTGCCTAACAATCAAGAAATCATGAACATATTTTTTTACACTGATGTCATATTGCATCCTAGTGTTGGATTTTTAAGTTAGTTTTTATCCAATCAGAATTAAGCTATATCGTGTTGCCAGGCAGATTTCATAACACCAGTAGCGCTCACTATTTGTCAGAGGCCTTCAGATTCAATTGTGCGGACGTTTGTTGTGTGAGCAGGGGGCTTTTACAGCTGATAGACAGTTGCGATAGCCAATCAGTAAGGCCTTCTCGCTGGCCTTACGTTAAGGTGATGAACACGTCTTGTGATTGGATACGCACTTTGGAGGGGCAGTGCTCAACACACCAGAAAGTCGTAACTGGCGACCGTTTGAAAATCTAAAATATATTCTTGCTTGGGCAGCACGGTGGCCGACTGGTTAGCATGACGACCTCACAGTTCAGAGGTCGTGGGATCAATTCCTCAGCTTTCCTGTGTGGAGTTTGCATGTTCTCTCTGCTTTTTTTTTAACCCACAATGGCCTAAGGAGGGAAAAGTGTGGATTTAATTGCGAGGCCACTTTTCAAGAGAAGCTAGGTCGTCCAACACTCACTCAGTTGTGCGCAAGTGTGTTTCTGTATATTTTCTCCAGCAGTTGTGACATAAATTATGGTAATATGAGGGGGATTTATTCAAGTCGGACTAAGTAAGACCCCTTGGTTGAGTGCCTAATTTATAAGTGCTGCGGGATGCCACACTGCTCAGTCAGTCAGTTTTAAGTCTGACTATGCACAATGGCATTATGGCAGAGCGTAAGGAGGAGTTATGTGTGGAGCTATTTCCATTCTGAAGAGCATAGATGAAGTTTGTGATCTTGGTCGAAAAATGGTCAGGCAATGCAACAAACCCCTTGAAACACCACAACACAGAATACAGTCTGTGGCATTTATGGTGAGATGGACAGAAGTGGAAAACATTGCACTGTTTCTTTGGTGTTGAAGGTAGATACTATCCAGGTACAGAGGCAGAAAATGCTTAGCTTTAATCGTCTCTAAGCCGATGTCTGTGTCATGGGGGGGATATGTGTAAGCAAAGCCCCCCTAAATTTATACAGCTGCCCCTCACACTGTCCAGCAGCCCTGATTCAACCTTCGAGACCTTCAAATTCTTGGGAATTGGACTATAAATCACATTTATTTCTTTTACAAAAACCGAGACCAAGCACAGAACAGCTCAGACTCATATCCAAAGTCAATGTTCCTTTATCATGTTGACGGCAGCGAATGAGTTCAAGTTGGATTCGAAGCTTCTGCGTGTTACCATGACAAATGGGCTGTCACTTGCATAGCGCTTTTCTACCTATGGTACTCAAAGTGTTTGGAAAACCTTTACTTTTTAGGTTAAAATGGCTTACTTTAACGATAATCCTGCCTCATATTGTGGCCAAAGACAGAATCCGGGACTCTTATCCTTGATGTGTCAACAGTTTTAATGAAGCGCATCTGTGGGAAGTCAGTTGACATGATTTGGAAAGGCACACACACCTTACTAAATAACATTACACCATTTCCTAGCACAAATCAAGCCTCTTATCCTTTTCTGGAGTTCTCCAAGACAGAATTGTCTTGTGGTGCAGATCTGGGAGGGGGAAAAAATCTGGTGCTTTGGTGTGTAATTGGCAGAGGTTTGGACCATCAGAGACCAATTCTTTGGTTCTAACCCTCCATTGATGCTCAGTGGTGGCAGCATCATGCCATAGCCATGGCCTCCTGGAATAAGTATTGAAAAGCGCTTTTCGAGTGAATGTTTTCGTTATCTCTTGGGCAACCAATCCCATTGTTGAGGAGATTGTGTCATACCTTGCAACAGGCTAAACTCAACCTCCACACTAAAGGCCTCTTTTCTTTGTCCATGCGTACGTCACTGCGTCAATGTCACACGTCAATTTCCTTCACACTCGTGCACCCGCATGCGTTGTTTTGAAAATGTGCTGTCGTTTCACTCGAAGTCGGGCGTTGTCGCTATTTGTCCGGCAAAACCTTCCACCTTCGCTGGAACTCCAACAAATCCAAGCCTACGGCTGCAGAAATGACACGCCAGGAGTTGGCTGTGATTTGGCCATCGATATAAAAGCTTCAGCTGGCATCATATCGATGAACATATTTGTGCATCTCCTCGCAGAGTTGCTCGTCTACTTGGTCCATGTTTCCTTGCTCGAAATGGCGGAACTTGCCGGGAAACCTTACGTCGTCATTGCAGCATGTGATATAACAAACCAATCAGGAGAGAATCGAATGCGTGCGTTGACGTTCGCGCAGCAAGATTTTCTGACGTGTGCGCTGCATTTGCTACAGACATGGTCACGTGATGTAATGTGTCAGTTGTCGACCATGCTGATGTGGGTGTAAAAAGTGGCCTTAAGATAAACATTTTTGTTTCATCTTAGCATATTTTCTCGTCGACTGGTTTTGACACCGGCCGAAAAGTTTGATTTACTAAGTTACGGTAAGCGCTAGAAAGAAAACCAACCATTCGGATCTTTATGTATTATGATCCTTGTTATTCTATTACATTTGTATGTTATATTCTGTAATTCCTCTAAAAATGTTTCAGAGAAATAGTATGTACCTTTCACGACACACTGATGGAAATTGTACAACAGCTAAATGAAAAAAGGATTGAACCATCTTTTGGTCAGTGATCAGATTCATGTGTAGTGTTGGAATACTTTGAAAATGTTAGATGTAATGTGTTATTGAGCGAATTTGACTTTGATTTAAGGACTCACTTTTGTGGCTTCTCCTCCTCGTGTTTGTCTCTTGGTGGCCAATTGGTTCTTTAGGTCTTTAATCTCCGCCTCCAGCAGCTGGATCACCTCTTCGTAGTCCTGCTCCGCACTGCTCCCATGACGCTGGACCACCTCGGCCTCTGCTGCTTGCAGACGGCTCTTCAGACGGGCATTCTCCTCCACAGTCAAACACGCTTTCTGAAAAGACAACGGGGATGTTCTGTGGTCAGTGTATCTTGTTTCGATATCATCAAATGTTCCATTTGTACCATTGTACCATACCTCTGAGGTCTTTTGCAGCTCATCCTCAAGTGTTTTCTTGCTGTACTCCATATCCTTTAGTACCACCTGGCAAAAGAAATGTAAAATGCAGAAAAAAAAACAAATTAATAATTTATCCATTAGATTCGACCTGTTTCTTCTTATTTAGATTTATTACATATTGTTAAACATTTTGTTTCCCTTTCAAATTGATCAAAAAACATGAAATAAAATAAAACAAATCTTTACTGGTTGGGTCATTTGAGTGGATGTACGGTTCGATTTGTGCTTGTGAATTTGAATCATGAAACAACCAAAGCTTTTTTGGAACAAAAATGTAGTTGTACATTTTAATGATAAAAAGCAGCACTTAAATTATATATATATTGCATTTGCGCAGGGGTGTGAAGACTTTTTATATCCACGGGCCTCCTTCTTGTCAATAATGGCATTATCAATTTAAAGATGTATGTCAACTAAGTTGATAGTTATATCCTTTCGGTAGAGTAGTCATAATTAAAATGAAAATATAGGATGAAAAAAAAAAATCTTTCCACATCAATTGCATTTAAAAGCGAGAATGGCACTAAATAGAGTGCAAGACTTCCGCCATACCACAACAATCCTAAAAAAAAAAAACACGTTGAACATTGATGACATGCTGGGCAATACTTTTCCATTTGTCCGGAAGCAGGTAGCAGGATGTAAATTACTGTAATGAAAATTCGAAGAACTAACTCATCAACTAACTTTCATCAAAACACAACTCATCCATTCATGCATCCATTATCTGTACCACCTCTCCTCACTAGGGTCGCGGGGGTTGCTGGAGCCGATCCCAGCTATCTTCGAGCAGTAGGCGGGGGACACCCTCAACTGATTGCCAGCCAGTCGGAGGGCACACAGAGACAAACAACCATCCGCGCTCACACTCATACCTAGGGGCAATTTAGAGTGTCTAATCAACCTGCCTTGCATGTTTTTGGAATGTGGGAGGAAACCGGAGTACCCGGAGGAAACCCACGCAGGCACGGGGAGAACATGCAAACTCCACACAGGATGGCCTCACTGTGAGGCCATCGTGCTAACCAGTCGGCCACCGTGCCACCCCAAACACAACTCACTTAAGGTAAAAAAATAAATAATTAAAGCTGTCCATGTGCAAAAACTGTCAAGCTAATGCCAACAGGTGACACCTAACCAGTTTCCGACGTGTGGAGAACAAATTGTTTGCTAATATCTTATAATATCTTTATTGGCAGTAACTTCTATTTACGCATGTGCTTTGGAATCAGACTGCTATGGGTCAAACTTGCTTTGGACAAAAAATCCAAAATAATGAACAGTTGTCGGAGAGATGCCAGTCTGCTTCCCGGAGTATTGTTGAGTTACCCTTGAGCTAGTTACAATCCGACAAACTCAAAGTCAAGAGGTGCACAACTTCAATACGGACTGGTTGTGTGTGTGTGATGTGCAACACAAAATGTAGGCTGTACACATCAGAGTGTCTATAACGCTAGTGTGTCCATAGCCTGAGTCTGATAGCGGATGTGTGCTCACCTTGAGCTGCTTCATCTGTGTTTGCAGCTCTTTCACCTCTGTCTGAAACTGCTCCATCTCCTCACTGTTGTAGCTGCACTCCGATTCATACGTCTGCCAACACAAACACACATTTACACACACATGTCCAAGTAGTTACAGATAATAGTGAATAAAGTAAATGTTCTCTGGAAAGATGAGATGAATGCTTACCGGGGAGTGGAAGGCCGACGTGTCCATCAGACTGGCTGCTTCGTGATAGGAGAACATGAAAGGACCTGCCCCTAAGCTGAGCTCCTCCAAGTTGTCTTGGAAAATGGTCCGTGTGGCCTCAACAAAGTCTGACAAAGTTGGAAGATGGAATGTCAGAAGTAAGCTTTTTTTCAAAATGCTTTGGAAATGTAACTTCTATTTGAATATTAACGTCGCAATGAACCGTGAGTACATGTTCAGAGGAGGGGTGCTGCCTTCCCGCTTGCGTGTATTTGCTGCCCAGGCCTTCCTGTGTCGAGTTTGCATGCTCTCCTTGCACTTGCATGGGGTTTTTTTCCTGGGAATTTCCTTTCACATATATGTTAACTCAATTGAAGACTCTATAAACCCATAGGTGTGAATGTGAATATTAATATACTTTGTCATAATAGCAGTCGAGGTGCATCGCCACCTGCCAAAAGTCATTGATGGATTTGTGCTTTTTTCACTCCTGTTAAATCACAAAATAAACTATGACAAAGAATTGACTCAAACATCCACTTCCTGATTTCCCCGCATCTTTATTACACTTAAATGTTTCAGATCAAACCAAATGGCTAATTTTGAAGCCTCAGAATGAATGAAGCAACGGCTGACTAGGAGCCAGTCACAAGAAGGAGTCATGCCATATCATCCTTCCATTTTCTGTACCGCTTATACTCACAAGGGTAGTGGGTGTGCTGGGGCCTATCCCAGCTGACTTTGGGCGAGAGGCGGGGTACACCCTTATCACAACCACATTCAAACCCATAGGCAGATTAGAGGGTTCACTTCAACTACCATGCATGTTATTGGCTTGTGGGAGTTCAACACTGAGAAAACCACCAAGTATGAGGAGAGCATGCATACTCTATACGGAAAAGCTGGTACACGCGTATGAACCCGCCAACCTCTAAACCGTGAGGTGTGTGAACCAGTTGGCCACCGAGTGTTCAAGGACAAAGTGATAAATAGCCATGTGAGGGCACTGATGTCGGAGCTCTCCACCGTGGGTCTTCAAAGCTCCTCAAGACACAGCATGTCATAGCTTTCAGAGGAGGTCGAGAGATTGGGGAGCCTTCTTCAACAGACAGGATGTGTTTCAGCTCTGGGTGAAGTCCTTGGACTCCTTGGTACTTGTAGCTGGAAACCACCTGATTTGACGATCTCCGTGGTCTGCTTCGCATTGATGGTTATATTTACACCAGTACACTAGATGTACTACCTGTCGCTATTCTCTGGCTCATTGATGTACGTGATGCATCCTACAGAGCTCCCAAAAAAAGGGTTGGGCAAACTTTTTGATTGACAGGCCACAATGGGTTCTAAAATTAGACAGAGGGGCCGGACCACAAGCACATGGATGGAGTGTTTTGGTAACCTCACCTCGTTGGGGAAAAAAAATACATTTAATTTTAAATGAAAGTGAACAAAAGAATGACAACAATATATATGTCTTTGAAAAACCACAGTATTTTGAAAATAAAACATTTACAAGGTTTATTCATTTAATTTTTTTCAAGTTCAGCGGGCCGGATTAAAACGTTTAACGCGCCGCATGTGGCCCCTGGGCCGTAATTTGCCCACTCCTGCCCTGAGTTGACATGCAAGGAAAAAAAACTACTTTGCGTTCCCTCGAAAATAATCTTGAATTCCATCCCAAAGATTGCGAGATACTGCAAAGGTTTTTTTTCAAGGGAATGGGAATGCGTGTTTATGTACTTCAGAGTCATCTTCTGGGTAAACAAAAGCAACAAAGATGGAGCATGTTCACCCATGGTCATGTTTAATTGAATTTTATTTTGAAATTGACTTGAAATACAAAGACATAAAATCAGTTCTTGCTGAGTTTTCAAATAAGTGAAAGACATCTGAAGCGAGCACTCAACAAAAGAGGACTATTTTGTCGGAAAACTTTCACTGACTTGGAAGTTCTAAGTCCTCCTCCAAGATTATTGCTATCTCTGACGGACTGTCATCGCTCAAACTGCAGCGCATCAGAAGCGAGGGTAGCCAAACTGACCCGGAAGTACATAAATGCTCATTAAAACAAAACAAAACAAAAAATAACTTTGCGTTATCTCACAATCTTTGCGAGGGAACGGCAAGTTTTTTTGTTTTTATTTCTTCCATGTCACCTTCGGGGATCTGTAGCATCCCACTTGCTGCCGTGCTGATGCTTCGTTTACCCTGAATGGAGCATCCCTCCCTTTCATCAGTGCTAATGGGTCCTTCCTTTCAGATACCGTAACAGGTATTTCAAATTCAAGACATATTTTTGGAAAAAAACAGAAGACACAGAGCAGGCTTGTGGCTACGTGACTTCGCGCACAAGTGACACAACCAGTAAGTGACATACCGCCATCACACTGAGGCTGCGATTTGACAGCGTTTCAACACAGATCTGTCACTTGCAGTTGACACAACTTGAAGCATCTATCTGTTCGCACGTGTGCGTGTGTGTTTATGAGGGCTTTACCTCCATAGGCCACAGTGCCTTGCGGGTCTGTCGTCAGGCTCTGTCGTAACTTCTTTCTTTTCTCTTCTGTGACATCCAAGCCGAGAAAGGACAGAGCCTGCAAGTGATGAACAGAGCTAACATATGCACACTCAATGCAAACACAGTCGATGCACCTGTCAAGCTTGAGATCAGCATGACCATATGTATGTATGTATGTATGTGTGTGTGTGTGTGTATATATATATATATATATATATATATATATATATATATATATATATATATATATATTAGTGCTATCAAGTGATATTTTTTTATTTTAAATCTTTTAAAAACGAATTAATCACAAAAAAATGAAAAAAATGTCCATGATAAGTTGTGATTAATCATCATTTTTTAACTACTATTTTATGTGAAGCTTGCTTGTAACAGACAATTACCTGTATTTTCCGGGCCATAGGGCGCTCTTTAAAGTCCCTAATCTTCCCCAAAACAAACAAAGCGCCTTGTTATATGGACTAAGCGTCACTCGTGACCATCAACCCTTTTACTCATTGGGCTGTTCAGAGTGCATGTTAGCACACCCTGCTGGACAAAGTCTGAATCAATCTATGCTTCTAATTGACCGTGACTTATACATTATGTGACTATGGTGTTTGGGTGATGGTGTAGGAGAAAGCTGGACAAAAGGGCAGCTGTCCACAATGTTGTAGTCTGTCTTATCATTTTTGTTATTGCAAGCAAGAAACGTCCCAGGTTTAGACAACAGACTGCAAAAAGCCCAAAGCACAACAGCACATCTCTCTAAACAGCCATGTGATTGGCTGAGTCTGAGTGGCTCCCAAGAAGCCATTGCTATAGTCTTTTTGTGTTATTTTTATTTCTTTTGGGTATATAGATGGCATGAGAGAAACATGTTTCATTTCTTTGTTTCATTGTTTGCTTGTATGCTGAGCTTTTTTTGGTTTTGATTTGAAACCGTGACTCTAAGGAGTGTGGTGACCAGTGAAGTCCCTCCCCTGACGTTGTCTAGTAGACTATTGCCAAGACATCGTTTATTGGTTAGAGTCATTGTTATTGGCTGTGATTCCTAATAGTTTCATGACATCTATCATTGAAATGGGGTGATACCTCTGGCAACAATCCCTTAGGGGATTGAGTTCTGGTGAGCTGGCATCAACCAGCGCGAGCAGCTGAGCTAGCGCGAGCAGCTGAGCTAGCACGAGCAGCTGAGCTGGTGCCTTGTAATACGGCGCGCGCCTAGTATATGCATTAATTACGGAAATAGCACCCTCAACTGGTGTTGCGCCCTTTGATGCAGCGCGTCTTATGGCCGTAAAAATACGGTACTTGAATAACATCTCGGAATGAATGCAAAACCCTAAATATGAAGTATATCTAACTCAAAGACTTCGGGTTCGAATAGCTTTCTTTGATTCTTGAATACGATCTAAAGCGAGTCATCTTTACAGGAATTTTTCTTCGAGACAGACTTCAAACAAATTATAACAAAAATTAGGGCTGTCAAAATTAAAGCATTAACTCAGGTGATTAATGCAAAAAATGTAACTCAGTTAAATATTTTAACTCAGTTAACTCAATTTGATTTACTTAAAAAATTATTTGCATACTTTGCAAATATTGGGCCATATTAGCTGTCTTTAGCACGTCTCAGAACAAAACACTGTGTTTAAGTTACCACTGGGCCTTGCAAACCAACACTGCTGGAGTGTGGCGCTTGCGGGCAGTTTTGAGAAATGTTTTGAAAATAAATGTCTGCAAAGATGTCTCCATTGAAATCGTATTCAAGAATCCAAGAAAGCTATTAGAACAGTCTTTGAATTAAATATACTTCATATTTGGTGATTTTGCATCAATTCCAAGATATTATTCAAGTAAATATCTGTTATAAGCTTTGCAAAAAATAGTAGTTGAAAAATGTGATTAATCATGGAATTTTTGTGATTAATAGTTAAAAAAATTAATCACTTGACAGCACTAATCAAAATATATATTTTTTCTTTTGCAGTATACATATAAAGCTTGTCATGTACTCTGACATAGCGATTTTTTTTCTGTGAGATTGCACATGCCACTTCATTGTGTCTCTCATTTTCTTTCCGTCTTTGAGACATCATGCCTCCTCAAGCTGTCGTTATCAAATATTTAAATGTTTTCTCTCGAATCTCATGAATGAATTGGTAAATGGGACCAGTTCCATCTGTGGGAGAACTTGACAAAACACAAAACAACAACAAACAGCCAATAGGGCTGAGTCAGCTCGTCACACAAGAAAGAAAACAGAGCGATGTGATCTTTGAAGGCAAGCGCGAGAGTCAGGAGCCAATGGGATAAAGCGTTCAAATGAAGTGTGTCAGTGTAAAAGAGCTGGGCAGAGTCAGATTGCAAGAAAGATCAATAATTAGATGAGGAGAGCGCTTGCGGCTGGCTGAGGGTGCTAAAGTGAAAGATAGAAAAAAAAAAAGAAGCTGCAAGCGAGTTTATCAGAATGAGAGAAATTCCCTGTGTACAATAAATCCGAATACATTAAAAGAGATTAAGTCAAACATCAAAGGTCTTTATATATATTTTTTTAAAGCTAACAAACAGTAAACATCGGGGAAACTTCATAGAGACTTTTTTTTTTCTTTCCCAACAAAGAAACATGTTTATGGGTTTATGAGCTGCAGCCAGCCATCGGCAAGCCAGAACTATACACATTAAATTTTGGTTAACAATAATACTTTACTATTCAGGTATTTACAAACTCAAATTCAGTTGAGTAAAATGTAAATAAAAACAGACGATCCTTTTCAACCAACACTCAACTGAATACACAACAAAGATAAGATATTTAAACGTTAAAACTGATAAATACTTTTGTTTTCCTTTTTAAAAATATACAGTCATTCCAGGAAAGCTGCGACTGTGGCATTTTGCTGGCTTTTGAACTTAGCGTTGCAATCCAGATAGACATTTACCTCTTTGAACTGGAGGGCATGGAGTCCACGATTTCCCAAAACAATTTGAAATGTGGACTCACCAGACCACAGTACACTTTTCCACTATGTATTAGTCCTCCTCCGCCGATGAGTTTGAAGCCAGCAGCGTTTCTGCGTGTTTCAGTATGTGGCTTTTGCTTTAAGTAGCATTTGTACCAGATGTAGCGATGAACTCCGTTACTGACAATGGTTTTCTGAAGTTTTTCTGAGCCCAAGTGACATTATCCGTTCCAGAATGATGCAGTTTTTGAATGCAGTGATGGATCAAAGTTGACGGGCAATTCAATGTTGGTTTTCGGCCTTGCCGCTTATATAAAAATATCTCTAGTTTCTTTGAATCTTTTGATTCAGATGATGAAATCCTTAAATTCATTGCAAGTGTACATTGAGAAACATTGTTCTTGAAATGTTGAACTATTTGCTCACACAGTTGATAACAGAGTGGTAAACCCCGCCCCATCCCAACTTGTTAACAAAATGGAACCGGCAGCTTCTGAAATAACATTGTCTCCTTTGTTTGACGGTGTTTAATTGTTGAAATCAGTGGATTTCACCATATAAGCTGTCTCATCTTTAAATAAGGAAACACTTTTGATGCCATTTAGACCCTGAAAAGATCAGCACTGAATTATTGAATGCAATTATTACCCAACCTCAGAATATCACACATTTAACAAAGGATGTGCCGGTATGCGTCAAACATTTCCATTGTAAATGCTTAATGTGTTGCCATGCGTATGGTCCATTTATGCTTTTATTGTCTTTGTGAGTGCTTGAGTTTTTCACACTCGCTGGCTGTTGTTCAAATGTAGCCATGGGGCTCATTCGAGCACATGTAGCCACCACTAAACATGCAGCAGTGGCTCAGTTGCACGAGACAGAAATGCATCCCCATAAATGGTTGAGAAGGCTGGTAACAGGGTGTCGAATGTACTGTATATATTTTTTTGTTATTCATGGGCTCATGATATTTTAATCATATGCCTATGAACTGCTTTAAATTGTCTGATAGGACTCACCAAATCCAACTTGTCTGATTTGAGCCGAATGTAGGGGTCGAGAGTGATCTTTGGTTTGGTCCCTGTGGGTGACCTCTGATCGGTTGAATCTAGAGAGGGAAAAGAAAATACAGTTGAACAAGTGGCACAAGGACTATCATGGGATAGAGGGTGAGGACATTGGGCAATAACAGACAGAGTATATCACTACATAATCTGGACTAATAAAGTGGATGAACCTGATATTGTCTCTGGATTTTGTGGAAGTCGGTAGTTGCAGTGATCAGGGGTCATTTTATGAGCGTGAGGGAGTGGGATGAAAAAAACATGATTAAAAAGAGTGGGATAGTGGAAGGATGAGTGATTATTGAGATGGGAGCCAGGGAACACTGTGAAAAACCGGAGAGCAGACAGCCAGTGTCTAATACTAATTTGATGAGCTTCCCTGTCCCAGATTTGTGAGTCTGCTTGTTGTGGCAATGGCACTGTTACTGCCATTGCAGTGTGTGAATGTGTGAGTGTAAGTGCGCGTGCGTGCGTGTGTGTTGAAAGCACTCAGTCCTGTTGCTGGGAGTATCCTGATAGCAGCGAAAACCTGCCTCTTCCCATCCAAAGGAATTAAACCGTTCCACCCCTAACCGATAGTGATGACTGACAGACCTGCTGCCGTGACAACAATCTGGGCATTAAATCCTGCTTGCGCACACAATCCATAGCATTAGCTTTTCTTTCATACAATTTAAGGTGAAAACAACCACAAAGGGTCATTTATTTTTACATGAATACTTTGCACTTTGAACTATGTCACCTGTGACTGTTCATGAAATTACAGCAAGTATTGATCGTAAATGTACTATTCTCAACCCGTTTTTAAGCTAAATTCAATTTAGATTGTGTGAGCTGGTCGGTCTATTTCTGCTCATTTCTATCTTGCCTGATCTTCTTTTTTGCTTACTCAACACATAAATGGAATCTTTACGCGTGTTTTAGATTTGAAACATAAGAGAGAAATGTCAGGAGAAATGAAATTGTGTTAATGACTGATCGTAAACCTTCCTGTTGAAACAGTCGCGTGTATGTAGGGCTTTACCTATGACGGCACATGCCTGTTTATCTTCCTAACAGGATTGCACACCACTGATGAGCTGTTGCCCTGCTGTGTCTCGGGATGGGTGACAAAGACAGTGTTGCAAGAAGGCTGTCAGTGAGATCATCTTAAAGAGATGAGCGTGTATTTGCAAGTATTTTTGCATCTACTTTGTGTTGTGGTCCTTTAAGTAACGCCCAGACATGAGATGATTCTCAAATTTACATTTTCATAAAATAGACTGCACTAAATGAGTGCAAACAACCCCCCCCCCTCCACCCACCGTGTGTTTTGCTTCAGCACATGTATCTTGGCACCTCTTTGGAAACTGCTGACATCTGTCACAGCTAGCAACTGGCTTAACCAATAAGAGCCGGAAAAGAAGCTATGGGGTCAGACCACCTAGAAAATAACCTTGACTGCGGTAATCCTGGTCAATAGGATTGGGATGGGATGTTTGGGTGCTGGGACCCACATGTGACCCTTACCATTGGAGATATTTGTCTGCTTGGCTATTTGGAGGAAAAATATAAATACAGACATATTAACCATATAAGGCCCACTCCATTTGCATGAATGTAACGCTGCAAAAGCAGTTGACCAATTTTACTTAAGTGACTGTTCAACAAAAACAATCCAGTCTGAAACGGATTATGACTTTTGACCAATATGTAACTATTTATATTTTTTGTTAAATTATTAGTTTAGTAATTGCATTATGACTCTGACATCCTCTGGTCATCCTTCAACTGAAGTCATATTGATGTTAAATTGGCATCAGATGCTCACTGGGTAATAGATTTAAGCGGTTATACTGTTTTGTAATTTCAAGTATGTCACAGGAACTCCAACTGTCAATCACTTGTATTAAACTCTTTTCAGGTCAAACTCAGGTCACAATGTGAGTGGGTGGCCAGGGGGAGGGGTGGGCTGGCGTTCCATTAATCTCGTCCTCAACACCGAATGCCAAATCTCTATGTTCCGTCTTTTTCAATTTAGTGATCAACCTCATTCTCAGAGCTTGAATGTTTTTGGACTTGCGTGCTAATGACATTCCCTTAAGAGAAAATCTTAACATTTCAAAGACTTTGAGTTAAGCAGCAAAATCCACTAATTTCTAGCCATTTCTGGGGGCAGCCATTTAGTCACTTCTGATGACTGAAAATGACATCACAGTTGTTCAGGGCTCAGCTAACGACCAATTATGACTCAGCTTCAGGAAAAATTGAGCCGTGATTGGTTGTCATCGTGGCCCTGACCAACTGTGATGTCATTTTCAGTCAACACTAAGTGCCACCCGGAGATGTACAAAAACGGTTGGATTTTACCGCTTAACTCATATTCCACAAACGCAATATTAATTAGAATGCTTTCTTTTGACAAGTGGAGCTGCATAGAACATATTCTTGTTCAGCCTTTTGCTTGTTCTTTGGCCATCCTGTTACCAATCTGTATGACTGTTGAATAATGACAGAATAATCAATCAATCAATCAACCAATAAATCCAAGCTGTGTTAAAGAGATCAATTATGATGAAGAGAATGAAATTAGTGTATGTTATGGTAAATTAAAAAAATATTTTCTACTCACTGTCCTCTGGATTTTTTTTATTGTGGCACCCAAACAAATTCACGGTATGTGAAAACTCTACACGTGGGCTACTCAAATAGGAATATTAAAGGCCGTCAAATGTCTTTTTAATGACAGTAAGGCCACAAGTGATAATATTCAAATCAAAATCTACTTTTCAAAACAGCTGCAAAAACATGAACTAAAATAAAATGCATTTTCCATTTTCAAATAAAATGAATAATTTCCTAATTAAAAACATGACCTCTGTCTTAAAGCAACACGAAATGTATTAGAAGGGGGTTAAGACTACTTTCCTCCATCAGTAAACACAAAGGAACACACGAAAAAAAAAAGGAGAAGGCAACATCTATTTCAGCCCTATTATTCACGGGCTTCACACTTTGAGAGAGTGCCAGAGCCGATTTTCACTGGCCCCTTTCCTTTTCGCAGAGAACTTGGAATATATGCAATATGCAATTTTTTGGCAATCTAGGCTCCTGCAGCTGGCAATATGTCAATATTCTGAAATTCTTGAAAAATGAAAGTGAACTCCGAGTGACCCAGTAACAGTCAGTACAGAAGAGATTTTCTAATATGTTGCTCGTTTATGTCAGTGTGGGCCAGGATCAGAGGAAGGATGGTCTGAAATGTACAGAGGTAGATATGTGGGGGAATCGCTTTTTCTCCATTTGTAAGTGTTTTGCGAGCGGATATTAATTTAAAGAACCAAAGAAAAATTGGTAAGTGAACCAAAATAAATGATGATTGCTATATAAAGTATAATTAAAATTAAAATATTCTAAAGTTAACTTAGTACTTATGTTATTTGAAAAAGTGCACTACTTCCTGTGGCGGATTATCGCTGATTTAAAATCACTTACACTGTCTTGTTTTGTATAAAAGTGAGTTCTCCAGACGGTGATACTCTTAAACACTTTCCAAAGCAAGTCTCAACTGAAAGACACTATGTAAACTTGCATTGTAACATAATTTTACAGACTTTCTATTTCAATTGCATGTTTTCCAAAAGTTTGAAGTTTGATAGATTTGGGTGAAAAGTTTTAGAACTGTCGCTTTCAGCGCTCCATGGGGGACATAATATGTACGGAGACCTGAAATGTGGATATCCGGCGGACAGATGTCAGGAGATGGTGAGGACACTGGGGCGGGCTCCTCTGCACAGATCTACAACGGAGACACACACACACACACACAAATACAAAAAGTAACTCCATAAAAAAAATAGAAAAAAAAAATTTTCAACAGAAAAGAAAGCAAAATCAACTCGTCTAGGTTTGTATGTTTTGTGGTACTGGAGACAAAAACTAACCAAAACTGTTTTTTCTTTTTTGTTTTGAGTATCGGCCTTTTCTCAGTATTTGGGGGCATAATGTTGGTGTGCTCCATAACTTGAAAAGCCTCCAAAGTTCAATGTGTGTTTTTCCGCAGCAGTGAATGCAATGATGTGAAGACGACAGATTCAATCGGCCTGCTTAAAAAAAAAAAAAAAAACATTCTTCCAATATTACATATAGATACTTAAAATGTGTTTGCTTGCGCAAAATAACTGAAATGTTCCTTGCTTTCTTACTAAATAAAAGAAAGTTGCAACAAAGCAAATGTCTAAACTAAATTGGATGGGATGTCCAGAATTGTGAGCTGACCTCTGGTGATCTGATGTGGACTTTTAAACGTCCAGAGTTGAAACTGTTGGCTGCTGCCCGCTGAACCCCATTGTGAAGAGATGTACTGCTTTGGAAAAGTCCTTTACCTGGGATGAAAGCAATCTCCACTGCACTTTCTTGACTGGGAATATAACAGATAAATTGGTCACACATTACTCTATGGACAATAAATTATCTGTGGCGAGATGTCTGAGCTCCACCCACCTGAATTTGGCTTTGTTTAGCATACTTTTGGCCTCCTCGTGGGTAACACCAATCAAGGACTCCTTGTTAACGGCAATGAGCTGATCTCCTGGCCGCAGACGTCCATCCTGCGCAATCAACCCAAAAAGTCAATGCCTTAAATTTGGCAGGTAGAAGGATCAGACAAAGGCATCAAATGCCTGTAACAATATCACAAGAATACACAGAAAACTCTGAATTTGTTGACTTCAGTGTTGGTGTTGAGATCACCTTTAATTGTAGTGTGCAATGTTCTTACAAATTTTGCCACACAAATGAGCAAAAAATTTTTCTTTCAAAATTTTTTTTTTAAACAGGACAGAAAATCTAAATCAGTGCTGGTTGTTGCTGCACAGTGCTGAGCATTATACTGTCTGTGATGAAGTTGTCTGTACAATTCACCATCTGGTATTGGGATTTGGGTACTGAAAGTCTGAGAAAAAAAAAAAAACGGCCAAAATACGTCACTTCCTCATCCCAGAGAAAATGTTTCTGTGTGGAGAGAGATTCAGTGCAATGCATCTATTTAGCGGCCAAAGTGAAATGTAAATGAGTAAATACAATTGGAACTGATAGACATTAAGCATACTGTTGTAACTTGTATTGAATATTATAGGTAATTCTTAATATCAGATATTTTCATAGGCTCGTGGGAATTGAATCCAGATCACGTAAAAATGCGCAGGACAACAAAAACAAAAGGAGCAAGAAAACAAACATTTCTTTAGATACAGAAGGCCCATAACGAGCAAAAACGTAAAGATTCCCGCATTCTGTTTACTTTGCGCTCCTTTATTTGCTTGTCATATTGCCACAAGTGGTGAGATGAGTGGGCGACAGAGAGGTGTGGAGGATGCGATTTGAAAGTGGAAGGAGCTGTAGCCAAGAAAGGCAGTGGTATGTGCAAATCACGTAAGACTGAGTGGGTGGCCTATTGAGACGATGCCCCCCCCCTTCAACATCATTCGAGTCAGTTTGCAATAATGTACCTTTGAACGGGAAGCTCGGAGTAAGCCACTCCAAGGATATGTGGCTAATTTACATTGAGACTGACACACACTTTTTTTATTCTCATTCTTTTGGTCTCAATCCCGAATTTGTGGCCAAAGGTGTGGGTGGTAAGATAGATCAGGCGGTAAATCGTTTTCCGGCTCAGTTTGTTCTTCACCACAACAGGTCTAATTCATAGTCTGCATCACCGATTTAGGCTCCCAGTCCATTCTTCCCTGAATCATGAAAAGGAGCCCAAGATACTTGAAGTTGTCCACTTGGAGCAGGCAACCCTTTTTTGGATGGGAACCATGAACACAGATTTGGAAATGCTGATTCTATCAGTTGCGTCACCCTCGGCTGCAAACTACTCCAGTCAGAGTTGAAGAGCACAGGCTGTTGAAGCCCCACAGAACCAGATCATTTTGAAAAAGTAGACACACAATACTGAGACCATCAAATCTGACTTCCCAAAATCCAAGGCAACATGGAGAAATTCTGTCCACAAATCTTCTGAACAGACTCTGTGGCGAATGTCAGCCTTGGCGGAATCCAACAGCTCACTAGAAATGAATCCAATTCACTGCAGGCACTGCAGATCTGCAGTGTTGAAATACTGTGTACTGCAATTCATAACAGCACAAAGCCACTATTGCCTGTCACTAGAGAGCCTACAAAATAAATATCGCTCTGCAATATACTTCCATGGAGTTCTCTAATCAAATCAAACCTAAAACATTCCAATTCATACTAATGGCACAGATAATTTACTTCAACACCTATAAATTGTGAGCTCAAGTTGAATTATTGTAAATAACAGGGAACATCAACAGTAGTGTACTAAACATGTGCCCTTGTTCCACTAATCTGCAACTATTATTTGTTCAAGTAGTTTAAATCTGTGGTGTCACCTTGATTTTCTGTAGGAAATTACCATATGACAAATGTAATCCTGTTAGCACCCAAGATCTGATGAATATTTACAGTTTTATTCCATGGTGAATCTTGGAATGTTAAATAGTGCTCGGATGTGTTTTGGCTCGCATGTTGTTTTGGTGTCAGGTTCAGTAGAGACCCAGAACAGACAGCAGATCAAGTGTGAAGGTCAGCAGGAAAGGCTTGGCTCTGCTTAAAGAATTGCCCCGTTGCTGCTGCTGCATTTTGCAGGCACAGAGTTGAACAACAATAAACGGCAAAAGCTGAGCTATCGTATTTGTACACATTATAGGCAGACCGTTATAATTATAATTGATGTCACTTTAGACAGCTTGCCATAGAAAAGGAGATCAGTAACATGACTCAGCTGATGTATTTTATTTTAATCCAAAGCTGCAAAGATCTGCATATGCAGTTATTTATTCCCTTCTTCATCCCTGCTATGCGTTCTTCCATGGCACTCACTATTTGACAAACACTCTACATCTGTTGTATCGCAACCATCCCTCTTATCTAGATGTCTGTTGAACCCTTTGATCGAAAGAATCAAGAAATCGCATTTGTCAGTAATTGCATCGTTTGCCACAATGCTTCCTTTTTCAACTGATCATCCTTGATTTTTTTTCTGAAACTGAATCGGAGGTGCTTCCAGGTTGTGGGTATCCAACATTATTGCCTAGGTCAGGTTAAATCACTGACACCTGTCCTTCCACAGAGACTGATTCCTGATCGTTTTTCCTCGATTTGGCGTGTAACTGTGTGTGCATTAGATCTCAGTGTAATGTCCAAACCTGAGATTACAACATTATTTATGTGTGAGCATTGATTCAAATCGGCGAGGCGGCTTTACAGCAACATGATCTATTTATCCTTCGCTGCATTTTGCGTCTTGAAAAGAATGAATTTCTGTCGTTGGCTGATTGCGCCAATGTGAGCGATTCAATCATTTGATTCAAACCTTCGAAATCTTCAGTAGTCACATTTTTCAGTGGCATTCTGACTTTTTATGAGGCTCCAACTTCCTGTAAATGGAAATAGTTCCAAAACGCCAGGACTCTTACTAGATCCGTCAGAGCTCTCTTTTCCCACCATGGCTGGAACTATCGAACTTAGTTTATTGATAGATCTGCGTCCGCTCTATCTCACCAAATTTGCTGTGTTGCTTTTTGTTGTGCTAGCACATTTGCTTGTACAAACGTTCTACATGCTCTTTAATTTGGTCTTCCTACTTTTTGTTGTATTGTTTTGGGGGATCCACAGACCCAAAATTTATGATTTATGACAATGGTAGATTCCTGCCTCTCCTCTTAGTAATCTGAGTTTGGGAAGATGCATGTGTCTCACCCGGTGACAGTCGCCACCAGACAACACTTCCTGGATGAAAACTGCTGGGCCATCAGGGCGGTTGGAGCCACCTCCCAGGGTGATGCCCATACTGCTGGATCGAGTCACAGAAATGAGTTGAATCACTCCTTCCCCCGGGTGACTGTGAACATAAGTACATCAGCAGATCAACGTTAAAAAACGGGGTATATTTTTGGAAACATATAGGAAAGTGTTACAGTCCGAACTAATCTGACCTGAGTGAGCGCAGCATAGGTCCGCTGTTGTTGTACATGTTCTGAGAGCCAGCTGGGCTTAACAACAAAGGACTCTGGGAGCGAGATGAGGAACCAGATGATGTACTTTCCAGGTAGCGACCTCCTTGCGATTTGAAATAATGGAAAAAGGTTAAATATGGAGAAAACTTTCATAGTAGTTGCACTAAAAATCAAATCATAAAGATTTAATTCCATATCATAACAGACCAAACAACACAACGGCAAATTCCTCCGTCTCCCTAAGTTTAACATGGCTGCCGCAGACATTTGCGGATGCCTCAGTGACCCCCCTCTTGCAACTCACACCAAAGGTAGACAAAGAAAGACACTCCTTTTAAAAAAAATGTGACATTCCAAGATAGGACAGATGCTGATAAAGAAGATTCACATTTCATTGGGGTGTCATTCCGGCACCCAATCTACCAATTTCCACATGATTCAAGATCACGCCAGTCCTCATGGCACCAGGAGGCTGGAAATTAATTAGGAAGGTACTATCACTCTGAATGTTCAATGAACACAACAAGAACAGTGCGTAGAGTAAATGCATGTTCATCGTCACACTTGCGACCACTAACCGGCTAAATTACACAAATATTGCAATGTTTCTTTTCCATGATTCTATGGGGACTGTCCACAATGGCTGATACACAGTGGTTTGTCAAATTGTTTATAGATGTCAATATGATAGACTTGGGATAGAATTATTGATGAAGTCATAAGTCCATTATTTGACTATTTTAGACATAACGTTGATGAGATAATTACATGTGACAGTCATGTGACTGTCCTCACTTCCTGCGTCTTTCTTCCTGAACACTTCCAACCAACTCTCGGCGCGAGTTTTTAAAAGCTTTTTCCTTCTCCTAATGTATTCAACACAGATTAAACCAGCTCCATGCTATCTCCTAGTGCACTTTTTGCGGGTTCATCAGCTGCTGGTTGTGGTCGTGTAGCTATGCCTACTCAACTGCATGAGTGGGTGGGCGTCCAAGATACGGAGCCCCATATATGGACAGTAAGAAGTTGATATCTTTCTGTTAAGTGGTGAACTTGACTGGATAGCCATCAAAGGCTAATTCTGCTTCGACAAGCCGCGGGAGCTAACAGCCAAGGCTGCCCGCATCTCTGCCCATGGAGCTATAACAGAATTTTAGCTTCACTAAATGTCAGAAAACTATGACCAATTGCCACAAAAATTCACAAGTACATTCCAACTCTTATCTAATCCAACCAGTAGGATAATAAAAAAATAAAACATCAGCACATTATTTTGAGAGGCGATTGTGGCTTTTCCTCGTTGAAGCACACATTTGACGTCAATAAACCCATAATGTTGAGCAGCTAGCTTTTATATGTTCACAGGGTGACATGGACAGTAGTAGGAATGCGCATATGAATTTTGGTGGCAAGTAAACACTGTTTCAGACACTAGGTGACAACCAAACATGACAAACCAAGCCAGGAAACCTTGCCTCGCTGCTATGACGCAGACATCCTGAGATGAAAAAAACAAAACAAACAACAAGAAAACAAAAAAACTATGCACCAAAAGGGGGCGTGTCATCTGTGGTTTTAGTCAGAGCAAAAAAGCCCTTAAATCATCACAGATTCTTTCAAGGGGGGTGAATTTTAGCGTTGACATAATTTTTACACATGGACCTATTTTATACGTTAGCGGTCGTATAAGATCTTGTGTTTAACCTGTATATTCAGTAGAATAGATGCAGATACAATAAATAACATTCTCCGGGTTGTCTACAAGAACACATTATCGCTTTATGGGGGATTTGACACAAGTGTTCAGTTAAATGTATTTTCACAAACAGCTACGTGTTTAACGCTCACCAAATAACTTTAAGTTGGCTCAGAAAACTTGACCGTTAAGTACTGTGAGATTATACACCAATCACATCACTCTTCGATCAACTGACTAAAATTGGCTAACAATGCCCAGCGTGCAAAAATATGGGGAAGCAGCAATTTGATGCATCATGCAAAACCCAAATCTCAGATCTCCACCTGCTGCGCTGCAAGCCCAGTACTTTTCTTCAACCCCTTTTTAGTAAATCTGTACCAGCTGGCTGGCTCTTTAACCAAGGAAACAGATGTTGGCAATTGTGTAACGGACAACTGCACTTGTCCTAAACCATTCTTAAAGCTTGACTGAGTCCATTTAGCCTTTGGGCTCAGAACTTTTAACAAAACACAGTGCTTTCTTTTTTGGGCTGTAATATGCTCTGTTCAATGCTCACGGAAATTTCCTCTCACATGCAATGATTTCATGAGCATAATATCATTAGATGAGTTGAACACAAGCTACATTAGAAACTAGGCAAAGCAGAGTTTGACCTACCTTGTTGTATTGGAGAGTTGCGTGTTGATCCTGTGCTACCATTGGAGCCATATTTCTCCAAGAGCTCAGCAAACTCTTTCCTATCCACAGGAACAAAGTGTGAAATGAGAGTTCATCGGTCATTGGCATTAAAATCAAAAGTACATTTAAAAGTCACAAGTCAAGAATAATGTTACACACGCCAAATGCTTTGCTTTCTTTTTCAATTTAAACAGTGAGGTAAAATGGTGTCCCACGTTAGCGTTATGAAGTATCAGGGAAGTCTGAAATGTGAAAGAGAAAGTCCCTACTTTGCTCTCAAATAAGGTATTTGCTCCTAGTATTTGTGCTTTGCTTTATGTTAACCTAACTTTGTTGTTGTGATTTCCATAGTCGTGCTGAATGCAGTTAGTGACGGCTAACAGCGAGAAATGAACAACAGCTAACGGGCTAACAGACAAACAGTCCAGTCAGTGATTGTCTCATTATCGGTGACTGTTTTTTGTTTTTTTTTGAAAGTCTGATACTGACAAACCACTGCTCTGAAATATTAATCATGGACTAGTGTGCTGAGCTTTCAAATAGTCAATGAACAGGTCTATCATTATTCACTGAAATACAATTTCAGACTTCAGTGGTCTTTAGTCAATGCCTTCTCAGCGAGCCTAAATTAATCAAGAAATCATGATCACATTCTTTTCATTGATGTGATATATCCTAGTGTTGAATTGTTAGTTTAGAGTTTTTTATCCAATCAAAATTCAGCCAACTTGTATTGCCAAGCAGATTTCATAATACCAGTAGCACTCACTATTCGGCCGAGGCCTTCAGATACAATTGTGCGGGTGTCTGTTCTGTGTGAGTGAGGGCTTTTTACAGACGGTTGCGATAGCCAATCAGATCACGAGTTGGTGGGCTTTCCCGCTGGCCTTACCTTGGAGGTGGTGAACGCATTTTGTGATTGGATACACAATTGTGAGGGGGCAGCGCAATGCGGAATAAACACACCAGAAAGTCGGAACTGGCTATCGTTCGAAAATCTAAAATATATTCTTGCTTTTTTGAACCCACAATGACCGAAGCAGGGAAAAGTTTGGATTTAATTGCAGATACACTTGCGAGGCCATTTTCTAGACGGACCTTTCAAGCGAACCTCGGTTGTCCAACACTCACTCAGGAGTGCGTTTCTGTATATTATTTCCCCAGTCGTGGTGTCATAAATGATGGTAATATGATGGGGATTTATTCAAGTCGGACTAAGTAGGACTTCACTGGAGGCCTAGGTGAGAAATGCACAGACCGTCACTGTCAGGCACATTCAAAAGTCACCAATACTTATTGTTTGTTTGGTCTGATGGTTTAAAAAGTTGAATCCCAAATTGAAACATAATCCAACAACTGACTGATTATACGGTATCAGTACATTCATTTCATTCAAATATTTTCAAAATCTCACATACCAGACTAAATAAAGTGTTCAGTGCTTGTTTTGAGAGAAATTGAGGAAACTTCAGACATAATTCCCTCACTCCCTATGTCCATTTTCTCGACATATCCATACTTTGGCTGTAGGGTGGTTAAATCACAGATTAACACACGAGGCTCATCTTCTGAAGAGCAGCCTGCGGCTAAACTCTCCCCCTACTTTGGTCATCTGTCATTCCAGAGCATCATAAAGCTAAGGAGGGGAACTGGAGCAAGTTCACCACTAACACCCCTGCTTTATGCAAGAGTATTAACGTCAGACAAGAATACATTTAACATTGGAGTCCCAAGGCATTGACAGCATCATGTTTTACTTTTTCTTCTACTTTCCTTCATTTATCCACGAAATGCTTCCAATGAGACTAAACTCAGACTCGTTATCTTACATTCATTGACTGTCACATCACCATGATTAACTTTTTTCTGACACATTCACCGGAAAAGCGAACATGTAAATCCTGTGCTCCGCCAGAACCTCTTTTCTGAGGATTACATGCCCTGGAAAGACAACTAAACTATTTAGGAAATTTCTGGGCAGGCACACTGAAGCACCGTAAGCTTCACATATTTAAATATGCAAATCTGTGCTTTTTCAACTCGCAGTTAAGGCTCACACAGTTGTCAGGAATGGAAAGCCAGTGCCTTTTTTCACCTGAACTTGTTGTAGCCTACTTGTATTATTGTCAGGTTGCGTGGTGGAGATTGGGGAAGACCCAAACGCAGGGAAGCGAGGCGGGGGGAAATTAAATGGAATTTAATTGAAAATAAAAAGGCAAACAAGGCATTGGGAAAGTAAAAAAATACAGAAACACAAAATAACAGGGATCAACAAAACAAGGACTTGACTTGGGAAAACAAGACTGCCACAGAGAACAGCCACAAACACGAAAAGGACAGCAACTACGGGCCAACAAGAACTGATAGCAAACAAGGAACTAAATACAGACAAAGTAACGAGACAACGAGGAACACCTGGACAAGACACGAAGGGTTTGAGGGATCTGATTACTTCACACTAGGGAGTGAGACGACAAGCACAGGTGAACACAATCAGATTTGAGCACGAGACACACACCAAACAAGGAAAAACATGAAACTAAATACGAAACCTAAAATAACAAACACCTACCATGACAATTATAATTACATTATTATATTATACTTATTATATCATGGTGCTAAGATGCTATGCTATGCCAAAGGTGATCACAAAATTTGTACAAAAATAATTCTACAGACATGTTTTGGTTGAATAATCTCTGATTGTGGTAGTGGTTCTCCAGCTTGAATTCTGAGCAGGAATCGTGAGTTCAGTTTATACTCCAGGGAATTCTTTTTTTTATCAGATTTTACTGCCATTTTAACTTTATTCTTCGACCTCTCTATTTTCTGCCACCAGATTTTTTAATATAAATTCCATAACTAAAGAATACATGGACAATTGATCTGAATGCAAAAATTTAAATAATCAATTTTAAATAAAGAACATTCAATTCCTACAATCAACTAGTGGTGCAATGGCTCATCTCTGATCCGTACGGATCAAGCGCCATTGTTCGGGCCGGGCAAAAACAAAACAGAACAAAACTGTGTTCGCGTTAAAGCAACATGATTAGTCCGCAATCACTATAACAGCAACAGAGGAAGTTGAAACTCCCACATGGATCACGTAAGTCGCATACATGCATGGGAACATTTTGGCAACTTGAGGTGAAACGAGACCTGAAATTAATCGTACAGGATATTTTTTCTGCCTCTTGTCCCAACACTGTCATTCAGCAAAACATCTCAAAGGAGCTGCAAACATACTCAACAAACACGTCACCTCCGCAAAGGAGGAGAAGTAAACGTTTATTGAACCATCCACAGCCATTGTGTCATGAAATAAAATGCACACATATACCAATCCTGCACACACACTCATAATATAAGCAGGAAAAAACACTAAGTAAACAGCAATGTTAAGAATTGTGAAGAATTAAAATACTTTTGTGTTATTGCGCATTATAGATATGATTTGAATGAATGAGCCATTGATCGAAGTATGCAAAATGGCATTAGCCGTCTGGGACACTTAATCAGACTGATTGTCTGTTAGCTAGTGAATCAATGCATGCGAAAGAGGTGGACTATGAGATAGTATAAAAAATTAAGCCATTGTAAAAAAAAAAAAAAAAAAAATGGCATTATCCAGTAAATTAAGATCAGCAAAATGTAACTCAATTTGTTCCTGATTCATTATGACTGTGATGGACAGTTTTCTGGAAATAACAGAATTTTATTTCATAAAAAGGACACCAAAAATAATACTAGCAAATGTAAGCCCTCCATGTTAGCAGGTAAATTAAAATAACAGTAAGGAGTCACTCATAAATTGAGTTATTCTGCAAACGTGCATCTGCAAGTGTAGGTGATGTAGTTAGGTAATATTATTTTACGTTAGTCGCTGAATATTAATTTTCTGCTTGTCAAACACATCAAACAGGTGGTTGCTGATTTATATTTATCAGCACTGAGTTATTCTGGAATTAGAAAGACATTTTAATCTCTATTGTTTCTAAATAACATTTGTTTGATTAGTCAGTTATTCATTTAGGCGGCGTGGCTCAGTGATTGAGTGGCCGTTTCCCAACCTAGAGGTTGTTTGTGGGTTTTGGGATTATAGGGCAAAATGCCACAATTTAAGGGCAGTCCAAATGGTCACAAACACATTTAGAAAAAAAACACAGATGCACAGACATCCATGTGGTTCATTTTGTCTGTTATGTTTATTCAACCTTGCTAGACCAGTTGAATTCTCCTGGGTAAAATAAAAATAAATACCAACAAACAATTAAACATTACAGCCTACAATAAAAAGAGAATTAAAAGGCCAAGGTTATTTTAACAGACTCCCTTTGGCCGACATTATAAAGTTAACACCAGCTAATTTATTCTTGCCTTAAATGTATTCATTGCTGTAACTTAAAACTACATATACAATTTAGTATACAATTATATTCAACTATATTTTTCTATTAAAAAGACGACCGAATTGTCACTTTTGACGGCCAACTTTATTTTGAAAACTAAAAGCTGCCAAGACACACTTCTGCTTATCGAGCTTCCGCCCATCGAGAATTTGCCTATTCACTATTTTATTTTTTTTTATGAACCGATGCTCAGTTGTTTGTTTAAAGAAGACCGTATTCCTTGAAATGATTAGTGAAAACTCAATCAATGTAAGCAAGCAAAACCTGCATTTAATTTAAAGAAACTTTTTTTCCATTTGAACTTTGAGGTGACAAGCACGATGAGCAACCAATAAATGCATGGACAGTATCTTATATAAAACTACACGACGCTCTTCTTACTTTGCTTCCTCATCCCTGGCGATAAGAAGTCGCATGTGACTGGTTGCAGAAGCTGCTCTCAAGATGTCCACAGCTCTGGTGAACAGAAGATGATATTATACAATGTAAATGATAATACTACATGAAAATGGGTAGTCCGCTTTTACTGCTTTACCTGTCACTTGTGACACCTATTAGACTTTCCCCATTAACCTCCAAGATTTGGTCTCCTGGCAACAGGTTTCCTGTCAGAAGCAGAATAGGTTGTTTATTACAGCTCAACCGTTGGAGCATCAGTAGTATTATATTTATTATATATCAGTGTGAACAAATCTACAGTATATAGAATTATTTGTTTTTCATTAACTAGTATTTCTACTGGGAGATGTGGCCGAGTGATTAAAATAGAGCCCGTCTTAGAGGACCTGTGTTTGATTCACAACCAGCATAAAAATATGGGGAAAAAGAGAGCGCATTGTCAGTCTGAGATTTGAGACCGAAACATACTGGAGGCGCGCTCCAGGGCACATGTTTTAACATATTAGAAAATTGCTCATGCATAATCATGCAGGTGAGAATAAACTAGGAGATTTGTGCTGGAAGTATAGAAGAGATTTGCATGTGATTAAAGCCTTTTTATCCTGTTAGGGGTGAAGAAGTTCACAATATATCAATACCTCATAATTGGAATACATTTCATGGAAAATACAGTACAACATTGAATACTAGAAAGGTGTAAGCTTGATAAATAATATCCATTCAAGGCATTTTCTACACCACTTCTTCGTATTAGGGTCATCCTTGAACTTAAGCCAATCTCAGATGATTTAGGGCAAAAGGTAGAGGTAGGATACTGCACACCCTGGACTGGTCACGAGTCAGTCACAGGCAAACAACCAATCCCACCAAAAATATGGGACAATTCATTTTTTGCAGTGTGGAAGATGAAGCAGAGAAAACACCGGAGCATGCATGAAAAATGAAACCTAACGGATTCAAACCCAGAACCTCACGACTGGGAGACAGACTTACGAACCGTAAATCACTGCACTGCCAGATAATTGGCTTTATTTTCATGACCGGAGCAACTTGGGCATGGCAACCTGTATAACTGCGTGAGGCACGTTAGAATAAATGTTGAAATTTTCACACATGTGCACAGCCTGGCGTGATGAAAAATGGCCTGCTATCGCTGTTGTGGACGTTACGCGCCTTGGTTCGCCGTCAATCAAAGTCACTCATGCAGTGAGTGAGGGGTGCACTGACAGCCATTGACATGGCGGTGGAAGAAACTTCTTTTCTCACGTCTAGGAAGTCAAAGCAAGCAAAGTGTGTAATGTTTATGAGGAACTGCACACACACCCCTACAGAAAAATGATGGGAAGTTGGCTAGGGATATTTCTAACCCGCACTGTCAAGTGGGATCTTGGAGACTGCGTTCCACCCTGATCATTTCATCGGTGGAGCGCAGAATTTGTCCCGATCAAATTTGCCAAAATCGCCAAAACTTTGGCCTAGTTTCAGTTGGCATATAGTGTGGGTGAATTTCTGTCACCAACTTGTCAGATGTGGCAAGCACATGTCAAAGGAAGCGCCATTGCTATGGAAGAACGCCCAGCATTGAAGAGCAGTGAACCAAATTCCCAAACAGGAGTAACGAGACCTTTTACAAAAATAGATCCCAATGTGTCAAATTAAATAAAGCTAAAAATATGACAATGATCTATTCTGAGCCCCTCCCGGGTGACCGGGCTTAGGGAGCGCTCAACACCCTGTGGCAGAAACTCATTTCAGGCGCTTGGATCCATGACCTTGTTCGTTTGGTCACTACCCAAAGCTTGTGACCATAGCTGAGGACAGGAAAATACAATGACTGGTAAATCAGCACCTGATGCAGGATCGGTATAACTGCAGACACTTAATCAATTTGCCTGTCCATTTCCTGCTTCTCTTGGAGAAGGAACTCATACTCATTCTAGAGAGGGCACTCTACCCTATTCTGACTGTGAACCTGGATTTGGTGGTTTTGATTTTAAACCCAACTGCTTTATACTCAGATGTAAACCATTACAGTGAGAATTGGAGATCATGGCTTGATGAAGTCAACAGAACCATATAATCTGCAAAAAACAGAAGCGTTATACTGCGGTCACCACAAGAAATTCTTTGCATAACGATTATGAACAGAATCCTTAAAGGGCATCGTTGGAAGAGTCCAACCTTCACTGTAAACAAAACCATTTCTGCCAGTAATATCTCTGACAAAAGGTCGTACAGGAACTGAACAGCCCATATTACAGGGTCTGGGAGCCCATAATCCTGGAGCACCACCCACAAGACCCCCGGAAGGACACGGTCTCCACAAAGCACATGTAGACTGGTTAGGGTGTAGAGCCGACTCACTTTTCCATGGCCTGGACAAAAACTATACTGCTACTCCTGGATCTGATATTTGACTTTCTGAGGGATCCTCCTCTCCACCCCCCTTGAAGAGACTTCCTGTAGTTTGAGTACAACCTCCGGGCCCCCCTCTTAAAAAGAGCGTCAACCAAGACAGGACAACAACATCCAAAGCCCTTCAGAGCTTCAGACAGGTCTCATTCAACTCCGGGGCTCTACCACCAAGAGGATTTTTAACCAGCATGACTACCATAATCTCAAAAATACAATAGGCCACTCTGAGTCCTCAGACTCTTCTTCATAAGAAGGCGAGCAGGTGAAATTGATGAGGTCTTCTTATTGTCTCACATTGTGTCACATCGCCCCATCATCGCAATAGACAGTGTTGATGCTGCCTTTCTTCCACCCTCCTGAGACGCTGGACGGTGGACAACAGGCCCCATCGCCTCAGCGACAGCGGCACACAACATGGACGTAAAATGTCAAGTGGTGAATTCTGCCGAAGGTGGTAGTTGAAGTTACTCTGCCAGACATTCTTAGCAGACTCTCACAATACATCATGGTCTGCCAGGTCGCACAAATGTCTTTCCCCATTATCGGAACCAACATGCCACTAGGTGCTTACCAGTTGACAGCCCCTTCTCTACACCTAAGTGCCAAAAATATGCAGCACACGTCTGATGAAATGACCACAAAGTCGCTCATCAAAATGTGGCCAAGGGTATCCGGCTGTTTGAATATGTAGACAATCTGTCATCAGTACAAAAGTTGAGTCACAAAGCACCTCTGCAGTGGAGTCATTATTTCAACGTTATCAAATGATTGTGTTTTTAGGCGTCAAAACGCCATTGTCATGTACACAATGTCATTTTAATTCAAATGTATGATGTAGCTTTTTTAAAAACATTCTGTACCACTGAGGGAAATTTGTATTTTTATGCAGAAAAGTCAACTTTGCCAGATGCATTATTCTTGTACACCATTCAACTACTGAACCTGCAATTCGATATCTACTGATAAAAAACATTTTAAAACAGGAGCAGTCGCTTTGGTTATACAAATTATTAAAAAATAAAAATCCTCGTGCAGGAAATGAAAAGACACTCTAAAGTTATGCTTACCATCACTTGAAGCAAGGCCACCAGGTAAGATCCTTTTAACATAAACTCCAAACTCCTCTCCAGTTAGTTCCTTCACTCCTCCAATCACTTTAATTCCTAATGGGAAGAGATGCAGATACATTGAAATGAGCCGCTTTTTTTTTTTTAATAAGCAAGCATTTTTAGGCAAGTTCTCGTGCCACTGTTCGATGTGGTACTAACGCCATATATTCATGATAATGATTATTTCATTTGTAGCATAGTTATACTTAAGCCTTTAAGTAAATATGACTTTTGAAGTAGGTAGTTGTTTTGCATGCAAAAAAGGCAAGATATGTTGAGTTCATAGTAGGGTCACTGTCAGCGATTGTAGCAGCATAAAGAGGCAGCCACACTGAGAAGATTTCTCTAAATATCTGGCAGTGCCTGATATCATTTGCAGCTCGTCTTTGGTTACACGACAGGTATAGCTTTCATCATTGCTCCAGAAGCATGAGAGGTTGGTGAGATCAGCAATAACCTTTTGAGGTCAAAAGTGACAGTATCACAATCTAATATTCGTGGAAGACTTCTTGCACAAAAGTACAGAGGCTTCAAAGATGCAAACCACCCTTTAACAAAAAGAATAGGAAGGTCGTGATTTACCAAAAAGTCAAGAAACACACCCAAGAAATTGTTGGCCAAAATCTTATGAACAGATGCGACAAAGAATAACATTTACTAAAGTGATAGAAAGGCTGAAGATTCCTAAATGAAATGATCTGCTCATGATTGCAAACATAAGAACTCTTATATAAAACCCAGAGGTGGTAATGTCATGGCTTGGGCTATCGTGTCTTTTTCTGGGTCTTATTCATTCATCTTTATTTATGTAACAGAAGATGGCAGCAGAAAAAATGAACTGAGAAGCGGAGTAGGGATCAAGTCACACATGTGCAAGCCTCAAGAATGCCTCAAGACTTAATCTTCAAGTGCCATATCATTTTGTCTTGGGCAAGTCCATTCAAGTCACAGGTAATGAATGCCAAGTCAGGTCACATCAAGTTGAGTGTTTTTTTTTTTTGCCTATTCAAAATATGGTCGGAAAATAACCTTAAAATCAGAGTGCATTTTAACTTCATTATTTATCTCGTTGCACACTTGAGTACAATGACAATAAAGGGATTTCTGATTTCTGATTATCTCTACAAAAATGAATTTTTGAACTTATTCCTTATGAAGATGCTCATTTAGAAGTCCTAACTGGCATAAATAGACACATGGATGAACAGCATTTTTTTAAAGAAAATAATGATGCTTAGATATTCACATTTTTATACAATATGTAAATCCATCATGTAAATCTTAATTTGTAGAGAAAAATAAAATAAGATAACATTCGAAAATATCAGCATTGGTTGCTATGGTAACAGGGACTTTCTTAAAGCATCATGTAAATTCACTAGTAGCGTTATTTCTTCGAAACTACAAGATGGATTTGCCTAAAACTTGTTTTGCACATACTGATGAATCTGTCGTGTGCAACTATGGCGTTTGATGCTACGCAAATTCAAAACCACACCTAGTTTTGAATTTAGCAGTTCTCAAAAACAATTCTTAATTTTAGAATAGAATAGAATAGAAATCCCTTTATTGTTTATTACCTGATTAATGGAGTAGTAGTCTATCTGCGTCAATAATCTTGATGTGCTGTACAATCAACTTGACTAAAAAATGAATTTTTATCTCTTGTATAGTCATCTTTTGGCATCAAACCGAAATGTGCCGCCTTAAGTAAGTGGTGTCGTTGGGTCTATTTTAGGGATCCTGAACCTCCCTGGAGCAGGTACGTACTTGCTTGACAGTTGAAGGTCGACGACGGCGGACAGATCCACCCAACCCAGCAGGTGAAGGGCGGGCTTTATTTTTCACAATTTCAAAGCCTTATTTTAAATTCTGGTTCTTGTAAAATTTCATTTGAATTTGGTAGATTTCTTCACAATATTATTCTGGTGTGTCAAATGTACAAGACATGATTTGTGTCACAATACTCAGTCTTTACCATTACTTACACATATGACATGATAACCAGTTAGTATTCCATAGTAGCTAGCAACACTGTTGTGTGTGCGTATCTGCGATCATGAGTGGCCTATGGTGGCCGAGAAATGTCAAAACAATTGCAAACTCCACAACACAACAACAATGAACCTCGGCATGACTGCAAAAGCCACAACACAACAACATTGATCCTCGGGGCTATTGCAAAAGCCACAACAGAAGTGACCGAAACTTTTGGAAATGACGCAAAGCTGGAATAGTAATGTGAAAACTTAACAATTGTAATGTGAAACTTTTGTGAACATAATATTATTATCCACGGAATATTTACATTACTGTAACAAATTGGATGGGATTGGTGCAAGAGAAGATTGAATCAGACGGAGGAGAGAGGGAGGGAGAGCCGTGTGTAATGTTGACGGAACGGATTGCTCGGAGTTGGCGTCGACTAAGACCCGCAGAAGCTGTGTTGTAACAATAAAAAGGGAGAAAACTAAATGAACGTCTGATGTTGTGTCTTTTGAAGACGCTGCAATACTTTGAAAAGCATGATGTAAATAAATGAAAGTTTTACTGCAGCTTATTTCCCCAATTTCGCTTATCAAAATTTACCGCTTCAGTCTTGTTTTATCTTAACATTAATTGAACATTAGCAACGTCTAATACATGGCTGGCAAATGACAGCTGTCCTCGTACAAGTTGAACCCATTGTACGGGAATATCACAAATAAATAATCTGAAAACAGCATAATTCATTTCTTACATTGCTACAGTGATACAAGCCGCAACTTAATTTTTCTTACTATTCCAGCTTTGCTTTTTTTAAACGCCTCGCGGGAGTTTTGGTCACTTCCGTTGTAACTTTTGCAATAGCACTTTAGTTCAATGTTGTTGTGTTGTGGCTTTTGCATTCATGCCGAGGTTCAGTGTTGTTGTGTTGCAGAGTTGGCAATCGTTTGACCTTTCTCGGCCAACATGGTGGCCACTTCAGCAGCTTATTTTTCCAGCTCAAATTTCTCAACAACTTGCCTCTATTTATGCACACTGAGCAATATTAGTTTTTATTAAAATATCAACCCCTTCACTATCAAATGCCATTTTCTCAAGATATTAAGTTGTGTTTTCACACATTTCACAACTTTCCTGGTATGTTTCAACACTGAGGAGAGGCATCCACACCCATCCAAATCCATGTTTCCTGCTGTTACTGGACAAGTCACGAGCCATCCGCCTACCTATGTAGTACCCTCCTATAAATTTGACACACTGTATAGCCCAACCCTACCACTAGACTACCTACTGGATGCCTCATGACCAAAAGGTACTTAATGCTAATTGCTTTATGAATAATCATAACAAAACACCAGATGGAGTTTTGCATATTGTCGCCTTCATATAAAGTGGAAGGTCATTTGTTGACATCCACCTTTTTAGTGATATACTGCTGACAGGAGAGAAATGGGAGGGTCAATAAAGTCAACTCTCAGGTCAGCCTTTGATTTTGTTTTTTTCACCTCCTTGTGACGGTAGCGTTCCTAGTTTACGTTCAAATAAGAATTAATATCAAGTTAAAAATAATAGAATGCAATTTGAATGCAATAAAAAGAAAATCGATGATGGTATAACAATAAATAGCATTTTTGTCAATACTATTAGGCCCCCGAAATGTAAAGAAACATTCACCACCAGCCTCGTTCACTAAATAATGCATTGACTATATTGTCTTAGAAGTTGGTTAAATAGTCCTGAATAACGCCACTCTATAATTTAGAATTGTGAGTGATGGCAGGTAGTATCTACAAGAAATCTGAAACACACCTGAAATTGCCACAGTTTTAAGGGCCCGTGACTGAACAAGATCAGGTGAGTGACTAAATAAACAATGCTTTCTTGATTTTCCCCCCAAAAAATTACTGACTTGTAGGCCTGGTGTGACAAATAGCAAACAAGTGATGTCCCGGAAATTCATTATAATGATTATGCAATCTTCTTGACCTTTACAAGACCTCAGATAGGGGACATGCAAGACTCACAAGAACCTACCAAAACAAATACAGCAAGGACACTCATTTTGAATGACACCGAAATATTTTTATACATGAAATGGTTAAAATGTCACTTATCCCCTACATTATACTATATTTCATAATCAGAAGTTTAATAAATTTCGTTTCACAAAATGCAGTCAAAATGAAAATCTTCTTTGCACTGAGTTTTGAGAACCAGGTTGGGAGACACAATTGGTAAGAACGCTTCCATGTTGTCGACTTCAAAATCTATGGTGGAATTCTGAATTGCGTATGCACAGCACTCTCATACTGTCGACAGCAAGACGTTCAAAATGAATAAGACTTCCCCCAACACACACACGCGCACACATGCACATGCACAAATACACCAAAGCCTTCCCTATCCTTGAAAGTGTCTTATTAAATCTTTACATCAAGCTTTATTCAGCTTAAGGCCACCATTACCCTGTTACCACAGACTAAATTGAAACATTAATTGGGTCTGAAGCAAAGGGGTGCATCGTAATTATCGCCAAAAACGGGGTTACAATATTCCTTATCTCTGTCCTCCAACCTTTCTTATCCTTCTCTGAGGAAAACTGTTCCTTGTTCTTGTGTTCAGCCTCAAAGCATTCTCAACCCAACTGGATAGAATGAAAAACATCACCCTCCTAATGCATAAGTAGCTGGAGCAAATATGAACCATATGAATCCTGTTTTGTATTTCAAATCACAGTTTCTGCTTTGATGTTTTCAAAGACATTATTACTACCCAAGGAATAATGCACTTTTTATTTTCTTCAGAAGATCATTAAACATGCAATGTAATGACAGGGGTTGACACCATACTGAGTGGATAGGCAGAAAGAAAATTTATAGTACAGTGGAACCTCAGTTCTCGACCATAATCCGTTCCAGAACCCTGTTCGAAAAGCGATTTGTTCGAACACCGAAATCATTCCTTTGCTGCTTGCACTGACTTTCTTTGGAGGCATGATTAGGGGCTAAAACACTTCGTACACCTATATAAAACGCGAGAGCAAAACGCAGCACGTCCGCATGGGACAACAGTTGGTCACGAAGAGAGCAAGAGAGCGATCTACACCCGTACGCCGCTCAGCATCCCACCCTCGCGTACGCACTCACGCGTCGTACCGGCGTTCGAACTCCGATTTTTGTTCGAACTACGAAGCAAGAATCTCTAGAATTTTTTGTTCGGACTCCGAACTGTGAGTCGTTCGAAAACCGAGGTTCCACTGTATGACATAAATGAACAACTCCTAAAAACTTCAATGTTTATAGCAAACATGTTGATGCCGAATCTCAGCTCCAACCTGCCTGTGTTGGGTTTGCACATGGGGAGTCCATGCAAACGGCAAACTCATTTGAAAAACATGCAAAATGTTGTCTACATTATGTCTAACATTGTGCTGTAAGACTTTTTTTAATCAAGACAATAAACAGTCACTTTTGGCGGTTAACAGGCCAAAAAAAAACATCAAACGCCTGCTCAAACAAATTTCCATGACGCGAGGCAGAATGTGGAAGTTCCACCTACACTCATGCTCACTCCCGCCTCTTCCAGCTCCCATCTCACTCATCCAATACAAATCTAACTGCAGCATATTAGATTTGTGATTGACAGCCGCGCCTGTGCTTCTCTGAGTGCTTTGGCTCACTATATTCTTACCAAACGAGGACTAATCAAAGCATCAAAACAAAATCCATACCTACATTTCAGAACAGATCTAGCAATTTTTATTAACGGTAAAAAAAAAACAAGAACACTCCGATTGCCTTGTTTCAAGTTTGCGGATATGCCCGCTTAGCAGTAAATTGTATGCTGAACGATATTTTCACGATATAGTGATCAATTTTCAGTCCAAATAAACTGTCATTGAGTCTTATTAGGTGGAGTCAGTTTCAGTGACATTTCTTTCCTGACCAGCCATCATATGTAATGGCTCGATTATATTATATTATAACCTCACATGAAAACATACCAGTACGTAGAAGTAAACATTGTTAATTCTCGAGCATTTAATTAATTAGCATCATTTTATTTGCGCCTGATATAATAAAAAAATAATAATACAATGCAACTTTATTTGTACAGCTCATTTCATAACAGTTGTAGCTTTAACAAAGCGCTTTAATAATTACAGTAAAACAAGTCATTTATACAAGTCTTTACGACAGTTGTCGAACAAAAAGGACAGCAAAATGAGAAAACATAAACAACCACACAAACAATTTGTAAAGATGAATGTAAATAATGAAAACAATGCAAGACAGCTTTGCTTAACTTCTGACACTTGAGAATTCTT
This sequence comes from Idiotropiscis lumnitzeri, assembly GCF_059441095.1. NCBI lineage: Eukaryota > Metazoa > Chordata > Actinopteri > Syngnathiformes > Syngnathidae > Idiotropiscis > Idiotropiscis lumnitzeri. The sequence continues at coordinate 13,698,806 of NC_142405.1, forward strand.
TTTAAAAAATGCTTTCAATAAAATGTTTCAACAAAATATTCTGAAGTGCCCACAACTACAAAAGAAAACAAAATTGTGGGCGGGACCAAGCTGCAATGGAAGTGACGTACAGACACAAACAACAGCACTCAGCTTTCTGCATTCTTAACCCAGCTAAGTTAAGTGGGTTAGGGCTTTACTACATGACCTACTTTGGCTCACAGGCAAATACACTGATACTGAGCAGGGATACCTCCTCTACAGAGAAAATCCCTTTCAAAAGTAGTACTTACATTATTAGATGTGCTCAACAGTCGGCTTGCATACATATAATCTAGTCGCAGACGGTAACTGGAACTGATTTTTTTTTTACTTCCTCCAGTAAAGTTATTTTGTTTGAAGCATTTGCTTAAAAGACTTGCCCGTATGATAATAAGTTCTTAGGTCACATTTACACGTATACCGTATTTCAAAATACTAAAATCCTCTCAACCCCGACCCATCTTGTGGTGCGACAGCTGTGAAACACTAGTTGCTCCAATTGTTTTGCAGTGGTTATTGAAGACATCATTAGACAATTAAAAGGACACAATTGGAAATGTCATGCTGATCTGATCTTTTTTATTTTGTAATGGCATTTGGGCCAAATAGCTAAAATTGAACCACTTAGTTGTTGTGTTTTTTTGTTGCTAAAAAGATAATGATGAAATTATTTATCTTCATACAGTGCTCAGCAAAGTTGGGACAGTGCTTCACAAAACAGATGATAAAAGACACAAATATCTCCCTCAGACCCATCCACAGTCTCTAAACCCTGGAACACCCAACATCCTTGTGTAAAAGTTGTTGCAGATGATTAAATACATAGACGAGTACAGAGTGGCACAAAGATGGATCAAGATTTCGGTTCGGGACCAAGCCTTGATGTCAATAAATTAAATCTACAGGAATTGACTCCTAAAAATGTTTACATATAATTGCTTTAAGTAATATTTTAAAGCATGAATATACCCCAAACTAATGATCCATTATATTAGCAATAGCAATATTACAGTACTACTATCTTATTAACCATTTTATTACATTTTGGACTTAGTGATACAGATCACTCACAAATCTCTTCTTTTCCAGTTCATCCTACACTTACTGAACTGTCACTGTAAATTGGCTTGCTTGAGGAGTGGAACTGCCTGAGCCAGCCCTCATCTCTCCTCGTGCACAGCCAGGCCAGTGGCAAGCCCGTCTTTTCTTAAATTGCTAACAGGTGTATCTGATCTCCCGCTCATCTTTGACTGTTGCAGCCGGCTGCCTGCTTCTACCAGCTGGACAAAGCCCACAATGTAAAAACAAGCAAGCGGCCAAGCCAATTAAACTATTTTCTTAATGTCCAACCGAAAAATCGTCCTGCCAATAACTTCATGGTACAATGTAGAAAATGTTATATTTCTTATCACGTATCAAACCATCATCATAACTCAAGATTATCTTGGGTTTTTAATTTCACACTTTTGCAAGCCTGATGTCAATAAGCTAACATAATTGCCCGCTTTAGGTCCCCGCCAAATGTTGGAACAAACCAACTGTACATACGCTATAATACAGTGGAGGGCCGTGCATTTCACACGTAGGCCTTCAGTGAAGTCGTACTTAATCCGACTTGAATAAATCCCCCTCATATTGTCATTTTTACGACACTACAGCTGGAGAAATAATATACAGAAAGACAATTAACAGAGTACTGAGTGTTGGATGACCTAGCTTCTCTTGAACGGTCCGTCTTGAAAATGGCCTCGCAAGTGTATCTGCCATTAAGTGCATCCACACTTTTCCCTCCTTTGGCCATTATAGTTTATAAAAGCAAGAATATGTTTTATATATTTTTTTACATTTTACATTGTTGCCAGTTACGACTTCTGGGTGTACTGATTCCGCATAGCGTGCCCCCTCACGAGTGATTATCTAATCACAAAACGCGTTAATCACCTTCAAGGTCGACGAGAAGGCTCACTGTAACCAATTTGTGATCTGATATGGCAATGGCAAGTGTCTAGCAACTATGAAAGCTCACTGGCTTTGACAGAAAGATGCCTGTGCGATTGTATCTGAAGGCCTCGGGCGAATAGTGTGTGTTCCTGGTATTGTGAAATCTGCCTGGCAACAGGAGCTAGCTGAATTCTGATTGGATAAAAACTCTCACGGGAAAATACAACACAAGGATATAATAAGCCATCAATGGGAAGAATATTATCATGATTTCTTTTTGTTAGGTCAGCAGAGAAGGCCTAGATGACCCACCACTGCTATAATAAAATTATTTAGTTCTAAACACAAGGTGTGTTCGTGGTGGCACAACCTCAGATTTTTGCCACAGATGTGATGAACCTACACTTTCAAAGAGCATGGGCTGGGTAAAAGCTAGGCTGCGGGTTCAGGCTGCTCAACAACAACAACATTGTGGAATAGTAAAGTGAACAATTCAGCTTATCGACTAGCATGTAGAAATCCTAGTGTGTGTCACAAGTGGTTTATGTTTATTTATTTGGATACAGAATTATAGATTTGCTGAAACAAATCTCTTAGCTCATCTCGAACGCTCAACTACCGATGTACTCACCTAAGCCATTCTCGCAATCTGTGAAGTCCATGGAATGAACTGTTCTGTCGACACCGTATGGACCCATGAGTGTCCTGTAGTTCAAGATGAAGAAAAAGGGGACAAGTAAGTGCATTAAGAACACATTTGCAGGAAATTTATCTAAGAAATATTTCTTCATTGTATTTTTAGCAAGGTGGACAGAAACAAAATGCGTAAGACATGAAAACATTGAGTTAGAGGCGCATACAGGGCGGACAAGTAGAAACCACTACCAAAAACAGGCAATTCATTGTTGCCCATTAGCCATCCATCCATTATATTACCTGTACCACTACTCCTCACAAGGGTCGCGGGGGGTGCTGGAGCCTATCCCAGCTGTCTTTGGGCAGTGGGCAGAGCACACCCTGAACTGGTTGCCAGCCAATCGCAGGGCACACAAAGACGAACAAGCATCCGCGCTGACACTCATACCCAGGGGCAATTTAGAGTGTTCAATCAACTTGCCAAGCATGTTTTTGGAATGTGGGAGGAAATCGGAGTATCCGGAGAAAATCCACGCCAGCACGTGGGTAACATGCATACCCCACACAGGAAGGCCGCAGCGGCAATCGACCTCTGCACTATGAGGCTCCCGTGTTAACCAGTCGCCCACCGTGCCGCCGCCCATTAACCAGTCAAGTAAATAGAACAACAACACGCGATAATTAAGTGTTGGGTACAAAAAGAAAATTGGATTGCATTTTGGGTAGCATATAATATTAGATATTTTCAGCATTAATGGATGGACGAACCACGGCCTGCTTGGCTCAATATAGCTCATAGTATGTTTTGGTCAGCCAGGGCAAAGCGAAACCCACCCCAACTATCAAAGCCGACACACCAACAGGTGCTGATCTTTAGACAACTGCTCTCAATTCTTAAAGATTCTTAACGGTTCAAGACATGCAGCCCCAAGTCTTATGATGCAATCGCCAAATCATTTATTGAACTCTCCTAAGATCTCCTGGTGCCAAGTGCGCATTGGTCACTATTATGCTTTAAATGGTGTTCGTTATGGACAAGTAAGTAAGTCCATTAACAACCTGCTGCTGAAAAAAACCCAAACAGCATCGATCTAAGCCAAACATGTGATCACTGATCAACCTGCTCTTTGAATCAAGCCAGCATGTTGTGTCACCATTTACGAGCAGGACTGAAACAGCATATTGCTCTTGCTGAATGCCTGAGACTCGGTGGAGCAAGTTGAGCAGTGACTGAAGGTTTGTGTGTTTGAATCTTGGCTGCTTTTTGCTGCCGGTCTTGCTCTGGACACAAGCAAGACCATCATGAAATCTTTTAGAAAAGTAATATCTTAAAGATAATAAGTAGTATCTAATAACTATCATCCAACTACCCAACTCATCAGAGAAACAAATATTAAATAACCAATCATGTAATAGCCGGGCACTTGACCCTGTTTTGCCGGTCAGTTCCCCAGCCTCCTGCCGCGATCTCGGCACGGTTCCTCCTCGACCCTGCGGCCTAATTCATAAAACTCTGAACCCGACCGCCCAGCTCAGGTGACAATAGTGGTATTATGAAGTACTGGACATCCCTCCAAAATGGAAGAAAAGAAGAAAACTGGTCAGGCTAAGACGTAACAACAACACTGAAGGAGCGTCGGGAAATTTTGGTCAGAGTCTAAAATAAAATTTTTGAAGGGGCCACTGGAGACTGAAGACCCCACAAAAAGGGGGTTCAAGTACTTAAAAAAAAGGCCAACCATGATATAAAAGGCCCTTTAATAGGTCCCATTTACCATAAATTTAAATGTGATTGGTTAATTATGAACACAGTTATAAGCGTGTGTCTAGTAGTTCATTTTTACTTCCTTTGCCTAAATGACTTCACTTTTTTCAATTGAGTTGTATAGATTATAGGTCACATTGTTAGATTTTTTTGAAAAAAAAAAAGGTTTTATCATAAATGATTACTCCAGGTTTAACTTTATTATGACGCAAAATCTAAAAATTTCACCCGGGTTGTGTAGACTTTTTACATTCACTGCAACTTATTTGCTGATGTAATATGAAGTAAGAAAGCCTGTTTTATTGCTTCTTTAAATATGCAGCATGGAGGAGAACATTGAGATTCACAAAAAAAAAAAGGAAAAGTTGACAACACATTTTTAATGGACAGTATAAATTTGTGATGTTGCTGTGTGAGAGATTACCGTATACGATTTCCAAGATTGTGATATATAAATTTTGTCCTTCCTCTTGCGTAAACTGTATATTTATCGGTGCTTAAGCATTGAATCGATAATCAAAGTAGAGTATGTCGGCAGATATAATTGCGGTATTGCATCAGAGCAGTGCAGATGAGTTGCAGATTTTGATTTTGGGTATATATCCACATATATCGCATTTGAATGACCATTTAGGCTTTCTCTTCCTATTGATATATAACAGCGTAATGCCACTTCACATGAAACTCTATACCGTGTACCTTTAAATGGAGTCTAATTTTATTTTATTGTCCTCATGCAGGGATATCTTCCCAACTGCCAAACAAAATTCTTCTGTGTAACTGCCAAAAGCATGACAAGGAAAATTATCAATATTTCAGCTGCTGAGGGTTTATAACCAGCAGTCTGATACTCCCACTGTTGGCTGTGAAACAATGAGGTTAATTGAGGACACAATGAAATGGCAACTGATGAAGCTTTATGAGAGAAGCAGCGTGATCATTATCTTAAGTCAGAAACAACAAATAATACAGGAGAAGCTTTTAAAACCAAAAAATCTCTGAGGTCTAGAAGTCAGCCCCACAAAATGTGGGAATTTTTGCCCATGAATTAGTATCTCATGATCTGTCTTTTTCTTGGTTTGGTTCTGATTCAATTTGGAATTGTCATGTTTTCCTTGTCCGCACAAATTCATTTTCGGCCACATAGAGTCGCACGGAAGTGACGTCATGCGGCCTTTGGAGTACCCATCTTGTGAATTTGGAAGGTGTGTTTGTTTGTATTTATGCTGCACTGGAGGAAGGTGGTAAGTCGGGGTGTGCCATTTTCTCAACTCCAAACGTTTGAGACGAATGTAAACAACAAAGTTTTTGAGTCCGAGAAATTGTTTGTTGTTCTTATTCATTACAACACATTTTAACCTCCAGCTGTCTTATGTACATAACGGAATATCTTCTCATCAAAGCGTTTCATCCATTTCACCAAATTACTTGATAGCAGGAGATAACAGCATTGCTTCACGCAATCCTTACAAATCACATTGCATTACACAAAGTTATTTTGAACGACAATAATATAATAATAAATAAGTAAATAAAGCTAAATATATGTTTATAATCCTATCAATTATTCTGACTTCTGTTTGTTTAATATATTTTATTCACCCAAGTGCGAGTAGTTGTTCGTCTTTGTGTGCCCAGCGATTGGCTCGCAACTAGTACAGAGTGTACCCTGCCTTCTTTCCGAAGATAGCTGGGATAGGCTCCAGCACGCCCAAGACCCTCATGAGGAAAAATGGATCAGATAATTGATGATTCACCCAAGTATCCCGTGTGCCTTTTTATTCTCTTTCAATTCCTCGCCTCCCCGCATTTGGGTCCTCAACCTCACATAGACGATAGTACAAAATGTCAGTGTTGGAACCGCCGTTATGCAAAATGTCATGTACTGGAAGTGTCAGTCCAGCAAGCAAGTGTAAGGATGAAAAATTAGTGTTCTGCTTTCTTTGGCTTTTTGTTGATTTTATGCCATACTGATAACCAAAAAGTACCAGCATTAAATAAGAGACAAATATGTGCAGTCTCCATGGGATCTTATGTGCAGTTAGCAGACTTGCATTCAAAAGCAGTAAAACTCCAGCATCACCATACACATCATAACTTGTTTTTGAACATAGGGCAGAATATTTTCCTCATCATATTGTACTATTAACAGTGTTTGATTTCCTTTTACACGTGGTCTTCGGCTATTACTGTTTCACTGTTAGTAGATTATTTGTTGATTGGTTTATTGTTAAATTAGTTTTGCTGTTGAATCACTTTCATGTTATGATGTCATTTAAAAAAGACTTGTACCGTTAATAAAGGTTCGATAATGCTGCCAGTTAACCCTGGAAGGGATTGTGTCAAAGCACAGGCAAAGATATAAGATATTTATGAATACAGCTCTTTTGAAAAGTGAAGAAAGTGCAATTCCCAGAATGTTGATGTTGAGACTGACCTGTCACCTGTGAATTTGTTCTTTTAACATCTGTTTTGATTCCATGTATTTCTTTTATTTATTATTTTTGTATAGTTAACATTCATAATCTGCTAATTATTTTTTCATATACTGTATCTACTGGAGGCTATTGTACATATGTAAATGGACATTGAAATTTTAACAAAGAAGATGAATTCACAACCAACATAAAATAGGTTGTATGCCCCACGTCTTGATTACAGCGGATCGGTGACATATGGGATCACCGTGGGCTCAATTGACGACCCCTTGCACTGATACAGACATAAAACCCATGTCCGGTTAACTTTTCTGGACATTTCCACGCATGACATACAATGGTTTTAATCCACAAAACGGCTTTTACAGACAAGGCAGAGTAAATCCATCCAGTTCTGTTTGCGCACGGCGGCTGGGCGAGTAGACGACAGATGGAAGAGTTCAACCTTGACCGAAGCAAATAGGAAAGAACGAGAATGCGAGCTGCTGTTTTTACATGTTGCTCTCAAATCCCTAAAATAATAATGATGTCTGTACAGAACCGTTCATTTCCAAAAGGAGAAATATTGCGCTGCGGAGAGTCGACTCCCTTTTCAAGTCATGACGCGCGAGAGAAAATAGGCGAACATTTTCCTAATTTAATAATATAAATAATGCTCATTTTTTCAAAACAATAAAACTACATCTATAATTATCTGCTGCTATGGCAACAAAAAGTACATCCACAAAACGTACAAGCATTGTTTCAGATTACCACTTCCTCTATTCATTACTCACCTGCTAATGATGACAGCTCCTTTATACATAACGGAAAAGGTTGGCATCTTGTCATGGAGCCAGTTTCTCCGCCAGAACGGACGCACGGACGCTCGTTCAGTGTGTCGGGCAGATCACCGAGCTTCCCCTGCCTCAGCCAGCGACCAGCCGCATGACGATAGGCGCGCGGCGCGTGTGTGCGCAGACTGCTTCTATATTCCGATAAATCGCCACAGCCGCCGACATGCAGTTAACATCTCCCACCTTCACCCGCACCGTTAATCTGTTGCGTAATCTAAAAGTCGCCGAAAATTAAAAAAAAAAGAAAAAAGTTGGAGGTGGGGGGTGTTAAGGGCAGAAAGCTCCGACTGAGACAGTGAATTATTCTGGAGCCGTCTCAGTCAGCTTTAAATGCCTGTTGGACGAAAAGGCCAATTTGTGTGCCAAGAGCTCAAGTACTGTAGTAATGTATGGAGTAGAAGGTAACAAGATTCGCCCCCTCTCTCTGTGAGATCCAATACTGTGCAACAGCTGCTCAATTATGGTGATTAGAGAATGGCACTACATTTCGGAGCAGTGTTTGTTGAAATAGTGCATTAATTTGGTGACAGTTCAATTATAAATGTAGACTATAGGCTATTGTCGAAAAGCAGTTAAATAAAATGCACTTTGTAAAACTATGCTAATGAAGGGGGTGGACAAGAGCATATTTTCATGTTCTTAATGAGATCTTATTAAGACCCATTTTTAAATCCTAATTCAACATTGTTTGCATGTTTCTAACAATAATTACTGGAAATAACAATAAAAAAATGTCCATAACAGAATAATTATTCAAGTTTAGGAGCACCAAAGTACTGCACCACTAATGGGTATATAATTATTGAACTTGGATTAATTGCAGTCTATCATCCAACTCAAATTTCCCCATTGTGGGACTAATAAAGGACATTTTTATCTTTAACTACCCAACTCACGAGTGAAACATCCATCCATCCATTATCCATCCCGCTTCTCCTCACTAGGGTCGCGGGGGGAGCTGGAGCCAATCCCAGCTATCTTCCGGCAGTAGGCGGTGGACTCCCTGAACTGGTTATCCTAACTGCCAGCCAATCGCAGGGCTCACACTCATAGCTAGCGGCAATTTAGAGTGTCCAATCAACCTGCCATGCATGTTTTTGGAATGTGGGAGGAGACCGGAGTACCCGGAGAAAACCCACACTGGCACGGGGACAACATGCAAACTCCACACAGGAAGGCTGGAGCTGGAATCAAACCCACGACCTCTGCACTGTGAGGCCATCGTGCTAGCCAGTCGTCCACCGTGCGGACAACCAGTGAAATAAAGCAAAAATTATCAATCATGTAATATATCACCAGAGCTGGGCACTTGACACTTGTTTGCCGGTCAGTCCCACACACACTGGCTGTGATCTTTGTATCGTTCCAGCCCCGACCCTCTGGCCTTATTCGTAATATATATATATATATATATATATATATATATATATATATATTACGAATAGGTATATATATATATTTTTTTAGGGTATACAGTGAAACCCCGCTACTTCGCGGTTCACCTCTCGCGGGCTCAGTGCTTCGCAGGTCTAAAAAATATTCAAAAATTAAAAATGTTTTTGCCCGGCCACGATCGGGGCTCTCCATTGGCTCCGCTCGGCGGGGGCATTGTAGTTTCGCCGAGCGGCACGACAGGGCACTGGAGCGGTTAGACGGCCGGCGTGCGCCGAAGAAGAGCGTGGGCGAAGAGGAGAGTGGACTGTCACGATCCGTGCTTCCTCGTTGCAGCAGAGAGGGCGTGGTCGACGGCGCGTTGCTCACGGCCATGGCCCACGCGCACCCGGCAATCCGTTCCTCGTTCCCTAACTTTCTCGCCGAGTTTCGAAGGGTGTTTCACCACCCGGTCCGCGGGAAGGAGGCCGGAGCCGAATTATTGGACTGCACCCAGGGCTCACGATCAGTTGCGGATTATTCGATCGCCTTCCGCATCCGAGCAGCCGAGAGTGGGTTCGACGACTGCGCCCTGAGGTCCGTGTTCCGGAGGGGCCTGAACTCGGCCCTAAAAGACGAGCTGGCAGCCCGCGACGGCGCCGAGACGCTGGAGGAGCTGATCACACTGGCTATTCGGCTGGACAACCGCCTGCGAGAGCGTCGCCGAGAGCGAGGAGGGGAGCAGCGCCGCGCCGAACCACCACGCTTCCGGGTACCGGAGCCTGCACCAGCTGATGAGCCAATGCAGACGGGGGCAACCCGCCGGGCACCCCGGGAGCAGCGTCGAGAGCCGGAGTGGGAGCAGCGCCGCTCCGATCGTCCTCGCATCCGGCACTCCGAATGGTCACCTTCCGACGAGTCCAGGCAGCCGGGCCCGGTCCGCCCGGATCTTCAGGAGAGGGAGCGTCGGCGCAGCACGGGGGCGTGCTTCTACTGCGGCCTGCCGGGACACCGAGTAGCGGGCTGCCCGGAGATGGCCGCTCGCCAGGGATCGTCTCCTCGCTCCCCGACCAACTGTCAGACCGCGGGCCGCTCCTCCGCGGCCAAAGAACCCCGACAAGAGCCGGCCGCCAGCGTGGCGAGGGGTCCGGCCCGTCCCGGCATCCCCTTGAGACTGGAGATGGATGGGGAGATTATGGGACTCAGTGGTGGTATCAAGATTCGTGCACTCATTGACTCGGGCGCTGACGACTGCTTTATTGATGCGGGCTTAGTGTCCCGACTCGGCTGCGTAGTTACCGAGCTCGATAGATCCGAAAAAATCTATGACCTCGACGGGCGCGTGCTGGCCGATATCCGGCGCTTAACCGAGCCCCTTACCCTAAAGCTGTCAGGTAACCATATCGAGAAGCGCTCCTTCTTCGTCATGCCGGCCAGGTCAGCACCCGTCGTGCTAGGGATTCCGTGGCTAACCTCGCCCAACCCCGTCATCGACTGGGGGCGTCTCTCGATCCAAAATTGGAGCCCGTATTGCTACGCGCATTGCCTACGGTCCGCCGAGGCGGGGGTGCAGGTCAGGGCACCCCCGGAGGCGGACATCGACCTTAACGGGGTTCCGAGCGTTTACCACGACCTGCGCGCCGTGTTTAGCAAGGAGAGGGCTAAATCCTTGCCACCACACCGTCCGTATGACTGCGCAATAGACTTAGTCCCCGATCCCGTCCTGCCGTCGGTACGGCTGTACAAGGTCTCGCAACCCGAACAAGCGGCTATGAAAGATTACATCACGGAATCATTGGCGGCGGGATTAATAAGGCCGTCTACCTCTCCGGTGGGAGCAGGCCTGTTCTTTGTCAAGAAGAAAGATAAATCGCTCCGCCCGTGCGTCGACTACAAGGAGCTGAACGCGATTACGGTAAAAAAACGCTACCCACTGCCCTTGCTGGACTCGGTGTTCGCCCCCCTGCAATCCGCGACGGTGTTCTCAAAATTAGACCTCCGTAGTGCTTACCACCTGATCCGCATTAGGGAAGGAGACGAGTGGAAAACCGCGTTCAAAACTCCACTCGGTCACTTTGAATACCTAGTCATGCCCTTTGGCTTATCTAACGCCCCCGCAGTTTTCCAAGCCCTGATCAATGACGTGCTAAGAGACATGCTCAACGTCTGCTGCTTTGTGTACCTGGACGATATCCTCATTTTCTCTCGATCCTTAAAAGAACACCACCTGCACGTGCGAGCAATCCTCCAACGCCTTTTGGAGAACAAATTATATGTAAAAGTGGAGAAGTGCGAATTCCACCAAACCTCTGTCTCCTTCCTGGGTTTTATCGTCGAGAACGGGCAACTAAAGGCCGACCCGGCCAAGACGCGCGCCGTCGTCGAGTGGCCGGTGCCGGCAACACGCAAATAATTACAAAGGTTTTTAGGATTCGCCAATTTTTATCGGCGCTTCATTAAGGACTATAGCCGCCGGGCGCTGCCACTCACGCGACTCACTTCGACCAAGATCCGCTTCACCTGGGATAGTGGGGCCGAGGAGGCATTCGCGGACTTGAAAAACGCCTTGACAAACCCCCCTGTTCTGCATCACCCTAACACAGATCTCCCTTTCGTTGTAGAGGTGGACGCCTCTGATTCCGGAGTGGGGGCCGTCCTGTCGCAGCAGTCCCCGGTCGACCAGCGTCTTCACCCCTGCGCCTTCTTCTCTCGTCGCCTTTCACCAGCGGAAGCCAACTACGACGTGGGAAACCGTGAACTTCTGGCTGTGGTCCTGGCCTTGCAGGAATGGCGGCACTGGCTGGAGGGCACCCAGGAACCCTTCACCATCTTCACGGACCATAAAACCCTCTCTTACATTCGCGTCATGAAGAGACTGAACCCCCGGCTGGCACGGTGGGCCCTGCTCCTGAGCCGGTTCAATTACACGATGACGTACCGGCCGGGGGCACGCAACACCAAATCCGACGCACTGTCCCGCATCCACGACGCGTGGGAAGATGAGGAGGGGCCGGCAAGCGTGGTCCCCAGCCATCGGTTGGTGGGAGGCCTCCAATGGGAGATAGAGCAGCAGATCCGGGAGCTCCAGGACAAGAGCGGAGCTCCAGCGGACTGTCCCCCGGGGCGCCTGTTCGTGCCCACCCGTTACCGGGCGGAGGTGATCCAGTGGGGCCACGCCTCCAAATTGGCCTGCCACCCGGGCATTCGGTGCACCCTGGGCCTGATCGGGCAGCGATTCTGGTGGCCGTCCCTCAAGAAAGACGTGACGGCCTAGATCCAAGCCTGCCCGCCGTGCGCTGCCAGCAAGGCATCGCACCAGCCCCCAGCGGGCCTACTGCGACCGCTCCCCGTTCCGGCGCGCCCCTGGGCGAACATTGCCCTGGACTTTGTCACTGGTCTGCCCGTTTCCCGAGGGCACACCGTCATCCTGACTATAGTGGACCGGTTCTCCAAGGCTGCCCACTTTGTGGCCTTGCCCAAGCTCCCGACAGCCTTGGAGACGGCGAAGCTGTTGGTCCAACACGTGGTCCGACTTCACGGCATTCCCGACGACCTGGTGTCAGACCGAGGCCCGCAGTTCATCTCCCAGGTGTGGAAGAAGTTCTGCCAGTGCCTGGGAGCGACATCCAGCCTCTCCTCGGGGTACCACCCGCAGACCAATGGGCAGTCGGAGCGCGCCAACCAGGACCTCAAGTCCGCACTCCGATGCGTCTGCCTGGACCAGCCTTCGACCTGGTCCGATCACCTACCTTGGATAGAGTACGCTCACAACACCCTGATCTCTTCGGCGACCGGACGGGTACCAACCTCCGCTGTTCCCGACCCAAGCTGGTACAGAAGAGGTCCCCTCAGTCCAGCAGCACCTGAAGCGGGCTCACCGGGCGTGGAAGGAGGCCCGGGCCGCCCTGGCGCGCACAACGCAGCGGAACCAACGCGTCGCTGATCGTCGCCGGCGCCCCGCCCCAGCCTACAAGATCGGCGACAAGGTCTGGCTGTCGACTCGGGACCTCAAACTGGCAGGTGCGTCCCGCAAGCTGGGCCCGCGTTTCGTGGGTCCGTTCGAAATTACCGCCATCATCAACCCTGTCTCAGTCCGACTCAAGCTGCCTCCCACCATGAAGATCCACCCCGTCTTCCACGTATCGCTCATTAAGCCGGCCCCTACCTGTCCTCTGGTGCCACCTACCGCCCCGCCGCCACCTCCACGCATCATCGACAGCGACCCGGTCTACACGGTGAAGGAGATCTTGGACTCCAGGCACAGGGGAAGGGGAATCCAGTACCTGGTCGACTGGGAGGGCTATGGCCCAGAAGAACGACAATGGATCCCTCGCTCCTGGATCATGTGTCCATCCCTACTACGCGACTACCACAACGCCCACCCGTCGAAACCAGGTAGTCCGCCAAGGGGCGTCCGTTAAGGGGGGGGTACTGTCACGATCCGTGCTTCCTCGTTGCAGCAGAGTGGGCGTGGTCGACGGCGCGTTGCCTGGAGATGCGGCCGCGAGCGGGACGCGCTCACGAGACTCTCAGCTGCAACCCATCATCGCTTGATTACAGACTACTTAAGCCTTCGACACGCACACTGGCGTGTCGGATTATTGACCCAACTTGCTCTCACCTCTGTGCCTTTTGCTATAGTCTTTGCCCAACTTTGCTCCGTCTGTTAATCGTGATTGTTTGTTGCTCTTCTTTGTTTTCTACAGCTACGTTTCTGCTCGCTTTATGTTTTCGATGATTGGACTTAACCTTACCCTTTTGAGGAAGGACATTCTCGTTTTCGGTTTTCTTGCGTTGCAAGCTTCTTTTGTTAATCGTTTTGGTTTTCCTGGGGGAAGATTGTTCCCCCAGCGTTTTTCGTTCTCGTCCCCCGACGCCTGTAAGTATAGACCCACTATTATTATTGATAGCAATTTATCTTGCCTATCGCCTGTCCATTGTTTATTGCCGGTCACAATAAATATTGTTTCCATCGCATTTTCCCTTGTCCGCGATTTAAGAATCCACCCACACCGCTTTCCAGCGGGAAGCGGTCCTCACATGGACGAAGAAGAGCACGTTCCCCCGGGCACGATCGGGGGCGACGTTTCGCGCGGTTCGGACCGTACCAGAGCTCCGGCCGGCGTGCGTGGCAGTTAAGCCGAAGAGGAGCACCTTCCGCCCGGGCACGAGCGGAGCGCGAGGCTGTCAGTTATGAATGAATAAATAAATAAATGAAGAATGCCACCTTTCATTTCACAGGGCACACCGGACGGCGTACCAGCAGGTAAAAGTCGAAGTAATTAAATAAATACAAAAAGAAGTAATTGAATAAATACAAAAATAATGGCTGGGGAATAAAAAAATAATAAGTTATAATAATAATTAGGTTTTTTTTGTTATAACATGAATTTCACTCTCTCTCTCTCTCTCTCTACTCGTATTCTATATGGTGTACTGTATACAGGGGGGTATACTGTATACCTGTATAGGTTTTTTTAAGCATTTTTGAAGGGGCGCCGCTACTTCGCGGATTTTCAGTTTTCGCGGGTGGTCTCGGTCCCCATTAACCGCGATAACCGGGGTTTCACTGTAGTGCGCCTTTCGCCCATAGTCAGCTGGGATAGGCTCCACCTATACGTAAATTATATATATGTATATATATGTATATATATATATATATATATATATATATATATATGTGTGTGTGTGTTTGTAGTTTGCATTTGTGTGTGTGCATATATATATTCAGCAATCTTAAATTAACACTATACTAATGATCTGATCATAGTAGCTGTTTTGACCTCACCTAATCTGTTAATGTTACCTGAATCTACCCTATATCACGCTAACTAAAAGAGCTCCGAGAAGGTAACTTGCATACTGCATCATTTACAGTGGACTATAATAATGTGCCCCCTACTGTTCTTTCAGAAGACAAGGAGAGCTTTTTAGTCTGAAAGAGTGGGGGTGCGACAATGATTCATATGTACAGTCTGGGAGAATAAACTCCGCCTATGTTAGTGCGAAAGGGAATGCATTCTGGCAACTGAATAAAATGTCATCTTTTTTGAACGTCTAAGCTTTTAATAAACAACGTCAGGACCTCATTATAAACAAACACAGAAGTGATTCACAAAAATGTTTTTGTTTTCCCTTTGTAGTTGGAATCTGAATAAATCTGCTAGACATTATTGTGTGAATTGATGTCAACTCAGTCTACAACATGCAGTAGATACATCTATTGTTTTGGATACACCTTTTCCTCTGTCGCGTCACGGGTGAGCTGGAATTTAGCGCAGCGCACTTAATAACACTATTCACACCTTTAAGCACTTTTGTGAACCTGTCATGCATGACATAGTCTCTCCAGCGTGTTCTGTTTCATCCAGGAGGCATCCTAACCAAATGCTCGAGTCACCTCATCTGACTCCTCTCAATGTGGAGCTTGACTCTCAGTCCTTGAAAACAGACCTTCCTACCCTATCTCTGAGTGAGCTCTGACAGGAGCCACAAACAACAGTCAAGACCTGTCTCCAGACTCTAAGACAGGGAAAGCTGCTCTCTTTTACATGCAAACCTATTTTATAAGTGCCAATTTTAAGATAATCTAAGGGTCTCTTTAATATAATGTTCCCATTATAATCCTAATAATAATAATGGATTAGATTTATATTGCGCCCATTTAGACAACTGGACACCCATAGTGCTCACAATGGACACATTATTCATTCATCGACACAATCACACTGGGGCAGATTGGCTGTTGGTTCCTCCGAACACCACCAAACATTTACAGTACCCTAGTGTGTGTGGCACTTCCGCAAAAGTACGTAAAATATCTTGCCCAAGGACACAACAACGCATGACTCAGACAGAGCGGGAATCGAACAGCGGACCCTCCAGTTGCTGGACGTCCAGAACTTAACTCCGGTGCACAGCTGCCCCTATGATCCTATAGCACCCACACACACGCACGCATGCACGCACACGCACACACAGAGTTGGATATTTATTTATTAATTAACACAGGAACAATTTCCCTTAACACATGTCAAACGATCTTTTGCCTCGTGGGTGCAGTCTGACAGACGGACACAGCGTTGGTGACCTCTGTTCTAAACAGTTCCCCATCCCTCGCGATAATCCTCACTAGGTTAATTAGTGATCTGGTGCCCATCCCAGGTGACTTTGAGAGTGAGGCATGGTTCACTCCGGACTGGTTCCCCAGTCAATTTCAAGGCCTTGATTAACTATTACACACATACTATATATATTGGCCCGTTATTCAAAATGTCAGATTATATCACGTGATCTTTCACAATAAAAATGGCAAACTGGATGTAAGGAAAAGGAAGAGTTGAATAGCGTCCCCGGCATTGCCATGGTGACCCCAGGACTTTAAGCCTGCTATAGCTTGATCAAGAATGTCAATGTTTAGTTTGTTTGCACTTCGTTTTCCAGCTGCATTGCCAGCGAAATGCTTTCCACGAGCTTTTGGTTTGGCTGACTTGTGTTTACTTTGATCTGCCACTGGATTATGCAACATGAAATCCAACATTTAAAAAAAAAAAAATCTAATACGTCGAGAAGCTTAGGAGCTTTTCAAAGCCTCTTTGCAACATTTATTAAGAACTGAAGGGTGCTCTAAACAACACTGGCTCTTGGATTTTTTTTTTTAGGCACACTGAGACAGGAGAAATCTTCAATTGCAAATTGAAGAGTGTTTGTAGCTCCAGGACAGAGAGAACCTTTCGTTTAAAGGTTAATTACTCGTAGAGCAAGTTGCTAACCAAGTTGAAATGAATCCCTTCTTGATTTTTGAGGGTGACTCATGTTTGTTCATTATTTTAATTCATGTTGTCCACTAAAGAGTATTCAAAACTAAACCAAAAGTTGTTCAGGTTTGTCTGGTCAGTTGTTTCGCCTCTCATCTAAGCAGGCTTCATCAGGTGCTATGGCACCCAACCCAAATATTTATCTTCTAAGGCAGAGACATAACCCAACCAAGACTGGTTTTACTCTTTTGGGATTCAAACCCATAGTTGTGAAGATTCAGTGGATAGAGGCCTCTTTCCAGCAACTGTCATTTTCATCTTCGTAAATACGTTTGGAATTGGATTAGAATAAATCTGTACCAGACTGTACATTGCACTTTTTAGTGTAGGCAGTGTGATTGTGTGTGAGATTTCTCAAAATATATGACAATTGGTGGGCAGAGTGAGGACAACCAAGGGCAATACAATATCTCCACGGTCTTGGATCAAACTTCAAGATGAGATTTGTGCTCTGAGACAACCTCCAGGATTTGGGAGTGCAAAGACAGAAATAACCTGCCAGCAGTCCTGACCTCATCCCAACTAAACACCTGTGGGATCCGCATGGGGTAAATGACTAAAACAAAATCACAGGCTGACTTGTGACGACTCACAGCCGAGGAATACAATACCATACCACGGTTGTGTGCAACTGATCATGCTGAATTGAGCTGTTCATACAGCAAATGCATGTTAAATGTTACATCATTCATGCATACTTCTGTTTTCAATTCTTCCTGTCCTATTCAGATTCACAGTGAACTTGAACTTATCCCAGCTAATTTCAGGTGAAAAATTAAAAATTCAAAGGAAACACGCCGGGACGGAAAACTATTCACACTTCAATTACGTGAATTCCGTGGAAAAAAAAATACTATCAGTGACAATAGGGCTTAATTTAAGAGAGACACAAACAAGCTTAGTCACTGGTGGTGTAGTGGTACATTCGCCTGACTTGGATGCAGGAGGCGGGGTTCAGTTCCTTCATCTTGAATGCAAGTGTGAACTGTTGTTCGTCTCAGAATATGTTCTGTGAGAAGCCGAGGATGTTGTTCTGCCTTTTGGCCAAAGTCAGGTAACATAAGCTCCGGCAATCTGTTATGCAAAAGAGGAGAAGTGATCAAGAAAATAAATTGCTGAATGAATAGGAATTTTTAACATTATGAATTGTGTTTGCAGTATTAAGTCATAACAGTGTTACACCACTAACCAGACACGGTAGAGTGTGGAACGTGCTTGAACTTTTATTGTGCTTAACAGAGGTGATACACACATTTTCCAGACATAACTACAGCCAGGTGACTTTCTTTTTTTGTTTGTTTGTTTCTTTGTCTTGTCCAGGGGGGCACGGTGAGACAGCATTGGTCGTGGGTTCCATCCTGTGTGGAGTTTGCATGTTCTCCCCGTGCTTGCGTGGGTTTCCTCCGGGTACTCCGTTTTCCTCCCACATTCCAAAAACATGCACGGCAGGTTGATTGGACACTCTAAATTGCCCCTAGGTACGAGTGTGAGCACGGATGGTTGTTCGTCTCTGTGTGCCCTTCAATTGGCTGGCAACCAGTTCAGGGTGTCCCCCGCCTACTGCCCGAAGATAGCTGGGATAGGCTCCAGCAGCCCCCACGACCCTTGTGAAGAGAAGGGGTACAGAAGATGGATGGATGGATGTCTTGTCCATTTTTTCTTCTTAATGAGATTCTTCCTCGGGTTCACTTCGCCAACAGACCTTTCAAACAAAATATTCAACACTCTTCTCAGCTGTACTGCACAATATCACATCCTAACACAAAATAAATGAGAGAGATCCTCAACTGATTGCAATATAATTTCAAAGAAAATATATTATTTCAGCTGTTACAACATCACATATATTACACCGTATGGAAAGAGCTTTGTTACAGTCCAGCGGTTGTGAAATGCACTGTAAACAGTTGTATTGTATTGTATTGTTTTGTATTGTATTGTACTGTATTGTATATTAAAAACACTAAACAAAACCTGAAATTGACCAAATTGTGACATCGGACGCGTTAAGATGAGTGACTGCACTTTTTGTTTTGGTTGATTATTATTTTTTATTTATTTATTTTGCAGAAAACACAAGTTAACAAACAAAGGTTCTCTGTTTAAATTTATCATATGCCTTGTAAATAAATGAAATCATTTAATTTGTGGCTCTATTAATTTTGCAATCCACCATAGTAGCATTTTCCCTAGATGGCTGATGAGCTTTAAATGTTTCATACTTTTTAAAATCAAACTCTAAACTCTTCCACTGTCCAAACTGAAAATTAATTTACGTCCATTCTTCAGTTGAATTAATGGGTTCATGAAGGAGTGCTGAAATGAAAATGCATTTGCTCAGACCCAATGTCATGTCTCTGCTTTGTTTTGTTTTCTATTCCCGCTGGAGCGGAACGTGTCACGCATCATGTCATCAGGAGTGGAGGGCGTTCCCTCCAGCGGTGCACCTGTCTGTGTAATCACCACCTGTTCAGTCACCATACTATTTAAGGACTGCCTAGCTGACAACCCATTGTCAGTTTATTCCTTGGATTGTTGAATTATTTAGACAATTTCTTTCATGCCACCTATTATTTTGTGTTGTGGCATGCTTTATAGGATTTTTTGGTGGTATACAATTAGTCTTGTGTGTATAATTTCTGCGCTTTGGCTTTCTTGTTTGTTTGTTTTTTTACGGCAAGCAATTTATGTTATATTTTTCCTTGCCATTTAGCAAGCGTTTTTGGATTGTCCCATTTACCTATTTTTTGTACCATTGTCATTTGTTGCACTTTTATCTCTTTTTTTTGTATTAATAAAGTCTATTTTTTATCAATTTCCATCCGAGTTTTCCAATTTAAGTGTCCGACTCTGTTCCGGACCATTCCGGAACCCCAACACCCATTAATTTAGTCTCCGCTTCATCTTATTTGGCAGCCATAGCAACGACCATTTGCCTCAGATCTTTAATCACTAAATCTGCACAGTGGGTCATTATCAGATTATGGGATTATCCACTCCACGCTGAGAAATCAAACGGGCTGGGACCCAATCACAGAAATACATTGCGCTCAGCACTCTCTGTCTACCACTAAAACTAACACACGCATGCAGGGACACACAGGCACGCACTCCTAAATAGACCCATCTGACCAGTCAGCTATGAAAGTACTGGGCATAAACTTCAATGAGTTGATTGCAAAACGAGAGCTTAAAGCGAATATCTCATGGGAAAGAAAACTCCATTCAGCATTCTGCTTTGTTGGCAACATCTTCAGTGGCAAGAAAACATCCATCCATTTTCTGCCACTTATCCGGGGTCGGGTCGCGGAGGCAGCAGCTTCAGTTGCAAGATAGTCAATAGAGTTGAATCAAACATCACTAGAGGGGATGAAGACCACAACCTCAAAATACTTGATTTTGACTCCCTGTACTTGCTATTGACTTTACCCGAAATGCCAGTCATGTTCACCATATCTGGAAGTGACAGCCACTGGAGACTGAAGAGAATTTGAAACAAAGATTCCCAACCACAGTTGGCTCCCATTTTTCCAATGATCAAAGTGCATCATTCAAAATGAGTTTAGATTATAGTCTCCTTAATTTTGAAAGCATCAAGGCATACAAAGGTTGGAAATAACTAGTAATACTGTCAAGTGATGCGAACCACTATTGATGGTGCTGTGAAATCAACATTAATAAAAACCTAGGTTCTGCAAAAAAATAGATACAACTTGATGGTGGTGCAACATATTTTTGCTAAACAGATACCTGTTTCTCTTCAAAGTAAGCCTAAGGCTCTCAATGTGCATAATGCCAGGCCCTTTTGGACAGAGTTAAATTCCAGTGATCCATAAATCAGGCTATGAAATGAAAAAATATTGTTCACGGAAAAGTCTGTCCTCTGTTCACCAAGGCATTGATATTGTTGTGATGGCCGTTCGACTCTATTTGCTAGGATATGGTCAAGATGGGTTATATGAACTCTGACCTTTTGTGTGGTTGCAAGAGGGCAGGCAGAAATGAAGTATCTTCGGTCTTGTTTGGCAGATTGATCAGTGTTTCATCAGCAAAAGTGCAGAACTGATCTATTTACTGGTTGATCTACATTTATTCGCTCTTTTCTCATATACGGTCATTAGCGTTTGTAGAGACCAAAAGAATCAAGGTTGATGGTAGGATCACCCCAAAAGAGGAAAGGCTAGGAATCCAAAGTTTGGAGATTATCTACATAGGGAGCACTTTGTTCCTTGTTGGGTGCCAATTCCTGTTTCGTATTGTCGCTGCATGGATCCTGCAGTTTTAGCATTGAGTAGATAAATATGAGCATTGTCAACCTACTTGACTAACATTAGCCCTAAATGACTAAACTGCGGGGAGCCTACACATGGCAGTTTGGCAGTTTGTTATTCCGGCTAGTTACTAACCGGAATAACAAACCGTTAGTAAGACCCACTCCAGCTAGGTCCTCTGGCTCCCGTACATTAAGCCTGGTTCAAACTTCTGGATAGTTAGCTGCGTTTTAGCCCCTTTTCTCAGCTCCCAACAATCGTAAGGATGTCTCCTCTTATCATAATAGCTCATCAGATATTCCCTTCGTATGTGGTGGGTTCAGACAAACCTCGACCTCTCGGAAGGAGGTTTGGGCCACTCCAATCTGAAATCGTGGATATGTAACAAATTTGATCTCAACTGTGAGTTTGAACAACACCTTTTCTTTTTATGTCACTTTTTTTCTGCTATAAAACACAAACTATCGCCGTTGTCTCTTTTTGTCCAATTTTGCAAGATTTCACATTTGGCAAGGGAATTTTCATGATTGAAATTAGTTTGCGTGTGTGATGTGTTGATTTTGCTTTTTGCTGTGCGGCTGCATACCACACTTTCAATATTTTATATGATATTTCTATATATTGGCATATGAGGATCTCCGGTTTTGGGAGTCTTCTGACAATTTCAAAATCTTGTCATCTGAACTAAGCTTTAGCCATTGGTGACTCCAGTACCTGCAACATTAAAGTGCATGGGACAGGACATCCATGTTGCAATGAAGAGTTTCTCAAATTGATACAAAAGTGTTCCTCTAAAGGGAAACTTATGAGCTTAACGTTGGCACTTATATAATGCGTTTGCATGTAAAAATGACATCAGTACTAAAATGCCACGACAACAAATACAATCTAGTGGCACACACAGACACAGACCAATGATCCACCTATAGCAGAGATAGTCAATTAAATGTCACAGAGGTCCACGACGAAAATTTCTTCCAATTAAAAGGTCCGAACCAAAGTCCAACTTCCCTTAATGCCTAGCCTATGTTCACATTTTTATATAGTTTCAATATTTAGTCATTTTCAACAGAGCGCACTTATATACGAAATATTTAGCAATGTTCCCATTAAACACCTTTGCCAGTCAAACAAATATAAGGCGTTTATTTCACATTTGAGAAAATGTGGCTCCAGGAATTTAAGGGTGCCACTTCCAGAAAAAAAATATAAAATATCTCCTGCAGAAATATACCAAGTGCTAAGCATTGAGTTAACATCTTTTACCTTTTTTTTTTTAAAAAAATCAAAGAGTGATCAGCCTAAAAAAAACGGAAAGCCTAATTATCCAAGTAAACCAGGTCAACATGTTCAGTACACAATCAATAAAAATGGCTGTCCTCATGAAAAACTCATTCAAAATGAGCTTTGACACCACTTTTTCTTTTGAATATTTTTTTAATTTCTCTTAATGAGAAAAATTAGTTTGTGACTGCCCTGCCAGTGACTTAATTCTGTGTTGGAACGGAGTTAGGGCCATTGGGATTTGGTCGATTATTTCACACATCTGGGCTTTGTGTTTTCCTTTAAATAATGTTTGTGCAACCGCATTTAAGCACTCCTTCACAACTTCCCCATCACTGAATGTTTTTTAATGTATTCCCAAAATCCATGATACTTTTAGTGAACATTCGTTTGCATGCCGCTGGGCTGTAAACGAAAATGTAAAAATCTGTTATACTGCACTCAAAGTTCGATGTTTTTGCCTGCGCTCACCTCAAACTTCAGCGGATAACTGTGCACAAAAGGGCGGTGCTTTGTTTCGTAGTGGCGCTTCGCAATGTTGCGACAGTTTCGGAGCATATGATGCACACTGGTTTTGAATCGGCTGCAGGCAGAACAAAACTAAATTTCTCCGTCCATTCATTTAAAACAACACGCATCGACCTTGCTAACTTTTTAGCGAGGCATACTGTCAGCAGCACTCTCTTCGGGTCTGCTGCGCAATTGGCAGTGGATCGTAAACAAAAGATTTGATTGGCTCAAATCAGTGACGCCTTTTCCGTATTGACTAGAATTGCAGCGCCAACGTTTGCGAATGCGCCCTGAAAAAAATCATCATAGATTGGCCATGGGTCCGGTCCGCCATTTGGTGATGCCTGACCTATAGCCACCATCATCCATAAAACATATACAACAGATGTAGCAAATAAATGCTGATAGAAAAGTTATATAGGCTACTGTCTGCCAGTCAATGAAAATGTACCAGTTTACAATGCTGAAGTATACCAAGCTGTTATAACTTACTTAACTTAGTTTAGTATTTGTGACTTGTAGTTTCTAAAGGATTTCTGAAAAATAATTAGCGCTCCACCTTGTTTTCAAACTCTCCACAAGTGTAATTTGCCATGTACATTTTTAAGAATGAAATTGCAGTCTATATGAGCTTGTATTCTATTTTTTATATATTATATTATATTTATTATATTAAATATTATATTTATTATAATATTATTTATAATATTATATATTACGTTATTATATATATTATATGTGTTTCAACATCTTTGGTTTATTGATTTTTTTCTTCTTATTATTATTATTATCATTATAATGCAAAAAAATTATTTATGTCAAGACCCAAGAACAAGGGCAGTCTGGATTCAATCAAAAGAAAATAGTTAGGGTAACACAAATTCATCACTTCCTTCACTAGGTTTTTCTCCTTTGAGTATCCATAGCAGAAAGATGGTGGGCGAAACATGGCAGCACCTATGTACTATAATTTGCAATTACTTCACTGACATTTGTATTAAAAAAAAGACATATGTAGAAATGTTGATGTGAAAGAACATGTTTTTTTTTCACATTATTGAAATTAAATTGGGTTTTTGAAATAATCAACATTGGAAAAAAATCAACACATTTGTACACACTGTCCCTTTTGGTTAGACTGCCCAAATGTATTTGAAAATTGCTGCCTATATTGCTGCTTAACTTCATGCATTACCAAAAGGTATGAGAGGTGGTAACACTGTTGTTTTCCCGTCTTACTGATGGAGGTGCAAACCCACTAGGCGGAACTATCTGATGTTTGGCAAAAAATGCAAACTTGCCCAATGGAAGCTCAACAATTTGGTCCATTAAATGTCAATTCAGGGAGAAGTTTAAAAAAGGAAGCCTAAAGAAAAAACTGTACATGATAGTTTGGATGGATCGCACGTGCATAAACTTAAGCTCTAATATTGACATCGAATTCATCTGAGGGAAGGCGTGGCTATGGTGGTTGAATGAGACACATCCTGATAACATTATGTCACACAGAGGTAAAGATGCTGAGGCCAGTTGACTTAATGAGAGCATATTTTTTTCCTCTGTCGCAGCAAAAGCAAAGAGAGAGCAAGCAGAGGCCTGAATTCCAAAAGACAGCGGTTGAGTAAATAGCCTGTCAAGTCAAGGTGCATCCAATCACACTGGTTCATGCCTTTGGCCATTTTGATACTGAGAAAATCAGTTCAAGGACACACATCAGTATGAATTGATTTTTTAGGTAAATTGCTGATAATGTTGACTGCACTTTTGTATGATAAAAAAAATCCACATAAATTATAAAAAAAAGTTTTGCTGGACTAACCTGGACACATATGTGTTCAATTTCATAGAGGTGTGTTCAGAAAACCAATCTACTCAAGTGTGTGTGTGTTCGGAGAGGCAGAGTACATTCCCCGCCCGTTAATATCCAAGCGCAGCCAATGTTATGAACTATGCTTGTGCTTGAACTGTTTCTATTTGGAGTTCTTGACGCAATGACGCTCCGGCACTCATTTTTTGGGGCACTTTGAATAACTGAACAGAATTTGAACAATGCTCAGAGTTTACGAAAGGTCACAGTGAATCGGTGCAAGCCCGCAAGATATTTTTAAACACACCTCTACTAATGTAGCTAATGTTGTGCATATTTTAAACAAAACTTGCGATGCAATTTTCCAAACATAATTTCTCCTACCTTTTGCCCTTATTAAGGTCGCGGGGGAGCTTGAGCCTATTCCAGTCTTTTGGTGAGAGGCTTGGCACACCCTGTACTGGTCACCAACCAATTTGTATTCTGGCATTTCTGAATGATTCATTTGGTGCTTTGCTTAATCATGCCAACAGTCACTTAGAAATATCTACTGAACAAAGAAGCAATAGTGTTGGGAAAGTCCATCTTCTTTATGAACAGTTCAAAGTTCATCTCACAAATAATCTTGTTTAATTCATTGTTCCCAATTAAAATTTTTAAATTAAGTTTGTTGCTCATTTTTGTTGTTGTTTTTTTATTCTCCCTCCAAGCACTCATTCCGAACATCATTTTGATGATGTATGCGCGGGACGACTGTTGGTGGCCGGCAATGCCAAATAATGGCCTTTTCCACATAATTGAGGCTCGTTTACAGTGAATTTAGTTGGGTATTTATCCTTGTAGTCTGATAAGAAAAAACCTGACACACTTGAACAAGCTCCCACTTCAGCTATCAGAAAGCGCAGGATTGGTAGCAAGTAAATGTTTTGACATTTTTGCGGTTTAGCTGACTGAGAATAAGTCTTCAGTGGAATTCAGTTTGGTTCTGTAAGGTTTCTATAATGTAAATATTGATTTAAGGTTAAACATGAATGAAACAATTAGTTTTGTTTGAAATTTTCCCAACAGAAGATAATGGCAATTGAATGAATAAATATTAATAAAATGTTAATTATAACATTTACAATAATTCAATCTAAGAACAATGTGAATGAAACCATAACATTTGAATTCTGAGGTGGTGAGCAAAAAAAACATTTTTTTATTAATCCAATCATTGACAAATTGGATGATCCTAGTTAACTAAAAGTTATTTTGGTTTCCCTAGGCAACAAGGCCGCAACAACTATTTATAATCTATTCAACATCTACTTGAAACACTGCTGCATTATCACATCGACCTTCTTTTCATGGTGCAGTTCATCCCGATGGGAAACTGTCTCAGGTCTAAATGTCTTTGCAAAATCTAGGACCTTCTGAAATAGCAATCAGAAAGTAGTACCGAAATTCTGATAATTTTTCGGATATTGAGAGTCATCAGGAAAAATCATGTTGGCAGTTGTTTATGAAAAGTAGGTCAAAGATGAGCAGCAGTGGTCAAACATTGCCCTTGAGCTTTCTTTTGGCAACCTTGGCCGACCCAGCTGTAACAGTCCACTCAGCACCCATGTTCAGTGTATTTAGCTGACTGAGTCAATCCCCTCGGAAAGAATGTGCGCTCAAACTGAAGGAACCATCTTCCGATGGCTTTACCGTTCATATTATTTGACTTTAACGCATGTGGATGAAGCTTTTTTCTTTGACTGGTTTTAGAAATTGTCATTGTATTTTTGTTGACAATAATTATCTTTTTAACCAGAAATAGAATAGAATAGAAAATAAAACTCTATTTGGCTCACAGACGTATTGTCCATTAGACGTTTTGGCCATAAAATCAATGCATTTTTAACTGTCCCGGAAAAATAACACATAGATGAAACCAAAATGACAACAATAAATCAATAAAGAACGAAATAATGCACCATATATCCCAGCGCATTTTTCAAAGTCAGTCATTATAAAACCAGCAGCAGATTAATCAGGACTATACCGCAACCCCTTAACGGATCCCAGTCATGTAAATTACTTCCATCATGTTAAAGTCAACACTGCTTCCAAGTGTCCAAGGATGCACCAGCTTTTACATACCAGTAAATAAGCGACAGTCCATTGAAATTCTCGAACTCTCTCCCCCTTTGTTTCAGCAGGGACATCATCGTAGTAACAAAATATGGTCCTGGTGTGCTGCTGCGGGCCAGATTTTAGGGTAAACACGCAGCTGAGACATGCATCATCTCTCTCTTGCGCTTCAACGCTGACTGCGTGGAAGTGTCACCACTCATTCCCCTTGGACTCAATGAGATGGAAAGTGCAGCCCGATAACGCAATGTTCAATGTGAAAACAC
This sequence comes from Idiotropiscis lumnitzeri, assembly GCF_059441095.1. Lineage (NCBI taxonomy): Eukaryota > Metazoa > Chordata > Actinopteri > Syngnathiformes > Syngnathidae > Idiotropiscis > Idiotropiscis lumnitzeri. The sequence continues at coordinate 13,725,887 of NC_142405.1, forward strand.
ACACACAGTTGCCACGGTGGAGGTGACTGAGGGTTCAGGCGCGTCGCATTTAGTATGGAACACGATAATTCAGAGGTTTCGTGCAAGATACTTTGAAGCTACTACATTTTTGTTGCTGTCATTTGATACTTTAGTTTAGGTTGAAGGTCACCTCAATAACCTACTGCAGGATTGCCCAAGTCTGGTCCTCAAGAACCCCTTTCCATCCTGTTTTACCAAAAATAAAAAATTACGGGAAAATCATGACATTTTCCTGAAATTCCCGATGGCCACCACACCCGTGGTTATGTCAATTGAGGACTCTTACTTGCTCATGGGTATGAAAGTGAAACTGAACAGACAGATACACAATACAAAATCCTTTTGAGAGTGGCAGTTTTTTTTTACTTCCATTTTTATTTATATTTGACAGAGACAGTGTACATTAATGAACACTAGTACAACATACAATACCTGCATAAATGTTATATATCATCATATATCAAATCAAATGTTAGCGTTAGTCAAATATTATGTTACGCGGGGCACCCCATGGAAAATAATCCTTGCTACACACCTGACCAGTTCATCACATGGCGTGAATAGACACAAGCAACCAGTCACATTATAGTTATGAAGTGATACCAGAGCTGGGCAGTCTGTCCCGGGGGCGGAACGGTCCGGCCTTCCGGCCCAACTGGACGCCCGTTTTTGGGGCAGGGGTGGCTGTGATAATCTTTTAAAAAGGGTTGGATTAACAAAGGCCGGAGGTGGATTTAAGTCCCGCCCATGAATCAGCCCTCATACGCGTGATGAATCTGTTATGTATTTTTGGTCTGTATTGAATCTCGTAGTTATGCGTGATGTCATCACGCAGTGCGTGTGTTGACAATGTAAATGAGAGCTCTTCATGTCATCCTGCTTTGCTCCGTTGCATTATTTATTTCCTTTGACTTGCCCGAACAATGTCTTTCACTGCTGCAGGCTTAAGAAGATCCAAGTTGGTCCATAGTTCTCTGTTGAACATCAGGCTGGCGGGTGATGTCTTGGTAGTTGAATGTGGAGTGGTCCGGTATTTGAGAAGAAACTCATGTAGTCTCTGGTGGAGCGTCCCTTGTCCTTGTGATGTTTTAAGTGCGTTTTTTAGTGTTTGCACGAACCTCTCTGCTAACCCATTCGTTGCAGGGTGGTATGGAGCTGACTTGATGTGCTGTCCTCCATTGACATGCAGAAAGGCCGACATTTCTTTTGACACAAGTTGAGGGCCATTATCTGAAACAAGTCGACAGGAGCACCAAATCTACTAAAGATTTCTCCCAGTTCCTCAACTGTCTTTTCTGCAGTTGTGGATTTCATTATGGCCACCTCTGGCCACTTACTGTGTGCATCAACAGCAATCAGGAACATTCTGTCTTCAACTTGACCCGCAAAATCGATATGAATCCGATACCAAGGGTCCTGAGGAAAATCCCATGGATGAAGTGGTGCTGCTGGAGGATTATTACGAGTTTTGTGACAGGATGGGCAACTCATGGCCATATGTTCGACTTCCTTGTTTAGCCCTGGCCACCAAAAGTAGCTTCTGGCCATCGCCTTCATTTTTACTATTCCACTGTGTCCCGCATGAAGCTGCTCCAACATTTTAGCACGCAGTGACTGTGGAATGATGACCCTCCTTCCCCACAGCAGACACCCGGACTGGGCAGTAAGTTCCCACCTCCTATTACCTCCTGTAAGGTTTCAGTGTAGCACTATCACCTACTGAACGTCCATTCATGACCATGTCCATAACCACTGACAAGTCAGGGTCAGTATCTGTCGCCTTTTTCACTGGGGATGCAGTTATAGGCGCTCTTTCAACGCTCCTGAAGTAGAAGATGTCCACTGTGTTCGATTCATGTTTCGTGACAGGGAGTGGCAACCTTGAAAGTCCATCTGCGTTGCAATGAGAGACTGATTTCCGATACTTAATGTCGTAGGAGTGAGCCGACAACAGTAAAGCCCATCGCTGGAGACGCGAAGCTGCCAGAGATGGTATTCCTGTCTGTGGTCCCAAGATACTTGTCAGAGGTTGATGATCTGTGAGCAGAGTGAACTTCCTTCCATATAGGTATTGGTGAAATTTTCTCACGCCAAAAACAATGCCCAGTGCTTCTCGTTCCAGTTGAGCATAGTTCGACTCTGCCTTGTTCAACGTCCTGGATGCAAACGCAATAGTTCTGTCCTCACCATTTGGAAACACATGAGAGATGACAGCACCCACTCCAAAGGGTGACGCGTCGCATGCCAGTTGGATTGGTAATGACGGATTGAAATGTGTTAACACCTTAGACGTGGTTAATGCATTTTTAGCATTATGAAATGCTTGTTGACATTCACTAGTCGATTTCCATTTCTTGTCTTGACATAACAGTTCATGTAGCGGCTGTAGCAGTGATGCTAAAATCGGTATGAACCTTCCATAATAATTCAACAATCCGAGAAAAGATCACAGCTGACTCACGTTCTCAGGTGGCGGGGCGTCCACAATGGCTGTGATCTTTGAAGGTGACGTATGCAGGCCTTTCCCATCTATGACGTGCCCTAGATACTCCACAGATGGTTTCAGGAAGTCACATTTCTCTTTGCGAACTCTGAGTCCATAATCACGTAATCTTTGCAGTGTAGCATCCAAATTTTGAAGATGTTCTTCATCGGTTGCTCCGGTGCACAGTAGGTCATCCAAATAACACTGTACACCTCGTAATCCACTGAGAATTTGATTCATGGCACGCTGAAATACTGATGGAGCCGATGTAATACCAAACGGCAGTCTGCAATACCTAAACAGTCCTTTTTGAGTGTGTTTCACGTGACTCTTCCTCCACATGCATTTGCAGATATGCTTGGTTTAATTCAATCTTACTGAACTTTTGTCCACCGCTCAGTCCAGCAAACAAATCATCAATCAGTGGGAGTGGATATTGCTCTGCACTCAACACCGGATTGACAGTCACTTTGAAATCTCCACATGTGCGTATTCCTCCATTCTTTTTGTATACTGGCACAATGGGAGTTGCCCATTCACTTGTTGAAACAGGTTCCAGCACTCCACTTTTGACCAATGCTTCCAGGTCTGCCTCAACTTTGTCACGAATGGCATAAGTCACTGTCCTAGCCTTCATAAACACTGGTTTGCTTCCTTGCTTAATGTGTAGTTCCACTGTGATATTTTTCATGCTACCCAACTCTGGTCAGAAAACCTCCTCATTCTTGTCAAGGATGGTTTGCAGTTGTAAATTCTCGTTTGACAACCGTCTGACTTCTTGCCAATCAAGACGTAATGCTTTAAGCCACACCCGCCCCATGATTGGTGCAAAGTTTCCTCTCGTAACATACACTGGTAGCTTAGCAGGTTGACTGTTAAACTCAACCGTTATATTGGTCATTCCTTTAATGTGCACTTTGTGTCCTGTATATGCCTTGAAAACAGTGTCAGAAGGGCGTAAAGGAACATGTTTCATGCACCGCTTGTAGACTTGATATGACACAAGCGATGCCTTGCAGGGGTGTCAAACTCCAGTCCTCGAGGGCCGTTGTCCTGCATGTTTTCCATCTCTCCCAGCTGCAACCCACCTGATTCAAATGAGCAGGATACTTATCAGGCTTCTTCAGAGCTTGCTGATGAGCTGATCATTTGAATCAGGTGGGTTGCAGCCGGGAGAGATTGAAAGCATGCAGGAAAGCGGCCCTCCAGGACTGGATCTTGACACCCCTGACCCTGTGTCTATCTGCATTTTAACTGGATGCCCTTCCAGGTTAGTCTGAGGCCAATAGCAATCTGAGCTTTCATCTGCATTCATTATACGCACTGTGTTGACGTTCATTTCTTCATCAGAAGATGAGCTTTTGTCATTTTTTACAGTGTACACTTTCTTTTTATTTCTGAACTTGTCTTTTAAGTCCTGTTTCTTACTCTTTTCCATAGTTTTCTTGTTCCGACATGCTCTTTCCACATGTCCTTTCTTGCCACATTGACGACAGTCCATTTCTTTACACCAGCAGGTAGATGCAAGGTGACCTGTTTTATCACACCTATAACACGGTCCCGGAGAGCTGCTCTGACTGCCTGCAACGTTGTGCACTCTTCCTGTAGCATTTAGTTGCTGAGCCTCTCTGGACGCCATTTCCATTGTAACACTGATGTTGATCGCCTTTTCCAGGGTCAGGTCACTTTCAGTCAGCAACTTCTTCTGTGCTGCTTCATTTCTTAATCCACACACTAGTCTGTCCCTTAGTGTGTCATTTAGCACCTCTTTGAACTCACAATGTTCAGCTAGCTTTCTCAAAGCTGCCACAAAAATAGTTACAGACTCCCCCTCCTCTTGACTGCGCTTGTGAAATCTATATCTCTCGGCAATGACAAGAGGTTTTGGTGAAAAATGGCCTGTGAGAACACCCACAATCTCTTCATATGTTTTACTCCATCGGTGCAGCTGGTTGTACCAGATTAAAGATAAAGATAAAGATGTCCTTTATTAGTCCCACAATGGGGAAATTTGAGGTGTTACAGCAGCAAAGATTACATAGCAAAGTAAATGTCTCCGCACCCATCACACACAAAAACGTTGGTACTTTCCTTTCGTCCTAAATAGCATTAGCTTGAACGAAATAGCCAAAACGTTCCGTGTACGAGCTCCACTGCTCAACGTCCTCGTCAAAGGGGCCAATCAAGCCGATAACTCCCGCCATTCTGCGCCTGGTTAATCAGCCTGCCACTTACTTGACTGTCTTCCTGAAAACTTTTAATGTCCGCAGCTTCCAAAAACCTTTTGCCGCCACTTCTCCTCCGCACTCAGCGTAAAGTCCTCCCCGAGAGAAAAAAAACGTCGTCACCGCCGGGGGAATGGCACCGACTAACACCTAGATCCGAGCTCCGCGACCCGCAGAAACTCCCCCCCAAAAAAACCATCGTAGGTTCAGACGTTCCCGTCGCCACTTTTGTTGTATCCTCTACTATTATTTCGGGTAAGGATGAATGAAGGCTCAGGTGTAGACGGATAACTTTTTAATCGCACCGGAGCAGAGCAGGATGACATGAAGAGCTCTCATTTACATTATCAACACACGCACTACGTGATGACGTCACGCATAACTACGAGATTCAATACAGACCAAAAATACATAACAGAATCTGCTTGCAAAATGGGCAGATGACCAAAATTGTCTCTGAACGCGTCAAAAGCGCCACTACCAAATGTTTGTGTATGAAGAGACAGCAATGTATGTTCAAGCATGCCTGTGTTTCCTTATTTTGACATCAAGTAACCCGTGCCTCCCACTTGCAACTGGGGCAGACCATTACAAGAAAGGGGGGTGGGGATTGGTGCAATATCATAATCCCTATGATATCAACTGAGTGTACTTACTGACTGACCTGGGGTGGGGACTGACCGGCAAAAAAGGGTCAAGTGCCCAGCTCTGAGTGACACCTGATGCCACACAGAAATCAAGCAAGTGAACCTTCAATGCTAGCTAAAACCTTAAAATGCAAATGCGTGTTTTAGCTCCCACCCACATCCCAAAAACATGGATACTCGAGTAGTTGAAGATGCTAAATTGTCTAAAGCTGTGAAAGTGAGAGTGTATGGTTGTTTTTATTATCCAAACATCCATCCATTATCTAAGCCAGGGGTGTCAAAATCGGATCAGGCCCGCAAACATATTTAGTCGTTGTTCAGTCGGGCTATACTTATATTTTTTTATACATTCCCATTTTTATAAAATCCCACATGCGAGGTATCCCTCAATGTTACTTGGATATATATATATATATCTATCTATCTATCTATATTTATATATATATAGATAGATAGATAGATATATATATATATATACTTTTTTTATAGCTTTATTTTCTATATCATGATATAGTTACAGTTGACTTCTGGTATTCGCAGGACAGCGTTAGTCTGCATAATATTGACACTGATTGCTTTTGTAGGTGCAAGTGCGCTTGAAATCTTTTTGATCATGTTCATTTTCTTTGGGACTTTTTAAATGCTACCTGGTCCGGCCTCTTGGTAATGGATTTTCCTCCATGACCCAAAATGAGTTTGACATCCCTGATTTAGATCAACCTCCCATGCATGTTTTTGGAACATGGGGTAAACCGGAGTACCCGGAGAAAATTATTATTATTATCCATCCATCCATCCATCCATCCATCCATTATCTGAATTGCTTCTCCTCACGAGGGTCGTGGCCGTGCTGGAGCCTATCCCAGTTGTAATGGGGCAGTAGGCAGGGTACACCCTGAACTGGTTGCCAGCCAATCGCAGTACACACACAGGCGAACAACCATCCACGCTCATATTCACACGCCACCAAGGGGGAATTTAGAGTGTTCAATTAATCTGCCATGCATGTTTTTGGAATGTCGGAGGAAACCCACCCAGACAAGGAAGAAACATGCTAAATTATTATTATTATTATTATTATTATTATTATTCAAACACAGTCCTCTATTCAATATGGTCTCTGTTTTACTCGTATGCTGTTGTGAGACAAACGTCAAATGAACACGTGCTGCCCTCATCTGGACAGTCTCATACTTTCAACACTCTCACACTCGACACACCTCATATTTGTTTACATTGTTGAACAGTATTATTGATCCAACTTACTCGTGTAATTGACGCAGTAGTTGCTTGTTGTTTCTGAGGGCAGACAACATGTTTGGGAAAATTATGGTGAAAATTAAAATACGCACGCCCGTCTTCTCAGATGGCATACCTGGATAAGGTGTGTTTTTTCCCCCTCTTTAGCAAAAAATGCTGAACTTTCAGCTTTAAGGTGCTGTGGCCGCGATGGCATTTAAAATAATGTCTCTTCACTCTTAAGTGTTTCATCTGTACTGCCGTCTGGGAGGTTTGGTCCCGAAGATCCTGATGGGTCACATTGATAAAGCAGAAAAATACTTCTGAAATATGCAACGGTTATTGTTGAACTTTTGCTGCATGCTAAATAGATTAACACGTTTTTATTGTCGTTACAAGATAAAGTACACAAATTTGAAAACTTGAACAAAGATCAAGCTTGAAAGTGTTTATTTCTATATTTTCCTGGATTATAAAGTAAAAATACTTTTAATGGGCAGATTTCAGCACACTTGGATATGTTAGTCATATGTGGACTTTCATCATGAAAGGGTCGTGTTTTTTTTCCTTATTTAGTGTTATAGAACCTTTGGTCCTTTCAGATTTCAACCAACCACGCCCACTCTTTTGCCCCACCCTCTCTGCACAATTTGCATGCATATGAAAGACTCAATCCGTCATTTGTTTTCATAATCCTCGTATGAATATATGCTTGGGAGTCAATAAAGTAGCAACATTAATGTTGAGCAATGATAAAAATAACATTTTGGCAAGATTATATATGAATTAAATGGTGGGTGACATTAAACTTCATTCAAAAATATTACACCAGTGTGCATTGAACCCTCTGAATCTTTGCAGAAATCAATTAATTCAACATATTATTTTCGTGCTGTTTATTTTTAAAATCACAGGTGGGGCAGGTGGAGGGATGCTCAAACATGGACATTACGCAATCTTCACGTAAGGCAGTCTCCAAGTGCCCTCTTCGCAGATAAGTGATCTGCCTGGCAGGGGTGTGCACTTTGGAGGGGGCATCCTCACACAAGAATGAGAAGAATAATTTGAACAAATTGACCATCTTGACCAGCAAGTTTAATTAGAGAATGCACTGCACTGTTTTTTCAATGCATTTACTTCATTAGTTTTTTTGTTTTGATTGAGATATCCACAACCAAAGCCATTTAATACAAATTATAGAGATTTAATATTATCTTGTGCCTACGTATAAATGGCAGCAAGCAGATCCAGCACCGGCTGCAAGAGGGTTTTTAAAATGCATTACATATTTGGGACGAGGGTGGAGTCACCTTGCGTCTCCGATTTTTCATGGGTTGCTTAATGTACGACTTCTTTTTTCACATTGATTAACTGATTTTGTTTGTGATTATTACATGACACGTTTGTTTGAGGGGAGCCCAGTTGTCCCGGATAGTTTTGCGTTAAAAAAAGGACATCTTAAACATTAGGAGTATTTTAAGAAACTTTCTAAAGTTTGATCAAGCTAATGTAATTTCCACTCTCTGAATCATTCACTCACTGTTGGTTTTTTTTTTAATTGAACACCTCATTTCCTGTCAATTGTCTTAGTTCTTGCGTAAAACATTACTGTTATTTGAAATTGTGCAAACAATGTGACGGATCACATATGCATTGTATATTTTGAGTGCTAATTAACTGAAAAAGGCTACTTTAAACAACATTCTGAGGAATGCATTTTTTTGCAATGATACCTCTGACGATCCATGGAATGCGACATAACATAACATCCAGACTCACCGTAGACTCATGGCGTATACCAACACCCTTGGCAACAATGTACCATACTTGTCATACCAACTGTGAACCCGCCTCTTTTAGGTAATTAACTTCAGTGACATGCAGTCACACACACCTTAAAGTTGCTGAGGTCCCACCTCCAATGAGAATGTGGAAACCCAACAAAGATCATTCTTGCAATCATTCATTTGCGTAGTAATGGTGCAAATAAACACCTCATCACATTTTCATTCAGTCACTTGGCTGTATTCCTCTGCTCAATGTCTCACATGCTTACATTTGTGGAGTTTGATGATAAAATAAAAACACCAATATATGTCACATCCAATGCATGTAGAAAAACTGGAAAGCTATAACTGACGCAAACAATTGAGACCACACATTTTGTCAGTGGCTTGGCTCAATTTTGTTTGTAGAAACATAATACATTAAAACTATTCATTGGGACACAAAGTAAACTCACCCATGTCATTCAATTGTGTTCTTGTGGTCACTGGGTTGAGAACACCCTGGGCTTGGTCCTATTCAGCTGCATGTCCCTGTAGTTCGCCTTTCAGGATAGTATCAAAGCAACAGAAATGTGTATACAGTGAACCCCCGGTTATCGCGGTTAATGGGGACCGAGACCACCCGCGAAAACTGAAAATCCGCGAAGTAGCGTCGCACCTTCAAAAAAACAAAACAAAAAAAAAACACCGTGTATATATATACTTCGCCTCTATATATATATATATATATATATATATATATATATATATATATATATATAAATATATATAGGTGCAAAGTAGCGGCACACCTTCAAAAATGCTTAAAAAAAAATATATATATATACTGGTAGAGAGAGAGAGAGTGAAATTCATGTTATAACAAAAAAACAAATTATTATTAAAACTTATTATTTTTTTATTCCCCAGCCATTATTTTTGTATTTATTCAATTACTTCTTTTTGTATTTATTTAATTACTTCGACTTTTACCTGCTGGTACGCCGTCCGGTGTGCCCTGTGAATGTTATGATCCTCCAGCAGAACTGGAGGATTGAACAGGACTCTCCAAACGCAGACACGGGGAAAAAGGTGGCGATACAAAGATATTTATTATAATCACAATATAGTCAGTGTAATCAGCGCGTCTACCAGCAGCTGACGGCATGGCGCGAGACGATCGCTGGAGGAACGCCCACACAGCTGAAAAAACAAAAACACACGCGGCATGACAGGCACGGATCATGACAGTGAAATGAAAGGTGGCATTCTTCATTTATTTATTTATTCATTTATTCATTCATAACTGACAGCCTCGCGCTCCGCCGGTGCCCGGGCGGAAGTTGTTTCTCTTCGGCTTGACAGCCACACACGCCGGCCGGTCTCCTTCGGAGCTCACGCACGGTCCCGAACGAAGCAAAATGTCGCCGCGCGAGTGCCCGGGCGGAAGTTGTTTCTCTTCGGCTTAACTGCCACGCACGCCGGCCGCAGCTCGGGTACGGTCCGAACCGCGCGAAACGTCGCCCCCGATCGTGTCCGTCGCCACCAATCGTGTCCGGGGGAACCTGCTCTTCTTCGTCCACTCTCTTCTTTGTCCACTCTCTTCTTCAGCGCACGCCGGCCGTCTAACCGCTTCAGCGCCCCCTTGTGCCGCTCGGCGAAACTACAATGCCCCCGAATATTTTTTTAGACCCGTGAAGCACTGAACCCGCGAAATGTGAACCGCGAAGTAGCGGGGGTTCACTGTATTTGGAACTAATTATAGCATTCCAAATGATGACTGATGCTCAAATGCACTGATCATTGATTTTGCGCCATTGTTACCAATCACAGAATCTCAAAGAGCACTTGCAAGTTAATCAATAACACTCTGCTGGAAAACTGTCATACAAATGCCTGAAAAAATGAAAAAAAAAAAAAAAGAAGTGGCAGTCTACGCAAGAATAAAAATACATTTTATTTTGACTGCTGGTCGAGCAAAATGTGCATGGTGTATTTGTGCAAAGTGTGTAGTCTGTACTTGAAAATTTCCCCCTTCACTTGTATTTATCCTAGTTGTAAATATACTCTGATTCCTATTTTCAAGTCCCAGAATAAATCTAGTGGAAAGGGCAGAAAAGGGGGTTTGCGACAATGTGGGAGTGAACACTGTCGTTTGTCCGTACTGTCCAATGGAATAGCTAGATGGTGAAAATAATGATGTGTTAAATAAATTGATTTCTAAAAAGGTTCAGAGGGTCTGACGAAAGTTATTGTCACATTTATCAATAAATTACGATGACATCCCAACACTCGTCCACGTCGCACAGAACACAACTGCCTGTGCTTCAATCAAATCCACCCAAATCACAATTTAAACCTGCTCCATCTACTTTCAATAACCAAATTGTCAAATGTTCCCTGCGCGTGCAATAGAAAATGCCCCCCGGCACGCCCAGTATGGCACAGCGTCCACTTCCAAATTCCAAAACGACCGCATGTATGCTATCTATGAAAATAGAGCGCCTTGAGTGCATGTGGTTGATTTTGTATAATCCCTTCAAGCTGCACCTACTCTCAAGATTTTTTAGTGTCTTTCTTCAGTGTAAAGTACCTGAGACAAGAGCAAATGAAATGCCAGAGGAGTCAAACTCCTTTTAAGTGCATGTGTAGCATTTCATTTGTGTTTCAATTAGCTCTGTGTACTCAGTACTGTGATGGGCTTCCTTTCCTCATACATGAGTGACTGTATATTACTCAGAATGCTGCCGAACAAGTTCAACAACCCAGACAGACATTCCAGTCATAGTACCGTACTGATGTGACTTCCAGATTACACCCTTCTTTCACACTTATCACAAATACATTGCACTTTATGAGGCATTAGCTTTCAGTTATGGGATAACTTCAACGATAAACTCAGCTGTAGATAGAAGGTCTTGTTGAGTTTTTAAATAAGTGTTACAATATGGCGGATATAAAAGTGGTACCACCAGAATCAGGTGTAATTTGTTCCCTGACCTTGCCCGTAACTCAAAACACGCGTGTCTCAAATTATCTCAAAATAATAGAAACACCAGGCTCCCCTCCCCCCAAAAAAACCACACAAAATTGTAATTTTTCATAAGGAAAGAAGCAATGCAAAATATTGTACATTATATTAAAATTTAAAATCTTTATGCATCGTGATTAATTCCTTCTGTTTTGTGCAATTTGGACACTGGGCAGCATTATAACACAGTTGTGCATGGAAATGAAAATTACAAAAGTAACTAAACTTTTGTAAAAGACACAACAATCAGCAGTAATAATAGCAATTTTTTTCACAGAGAATAAATAATATCTGCCTGTGAGTATTGATGTTTTGTCTGTTTACATGTGTTGCTGCACGGTTAGTGTTCAAGTATCCATTTTTTTTTTTTTATAACACCGTCACACACATACTATGACATTAGTCTATGTATGGCGTTTGCCATTTTGAGTTAGCCTAAAGCTAGCAGACGGTATGTGTTTGTTTTAAATACACAATGCCCATCCATCCATTATCTAAACCGCTTATCCCAGCCGTCTTTGGGCAGTAGGCAGCATTCACCCTGCCACGCAATTGCAGGGTAGACATAGACAAATAACCATTCACACCCACAATCACACTTGGGGATAATTCCGAGTGTTCTATTAATCTGTTTAATACTATTTGCTTTATGTTGTTATGTTGTTGTGTTTTGTTTGACAGTAAACTTTAACTGGCATTGGCATTAAACAGTTTGAAAAATCAAGTCAAGACAAAAAAGTGTCCGAACAAAGTCAGGTCGCGTTTATCTCAAAGCGGAACAGTACTGTACATTAAAGGGACACTTGAACGAGTTTAACATTGGCACTTATATAATAGGTTTGCATGTAAAAATGACATGAGTACTAATATTCCCCCCACTCCTCCCCAAAAGGCTCTTTAATGATTTAAGTTTTTTAATTTTTTTAAGATTAACGCCCTTTAGGAGCTCGGTTATTTTTTTTCCGGCTGTATCGGTCAAAGCAGGGAGTCAAGCACAATAATATTGCTAGCTTTGTCAAATCTGTTGACTAAAACAGCGACCGATCGCCAGCAAAACATAAATGCACATTACTATCATTGTGTATCTTAATCTAAGTTTAATTCATAGAGTATAACTTTAAACTGACGCTTCATTGACGTTAAAATTGGCATTTAGATAATAGGTTTGGATGTATAAATGACATCAGCACTAAAAAGAAAAGACTCTGTCGTGATTTAAGGGCTTTTTTTTGTGATGAGGTTTACGCCAAATTGGCACGCCCCCTTTTGCAGCTCGGCTTGTTATTTTTTTCCGGTTTCAGCGTCTACGTCACAGCAGGGAGGCACGCGAGGTAATATTGCACACCTTTGTCAGTTCTGTTGTCTAAAACGGCAACCTAACCCCCCCCAAAATGCAAATGCACATTAGTACTCTTGTCCACATCAACCTGCGAAGGTACAAAAGCTTTCGGCACAATAATTTGGATTTATTGACATCAAACGTGAGCTCATGTGATCACATCCGCAAAATCGAAAATACCGTGCCAATCTCTTCTCCACTTAGACAGGCGGAAGCGGCAAGAGCATGAATGCGCACACAAACCTCGACTGGTTATATTTTGGACATTTATCTATGCTAATCTTTTGTTAAGTGTTGGGGAGCAACCGCCAGCCAGGCATGGATGTTTATGGCTGAAATTATAATATAAAACGACCCACGACCTACTTCGTCGTCTTAGAACAGTCAGAGCTGGGGGGGGGGGGGGGGGCAATATTCCTCATTAAAAGTAGCTATTTTTCAAGTCGTCAATTAGGTAATAATTTCTCCAAAATTAATACATAAAAAATTAAATGATAACTAACTTCAGTAAAAAAATGGACGATCTAGGCCGGCTAATTCCTATAAACCTTGGCAAGAAACCTTTGGCAGAAAGTACTCAAAACTTTCATTTTGCAGGTTAGTTTTTCATCTGACAAAAAAATACAAAAAACAACAAACTTATATAATATCTTATGTAAAGTGAGAAATGAAACAGCTTATAAATAAATATATATTTTGTATTATATATAAATGTATTTTATATTATATATTACATAAAAAAAAAATACTTAATGATAGTCATACTAATACAGTAGATCGTAAAGAAACTCTTTGGAATGTATAAAAGAAGATCCCTTTAACTTCAATGCAGTAAGAGCACATGCTTCTCAGTGAATGTGCTTGCTAAAGTAACTACTGAACTGCGCATTCACCTGCCACACCTATGTGAGCCGCATTCCACACTGGAGGACACATGAGTCAAGTGTGTCAGCAATGCTGAGAGGAGGTCTGTAAAAATCTGAAAGATTTTCAGTGAAGTATAGAAAATCATTAAATTACCTATATTTGACGTGGCGTGTGAGAAATGAAAATGGTGTGAGAAGTTGTCCTTTTATCTGAAACAAAACCACAATTTGACAATAATAATCGTTCAGGAGGAGTTTGGGATCAATACTCAACGTAATTTTAATTACTATATTATTTACTTTCATTTTATTCTTTAATTACAATTCAAATACGAATTATGAAGTATGTGCTGTAAACACCATCAATCCTTATAGTACTTTGATCCATTTTATGTTTAACCTATCAGTATAAAGAGGAGGTGGTAGCGTGTATTCTAGAAGAATTGTTTTAGAAATATTAGTGTTGTTCGTATTATTTTTGGCTTATGGACACCCACCGGTGGACACCCCAACGCGCACCTCCCCATTCATTTTTCCTGCATTTGTCTTCAACCAACGCCAAACGACTCAAGGCAGTCTTGAAACAGTTAGACACACTTCTCACAATGTTTGCATTTAAAAAGCCTTTTTTAAATTTGATTAATGCCTGAAGTCACCAGGGATAGGCTCCAGCACCCCGGTGACCCGTGTGAGACTAAGCGGCTGAGATAATGGATGGATGGATTTCATTTTCATGACTATCATTTTTTTTTTTTTTTTGGGAGTAATAAGGGTTTCAAGATTTCATTCAGCCAGGATGATCCATCTTTCAATAACGTGCTCTATTTCTGTATTCTTTTAATCAGGAAAATATTTGCATTTCATCATTGCTGTTTGATTTGGTGAAATTAGTGAATAAACAAAGATTTGAAAACCGCTCCTTAAAAGTCATTGATAATGCCACGCCCCCTCTCCTTCCAAACGCATTGCACAACACAATGCATTCTGGGAACCATCAATGTGCAAATTAGGTAGTTGTGACATAACTCTGCCTATGGCAATGTTAAAGCTCATACAGGCAAAGTGTTGGCGCCTTCCATGATGGTGAATATCACAAAAACAAGTTATTTCAATGCACAAGCATTGCTTTTGGTGGCTGGCATCAACGTGTGTGAGCTGGGCTGCTCCAAGTGAAGTTCTCTTCAATTAGCAACAAGCAAATATTAATGATTGCTGATGTGATAGAAAGTGGGGAATTACACTAGTGGTCACATTTTCATTGATCTTCATCGCTCAGCGCTGATAAAAGCCTTTTATCCAGATGAGATTCACAATGGGTGAGGGTTGCAATCTGGGACAGCACCGGACATTCGGCTCAGTGTTGTAGTGCTTTTTTAAAATTTACATCTTAAGTTTACTTTTGCACACAGCGCTCCAGTATTGGACGTGACATAATTTCTTCTTCGGGCAAAGACAATTCCAGTACGTCATTACTTGGGTGCCATCTCGTGTTCAGACTGAGTCATAAAAAAGCATCCGTGCATGACGCCGCTGCAGGAGGGATGCTAACGGCAGTGATTTATTTAAAGATCATTAGCTGGCTAAATTACTATTCAAGTAACCTTACCTTATTATGGGCTTATTATGGTGTTTCGTCAAACCGAAGTGGGTTAATGTCGCCTTCTTCTTCTTCGTCTCATTCTTCTTCTTTCTTCTTTTCCACGAACATGCCCAATGCAAGTAAGTACGCACTTTTGCGCTTCTGACGCATTCGGAGGCAAATTTTGTTGTTTGCCTAATTCACCGAAGAGGTTGAGATGAACTTTTGGCTGTTACATTGTATTTATTCATTGATTTTAGTTCATATTATTGCGTGTTCCATACGAAATGTGTATTTTATGAATATATTTAAAATATATATGTATTTTTATAGAGTTCTTTTATATATTGCAATATATTTAGTTGACCTCCGGTATTTGCAGGATAATGTGCAAATAGAGCGACGAAATATTGACGGTGATTGCTTTTCGTTATAAATCATGATTTTAGTGGTCCGGCTTACTTGGTCATCGATTTTCCTCCATGTGGCCCCCTGAGCTAAAAGGAGTTTGACACTCCTCCGCTAAACAGTCTACCACCCCTACAACCTGTACTTGGTCATTTAATCCTGCAGCTACGTTAACGTGGAAGGTTAGGTATGCTGAAAGTTAATGTTTAAGTCAATTATGGTCTGTACACTATATTGATCCATTAGCTCTCATCAGTGACTCCCACTTTACTATCTACCCTGGAATGTGCTATAATTGCGTTAGCCAGGGTTCATCTAATTGTCACCTCGGTCAAATTTGGCGAAGCACATATCTCAGATCAAAGGGATCAGGTGAAAATCTCAACTAAAACTAAAATCCAATTTCAGGTTAATCTATTAGAAGTTTAAGCCACAATGGTGTGACCATACGTGTTCTCGCGGTCCACCTGAGTGACTTAATAGAGCATTTCTGAGTACTCACTTGATCAGACCACCACCAGGTCCATGGTTGATTAACAGACATAAATATGTGGAAGGACCTCAAGAGGGCTTTGCATTATTTATTTATTTATTTATTCATTCATTCATTCATTCATTAACAAGTGTATACTTAGTTAAATTAGCGTCTCTATTAATTTTATAGGAACAACAGACAACACAACATAGTTTTGGGACCACATGGTTAGCTGTTCCTGATCTTCCATCCAGCAGATGATAACATTTTCTGATCGGGTCAAGGGTTGATGGGAGTGCTGAATGGCATTCACTTTTAGCTGTATAGAAAGTACTACTGCATTGAAAATAACAGTGTGTTGAATTTACTTAAGTTTATTTTGTCAAGTGGCGACCCAAAATAAATTTGGGATCTTGATACAATTTTGAAGTCATCTTAAAAGTCGACTTGAAAATGTATCTCGGTCCATGATGATTTTATTTCATGTTACCACTAAATGAAATAGAAGTGAGTAAATTCAGCAACTTTTTCTTAGTGTGTGTGGAGGTGTATACTGTCTCTTACGCTGTCAACTTTGATCAACCCCAGCGCACCCCTAACCCCAATGAGGATAAGCCCTATAGAAAATGGATGGTTGGATGGTTGGACGAATATAATTATGCTGACAAAAAACAGGTCAGTTGTCAGGTAGGACACCAACGATTTCCAAGGCAAAAGCATTGATGTCCACAGTGAGCACACACCTTCACACATAAAAGGGAAATTAAGGTGTAAAAAAACGTGAAAACACCAACTTCTGTACTCCCTAGGATAAAGGTGATGTCATAATTGGTAAAAGGAAATGTTTTTATAACAGCTCACCAACTTCTGTACTCCCTAGGATAAAGGTGATGTCATAATTGGTAAAAGGAAATGTTTTTATAACAGCTGTTTTGAAGGAAAACATCACTTGTTGAAGGACTTGTAGAGTTTGTCAATGGTATTATGCAATAAATTTCCCCCATGTAATAACTAATGTATTTATATTCTAATGCTAAAGGGAGCGGAAAAAGAACTATCCTGGATTTCCAGTTCGAGTATTACACAAGTGTGAAACATTTTATTGAATATAATTAATTTTCAATATCAGCAGCTTCATGCACAAAGTGAGACGTCTCTTGAAACGTCAGCATACCATATATATATATATATATGTATATATATATATACCTAAGTAAAACTAGAAAATTACAGACTCTTAAATATACCCTATGAAATTTCAAATTTAAAAGAATAGCAAAAAATTATCGGTGTCAATTGTATGCAATATAATTGACGTCATCCGTCATCCTCTGCAGTGGCTGAAAAAAGTAGGAATACAATTTTTCAAGTTATGAGAAGAACATAGAGATATGTATTAACAAAAAACAAACAGACTCTTAAGTTTGTTGAAATGCCATTAGAGTGAGTTTGTTAAAATAACTTCAAATTTTCAACATGTTGAATGGTTCTCTTTCAATTTTACACAAATAGAGAATAGACGGTTTTGTTTTAAAACCATAACAAAAAAGTGCAGGGTGGTCATCAGCATGTCTTGAGGTAAATTTAAGAAAATAGCTTCATAAACATTTTACATAATTTCAATATAACTGAAATGTTAAACTGCGAATTGCTTTTGTTTTCATTTCAAACAAAAAAAAAGTGCTGGGACTTCCCAATGTCAGTAGCATCTCTTACGAAGTTAAGTGTTAATTTTAAGTTTTAAGTTTTCAAAAAATAAATTTATACTTTGATTGTTCACTAAAGTAAACATAGTTTTCAATTAATCTCTTATTGGGATTTCATTTTATTTTTTTAAAAGACAAATATCTGTGCCAACAATTGGCACGATCGATTCGGTCTATCTTTGATAAAAATAATAAAAAGTATTTATTATCAACATTTTCTAAGAAGAAGCAACTAACCCGTCACCACCACAAGTCATTGACATGATATATTTGTATTTGTCATGTCATGTCATGTCATTATCCACACCGCTTATCCTGTACAGGGTTGCGGGAAGGTGCTGGAGCCTAATCCCAGCTGACTACGGGTGAAAGGCGCACTACACCCTGAACTGGTCGCCAGCCAGTCACAGGGCAGACATAGACACCGTCACTGAGTGGGAACTGAACCCACGCTGCCCGCACACAAGTCAGGCGAGTGTACCACTACACCATCAGTGACTATATTTGTGTTTGTTTATGTAAAAATGGCAACCAACTTCAGGTCTTCAACCTGCCCACATTCAACCCATTCTGCTGGGTCAAAATAATTAACCCAACCTTTGGGTGTAAGTACCCTCAAAATCCACAGATACCCAGCGAGTGGGCTAGGAAAACAACCCAGCATGTTTTATTGTGTAACACAGTTCTTTTTGAAGGCCAATTTGCTGCATTAACACCAATGGACAATTTGGAGTCTTCATCGAACCAGCCGACCCAAGCAAAGCACGGTGACTGTTTGCAACCTCCACACGGTAGATGTTGAGCAGCTCCTCGTCTCGTTTAAAAGAATTAGCTAGCTGAGATGGCACAATTTTCACTAGCAAGCTCAGTTTATATATTTTTTGATCAGGAAACTGAAATTAGTTTTTTTTCCCCTTTTTTTATCTATTAACTATGGAGAAATTAGGAAATAATTGACAACTTGAAAAACGGTGACTTTTAATGAAGAATATGGCCACGCCCCAATCTGCTTTCTGCAAGTTTCAGTCAGAGTCAAGGAAGGAACTGATTACAAACTCTCCATTGGAAATCATGGTATATAATTGTTTATAACATCTAAAAATGGTGATCATTTTAGTGCTGATGTAATTTTTTACATACAAACCCATTATATACGTGTCAATGTTGCGCTCCGGCATGTGTCCATTTAAGAGTCAATTGAATTCTGTAGTATACAGTGCATTACATTGTGTCAAGTAACAAATTACATTCTTTATGTATAACGTCCACGTGACTTGACCTTCAAACACGCATGCATTCTGAAGAATGTCAAGTTGGACCTGTTCAACCAGTGCAACGCAACGCACGCTGTGCGTGTGCGCGTGTGCCAATGCGCGTGTGCGCGCGCGCGCCTTTGGCTGTAAATACCTGAATGCCTGAATGTAGCCCCGCCCTGTTTTCTGCTGGCTGTCAACGAGACAGGTGTGGAGCGACAAAAGTCAACTGCAAAAAGTGGCTGCTCCAGGTAATGAGCGCAGTGTAGCTGGTCAAACGAGAGTGGGAGGAGACGTTTCGACTTAGTGAAGGGTGTGTGGACACAGCTGACACTCGGCACTCACACGCGGGCAGCGGTGGATCAACACTCCGGAAGACATCCGACGTTGAGCTGACTTTCTCGCATTGGTGTTTGATTGGAAGTTGCCGACAGGACACCTGTCACCATGAAGAAGAGTAAAAAAAGCTCGGTTGTTAGTCCGGTCAAGCAAACGTAAGTTGCCTTTAAATTTATAACGTGTCTCTTTATAATGTGCGTATTACATGACGGCAGACCTCCAGTAATTATCTTCCATTTAACGTAACAATGCCGTGCAGCAACATTATTTCAATTAAAAACTACCATTTTTTCACAAAGCTACACTTTGAGAATGACTTCACACTATTCGTGCCAACTTTTACACATGGACTGGCATAATGTCACCACATATTGATATTTCCAAATATAAGTGCTCTGCATGCAGGTATACGCAACAATATCAACTTCAGAGACGTGGGTGTGGGTTTTAAATGCCAGCTCATTAGTTTGCATGATTTGAGCTCTTTTCAAGTGAGGGTGTGGCACTGTTCTAAAGTTGTAGTAACTGGTTTGATAGGTATTCAGCTGTTCAAAGAACTGCTGAAAGACAATGTGGTCGGAAATGCTTGCAGCCTCTCCCACAATTCTGTGCTGTATTCTTGTACTGACTTTGTGGAGCTGACGTTATTATCATTTTTATTAATAATAATACAGTTATTATTATTATTATTATTATCTCCCCCAAAATGCTATTTTTATTTAAATTGGTTGTGACCTGCTTTCCGTCTCTCAGCTCCTTTGAGATGTGTTTAAAAGTCAAGCATCATGCTTCCTGTCATTCAGCAGTTTTTAGGGAGTGTTAGGGGGGAGGCGTTGAGTAACACAAGAGAGAGGGATTCTTTCAATAGTAGTAGTTGTCTTGCAAAGAAAACATCCATTATCTGAACCACTTCTCTTTGCGAGGGTCTCAGGCATGCTGGAGCCTATCCCTGCCCTCTTCTGGCAGTAGGCAGGGTACACCCTTGAATGGTTGCCAGCCAATCGTAGGGCACACATAGACAAACAACCATCCACGCTCACACTCACACCTATGGGCAATTTAGAGTGTCCAATCAACCTGCAATGCATGTTTTTTTGGAATGTGGAATGAAACCGGAGTACAGGGAGAAAACCCACACAGGCACAGGGAGAACATGCAAACTCCATACAGGAAGGCCGGAGCCCCTCTGCATTGTGAGGCCATAGTGCTTACAAGTCGTCCACCGCTCCGCTCGCAAAGACAAGAAAAATTGTCAAATGTATCCTACAATTGAGGTGGTTGCTTAATTTCATTTAAATATATATCCAGCTAATATCAGAGCCGCTTCTCCTCACGAGGGTCGCAAGCGTTTTGGAGCCTATCCCTGTTGTCTTCAGGTGCACTTTGAACTGGTTGCCAGCCAATCACAGGACATACAAGGACAAACAACCACTCCCACTCACAATCACACCTAGGGTCAATTTACTGCATCCAATCAACGTACCATGCATGTCTGGTATGTGGGAGTTAACGGGAGGACCCAGAGAAAAAATTCCATAAAGGAAGGCCAGAGTCGAACTAGAATCAAAATCGAAGAATGAACTCAAATGTAGTAGTCTTGGCCCTGCAGCAAACAGTAAACTCGTTGGTAGTTGAAGCTCTGTGGACAACATAACACTACACCAAGCATTATTAGAGTTAGTTAGTAACGAGTGATAGAAAACATACCTGCAAAACTGTTAAGGTGGGATGAGCCATCATTCACACGCCATTTTTGGTAATTGCAGCCAAGTTGATGTTCGCATGCCATTGAACACCAAACACCATAGTACTGTGTGCATAAAGTTTGTAATTTCTGCACCCCAAATTATCCTATCTCTTGGAGCAAAGAGGCGCTACTGCCCATGTACAACTTTTAACGAGAGTCTGGTAAATATTTTTGTTCAGGAAATACAGTACATCACAAAAAAAGACAATGAATGAAGCAACTTTTCTCATCATGAATAATATTTATTCACGTTTTATTTTGCTCATAAAATAGATATTCATCCATTTGTAAATGTCTATTTTATTTCATAATCTTTTTTTTTCTGCACTTTAGCGCCCTCTGTTGGCCAGCTGCCGTTGCCACCGACAGTGAAGAATTTCCGTAATGCAACTCCACTGATTCGGTTTTGTTAGTGTGTTTTTAATTTGGTTGCTGAACTGGGTAAGAGAGACAGAGAAGAAAAGCAATGACAAAAGCCTCAAACATTTTATATGCGTGTTTAGAGCTGTTACAAGCAGTTTTTCACATATCCTCTTGATAGATCTTTGGCGAATTTAACTACAGATACGGTATGACGTCTCTCTCAAAAAGTGCGCCCGGAGACCAGGGGCCAGTTGAAGGACAAATGACAACAGAAACAACCACACCCTACTATGACTTAAGTAAGGCCTATTTGAGCCTTCTGTTCCCAATTAGGTTGAACCCCCCCCCCCCCTCCTCTCCGTGGAAACATCTCAATTTTGTGTTTCTAACTCTTTTGTGCCAGGAACTTCCCCAAACCAAGACAACTTTGAATTAGTGCAAATTAGCAACCAAGGAAACATTTGACAACATGTTTATAAAAGAAAGACGCAGGAAAACCATGACATTTCCTTCAAATGTTCCAGCTAAACGGCACAACCCTGCTGTTTGTCTTTTGAAAGCATATTCATTACACTTGCAATTTTTTGTGTGTCCAATATGACCGCATGTAAAAAAGAAAGGTATGCAAAGGAGTAAGTCAACTTGGCTTACACAAGGACCTGTTGGTTAACAACGTCACTGCGAATATCATTTTGCAAATGTAGTTGGTGTTTGAAGGAGACAAAACACCTGATGGTGTGTTTTGTTTTCTTTGGCTTGGAAAGAACAGCAACTCTTAGATTGTCAGACATTAGCTAGACCAAACTTTTTTTTTTATCTGTTTCAAATAAAAAGACGAAAGAGGGCTGACATTAAAAATTACTGAGCAGCATGCATCCAGTGGGAGTCATGTACGGTTTGTTTAATGCTGCGGCTGAGTGGGTGTGGCTATGTTGTGTGCGTGAAGAGATGAATGTGAACCAGTGTTTTCAAATGACATAGACATGACCTGTCAAATGCACGCACACACAGTCTCGGAATGTTACCTTACATTCAGAGTCGTCCACTTGTTGTAATGCAAACCATAGGTAAGGCACTAACTTCAGAAACATTTTTGATTCTATTTTTTTTCTATGAATCAGTTTATGTAAACCTAACACCATCTCAGGATTGTAAAAACTAGCTATACCACTATTTGGTCTTTACCGTACACGTAAACTACTTTTAAAGGCAGGAGTATTAAATGAATATATTTGGTCGAATTAGCCATAGCTTCTAAACATCACTCTCTGCTCTGAGATATTAATACCAAGCAGATGACTCACAACTTTTTTGTAAACTCTCGAGTTTCATTAGTGCTATAAAGTGATCTGGTTGAAAATAATCACAATGAGGTGAAATCTTGCATAAAATGTTACAGTGCATAACTGATGTGTTTTCTAAGTTCTTGAATTCGTCTTATGAGATGAACATGAAGGCGACACAAAACTTGACAGCAAACTGGCCCTACTGGTTTTTGCTTCCTTCCTATCTCCAAGCAGACACGCCTCGTGCTATCACTTTGACTGTTATGATTGCAATGTGTGTGAAAGTCCATGCAGAACTCACAGTGGACTTGAATTGAGTATGGGTTGGAGGTTGATTGCAAGTTTATGCAATTTTAGCAAAAATAAAACTTGAATAGAAGAGGCTCCTCGGTTTTAAGACCATCTGACTCAGTTTATTATATTAATGTAGGAGACTCAACTCTAGATATTGTGAATCGAATCAATGTCAATAGTTGAAAGCAAACTTCTAAACCAAATTCAAATTTATATGAACATAAAGTGTAATTGTAACTTAAGGAGTGGTTACAATTTAGAGTACTCACGCACCTTTCAAGTCTACGCCAAATGTACAACTGTGACGATAATCAATTTTCTGTGCATCTAATATAACCACGATAAGAAACAATTTCCTGACAATGCCAAAATTGAGCATGATTCAGAATCATTCTTTGGGCCTTTAGGTGTATTGTATATTACAGTATTCCACAGTTTTGCTGGTACATGTTGCAAAGTCATTTTGTCAGATTATTGAGTTCTGTATGTTTGAAATTACGTAACAGTTCTCATTTTCGTTGTTTATTTTAGGAGTGTCACCTCGACAGAATTGACGGCTCTGATCGAGAAGCTGCAGAGGAATGCTGATAAAGTGGAGAAGAACATCTATGATGTGGAACAGAACCTCAATAAGGTAAAGAAGTCTTAACAAGTTGTCAGACATCTTTCAATAGAGATTCTTAATCATGATAATAAAAAAAGAACACAATCCAACCAAATTTTGGTTCAACTCCAAATTGGATATTTTTGGTTATTAATAAATTCTACTTGGTAAAACTTTCGGAAGAAAAAAAATCACAGGTAATGAAATTAGGGTAGGAGTTGGAATAACTCAATTTAAACGGCAGAAGTGGGAGAAAGTCAATAATGTGCGTGTCACAAATAAATCTGATGTTGTAACCTTCAGGTTTCAAGCAAGTGCAATTTACCGTTAAAAAATATTCAATCAAGTTGTAAATCAAGTATCGCTCATTCACAACATATATTGGAGTGATAATAACCGATCGTAACACAAAAAAATACATTTACATGGATGAAAATTAAATGAACAACAACTTAACAATATGAAATACATTTCCATGTTACAAAGAAGCATGCACATTGTTTTTTTTCCCATCGTTTGCATGAGTGTTTAGTAAAAATATTACTGTGTTGAATTGTTTAAATATACTCTATACTGGAGTATACAATATGATTTTTCATGTACTTAGGAGGTTTTGATGCTACATACACACTGTAAAATAGACATTGTCCATGTTTTGGCTCTTGTCTTTGAGTTGCAAACCTTGCAAGTCACTTTATGCCATTGACGCCCCCCGTAGACTCCCCCAATTTTATAAAAAAAACACTATCCTTGAATCCAAATGTAAAGTAATCATCTTTGGTGCTCCGTCCATGATACTTGCGCGTAGAGGCGGCCTTAGCCCCCTCATTGCATTATGGTGACATACACTGCACAAAGAATATGTTTTCTATCAAACACAAAAGGCATCCTACATTGAAAATTCAGCTTTCCAAATGTAACAGGATGCCTTGTCAAGTCATTTACTTGAAGTCAAAGTAAAGTTGATTCTTTCAGCACGTTTAGCTAAGCAGCAGTCCTGAAAGTCAGGCTCGAGTCAAGTCATATGACTCACGCCCCCCATATCTGATCAAGGAAATATGAAAATCCCAATAAGGCGAGATCATGCGTTGCTTGCACTGTGGAAAACAAATATAACAGTGCATTTGAGAGACAAAAATAAATGCCTTTAGAAAATTGTGTATTGCGTGGAGTTTATTGCTTCTACGTTTCTTTCAACCTGAGATTACTTGTCTTTGATGCAGGATGTAAGTAAGATCAATGAGGCCAAACCACCACTGTACCAGGATGACTGCCACAAGCGACTCCTCAATTCTATGACGCTGCTCACAGGCCTGGATGAAGATGCTGCCAATGCCAAGCGCCTTCAGCATCCTCAGGCAGAGATGATAGAAAAAGAGTGAGAAAATGTCCACGCCTTCCTCCTTAAATATTATCCGAAATGACTAAATGAGATTGTCCGTGTGTGCATACATTGTGTGTGTGTGCGTGTGTGTGTATACACAGCATGAAGCAGCTGCGTGAGAGAGTGAGAAAGCTGACAGAGGACCATGAACGGATCTACCAACTTGCACGCACTGAGGGGGTGCCCACCATCAACTGGGGAAACATGATGGATGTGAAACTAGTAAGAAGTCAGATTTACAGAATAATGCATTTCCAGTGGTCATTTCGTTTGTGAAAGCAATCAAGCAGTAGAGCAGTTTTGTATGACTGTTTTTCTCAGTCGCTTTGGCAAATTTCTCAAATCAAAATTGAATTTCTCAAAACTACTAGTTCAAATCTTCACATCATTCTTTCACATGCACCCATTAAGAAACTGGTTCTCGTTTTTTTGAACCAGTTGCAAATGATTATGTACAAGTTTCTGTTAAATGGTAAATGGGCTGTCACTTGTATAGCGCTTTTCTACCTACGGTACTCAAAGCGCTTCACACTATTACCTCATCTACTTACTGATGACATGTCATCAGGAGCAAATGGGGGTTCAATATCTTGCTCAAGGACACTTTAACATGGTCACAATGGTCAGGGATCAAATCCACAACCTCTAGGTTGGGAAACTGAGCCACCCCCAACAATTTACTGGTTTGCTCATTTTGATTCTGACATGAGTAATGTACCATCGTGATAGAAAAACTGCAAAGAAATCATATCAGGGCCAAACTAATGTGACGGAAGCAACTCAAAATGAATGGCCTCTGACATTTGTCTTAGAATTGCAGGAGATGCTTATGATGAATAATATTTATTCTTATGTTTGTTTTACCTTTGCAACTGTGTGAGAAGTATCAAATTTAGCTTCTAGAAGTCAAGTTTAGACAACATGATTATATTGTTAAATACAGGTCTCTTTATGGTTAAACTATTGAAACATAAAAATAAAGGAGTTATCATTACTTTGGATCAGCACAGCAATATGCATGAGTAAAGTTTTATGTTTGCTTGTTTTCCTAGGAAAATCTGAGCAACAAGGGCTTTGGGCAGGACTTACCATCTGTAGAGAATGACGTGGAGGAGCACAACATCTTCCATAGTGAGGTGGAGGCTTTGGCGCCTCACATTTCTGCCGGTGGTGACAAGGTACAATGACAAAAAAAAAAAAAAAATCTGGGTTTGATTACGTATTACAAAAATTAACATTAGTTGATTTAAAATTACTCTGCAAAGATTCTTGATAACATTGAATTTGTATTAAAAACTGATTTTGGGTAAATCATGTACAAGCAAAGCATTTCATGTTGAATGAATGAATACCTAAAACATGAGTATGTAAACCAAATAGAGGCATACAAAATGTCATCTTGTTATGTTTTGTTTGTATTTCTACAGGAATATGTCAGTGGCCTTCAGATGAAGTACAACAAACTGTTGGTAATTAAAGTCACACACTATCCTGCTCGTGTGTATGTATTTGTTATAATACAACATTCTCTTGCATAACCTGTGACCTGATGATCATCGTCGTCGTCACATAATGAATGTAATCATAATCATGCAGTAGAATTGCACATCTGTATCTAGCTTCATGCAATAATTTGTTTACAATTAACTTCCCAAGGTTACTGTGCAAGAAAGCTTATTTTTTTCCCATTTTCCCCTCCCCAGGCCCTTTCCAGCGATCGCCAGCGCCACCTGCTGAGCCTGCGTGACTACATGCAACGCTGCACCAATGAGCTTTACTGGATGGACCAGCAGGCTGATGAGAGAATCAGTTACGACTGGAGTGACAGCAACCTAGACTACCCTGCCCGCCAGAGGCAGTATGAGGTACACAGTGAAAACACGATAAACAAATGTGAGAATTTAGTGCAGCAGTGTGATGTCACAATCCTGGGTGTCTGGCGTAATCCTCATACCTCCCAAATCATATTTCTATCCATCTATCTATCAAGATAGCCTTCAATAACAAACTACAGTATAGTATGACTACAAAGTAGAATGCTTTCTTCCATTTTTTTTCTTTAGTGAGCATCCCTCTTGTCCCAACAGAACTTCATCAGCAAATGTCTGGAGTCCAAGGAGGCGACAATCACTAAGCTCAATGAAGATGGAGAAAAGTTGATTGCAGCAAAGCATCCAGGGGCTAATGTTATTGAGGTATCACTTACATGAATTTGCTTTTAATTTCTCCACAGACAATTATTTTGTGGTTCTTTAGTTAAAAAAAAAAAAAAACAGACACCACACGCTTCATTGGCTTTGAGACAATGGGCAATAAGCAATGATAATAAACAAGTGAATATAATGATTGACCATATAATATATTGATGTGAATATTGTATTTTTATAATTGTATTTAACAAGGATGTTCTGAGTTAAAAAAAAAAAAAAAAAAAAATATATATATATATATATATATATATATATATATATATATATATATATATATATATGTGTTACCCCAGTTTCTAAAGGACCTGGGACCTGTGTGCACATGTACCTGTGATTCAAAAAATAAATAACAAATAATTGCTTACACTCTCTTCCCAGGCTCATATGGAGGCTGTACATGCTGACTGGAAGGAGTACCTAAATCTACTGATCTGTGAGGAAAATCACCTGAAACACATGGACGAGTACCACAAGGTTAGACACTGATAGCATATAAGCACTTAAACAAGTTTATACTGGGTTCTACACGCACACACACACACGAAAGCATGCACTCAGGAACATGCAATACAATCAAACTGGTAATAGAATATGTGTGCTTGTGTGTGCATGTGCGTGATTAGTATCACAAGGAGGCACGTGACACCCAGGACCTGTTGAAGCGACTGGATACAGAGGTCAAACAGAAATATAACCCAGAGTTCAAGGATGTGTACCAGATGGAGGCACTGATCAGAGAGCTGGATGTAAGCTTTTTCTTGTAATTATGCTCAGCTGTTACTATTATCTTGACTGAAAATGTCATTTGTTTGGTTCAAAAGGACCAATCCAAGGCCATGGACCACTTTGATGAGCGGGTCAAGACTCTTCAGAAGCGTGGCTTGCAAGTTTTGCCTCTGAAGTACAGACGGGAGAGCTCTCAAAAGCTTGTCCCTGTTGAGTCTCTATGCGATTTCGACGCAGATGAGGTACTGAGGTCATTTTTTTCCTCAAAATGTAATTTAATATGTACTAAACAATTTGTTTCTTTAATAATTTTCTTCAATTATTTTGGTCTTTCTTTGTTCAATTATTGTGATATTTTTATCAGTCATTGGTTCTTGGCGATTTGAATATACTGTAACTTCGAATTGCATGACATACTTTTTGGATGGTGCAGGGGCAAATTGTGCGTGGGAACAGATACAATCTGCTCCGCAACAATGGACCCAAGTGGGATGTGAAGGACGCAGCTGGACAAAAATTGACTGCGCCAGCCATCTGCTTCATTATCCCACCCACAGACCCTGAGGCAGTGGCCCTCGCTGACAAGTGAGTTGGTATAGCTTTACAAATTCATAATACATCTTGAAATTCCAATATAAAGCACCAACCATTGCAATGTTGCGTGTTAACAGCCTTGCAGGACAGCAAAATGCTCTCAAGCACAAGATGGGAGACAGCAAAGGAGCACTGTTGAAGCGCTTTGATGAGCTGAAAAAAAACAGTGGTGGTGCAGGTAACACTGACACTTATTTTGCATCTTTCATCATAAATATCCGCAGCAATTCCTGCACTAATTTTAGAATAAGATTATGGTACACTGCGCAGCAAAACTATCACAAATAACAACCTAATATAATATTGAATAAGATCCAAACATGTTAATTGCACTACAACACACTGAGAGCATCTGCTGCACATCCAAGTGAGGTAAAGTCTCAGATCAGTTTCCATATTCTCCTTGTGCATGCTAAGACTCTTCTATCACATAATACATATATAAATAAAATAAAAGCGCCTATATCACTGAGCGGCAAAATATTGCAAGTGTTTTCGAAGGCAGCAATTGGTACGTTCACATCATAGTTTGTCAGGGTTCGTTCATTGCTGTAAATATTTGCAAGAGGTTCACCAACAGGTCACCACCAGTATTAGTGATTTTTCTTGTCGCAAACAGACGGAGATGTTTGCTTTGCGACAACAAAAGAACAGGAGAACGTCTGTTTGACGAATATGTGCAACCTTGAACAAAACCTGACATGAATGAACATTTTTCTACCTTCCCCAACAGTCGGACATGTTTGCTCATCAACAGGGGAGGGGCTTAAGGACCGCATTTTCACAGTTGCTCGTGTGCTTTGTGTAAAAAAGGGCGTAACTTTATTTTCGTGCGGGGCAAGTCTAGTCTACCAATTTTTTTAACTGCGATGCACCTCACTGGGCATTCTGGCGCTCGGAGTTGCCACACCTCTGATGCACCTGATAATTTGGTCTCAGAAAGTAGACTGCGCTTCCTGGGACAAGTCTAGTGCTTGTGAATTTGGTTGGGACAATCCCTCTTAATCATTGTAGAAATTAATTATTATAATCTTGAAAATATTTTAATAGCACCCGCTTGACAGCCTAGTACAACTATTGGATGGGGGGGGGGTGTCATAAACGGCCAAATGGTCGTGGGTGCAAGGCAGTCTCCAATTGCTGACTACTTCATCCGCAAGGGGATATCTTGCAGTTTACCTTTGCGTGCGCCAGTGTCATCCATGGACTGCAATGTTAAGCACTGTGTGGGCTTCAACCACCCTGATTTGAATAGAAATGAGGAAAGCTGCTTCGATTGGTCGGTGTTTACCAATTCTACCTGTGTGAAGTCGAGGAAAATACCAGAAAAAAAGAAAACACATGTGCACAGTAAGACTGTGATTTGCGCTACTCTTGCACTGAGCATGAAAATAAGACCCTCAGTGTTTATAATCCTCCACCCTCATCTATCGCTTTTCCGAGTTGCCTCACTCTTCTTCCTCCTCTACCCCTCTCATTCAAACATGTCTATTCTGTCTCCTGCTATTCTTTATTCCTCTCCTTCCCAGCGCATAGTTCAGCCTTTCTAAATGTTCATCCACCTGCTCAATGCTTTTACTGCAGATCACAATGTCAATTGCAATCCAAGTCCATGGAGGTTCCAGTCTAACTTCAACTGTCAGCTAATGCATCACTATTGCTTTGTACAAAGACTAAGAGGCTCAGAACTGATCCCTGATGCAGTCCCACCTCCGCCTAAAACTATACCTATGGTAGACCTCACAGCTATTCTTCTATCATTATATATGTCTTGTACTATGATAACATACTTCTCTGCCTATCCAGAGTTTTTAATACATCACCACAGATCCTCGTTGTGTACCCTGTAACTTTATTTAGATATACAAAGAAACAATACTGCTCCTTCTCACATTCTTAGGATTTCTCCATCAACAACTTTTATGCAATCAATGCATCTGTGGTACTCTTCCGAGGCATGAAACCACACTGTTGCTCACAAATAGTCACTGTCCTGAGTTGAGCCTTCTCTATACTTTCCCATAATTTCACTGTGGATCTCATCAACTTTATTCCTTAGTAGTTCTCCCAACTCACCACATTGCCTTTTTCCTTTAAAAACATCTTTCCTCCATTTCTCAGGTATCATCTCACTCCATATAATTCTAAAAATGAAAAACTCAAAAACTCAACAGCCACGTCTCCTGAATGCGTTCATACCTCCGTGGGTATGTCACCAGTACCCACTACCTTCCAATCGTTCATCCTTTTTAGTGTATTTCCAACTTTTCACTTCCTAGTCCTTGTTACTCTCTGGTCCACCACAATTGCCTCTTTGACTTCTATTCTTCTTTTTCTCTCATTTTCCTCATTCATCAACACTTCAAATTATTTCTTCCTCTTTCCATCAGACTACATCAGACCGTAGTCTGGTACGTATACCAGTCAGCACAAATCAATCTCTATCCTATAACCTGCTGGACATCCTTTCCATCTCCATCTCTATCTAGTTGCATAGCCAACAAGTAAGATCTTTCTATCCTTCTTTACTGTACAACCTAATGTCCTTTTTTTGGGCTTTAGCCACCTCTACGTTTTCCCTACAGGGTACAAAAGAATACATTCATGAATACATATAATAATATTAACTGTTTTTTTTATTGACCAACTGGTACACATTACTTTCAATGAAAAATAAAAGTACAAAAATCATTTGAATAAATATTCCAAATAGCTTGCTTTGCATGACTTGATCAATGTCACAAAGAACAGGAGAAAAGGAGTACCTCTCCCAAAATGTTTTCTGCAAATAGATTGCGCCAAGGTGCTGTAATGCCATGTGCAAAGGCCAAGATTTGTGTAAAGGTCTCTTGTA
The DNA here is from genome assembly GCF_059441095.1 of Idiotropiscis lumnitzeri. Lineage (NCBI taxonomy): Eukaryota > Metazoa > Chordata > Actinopteri > Syngnathiformes > Syngnathidae > Idiotropiscis > Idiotropiscis lumnitzeri. Next base: position 13,757,328 of record NC_142405.1, read on the forward strand.
AACAATATAAATAATGCCATGTGCAAAGGAGCTAGTGTGGTCGGCAAATAAAATGCTAAATAAAATGGGAAAAAAGTCAATGCAAATAAACAAGTGTGCATCATCGGCTCAATCAGGGATCCATGTTGCGACTCGACCACAAGTCGGATGTGGATGCAAAATGCTTGACATGTCTACGCTCCCGTCCCGATGTTGTCCATATTGGGAAGTATGGTTTGCAACAAATATTTGCGTACCTCTTGTCGGCTACTTTCATGAGGCGTTTCAATCCTGTCCGCTCCACTGTAACTAGAGGAGATAAATCTTTAGCTATGTGCTAGGCTATCGCGTCCACCTCTTAGACGTTCTCTCGTATGGTGTCGCCTCCGTTATGGGCTGTTGTCCCTGGTCGAACCTTGCTTCTCCCTTTGAACTTTCAGCACAGCATGGTTGTGTTGTGGTGGGTAAAAAAGAAAAGGATGGACGCGCTGTTTTGGGTGCTTACGACGCACTTTGCAGTTCGTGTTCTTTTGCTCAAACATCGTCTTTATGGAACCCAAAACATTTACAAACGACAGATGTCAGACGACAGATTTCTTTTCGGGACAAGCGCAACAGGAACAACTTCAACTAGCGTTACTTCGTCTTCAGCCGTGTCAGCCGCTTCTTGATTTGAATCGCCAGCTACGACCGCGTCGTCTGTTTTTTTTGTTTTTTTTTTTTGTTCAGCTGGGTGGAGTCACGTGACTACAGCCGCTGTAGCCGTCTTAAAGGGGCATCAACATAGCCGCAGACAGAAAACACTTCATTTTTTTTTAAACACCGAATTTACCGACATGGGCAAAATGATGTCGGTCATTGTATTAAATTTCGGTAACGGTAAATTTTCGGTTTACCGCCCAGCCCTACAGCGGCATGATGCCATTCAGTTCTACAACATTGAGAATGACAACCAAAATAGTCGTTAACATAGTATGCTGTAATTTTGTATTATCAGACAAGGAGGAGCAACAGTGTCGCCAGATGATGGCTGGACTAGATAAGGTTGCCAGGGACCTGGATGTACAAGAGAGGGCCATTCAAGCACGAATGCGCCCACCGCTGGAGCTGAAGAAGCCGCTCCAGGATAGCGGTGACCGCCTACAGGATTTGAGGGTAATCACAGGACTGCAATTGTTGTTTTCCATTCTTCTTCTAAAGAATCATTGGCCCACAAACTCATATATTTTCAACAGGATATCGACATTGCAGTTCATAGACTCGAACCAGAAAAGACCTCCAAAGTGCATGATGCGAAAAACTTTTTGGTCTCAAATCCGACATGTCCCAGCGCTCCTTACCTTCACAGTAAAGTAGATGATGTCAACCAGAAGTACGACTACTTAGAGAAGCTTCTTCAGTGCTCCCAGGAAAAGTATGCCATAATTATTTACAAAATTGTTGACACTAATTATTTCGCACTATCACACCTAATGCAACAGAGTTGTTGATATCATTGTGTCCTTTTCAGTCCTCTTCAAGCCTTTTTAAATCTAGCCTAAGCGAACCATTAAATCCTGCTTTCTTTAGAATGAAGAATTCTAACCAGCTTGAGGCTTCACTTCAAAATGGAAAGGCTATACTGTCCAACTATGAGAACAGGTTGGCTAGAGAGGATGTTGCTCCTTCTGACATTTCCTCGTTGGAGAAAACTCAGCGCGAACTTGCAGTAAGATTAATCTTCCATTACACAAGACAGATACCTATACATTAACGAGCAGATGATTTTGTATTTGAAAGTAATGGGCGAAGTACATGAAATAATTATAATTTGCACATTAAAAGAAAAAAATAAATATATATATATATATATATATATATATATGTATAAACAGACATTAACTTGTATTTACTGGTACTTTTGATAATGGATGCTTTCAAGCATTACATGCTCGACTGTTATTTGGGATTATCCTGGTAAAGATGTTGCATGTTAACTTTAAAATGGGTGGCTCCCTCCACCTTTTTGCTATTAAGAATTTAAATTGTAGCCATTCACTTCCCAACAGAGGTTTGTGTCTGTATATTGTTCTTTTCTCAACATAACTGACTACCTAATTATTGTCTCCCCGTCTACATTGACAGGATATTGCCTCAGATCTAAGGTCCAGGAGGGCGGTGGTAAATGAGACTGAGCAGAACCTGCGATTGGCCAAAAGTAGCGCTGACCAAATGGCCATAAAATTCCAGGAGCATTGCCCTGACATTGAGAGGCAGGAAGCTGATGTCCAGAAGCTAAACAAGCGCTTCAACATTCTGAACAATCAGCTCGACACCAGGTCAGAGGGTCGTGATGAGAAAGACAATGCTGAAATTCAACCTACGAAACATACCTTTTATCGCTCCCCTTTACACTGTATCACAGGTCTCAAAGTTTGCAGAGAGCTAAGATGTCACACAATAATTATCGTAATGATTATAACAACATGAATAACTGGCTTGCTCGTATTCCTAACTATGAACCATCGGAAACTGATGACATAAAGCAACTGGAGATCAAACTTAAGAATCAGAGGGTGAGCATAATTTGCCACTGAACCTGACTATAATAAAACGTCTTCACAATAAGTACAAGTAGGACTTATTATGCTACTTCGTCTGCAGAATTTGCTCTCTGATATTGCAAGAAAGGAATCCGACATGAACAATCTTTCCAAAAATGGTCGACTTTACCAGCAAGCTATCAAAGTAAGAGAATTTTTCGCACCAATACAACATACATACAATACAATACAACAATATGATAATGGTGTGATTCTTAACGATGAATCTTTTTAGGACTATGAGAATGAAACTGAGAAGTTCAGATCCATACTTGACCTTGATGATGGACTTGTACCTCAGACGTACAAGCGGAGCCGAATGGAATCCCCTTCACTGATCGTCAAAGCAGAGGTGGGGCATGTTGCCAAAGTTTTTCTTAGTTCAATCAAATGGTCATTTTTGCATTGTTGTTAGAACAGTGATTCCCAACCAAGTGTGACGTGGACCCAGTAGTGAGAGATCATCTAGGGTGCTGAGGGAATTTATCCAATTTCAATTAACTTGTCCAAAAATATTATGTTGATTATGAATATATATTTATTTTTCTATCTAAGCCATCAACATTTTTTTTCATACAATGACAAAAGGTGCAATAAACGTCTGTATCCACGTTACCAATCATATGACATAAGCCATGGCTTCCTGCAAGTACATCGTCGTTAAAATAAACATCCCAGATTTCAAACTCCTGAAGTCAATTAGAGACCAAATTGAGACATGATTATTATTGCAGTTTTCATAATTTTGTGACATTATTGTTGGTGGTGTGTCGTGAGCTTTTTCTAATGTGTAATGCCCGCCGTGGCTCGATAAGGGTTGGGACACACTGGACTAGTATATTGAAATGGGTAGGTACGGTACTTTAAAGTAACCAGTAATTGCACAAAACACAATTTCACAGTCTGTCTGTATATAAGAGAAAGAACTTTCACAAAGTTTTTTGTCTGTATAGATTTAACAACATACATTATTAATCTACAATATATACACGCATGATATAAGCATCTGTCTGAGAAGGGGGGGAGACATCATACTGTATCTGATCCGATGACATTTTATTTTTCCCTTTGCAGGAAGGTGCTGTTGAGGCCAAATATACTGAAGTGAATGCGGTGAACAAGCAAAGACTACAAAATCTCGAGTTTGCCCATAGCCTTCTCAACCAGGTGAATTTCCGCATAACATTGAAGATAAGTACTCATAAACATTATGAGCATGGATAAAACATTGATGTACATTTTTTTCTTTAGCAACCTGACATGCATTTGATCCAGTCTAAAAATGTCCAGTCAGTTAATGCTTCTGCCCCAGGAGGGGAGCTTTGGAGAATTAAGAAACAGTTGCAAGATGAGATCCAGAGGAGAGAGCAGTTAGAGAAAGAAACTGAGATGATCCAAACTGAAATATATGTCCTCGAAGGACAGAAGCCTCAGGATACTATTGTCAAGAAGGAGCTCATCAAAAAAGTTCCCGATCCTCAGCTAGATGAGGAAGTGTATAAGGTGCAACAGAAGCTTTCAGAGGAACGCCGGATTACCCATGTTCTGGAGAATGACCTTGAGGTACTAAAATTGAAGCTCCGTGGTCTTGAGACAGAGGTCAAAGAAGGAGCACAGCAATATATGGTGAAGGAGGTTCTCAGAATTGAAAGAGACCGCGGTCAGGAAGAGGAGATGCGCAAGCTTCGGGAAGAGTTGGACGAGCTCAGAAGACAGAAGTTGATTAAAGACAATGAGCTTATTCAGATACAAAAACAGTTGACAATCCTGGCCGAAGAGAAGAACAAAGAGCAGGAAGTTATTAAAGAAGAGGAGGTAATAAAAGTACAAAATGACCCCCAACTCGAAACAGAATACAGAGTTCTCTTGAACAGGAGACAAAAAGAAACTGATGGAAGGAAACAATTGGAGGATGAATTGAAATTTCTTCAAGAGAAACTGCGTCGCTTGGAAAAGGAGAAATCAATGGCTGAGGAGAAGATTTCCATTAAGGAGGTTCTTAAAGTAGAGAAAGATGTTGCCCTGGAAAGAGAGGTGGAAAACCTTAGGAGGCAATATGAAGATGAGAAGACCAAACGGAGATCATCCCAGAGAGAAAAAACTGACCTCCAAAGAAAAATTGCTAGTCTAGAGGAGGAGAAGTCCAAGGTTGTGATCCAAGAAAAGATGCGCGAAATTGTCCGTCCTGACCCCAAGGCCGAGAATGAGGTAGCCAATCTCCGACTTGAACTTGTCGAGCAGCAGAGGCGCTACAAAGATGCAGAAATGCAGCTTAGATCTTTGCAGGATGAGCTGACCATGCTCAAGAATAGGGGACCTCTAGTGGAGGTCAAGGAGATGATCAAAGAGGTAATCAAGTACAAGACCGATCCACAGACTGAAAGAGAACTTGAGAGACTTCGCAATGAAATTGTTGACAAAACTCACCAGACTGAGAAATTTGAGATGGAGATTCGCCAACTTAATGATGAAATTCAAAGATGGAAAGAAATGAAACCTCAAGTGCAGACTAAAGAAGTTGTCAATGAAGTGCTGCAGTACAGAGAGGATCCCAAAACTAAGGAGGAGGTTGAGATCCTTAAAAGAAAGCTGGCTGATGAACAGTCGAAACGTCTCGAACTTGAGAGAGAAAGGTCATCCCAAGAGGAAAGGATTAGACTGAGGAAGATAGATCTGTCTCAGGTCCGTGAGAAGTTTGTTCAACAGGAAGTGGTCAAGATGGAAGAGGATGCTATGCTCCGATCAGAGTGTGAAACGTTCTTACAAAACATTAACAATGAGCAGAGACAGAAGGATACTCTCAAAGCAGAACTCTATCAACTGCAGAGACTGAAGGCTGACTTGGACATGCAGTTAGAGGAACTTGAGCGTGAACGTAGGGCAAGACGTGATGCTGAATTGGAGATCCAGAGGCTTCGGGTCAGACTTACTGAGCTAGAGATGCGAGACAAAGAAAATCGTGAGAAGGTCACTGTCAAACAAAAAGTAGTCCTGCAGCAGGATCCCCAACAGGAAAAGGAACATTCTATTCTCAAACTTCAACTGGATGAAGAGAAGCATAAACGCATCTTGCTTGAGAAAGAACTAAATGCACTGATCCAACAGCAGGTTACCTTGGAGAAGATGGATGTGAAAGAAAGAATTGTTCGCACTGAGAAGGTCCAGGTTGAGAAGGATCCAGAAGCTGAGCTTGAGATTGAGAACCTCAAGAGAACTCTGGAGGAGGAGAAAAGGAGAAAGAGAGAACTTGACCAAGAGATGGTAACTGTTACTTCTAGGCTTTCTGAGATAGAATTTTCCAACACCAAGTCAAGTAAGGAGCTGGACTACATCCGAGATGAAAGTAGTCGTTTGCAGCATGAAAACCAAAGACTGCAAAATGAAATTCGCAAGCTTCGTTCTGAGATTGAGATCACCAGCAAAGAGACTCAGCTCATCACTGAGTCTTCACCAAGAGAGGATGGAAAGAACCTCGAGTTGAGGCTTGACTCTCTACAGAGAGAGCTTTCAGAGCTCAGAAGCATCACCATAAAAAAAGATGAGGAGATAGAGAGGCTACAAAAGAATCTGTCAGCTGTTAGAATGAAGAGAGAACAGAGAGAAAGCCATCTGCGAAGGTCTATTGTTGTTATTGACCCAGACACAGGGAAAGAAATGCGACCAGAGGAAGCCTTTAAGCTGGGGCTGATTGACTGGAAGATGTTTGTCAACCTACAAAGTCAAGAATGTGACTGGGAAGAGATCACACTCAAGGGCCCCAAGGGAGAATCATCTGTTCTCCATGATCGGAAATCAGGAAAAAAATTCTCCATTGATGATGCTTTGAGTCTTGGGCACATCACAAATCATCAGCTTCAGCAGTACATGAACAAACAATTAACCATCCAGGAGTTTGGTGCATTGGTGTCGGGAAAAAACAAGTAAATTCATCTATAAAAGCATGTTTGGTTTCATGCAGCAAAATATGATTTTAAAAAGAAGTTTGTCTTTTACTAGCTCCTGACTTTGCTTTTGTGGTGCACCCCATCCTTTCTTACAAAATGCACATCACAATGTACTTATTTGCTGATTCATAGTCCACATTATGGTATTGAAATGAACATGCAGTTATAACCAAATTAAATTACCATTAAATATGGTCTCAAAAGAATGCCCATTGCTGAGCTTTATTTTACTACACTGGGTACAAGGGTACACTTTTTTCTTTGATTTTTCAAATACAATGCATTCGGACACAGGAATGTTTCCATTATTTGTGGGATTTTGCAAGAAATAAAATGTGTACTATGCCTATGCCTAAATAAAAGTCTGGTTAAACTGACAAGTGTTTTTGTTTAATTGGTATTTGTCAAATCCTGATTTTATTTGCGAGTATTATGTTATAGCCCGCAACTGGTCTGCAGCACTATCGATCTATTAATTTCTATTCTGTTGTCCCACAGTTTTGACGGACATACTTTGCGTACATAAAATGTACCTTTATATTTGTCTTGACTGCGTTAGTACTCAGCGCAAGCAAAAGTAGACATGCAAATCCCATTGTTTCGGAGAGCTGGGACTGTGTGTGAATTCTTCCTCTATTCCTCTTCAAAAGAGTCAGTCAAATCAAAGAGCATGACCGGGCACAATGATAGAGAACAACATGGCTTTAATAACACGCCAGTCCATTCCACAGAGCTCAATAACTCACTCAATCTCGGCACATCCATGAAGAGGGCACGCATCTGCTGCTAACCGCTAACGACTAACAGATCCCTTAGCTGCCCAACAATATGCCAAACATAGATCGAGGTAAAGAAAGGACCCATTAGCTGCCCAAAAACATGCCTGGTGCGGAACCCACAAATTATACAGCAAACCAATGCCTGTATAAACAAAGCAATAATGAGGAATTTACAACAGCCTCCCCCAGAACAGCTCAGCTACTATGTAAAGGATCTCCGAAGGAGCTGCAGCAGTCCCTGAAACAATATTGTCCACATTTGAAATCGCAGACAGGTCTTCTCTCCGATTCAAACATCAGCAGACCAAACATGTCCATCAGCACTCTTCACTAACTTGACGACTCCCCCGATTGGCCACTGTTCCGGTGCCCTTCAATCAGAAGGGTGAGAAGGACATCTTCATGAAGGGACTGTGCTCCGAAAACATCCTCAAGGGCCCTCTTGATGGATTGTACATGACGTTCCCAGACACCACCAAAATGGGGTGCTGCTGGCGGGTTAAAGCGGAATTGAATGTGGTTCTTAGACAGTCTCTCCCGCAGCTCGGGGACCATAGATGCGAACGCCTCTTTGTGCGTGCTCCTGGTATTAAAAAAAATCTGCCTGGCAACACAAGCTACCTGCATTCTGATTGGATAAAAACCCTCACCGAAAAATACAACACTTTCTTTCCCAAGAACACTTAGAAACAGTAGTCCATGCTTCTGTTACATCCAGGCTAGATTACTGCAATGCACTTTACTTTAGAGTCAGCCAGTCCTCGCTCAATCGCCAACTGGTCCAAAATGTTGCCGCTCGCCTTTTAACTGGCGCTCGGAAGACAGATCACATCACCCCAAACTTAGCCTCTCTTCACTGGCTCCCAGTGCACTTCAAGTTCGCTTCAAGATACTTCTGTTCGTCTTCAAATCTTTAAATGGCCTCTCCCCAGCGTACCTCTCTGAGCTCCTCCACCCCTACGCACCTGCCCGCTGCCTCAGGTCTGTGGACCAAATGCTGCTGGAGTTGCCGAGGACTAAGCGCAGCCTCAGGGGAGATCATGCCTTTTCTGTTGCCGGTCCTTCCCTAGAGAATGATCTCCCCATTAAATATTAGGCAAGCCCCCTCTCTGTCCATTTTTAAAACCAGTTTGAAGACACATTTTTATTCTTTAGCTTTCGACTCAACATGAGACTGTCACAGTTCTGCTGTTCTTCTGGTATATATTGCATGTATTGTAATGTGTTTATGTGTTTTAATTTGTGTTCTTATTACCAGCTAATTTATATTGCACCATATGGAAAGCGCTTTGTTACAGATGTAGGTCCTTGACGGCCCACCACTGCAAATATATACTTAACACTGTTGACTTCAATCACCACCAAACAATGTCCATTAATGTGACCTGTTTGGTCAATTACATTCCCAGAAAATCTGTCAAACAGGATCGTAACTCCAGCTAAGTGTGATGTGCCCTGACTGAAGAACATTGTGTCCCCCCCCCCATTCTTGTTTCCAGAAGTCAATGTCAGTGTCCGCAGAACGATGTTTCTTGTAAACAAATAAAGTTGCTCTTTTATACTCCGTACAAAAAAGAAAAATTGCCTTTCGTTCCAGACTTTGTCTTTTAATTCCCTGGCATTTAACGAAACAAAAGGTAAAGGTCACCGAATTCTAAGTATGCACAAAGAAAATTATGTTCTGGAATGAGTGCCACATATGACCTCAACATCTTTTTTTTTAATTTCTTTCCCAGCAACAACCCTCAATTTTATGAACTTGAAAAAAATTATAGTCATAATAACTAGAGTGGATGAAAACAATCCTTGAAAAGATGATCAGTCAGGATCCACCCGCTGATTGTCGATCAGAGCATATTCTTCTTTCAGAAAAGCTTGTTTCCCCTCGTTCCTGGCTTCTTGAACCCGAGGCCACAGCTTTGTACGAGCTTCCCAATCCACCTTGGATTAATCTTTTTTGAAAGGAATGTGCATCTCTTTGCACACTCTCGTCTCCTCCGATGTTCTCCATACTTCATCACGGATGGCACGCATCCTTAACTGAATGATGATTGCTCTTGGTGTGTGTTTCTCTTTCCAAGACGATGAAAAGTATCCACATTATCACGTAGTCGATCCACGGATATGGGTAGAATTCGGGTAAGTATCCCGGTGGCAACTTCGTGGATATTTTCTCTAACGTTTTTGGTAATCCAGTCAGCCTCAAATTCCATCTCCTCTTGTATCAAGCTTGCTCTTCGCATGTATTTTTCAGGTCACTGTTTTGTTTCAGAAGCTCCTCAACTTTGTTCTGCAAAACAGCAATTTTTTGCTTGTTTTCTCTTGCAGTCGTTGCCTTTGCTTCAATACGTTTATCCAAACTTTTCAATAATTCAGTCTGCCCGTCCACTTCTACCGTCAGAGCTTGAATAGCATTGAGAATGATAACACTCAAATTCTCCTCTTCTTCACAGTCATCCTTTTTCTTTGATGTAATGTCATCTTGTTTCTTCTTCACTTTTTTAGTGTTTGATCTTTTAATGGGTGTATGACACAGATTTGTTTTGCTCCTTTTGGAAATTTCCACAATGCCTTCCACGTCACCAACTCGGCAATCGTCGTTACCAGCAAAAGTGTAGTTGTGGTCAGACATATTTGCACGCAGGCTGTCTTCTTAAGCCGCCAAAATTCTTGACACCGCAGGTATTTATCCACTTGTTTGTCTTCAAGGCGTCAAATGCGTCCAAAACATAATATTGGGTTGTTGCAAAGGAAAATGAAAATTCAAGGACTGAATAATAAAAATTTTAGCAGAGCCTGCAAAAAGGCTGCCACTCACGCCGCCATCTTGGATCCTCAGGCTTCACATAAATTGGTCTCCTTTATACTGCAAGACAATTTTCCCTTTTTTTTTTAAACTTTATTTAATATGTTCACATCGTACAAAGAATCTTACAATCAGAAATAACCGTGCAATGAATTTATTAAACATTATTCTTGAATATGAATAAAATAAGAAACAAAACAAAGAAAATATGTATAAAACTAAAACACAACCATGCAGGGAGGGATAAAAGTTAACAAAAAAATATCAAGATGTTTACAGACATTTAAGGTTTTAATAGCATTTTGGTTATGAACAAACTCTATGGATTTAAATACCGCAAGACAAGTTTCATGTTTTATCAACTGTCTATTTTGTGCACGTGACCCCGTCCACCGGAAAACGAGAGCATTGCGCCTCAGCCAATGGCGGGTCCTATGTGGAGAGGAAAGGTGGGGCTTAGCTTCGTGATTAGTGGGTGCGTGAAGTGTAGTCTTTTCCTCTCATTCGTTGCGACGTTTTATTAGAGTTGCAAGATGGCGACGGTGCATCTGAGAATCGGAGATCTAGTTTGGTAAGGTACCCTTTAAATGTTAAAACATGACAGTTTTACACCTAATGTTCTCTGTATTCATTAGTTTTCTTTTATTTAGTGTATCAAAATTAAAGATGTTTAAGCTCTAACTAAATTTGAATCCTAGCGTTAGTGTGAGCCAGTTGGTTAGTTGATGGACAACCCAAACAAATTGTTAGCCAAGCTGACTCAACATTCGTTGCTAGCTCCTTGCTAACGTTAGCGTAAAAACGAAAAGATGTTCGGATAATGGAGTTCCCCCTCTCATTTAAATAGTTTTGAGGATAATAGTCTGAACACATAATTCACTGCCATGTTATGTATCCGTCGAAGTTTATATCGGAGTTGACGCGTTGAAAAATGTCCGCCTCTGAAGACTTGCTTTTGTAGCTCAGTTGCCTAAGCGGAAATGTAGGTTAGCACGGAGGTGTCAACGACGTAAAGTCTTTTATCCATCCATTTGCTCAATCCGGAACATTTCAAATGTTTTTCGTGTTTACTGTGGGTTTTTGTTACTTGTCTTATTTTTGTGGATGTATATATTAAGCTGGTTTTAACGCGGGCCTGGTTTTACTTGTTTGCGTTTCTCGTCGCGAATGATCCACCACTGTTACAGACTTGTACAGTAAAGCAGCAAATAAAAGGGCCGTAAAGCACCGAACAGTTTTATACAAAGAGTCGTTTTATTGTTAAATGTTAATTCATTATACAATATCCAACATGGAGTTTTGTTTTGGACTATTTTCTTGTGGGAAATGGTCCACGGACAGAGAATAACACGGAGTTGACACAAGGTTTCTTACAGGTGTTTTACACGACCTGCTCAATCCAAATTTCTTGACTGTTATTTGTCAAATATCTGAGGTTGTAATTGTAAACAAACACTTTCAATAATATGATTTAAATATCCCGGATAGTATATTAACACGTGGATAACATTGTTTTAAATGAATGAATTTCTGAACAGTCCATTGGTTTTGATAACATATCACGGTTTAAATATTGATCTATCTCAATCTAAAACAAATGTAAATTTTATTTCAGTACTAAATGTATGTACAGTGATTGTTCTACTTTTTATTCTGTATGCATAAGCTATGCACCAGTTAATACTTTACTTACTAGTGGCTAATTACTTTAAATTCCAGGGGGAAACTTGGCCGCTATCCACCATGGCCGGGAAAGGTAAGCAATAAAGATCGCAAAATTCTGTTTTTATAAATTCAATGAAAATAAATTGATAAATGTCACATGTGGGCTTCAATACATGTATGTTTTATTATTTTCTTCAATTTAGATTGTAAGCCCGCCCAAGGATCTGAAAAAGCCAAGGGGCAAAAAATGCCATTTTGTGAAATTCTTTGGAACTGAAGATCAGTAAGTCAATATAGGGAGATGTTCAGATTGAGCTCACTATTCAGTGTTCAACAAATGAAAATTATTACATTTCTGTTTCAGTGCTTGGATCAAAGTGGAGCAGCTGAAACCCTATCATCCTCACAAAGAGGAGATGATCAAGATAAATAAAGGCAAGCGTTTCCAGCAGGCTGTTGATGCGGTAGAAGACTTCCTTAAGAAATTAAAGGGGAAAGAACAGGTGAGGGACTTGTTTTATGAGATTTAAAAAAAAAAGTGCCAAGAATCACCATTTTATTTAAAAAAAATAGTTTACGAATTTCTAAGCCTTATAATCATAACTACTCAAATTTAAACAATAACATCATCAACCGCCATGTGTGTTGCCATTCAAACTTGGAGTTTGGAAGCCAAGGAGTGATGACATTATAAAATTTCTCTGAATATATGTAATGTGCTGTTCATCTAATCTTCACGAATATGTTAGATCCCACACACGTTAATCAAGGTGATCTAGTTCCGGATATTGTCACTTTCTTGTGTTTTGCCAACTACAGACATAACTGTTTAAGCCCTGATCAAAGTTATGAGTTTGCTACTTTACTGATGCTGCTTTTCCATTAGCCCCAAACAGCACCACACCACTCCGCTTGGCACGACACACACCGCCTCCTTTGCTATTTCTTTACAACAGGCGTTGGGCAAATGGGTGCGAGAACAACTGAACTGTGCAAGTCTGCGCTGAACAGTGCACCGTCGCAGCGTGTGGGGGTTCTGCCATAACATTTTACAAGTGGTTAGTCTGGGCCGATCTTTTTGCAGCAATTCAAATATGAATTGCCGTTGCATGATGTGGCAATGTCGCAAAGGGGAGCCCATCAAATGCCACATAAGCTTTCACATATATATAGATGAAAAATCTGTTCCTCGTTTTAAGACGGCGAGACAGCCGCCGTCGAGACAAAAATACAATGTATACAGTACACACATTTTGTTTTACATCGTTGGACCATATTTATAATTTTATATGTACTAGGGCTGGGCGATAAACCGAAAATTTACCGTTACCGAAATTTATTACAATGACCGAAATCATTTTGCCCATGTCGGTAAATTCGGTGTTTAAAAAAAAAAAGAAAAGCCTTTTCTGTCTGCGGCAATGTTCATGCTCCTTTAAGACCGCTACAGCGCCTCTAGTCACGTGACTCCACCCGATCGAAAAAGAAAACAGAAGTCGCTGTCGTAGCTGGCGATTCAAATCCAGAAGCTTTTTCACCACCCACAACACAACCATGCTGTGCTGAAAGTTCAAAGTGAGAAGCAAGGTTCGACAAGTGACAACAGCCCATTCACGGAGGCGACATCATACGAGAGAACGTCTCCGAGGTGGACGCGACAGCCTAGCACATAGCTAAAGATAAAGCTCCTCTAGTTACAGTGGCGCGCACAGGATTTAAACGCTTCATAAAAGCCGTATTTCCCCGATATGGACTACATCGGGCCGGGAGCTTAGACATGTCAAGCATTTTGCATCTACAGCCGACTTGTGGTCGGGTCGCAACATGCATCCCTGATTGAGCCTGACTGTGCATTACATAGACGTCAAGTGGCGACTGCGCACCAGAGTACTCGAGACGGCACATTTTCCCCGATGATGCACACTTGTTTATTTGGCTTACATTGACATTTTCTTTCATTTTATTTCGCATTTTTTTATTTGCCATTATTTACATCATGAGAGCATCTTGGCGCAATCTATTTGCGGAAAAAGATTTTGCAAGAGGTACCCTTTTTCTTTGTGACATTGTTCAAGTCATGCAAAGCAAGCTATTTGGAATGTTCATACAAATGATTTTTGTACTTGTATTTTTCACTGAAAGTAATGTGTACCAGTTGGTCAATAAAAAAACAGTCAAAATGCATTTCCTGCATTTATTTTGATTTTGGTCCACGGGGGGAATTTATCGTGCATTTATCGTTATCGAGGTAAAATTGCTCAATTTCTCGCGATATTGATTTGAGGTCATATCGCCCAGCCCTAATATGTACCTTAGATAAAATATAGCAATATTGATTCCGTGAGCAGAACACAAAGCTTGCCGCCAGCGCTCAGTCATTTTGAATGGAGAGCTCATTCATTTCGCCGCCTCTCCCGATCGGGTCAAGGGCTCGTCATCTTCACTCTCGGGCGTCTGACACACTCCGGCAGCTGACTCAAGCCGCCATCCTTAAGGTGGGGGCCACGACCATTGGGCTGGTGGACCAGCATGGCTCCTTCTCTGTGGCTGGAGTCCTTACATTCCATTGAATGGTACCCAGTCAGCGGGACAAAAAATGTTACCCCAAAGCGTCAATATTTCACCCATTAGTACATGTGAAATTGTATATGTGGTTTACTGTGGTTATGAAACACTAATGTTCATAGTATACATAGTATTTTACTTAGGTAATGGCCGCTGGGTGGCTTTGCCTTGCTTAACTAAAACCAGGAAACTGATGTGTGCAGCGGAGTTCCTTGCTGCATCGCTGTCGGCCAATCAGATGATGATTAGATCTTCCTCCTGGATGATCCTGAAAAGCAGTTAGAATTTAACTGTTTGGCCTCCGAAAAAGAAAAACCACTCGGGCCAAGCAAGGCAGTCTCAATGTGAAACCGGGTGAATGGAAAAGCGGCATGAAAATAGTCTTGGTTGTTTTTGTTGTTAGGTATCTCCCATGTGGTGCACACTACTATACCTAATAAATTAGTTTTTTGCTGTTTACAATTCCTAATGTGCTAAAGTACAAATGTCCTTTTTTTTTTTTTTTTTAAAGAACTCTGAGGGTAAAGCAGACTCCAAGGGAAAGAAGACTCCTAAAAAACCACTAAAAATACTCGATGAGGATGATGAGGATCTCAGTGCCTTGAGGGACCCCTCTGAGAAGGTCAGCAAGAAACTAACGGGATAGGACAAGAAAAATTTCAGTTGTCAATTATTCATCGAGGAGTAAAACTGAGCATTACAGCACAAATACACTCACAGGGTGCAGCCCTCTGCAACAGCCCATTCCTGTAAATATTAATAGAAACTGTTTGCTCGAACGTCAATATGGGAGCCTCCCTGAAAGAGAGTAAGAAACAGAAATTTGCTGCACTTTGGTAAGTAAAATGTGACCTTTGATTTGTTGGGAATCATTTTAGTAGGCCTTCTGTCTCTGGCCCATATTTACTAAGATCCCAAATGGCAGGAACCGAGTTACATTTTTGTGCCAACAGATTACGCGTGTTGCACATTATATAATAAAGAGTTGCTCTTGCAAAAATGACGTAAACTTGATTGCACACGCAAACAGATCTGGCACCTGCATAACGACTTGTAAAAAGTTCCTGTGCATTGTGCAACATGTTATGCAAATACATGAATTGAAGGCACACAATTATTTCAAGTCCCGCACAAATTACGCTGGCTGATTTTTGCATCTTGAAAATCGATGGCTCAAAGGGATTCTGGTCAGTTTGTTGCACACCTAAAAAATCACAAATTTGGTCAAATTACCTTTTTTAATGTTATTAATAATGTGAGGAAATTCATGGCTGGGGAAAGCAACTCAAAAGCAAACAAAAAGTATGAAAAAATACTTAAGAATATTTTGAAATAAAATCCATGAATCTGCGGGTACTGAACCACAAGTGTTCAGGGGTCCACTGTAATTGAGAAATTTTAGTGTAAGATGTGGGCTCCGGAACATCGTTTGGACCCTCTGCTGGGAGGTGACTGTACGCAAGGAGGGCGCTAGCCGTCTTGTCTACATAGTGATGGTTTTGCACTAGAAATATCTCCGCAACTTCTGTACCAATTGGTAATTGGACTCACATGTATGTGCCCATCTTGCATAAAGTTTAAAATTTAGGAACAGTACACATAGGGAGCGGAAAAATGAATTTGTATGGCATGCTTTTTTCATGGGACTAATTCAGAAACTCTAAAAGTACATGACTTAGTAGACTCATCTCACTATCATTATAGTCGTCATTTCAAAAATGTTCACATAAGAAAAAGAGTTCTCCCCGCCGACTCTGCTTTCAGACGTAGTATTTGAAGATGCAAACTTGAGCCAGCACTGATCCAGATTAGCTCAGATTTGATCAAATACATTGTGTGCTGCATTAATCTATTTTCATATATTCCTCCTTCAACATGCAAAATGAACCGCACAGCACTTTGCAGATGCAAATCAACATTAAGGCAGTAAGTTTATACAATGTTGATGTTTTGCCTTAATGTACATAGTAGATGCACCTTAAGGAAGTGGCTATAGTTGATATACATTGCGTTGTGATTATTTATAAAAAAACAAAAACATAATTTAAATTTTTTTTTCACTGTTTGTGATCTATAATATGTACAACTTCATTAGAAAAAATATATACATTTCATTGAGAATCAGTTTACACTTGCACCATTTAAAAGTGCCTCTGGTTAACCCCAAATAAAGTTCTGATGCTCTAACAGAGAGCTTGCAAAGAAGCTGGTAGCAACTGCAATTGAAGAAGGTGCATGAATATATACCATCTTCAGCTTGACAAGAACCAAGACACATTCAAATAAAATAAACGGCTTTACCAACAGATTATTAAGAATTACCCCAGAGTCTACACCTGAATCTCACTGAACATCTTTGTCGTTCGTGATCTGAAGAGGGCTGCACACAGATGTCCTCGCAATCTGACAGATTCAGTGCGTTTTTGCGGAATGTGCTAATATTGCCACATCGAGATGAGCCACACTGATAGATCCAAAATAATTTGTGCTGTTATAAAAAGCCAAAAGTGCTTAAAAGATTATTTTTTTCAAGTTATAGGTTACATTAAACGTTTGTTTGTATATTTGTTATTAGTTTTGTTTTGTTTTTTCTTTGCAAAAACCTGTCCTTTAAAAATAGGACTGTGGACTTTTTATCCCCACTAAGTACTTCCTACCATATTTCCTACTGTTAGTATGTTAAAGGCAACTCTCTTCTCAGTAAAGTGAGGATATTACAAGAAGTTTCACCAGGACACAGCTACTTTTTGGAACAAATACAAATGCCTTAAGTGAGGGCTGAATATTGTACATACCATTTTCTTAAATCAGTGAATTACCACATTTTCACGACCATAGGGCGCACCTAAAAGTCCCAAATTTTCTCAAAATGGACGAGGCGCCTTATAAGCACCCTATGTGTGCTCAGTTCCAAATCTGTACATGTGCGACTTTCATTAGCGCTCCGCTGGACTGACTAGGAGGATTACATGGTGTATTTAGCACTTTCTGTTGATGAAGGTTTGAGACTGTGGAATGCTGTGCTGTCTGGGAGCATTAAACAGTGTCACTGCCCTCTGTTGGTCACGGTTTGAAAAACAGTCGCTTCCCAAAGCACACAAGTCGCTACGTTTCTCTAACCAGCTATATGATTGGCTGAGGCATAAGCACTCCCAGAATGCTTTGCAGCAATTGGGATATGATTGGCATGACAAGTACAATTAATTGTATTTCTTTACTTGTTTTGGTTGTTTCATTCTTTGCTACTATGCTGTTGAGTTGATGTTGGGTGATAGTTTTGGTTTTGATGTGAAACCGTGACTTTACATAGTATTGGTGGCTTGTGACATGCCTGCGTCAGTATTGTGTGATCACGTATCGTGGACTGCTTGTACTGTTGGTTGAGTTGTTAGAAAAATTGGCATCATGTTTGAGGGGCCTTGCTCCAGCCAGACTGACTGACTTTGATGGACTTGTGCATGAGGACTGATTTTATAAAAAAAAACAAAGTATTAGGGAGTATGACTAATACTTCTATTGCTATCTTATGTTTTAGTGTGCATGCATGCTAAGCTAAGGTACCTTTTGACATGCCTTCACCCAGTAATACAGTGAGCCCTATGTATGTATTAAATACAGAAAGGTCACGCGCAACTGAGACTATGCCCCTTAATACGGTGCGTCCTATGGTCGTGAAAATACAGTATTTCTTAAAAAACAGTTACCTTTAATTCTGACTGGCTTTTTTAGGTGCAAGGCACAAAAATGAACTTCAGTGTCACCCTCACAGGTTATATTAAAGCATATTTTAGTGGACTACATTTCAGTAGAAGTCTCTGCTGCAATTCTTTAACGATACACGCTAACTCGGTGATGCCTCAGGACTTTGAGTTCACAACGCAAAAACTGGCAAACCCACACACTATGCTGTGTAGAACATTTATTATTTTTCTTTGATACGAATGTTATGATCAAGAGTAGGCAAAATTGAAATTACGATTACATTTTAATGACTTGCCCAGCTCTTACGGTGTTTGAATTCTTATGCCAGAATCACGGTCTGTTATTACATTCCTCCTTTGTATGTATTCATGTGAGCGTAGATTTAAGTTTATATTTTGGATTGGTATCGGGCACTCTGGAGATAATTGAACATTGGTGTCTTTAATCCTAAAGACTCTCCTGGTTTTGACATCTGAAATGGGTAATCCCCTAAAAATTTCAGCAAATTCACCCTCTGTTTTAAAGGTGAATGTGTGTCTTTTTCCTCCTTAAAGGACTTAACTGACTCTGACCCTGAGCCGTCCGCTATTGAGAGGCTGGGGGCTGCACCTGGATTCAAATGGGAAAGCAGTGTAGGTGAACCCATCCCACCCCTACTTCCCACCAAGCTTGCCTTGCCTTGCCCTTCTTCGACCTTAACTTAACCCTTGGCTTTAATGAACAACTATGCAGACTTTTCCCTTCTGACCTTTTGGTGCTTGCGCTTGACCACTGATTCTGTTTGGTCCCCTTTTGTTTTTGACACATTTTAGTGCGTCGAGTTTTTAAAATGGCTGATGGAGAAAATTTTATTTTACCTAACCACCAAGTATTTAATATCCTTAAAGCATGGGTTGTAGCTCTGTTCTAGAGCAGTGGTTCTCAACTGTTGTCACTGCGGGACCCACATTTTCCTATTGCCACTAAGGCCGAGTGCGACACAGAAAATGTAGTATTGAAAAATTGTTATTGGAATTTGGTACAGTATATAATATTTTAATACATGCTAAGCCAATAGAAGTCATGATTAAATAAATTCTATATTTGTATGAAAAGATGACTATAAAATAATAAACAAAAAACTTGTCTTTACGTTATAAACCAAGCAACCTCTATAATTTTTTTACTTGGTGTGATCCACCAATGATGAATCCACAACCAACTTTTAGGTCTCACCCACCAGTTGAGAATCACTGCTCTATAGTTTAGTTGAACCTAATATGTGGCTTCAGCAGTTTATAGCCATGGATACATATAGAGTTTAAAAGTTTCCTATTCTTGTTCAATGTTTGTGCCATAAAATTGACAGAAAACTGTACCACACCGTGAGTAGCCACATTTGAAAATGTCAGTCACTCCAGAACCTGTACATAAAAAAAAGAGAATAATTTTTAAATCATTTGGACTTTTCTGTGTCTTTTTTTTTTTTTTTTTTTTTAAATATTGAAGCCATTTTTTACTCCCATCTTATGTTACCATTCTGTAAGAAAGGTAGTATTTTTATGAACTGCTGAACCCGCAGATTAGCTGCAGCTAAAGTTAAAGGAGCTAATGTGCTAATTAAAAAATGAGTGTACTCTAGTGGAATAGCTTCTAAAATAAGTATATTTGTGACGTGTTAACAGGAGCGTTTCATTACAACTATTGCCGTACTATGCTTTTTTGGGGGGGTTACTGTACAGGGAGGTGAATTGTCCTTTTAATTAGGAATGTCTGGGAACATTTGGTCACCAAAAATGGCCATAAATACATTTTCAGTTTTTGTCTAAAAGACTTTTGTCACCAAAACGGCACAGCCAAAACAAGATGTTGTGATGAGAGCTAGCATGTGCCAATGGCTGAGTGAATTGAGCTGAAGTGGTGCTTGTACATGGGGAAATGTCAGCCAAAATTGCACCACTGCGGCAGGCAGGGTGATTCGGTTGCCGGGCCGCTGTGGACTGCCCCTCTTGCGGCTGCGGTCCGTTTCCATCAACTTGGAAGGAATCAGAGAGTTCACAATTGGGTCGTGTTCACACTGCAGGGTATTTTAACCAATTGGTATATTTTGTTACTATCTTCTTATGTAGTTGTTCACCTTACAAAAACAATTTTAACTTCTCATGCGAACATAATGCATCTGTGATATAGGGCTGCCATAAACGATTATTTTGCTAGTCGACTAATCACCAACAGCAGTCGTGATTAGTCGACTAATTGGATCATATGTGAATCGCCCCATAATCGCAAAATGAATATGCATCAATTGCATGCAAAATCACTGTGCTCTAGGAACAAAACTAACAAAAAATTAATTCAACACAAAAAAAGTTCAGAAAGGCGCCTGCTTCACCTTGACAAGTATAGTAATCATGACTATTTTGACTGATATTGAAATTACAGTTAACAAACATGATTATATATTGATTTCAAAATGTGAAATTATTTAACTACCAATCCTCTCAACCTTTCCCTATTTTCGCTTGAAAGAACAACCAGAAAATAAAGTAATAATAATAATAGCAATTACGAAATTTAAATATACATTCCTGCTGTGCTTGCTTTGGCCTCTTAGGGACTGTGTGTTGCATGCATGGAGGTACACTTACAAGAAAATGAAATGAGACGTAGAAGTGTCAAACTTTAATATAACAAAATTTGCACAGAATACCTGTCTGCATATGTTCATATGGCGTTTTCTTTGTTGCGCGCTTACTTCCACCGGAACCTTGCTTAAGACGGCCTCTTATCTTAAATCTTGTCGTCCTCCTTCCCTAGAGTGGGCATCTGTCCAGGATAAACGAACGGTTCATTATGTTACGTCTCCGGGATGGAATGCGCTCTCTGTTGAGATGTGACAACTTAAAAGGAAAGTCAATCCCCCCCCAAAAATTTATGTTTAATGCATCCCCACAGTGGACACAGCATTTTGATTAATATTGCTTTTGTCGACTTTTAGTTAAGCAATGCAATCCACCTTTTTTTTTTTTCTCGGGGGCAACCATTTTGCCGATTTCTGTCAACCGAAAATGACATCACAGCTGCTCAGGGCTCAGATTACAACAAATCACAGCTCGGCTTCTGAAAACAGATGCGCTGTGATTGGTCATGACCTGAACCCTGAGCAACCATGGTGTCATATTCAGTCGACAAAAAGTGAAGAACAGTTGGATTTTAGTGTTTAACTCATATTCCACAGATGCAATAGTAATCAGAATAATATTCACCCTGAACTGGTTGCCAGCCAATTGCAGGGCACACATGGACGAACAACCATCCGAGCTCACACTCATACCTAGGGGCAATTTAGAGCCTCCAGTCAACCTGCCATGCATGTTTTTGGAATATGGGAGGAAACTGTAGTACCTGGAGAAAACCCAAACAGGCACGAAGAGAACACGCAAACGCCACACAGGATGGCCGGAGCTGGAATCGATCTCACGACCTCTGCACTGTGAGGGCATCATGCTAATCAGTCAGCCACCGGGCCACCCCACATAGAACATATTATTGCAAATATTTTTGGGGTCTTGACTTCCCCTTTAAGCTTTCTAGTTTCTGCGCTCCCCTGTTCACAATGTGAAACCTAAATTTGTCTCTCCAAAATGTTACTGAATTTCTCTTTCCCTTAATCTTTTTGAATCCTCTGTATAACATGTGTTGTTTGTTTTTGTTTGTTGTGTCTTTTCTGCATTTTTCCCAGTAATATTTTGTGTGTTGTGGTATCGCAAGAACGTTAGATATTGGTTCAGGCCTTCCTGTGTGGGCTTTTCACATTCTCCTGGTGCTTTATGGGGCTTCTCCAGGTACTCCGGCTTCATCAAATGTTCCAAAAACAAGCTATAGACTATAAAGTTTACTTAGATGTCAGTAGATTTAGTTTTTATGATGTGCCGCAAAAATGGGCATAAACAAAGTGGCAATCCCTAATGAAATTTCACAGAAGAACAATTATTGCCTTGATTTTATGCTGCATTGTCCTGAGTATGTATTAAAGTTAGGCACATTTAAAAGAGCACACATTCCAACTTAACCCTTGTTCTGTTGCAGCCTGTGAAGGATGACCCACATTTTCATCACTTCTTGCTTAGCCAGTCAGAGAAGGTAAGAATATTCACATTGTTCACATTTTTGTCAGTTGACACGTAATGACTCTTAATAAAGCCAATATTGATTGTAGACGCATAGCTTTTCTTAATAAGAAACTGTTGCAACATGTATCTCCAAATGGGAAGCTCAGCTGCTGTGTGTCAAATTTGTAAGTCTTCATGTATACATATATATTGTCTTTTATTCTCTTAGCCTGCCTCGTCCATGGAACCGATAAGCAAACGCCTAAAAATAGTTGAAGAGGTATATATTACAGACATTAAAAATGATAATATAGATTTTGGAAAATAAAAATTCAGTCACTCTAAAAATGACAGTTTAATACATGGTTTTTGATTTTTCAGGACACGGCGTCAACATCCATTCAAGCGGCAGACAGCACAGCCATTAATGGCAGCATCACACCAACAGATAAAAGGTATTAACAAACCTCACTGTCGTGCTACGCAATGGCCACATTTCATCAACCAAATGATTTACAAATTTGATTTATAAACCTATCAGATTAAGCTCTGCTTAATAAGTGGTCCAGGAAATGTAGCCTCGGGTCCTTGAAATAAATTCTCCGCTGTAAATGTGTCTTTGGACTCAAAAGTTTACCTGTGGCTTCTTGCCGACATTTATTTCATGTTTTTTTTTTTCTTCTCTTTTTTTCTTTCCAGGATAGGATTCCTTGGTCTGGGGCTGATGGGTAGCGGCATAGTATCCAACCTGCTGAAAATGGGTCATGTTGTCACAGTCTGGAACCGCACAGCAGAAAAGGTGCAATATTACCAAACAAAGCCATGATCGTTCATGCTTGCAGGGCGTGCACAAAATCCTCCCTGGCGTCACAAAATATATATTTCAAACCCATGAGTTGGGACAACAGAGCTGTGGAGGATTCTGAAAGAACAATTCCGGGAGTATATGAAGGTGTGGCAGAGAAGGCTGCGTTAAACCCCAGGGTGTTATCTTCAAAGGGGAAAACTTGTGGTTTCAAATGGAAATGCCCCTTGTGACACCAGTTCTGGAACATATCTCTCTGGATTGTTCATGCACCTGTAGGTAATTACCTCATTTCACTAGAGCAAAGCCCTCAATCCCAGCCTGACAAATTTCGCAAGGCCCATGGGATATTGTGTTCTAATGCTAGAAAAACATGTAGCCTACCAAAAGAAAAATAGTCTTCTTTCATCAGGAAAAAGTGTGTTTCTATGTTTTTCTGGTCTGGTAATTGGAAAAATTCCCATTCCTGACAAAAAAAAAATGGAGTGCATTTTGTAAAAACAAACGTTTCAGGCAAATCCATGACTTTCTTTTGTGAGAGCTCAAACATCAAAATAATGCTTTCCTCCTATAAAATAACAAAAACAGCATAACGAAAAGTACTCTTGATAACAAACCATTTTATTTGCACATTAAATCAAACAATTATCGAACTGCTGAAATTAAACATATATATATGTTATATATACAAAGGTGCACGAGTGACAGTTGTGTGTATGTGTGTGTTGTTACAAATGCCAATTATTTTTTTTGCGTTTCGTATACACTAAAACAATTGCCTCTGTGCAAGGGAACACTACACGTCTCGCACCACATACGTGTTTTGCTGCACTTGCAGACATTCCATTTTTATTGTGGTGCAGCTTTATTTGTCAAATATTTTACTGTTATGTTTAGAGAGTGCTACAGACCGCTGGGTTTTGCCTCAGAATAATTGTCTCCAAAGTTGTCTGTAGGGCTGGGCGATATGACCTCAAATCAATATCACGATAAATTGAACAATTTTGCCTCGATAACGACAAATGCACGGTAAATTCCCCCCATGGACCAAAATCAAAATAAATGCAGGAAATGCATATTAACTGCTTTTTTTAATTGACCAACATTACTTTCAATGAAAAATACAAGTACAAAAATCATTTGCATAAAGATTCCAAATAGCTTGCTTTGCATGACTTGAACAATGTCACAAAGAACAGGAGAAAAGGGTTACCTCTGCAAATGGCTTGCGCCAAGGTTCTGTAATGCCATGTGCAAAGGCCCTGATTTGTAAAAAGGTCTCTTGTAAACAATATAAATAAATAAATAATGCCATGTGCAAATAAGCTAATATGGCCTGTAAACAAAATGCTAATAATTATATTATAATTATATTATAATTATAATATTGGGAAGAATGGGTTGCGAAAAATATTTGTGTACCTCCTGCCGGCTTCTTTCATGAGGCGTTTAAATCCTGTGCGCTCCACTGTAGCTAGAGGAGTTGCTTGGCTATCGCGTCCTCCTCTGGTTATAAACAGCTGCAGGAAGTCCACTGCTCAGTGGTCCAGTGTTTGCAGTGAAAGTGATGTCTTTTGGCTGGCATCCCAATCACTTTGAGATGCACGCCCTGTAAATGACAAAAATATAAAAAAAACAATTGCGAATACGATGTATTTTATTACTGTAGTATGAATACTTGCATTCACCTTTCTTTGCACCAACAATGCAAGGAGCTCTTCAGCTGCTGAATGCACAATCTGTAATTTAGAGAAGTATATTGAATTGCCTCACATTTTTTGTTATTGTTTCCAACAAGTGACTCTTGCAGTAACATGAGGAGGGCTGAGGGGGGGCGTGGCCATATTCATCAGTAAAAGTAGGCGTTTTTCAAGTCGTCACTTATTTCCTAATTTCAACTAAATGAATAGATTAAAAAGAAAATGACAACTAATTTCTGTTCCCTGATCAAAAAGTATATAAATGGAGCTTGTGAGTGAAAAATGGGCCATCTTGGCTCCTGTCCTCTTTTAATTGTAAAATATAGTTGGTGAAGCAATTAAGAACTGTTGTTTTTGTGGGCGTGTTTTCTAGTGTGACCTGTTCATCCAGGAAGGTGCCAGGTTGGGTCGCACTCCTGCAGAAGTGGCTTCAACGTGTGACATCACGTTCTCTTGTGTCTCTGACCCCAAAGCTGCTCGCGATGTGAGTTTGACAACAAATGTCTTGCTTGATTGGTGATGAGCTTGGTTTTGCTGATATTTCCTTTGTGTGCTTTGATCCAGTTGGTTTTGGGTCCCAGTGGAGTGCTGCAAGGAATCAGGCCGGGCAAGTGCTATGTAGAGATGAGTACAGTTGACCCCGAGACCATTACAGAACTGTCACAGGTGTTTCAGCTCTTGGTGTTAGAAAACGGAACCATGTACCTTAGTTTTAAAACACCGCTATCCGCAAATTACTTTAAAATTGTAGTATTAAAATTTTTGCATGCATTTTTTTTATCAGGTGATAACGTCACGGGGTGGACGTTTCCTGGAGGCTCCAGTGGCCGGAAGCCAGCAGCTGTCTAATGACGGGATGTTGGTCATCTTGGCAGCCGGTGACCGTACAGTTTATGAGGACTGCAGCAGCTGCTTTCAGGCCATGGGCAAGACTTCCTTCTTCTTGGGTACGTAGCGTGTAATAATGCCCGGCGTCTTCTGGTTCCTTAAAGGTCAGGTTTCTGTTAAAGTCATGTACCATAAAAAGCAGTCTCCTGCGTTGACCAATATGTAATTACGCTGCATCCACAACATAATAAAAATGTTAACATTTATTAGATTTATTAATTTGCACATAAACTGCACTGGTATATAAACGCACAAATTACTCATACAAATGTGTGCAAAAAACTTTATTGTAGGAAAAACATTGGCAACTGTTCAAAGTAGCAAATGAAAATACTGTCATGGTTTAAAGTGAGGTGAAAAGGAGCTTCTTCCTTGCAAACATGGAAAAGACTGCACTGTTTTATTTGGGCTATCTACGTCAGGTACTCAAAGTGCTGTCACATTGTATTCTCATGCCTTGAGAAACTAATTCGATTAGAGATAAAAAGTCAAAACAAAATGGAAACCTAAACTAAACTGAAATCCAAAACTAAAAAATCCAAAACTATAATAAACCCTGATTTCATTTAAAAGGTGAAGAATTGAGAACTTAAAAATGAACCTCATCAAAAAAAAAAAAATCTGAACACTGAAGGCGATATTGGTGAGATGAGAATTAGACATTAGACCAGTGGTTCTCAATTATTTCCTGTCACGCCCCCCCCCCCCCACCAAGAAGAAAACAATTTTTTACATTTCGTACTAATGTACATGTTCTTTGTATATTAAGATTGTCAATAAAATATCCCTTAACAAAGCTAACTTGATTAAAAAAATAATTTTGAGAACAACTATTGTGAGGATCTCGAAACTCAGTACTGTTGTGCAAATATTGATGAGATGATATATATTTATTTTACATTTTTTTTTAACATGACCAAACCAAACATTTATTAAAATGTACATAATATAAAAAAGACAAATAGAGCTAGGGGGATTTTAAACAAAAATTCTATATAAATAACATAAAGCAACAGTTTTAATGTTTACTATACGTTTTTTTAATGTTTCCAATACGCTTGACGTCAAACCTCTTCGTTGTGATGGCGTCAGCCATTTCCGAGTTCCAGCCTGAGAGCGTCAGCTAAATTGCTCACGTATGTTTCGATAGGTAATGGTTGCAATACAACATTTCTGTTCATAGCTGCTGGCTCTCCGCCCAAACGCGGTTCGAATCAGACTTCTGTTAAAAGTCGAGCATACATCGAGGCAATTCATTTTAGCGATTAGCGCGCTTAGCGCCTCCTTGCTCGCCTCCTTGTTGAGTACGCTACTTGTTTGCAGAGTCGTTTATTTGCCATCATGTAGCTTGTTGCTTCTGCTGTGCATGGACTTGTATATAGTTCAAATAAAGTCCGTTCTGCTGCGGCGCAAGATAGCCTGCCGCGGGGCATTTAAGGAGCAGCGAAAGAAATCACTTCCGGGTCAACGAGCGACAGGGCGACGCCTTTTTTTAATCAGTACTGCGTGAACTAGGGGCACAAACAGCTTTGATGAGCTCAAACTCGCGTTGTCTGAGATCACCTTGTTTGGTCCCAAAACTATGCAAAAAACATGTTCCCCAGGGTTCCACGCGCCCCCCTCAGCATTGTACCGCAACCACCACCCCCCCCGTCTAATCACTGCATTAGACTAACGTTACGCACTGTTAAACATTTTTTGCTTACAGTCTGAAATTTGTACAGTAGATATAAAAAGTACACACATACTGGGTCAAATGCCAGCTGGCCGGGTTTTTGTGATGATTTAAAAAAAAAAAAAATGGATGCCAAGAAAAAAAACTTTCAAAACCTTTTGTTACCTGAACTACTCAACTGGGCTTAGGGGATGGCATTTTTGAGAGAGTTGGTAAAAATAGCAACTGAAACAATGTGGTTCAAAGACAAACAACAGTAGCGACTTCATGTGAATCATGTTTGTTTGTTCGTGCGTGTGTGTGTGGGTGTATACTAAAATGTTTTGTTGTTTTTAATGTTTACTTCAAAGGTGAAGCAGGGAACGCAGCAAGAATGATGCTCATCCTCAACATGGTACAGGGCAGCTTCATGGCCACCATTGCAGAAGGGCTCACCCTTGCCCAAGCTACTGGCCAATCTCAACAGACCTTCCTGGACATCCTATGCCAGGGCCAGATGGCAAGCACCTTTGTGGACCAGAAATGCCAAAGTAAGTATCGTACATGAGGTTTTCAAGACAATGGCATTTTTATGCATGTTCCTGAAACATGGCATGGTTTGTCCCCCCTAGTGTTGAAACATTTCTGTATGAAAATACAATTGACATTTTATGTAATATACAAGGATACCAATATTGTACACTGAGTACAATGACAATAAGGGGCATTCTGATTCTGATTATTATTTGACTCATGATTTTTCATGTTGTCTTATCTAGATATCCTACAGGGCAACTTTAAACCAGACTACTATTTGAAGCACATTCAGAAAGATTTAAGGCTGGCCATCTCCATGGGTGATCTGGCCAACCATCCAACCCCGATGGCTGCAGCTGCCAATGAGGTAATTTTTTCTTCCTGTCTATTCCGTTGTTCTGCCTTAAAAAAAAGAGGAAGAAATAAGCTGCCGTTTTCTTTAATTGGACGGTAAACATTACTTAATTATCACCTGATCACCTTAATTATCATTCAGTCTCTGAAAGGTCTGTGTTTATCCTAACTACAATTTAATTCACGATAAATAATCTCGTCTTGCAATTTTGCAGCTATTGTGTTTGGGTTAGTGATGTCCAAACTACAACATGGGTTCATTAACAGCTCAGTGTCCATTTTTAGGGTGCCATAGTAGTACAACAACAAAATGGAAAATTTTGATCAAAATCTACGAATAGGTGAATCCGTAGGTGCTAAACTGCAAGTATGCGGGGGTCCCCGTTCGGCACCCGAGCCAGTTAGGCAAGTCATCATTAGTGCGTTTCTTGTGATGTGGCCACATGGGTTATGTGAACAATGAGGTGCCTGTTATAAAGAATGAAGAAGAATAAAGAAATGGAGCGAGTGCTGTCGCCACCCTACTGAGCCTTTACTATACATTCCAATGTTCAGTTCCTCACGTATTTAGTAGAATGGAATTTTTCCTGTGGATTGCCATGTTTTTATTGATCTTTAGTTCATTAGTATTTTATTAAATATGTTTTATAAACGCATGGCGAAAAGATGAAAGAACATCACCTTTCATTTATGTAATAGTAAGGGAAATGTGTTATCAAGGTAAAAAAAAAATGAACCCATTGGGATCGAAGATTTGCTCAACGCTTATTCTAAAAACAATCAACACAGCATGTGTCATCATTTTATTTACTTTCTTATATTGGGTTGCAAGGTAACAGAAAATATAAATGAGATGAGCCTTAATGTGTGGGACTGCTTTTCATGAAGCCACTGTTAAATTCTTCCTTTTGTGTGTTCTGACCAAGTGCTCATCTATTTCTCTCCAGGTGTATAAGAGGGCCAAGGCTCTGGACCAGTCAGACAATGATATTTCTGCAGTCTACAGAGCCTACATTCATTAGATTGAGGTGTGATTTTTCCGTCTGGACCACAGTCTTTAATCCCTCATTATTCCCGAACACCCCCTCACTCTTGGTGTAACAAGTTTTATATTTTTAATTCTAGTTTTATTTCATGCAGTTATTCCAGTATTGCGCCTGCTTGGTTATATGCCCACAATTGATGGGATTGCAATTTCATCATTATAGGAAACATTGAGCATTGCACTGACTTTACCGAGGGGAAGATGTGATTACTGCTCTAAACAAGGTTGTACTACTGCAAGTGGAGGCAGCTTATCAGACCTCTCACATCAGAATAGTGGTGAAAGTTATGTACGTTGTTTGTGAGGGCGAGATTGAGGTGTCAAAAACCACTGAAGAGCAGGTTGTCCAGTCCCAGCCATATGGATTGCTGTCAGCTTATGAATGCATAACCCCAACTATATTTTTATGTGCAAATGTAATAATTTAAGTTTATCGACTCTTTTCTTTAACTCAAGCATCTAAAATTCCAAGAGGGGAAAACAGAATATGCCACTGCATTGCCTTAAAATAGTACTCTTTCATTGGATTTATTTATTTGTGAGGTCCACTCTCTAGTTTGTAATGGCATATTTCTGTATTTGACAAAGACAATTGAAGCTTTTACATGGAGGGTTATTGTATTTCCTGACTACAATAAATATGACAGCCTTAATATGCAGTAAGAATTAGACATTCTCATCGGGACGTGAGATTTCCATGTTGGATTCACTTTTTAGTTTGGAATACTAAGTTAATTTTCTTTCCTTCATTCTATACATATAAATTATCCTGCAGTGACGGGAATCCGCTTTTGAGTTAGATTTTAAAGGAGTTAAATGAGATGGACCCCAATGTCAATCGGGATATTTTTTTTCTGATTGTTTGTAGAAAAATATATTATCTACGTTCTGCAAGTCAACATTAGATGATGCTCAATTTGAAAAAAATGAAAGTAAAACTTGAAGAAGTTTTATATGACTAAGAATAGTTTCACTGACTGAAAGATGTAGAATAAATACAATATTCTTAGCAGGAAATTTTTGTTTTAACATTATTGTTCAGTCACTGGCACCCTACCTAAAGCAAACACCTTGTCAAAGCTCATGGGTTAACATTTTCTTAGTTTGCTTAACTGGGCCGAAAACTAGCTGGCTAGGTCATGGATAAATATTGTCATGGTTACTGCTAATGATTGGATGGTGGAGGGGAACTGTTCTAATAATCTGGCATAAAACAGAGATGGCAGTAAAACTTTATCAGAATAGCTTAAATTGTTTTCTTGCAGAAAAACAATACCCACCGTGTTTAGTTGCAAAATGCTCAGTTTTTGTTTTTTTGTTTTTTTTTCATGTCAGCTTTAAGCTGCTGTCTCGTTGAGCGGTGATTACTCGCTAATGTAACAAAGTTGGGTTTTTGTCTGGGTTTGTAAAATGTTGCAAAGAAATGTCGCAAACAGTTTTTCTCGTCTGCAAGAAATTTTGAGCATTTTCACAAGCATTATCAATACAGAATTGAGGTGCACGCTTAAAGGGAAAGTCAACTAAACTTTGAGCAACTGAGCGACCTTTAGAGTCAGCGGCAAATGGCTAAAAATGGGTGGAATTATTTTTATTTTTTTTATTTATTTTTTTTAATTAATCTGAATACTATGTTCAGACTAATGGGGTTGCATAGAAAATACTACTGTAAAGAAAATTTCTGAGTTGACTTCCCCTTTAAATCCATCATAAATTGGCAGACCTTGTTCTCAAGTTCAGTAATTTTTCAACTTTGAGGGTTTTATGTTTATGTTCCAACAAACAGTTTGAGGATGTTGTAGAAGCTAGATGTAAATAGCACCACGAGTTTGAGTACAAAACGTTTTATATCTTCAATTACAGGCATAAACTATTTTGACTCTTCAAAGCTACTAACAATGTTTTGACTTAATACTGCACAAGTGTAAATTGATATTTAATCTGGTTTATCAAGTCACATGCCACTAATTTGGAAACAGTTTTAAGGATGACGGCAACCTATGGTGATTCTGGGGATATTTATGATTTGTACATGTGGAATTATCAAAGCTTTTGTGCTGTTTAATAAAGCCTCTCCTCATTACTGCCATAGTGTTTTTTTCTGTTACTTTTATTTCGTCAGTGTTCTTTTACACCATTTGGACACTCAGCAGTAGAAATCTTTACCACGCCACAGTCGCCGCATTCCTGGCATCTGTTAAGGTAAAATTTATGGGGGGAGAAGATAATGCACATCTG
Organism: Idiotropiscis lumnitzeri; assembly: GCF_059441095.1. Classification (NCBI taxonomy): domain Eukaryota; kingdom Metazoa; phylum Chordata; class Actinopteri; order Syngnathiformes; family Syngnathidae; genus Idiotropiscis; species Idiotropiscis lumnitzeri. The sequence goes on from NC_142405.1 coordinate 13,788,659, forward strand.
AAAGCAGAACGGAGCCTTCCTCAGCAAAAGCTGGGAAACATTTCAACATTGATACATTAAGTATTGAGATTTGGAGATACAAAAATTTGATGTCAGCTGACAGGACATCTCGCTGGAAGAGGCATAAAGAAATGTATGCAAGAGTTTGACAATTTTGCATCAATAATACAATTTAGCAATAATATGATGTGAAAAAGGTGGCAAAAATAAATAGGACAGTCTTTGTTACATTCAAAGAAAACTATGCACGAGCCATCCAACCGTAAATTGTAGACGAGCAATCATGTTATGTTCCCTTATCGCATCAGTACTGCAAGGGCTAAAAGAAAACTGTATTTTGAGATCACCTTCATACAAGTGATAAAAACCTTTGAATTTGATAGGAATTATTTAGAGCACAAAATGGGTGGGGCCCCTCTACCTACCTTTGAGGAACACCACAATCCATTTTCACAGACTCTTGATGTATGGCGGCCAACTTTCACAGTAAAGACCTACTTTGACAGATATGAGAGGGGACAAAGAAGTGTTCCTCTGGAAAAACAACAATCGTTCCTGGTGCAATTCATCAATCAGCCCTGTTTTGTATAGCATGACCAAATGGAAGCCGCTACCTGGTAAAAGGCACACTGCAGCCTTTCTGGCATTCACCCTAAGGCACTTGAAGGACTATCAGACCAAGTGACCAAATTAGTAAGACAAAGAACATGTGAATACCAGATGTCATGTTTAGAGGAACCCTACCACAGGTACCTAATCACCTGACCAATACAGACCCCACATGGTAAGGTGAGGTGTCAGCATGTTGTGAGCATGTTTTTCAGCGACAAGAACTGAGTGACTTCACTTACGTTCTAAATTATGATGCAAAGTATTTTTTCAAATTGTATTTTTAGTTTGAAGTGGCTTACTTTACCTCTACTATAACACTGCATTGCATTGTGGCCAAAGGTAGAATCCTGGTCGGTTATTGCGCCTTTTGCTGCTGTAAATCGTAAATGCTTGTGGTGGAAGCCACATGGTAACAAGTGAAACGTCACTCGTTAGTTGCCCAGACTACTACTACAACTACTGGTACTTCCTCTTCTTCCGGTTCTTTAGTAGTCCTCTTCTTGCATTTCTTGTAATTTTTCTACTTCGTAGTCTTCTTTCATTACTTATTCAATTTATTCTACTTTGTTTTGGTGGTTATCAACTACTGTTGCAGCGTTACTTGCCACCTTTATCATGCATTGTCCCCATGCTTCTTTTATCATGGGAAGGTGGCTCCAATGCACCGAAAGCATTTTCCAACCACCAAAAGAAGGTAGAAGTGGAGGAAATGGTGGTGGTGGAAGTAGTAGAAGTCATCAGGGCAACAATCTCGATAAGTGACAGTGTGTCAGTCCGAGCTCTATCTGTTCTAGGTCTCCGTTTTTGTCAAATTTCCCCAAAGATGTGACTTTAAAGCAAAACGACATGGTGTTATTTTTATTTTTCCGGGTGCATTTTTTGGTCTGTACATGTACTACATTACGACTTATAGTCTGCAAAATACAGTACTCAATCCTTTTTGGTGCTTCTGAGTTAATTCCTATCTTTAATGCATTGGGTTTGTCAGATGTCCAAATGGGAGCATGCTCATGGATTAAAACTGCACAAGTCCAAGGTGTTATACATTAAACAATCTTGTGAGCAAATGGTAAAATATAGCCCTAAATGAGGAAGCATATTATACAGGTAGTGCTGTGATCATTCTTTGCAAATCAGTTACCACTAAATGATTCAGCATGAATGTGTAACTCAAGGATGCTACAGAGTGTATATTGTACACAAACTTCATTGTCCTTTTATGGGATGGACTTAGAACTGAAAATAAAAACAGATGTCTAATAATCCACCGTGTAACAGTGGCGTGGCGTTGGGGTTTAAAAGTGGATCGCAGGATCATTAAAGGTTGGTCACAGGCATATAGTAAAAACATTGGCCGTACTCAGTTCATGACAGTACAGACATGGGATTTATTTCATTTATTTTGTTTATTCATGTTTTTTTTCCACACATACTCTCTTTACTTAATTACTTTACTTCTGTGTTATCATATTTGAAACATACTATACATATTTTCCAAGCTTATGTTTAAACAACACATTTGATCTTAACATTATCTTTATTGTTCTTAACCAATCTAAACGTGGGCCGTGATTTAGTGACAGTAGCAAAATGTGGATGCCAGGGTGACCGCAATTGAGAAACTGTAATAAAGATGTATGCTTCAAATCAAAAATTCATCTCGTATGTGTGTTCATTTTTATCATCTTGGCATTAGCTACACGTAACAGAAATACAAAAAAAAACGTCCATACGTTAACTCCTGAGGCACTAAATGCATGCATGGTTTGCTTATACCCGGGCTCCTTTCTGGTTTTGACGAGATCATTTCGCCATCAGGTACCTTCGAAATGCCGCGCAGGCATTGGTCACTGTTGCACAGCAGAAGTTTCCTAATAAGGATCAATGGGCGGGGTGATTTAATTCTGAACGTGTGACCGTGATATGTTGCATTCATGGTTCTCCGCAATTTTCTAAATTACCTTTCTATTCGTGTCGGATTTGTTTAATTATCTCGCAGTTGTTTTGTATTTTTGTTGTGAATCGTAAGATTTGAAACAACAGTCTGGTGTACAGAAATTGACCGAATAAAGTAAGTTGTCAAACCTTGTCAAGTTCAAATTAAAGTGTATATCATCCCTCCGTCCATTATCTTTTTCGCTTCTCCTCAAGAGAGTCGCGCGGGGTGCTGGAGCCTATCCCAGCTGTCATCGGGCAGTAGGCGGGGTACATCCTGAACCGGTTACCAGCCACGTAAACAAAAAAAAATATCTTGCCGTGTTTTTTTTTTCCATTCGTTCTGTTTGTTGTCATTTTGCGTCGAGGCGTCCGTTTTCCAGCGATAGTGTCCCCTTCCTTGATACCCGCGAATTCACACGACCCGTAAAGGCAGCACCTCGCCTGCTAAGCTAGGAAGAAAACGTATACACCGGGACACTCAAGATTGTGTTCTAAGGTGGCCATCGGAGCGTTGCTTGTTTTTCCTGTTCATCATGCTCAACCCTCAGAGATCAATGTCGGAACTGCCGAAGATGTCGGCTGCCAGTCAAGTGGAGAGAGCTGTGCTGGTAAGATGATGTTGTGTCCTGTCAGTCTGCAGGACAGCGAATGCGTGAAGCTATCCGCTTCACTCATTCACATTCACTTAATTTGTTAAATGCAAAATGCCCACGTCGTAGTCGTTTCATCAAATGAGTGGTGCACTGTTACGTTCGTTTGCAATTATGCAGGGTCATCTTTACAATGCAATCGGGTCTCAGAGCTACTGCGATAGAATGCAGGTGCAATTAAGGCAATTGTTTGCACTGTCACTTGTGTGTTGTGGTTGTGCTGGCGGCGGGCCCGATCGAACTAACATCCGTGGAATTAAGTGTGGAGCTACTGATAGGAGGTCAGTAACCCGAGTCGGGTTTTTTGCAGGCACACAATTCTTATCTTACTTCCTTCACTTTCACGAGCGCCTCCAGTAAATTTATCAGAAACACATGACACTGCCAAGGCAGCATTGATAATATGGAGTGGAATTATGATGCTCATTTATCACTTTCTACAGTAATTTATAGGATTCATACAAAATGAAATCTACTGGAATGGAAGATAATGTAATCATTTGTTAAGAATATGGAATGGAATGAAGAAATACTCCTCCAAATAATCACTTGAGTATGAGTAAGTGAAGTTAAAAACAAACATTTTCATTAATGATTGTGAGGAACTTCTAAGTCAATATATTGCTGGTAAGTATGACCATACAAACATTTTTTTTTTAGATTTAGCGCTTTCTCTCTGCTCCTTTTCAATAATGCGCACGACCCTTTCTGTTGCAAGAAACAGAGAACTGTAATCGGTATGGGTTCAGAGTTCAGACGAACGTCAATGTCCTCCCAAGTATTGGTCAACCGGTTCTGGGCATCGTCAGTCCATCGGTGTACTGCCGTCAGGATTTCAGGCGGCCCCAGTCCGTCCGAATCGTCGAGAACGAACAGAACAATGCTGTGTCACGCGCACGCAGGTGCCGCACACCTGACACACAGCCAAATACAGAATTAAATAAAATGGTGTTGTATACCTTCGCCACTGCACCCGGCACTTCCCAACATCTCTACAAATCGTCAGTGCCTCTAAAGCAGTGATTCTCAACCAGTCTGCCGCGCCACAGTCGTGTGCTATGAGATCTCATCAGGTGTGCCGAAGGAAATTGTCCAATCTCAAATATCTCTGATTAAAAAAATAGTTTACACAAAAAAACGTTAATTTATACATGATGTAGTAACAGGCACAACTATGAAATGCTCTTCAATGAGATGAATTAGTGGTGTGTGAAGAAATATTTTCCAATGAGAAATATGTGCCGTTTCTCATTAATACAATACAATACAACTTTATTTATATTGCGCATTTCTCAACAGCTGGGGCTGTAACAAATCGCTTTCCATATGGTGTAATATAAATTAAAGGTTGAGTAACACTGCTCTAAAGCAAGAAAATCATCCGAACGCAAACAAACAAAACATGTTTTCTTTATCCACATTTATTGCCTTCAAATCCCATAGAAGTTTTCAATGGAACGTTGCTTAAATGTTTCAAATCTGTTCAGGAGTGGGCGATGTGGTTAAAAGGCTAGTATATAATGGACAAATGTTGACGTTACCGTTTTTTTTTTTTTTTTTTTTAATCACCTTGTTGTGACTCCTTGAACGTCCAAATCAATCACGTTTGCTGTTTGTGTGAATTTATATCAGGAGGAGGAGTTCAACTGGCTTCTTAAAGAAGAAGTACATGCTGTACTTAAGCAGCTCCAGGATGTCCTCAAGGTATGCCTTGATAAGCTAACAATGTTAAGTTTGTTTCCATTTCAGTTTAAAGGGGAAGTCAACCCCAACAATTTATTGGCATTGAAATGTTCTACGCGCCTTCACTAGTCGAAAACATGGCGTTTTGATAAATATCGTGTTTGTTGATTATGAGTTAAGCAGTAATATCCACCCATTTTTAGCCATCTCCCGAGGGGCCGGCCATTTTATCACTTCTGTCCCCTGAAAATGACATCACAGTTGCTCAGAGTCATCAAGCAACAGCCACAATTTAAAGTGCCTCTGATTACCCCAAATTATTTTCAGATATTCTAGTAATATATTTGTTTTGTTAATAGCAGAAACCCGAAGGTTTTTGCGCTTACACTGACTGATATTTGGAACTAGTCCACCCAGACTAAGGTCCCAGTACAAGCTGAAACAAAGCATGCCCCAAAGAACAATGCTGCTCCTAGCATGTTTGATGGTTTTCTTTTGGTGATAAGCAGTGTTGTATTTGCACCTAATATAACTTTAGGAATTACTATCTGGCCAAAAAGTTCAACGTTGGTTTCAGTTGGCTAAATAATATTTTCACATTTTTTTTCCCTAAATTTTGACGCCAAAGTTGAACTTTTAAACAAGTTCTTAACCAAGCTTCCAACACAGGAACTGAGTCAAGTGAGTAATTATTTTCTTTGCTACTCTCACTTGGTTTTCAAACAATCAGCTTCCGGCATCCATTAGTCGTTTCACATGATGTAGTTTTCGAAAAGTACATCCAGCACAGGGAGTCTTCTTCGCAGTGCATGTGTACTTCATGCATAGATCTTGTTCTTGTTGTTTTGAGAACACACTTCTGAAAGACTTTTGTGTGTGATGTCCCGTTGACTCATTTACAGGCAAGTCTAATCACATGGCACACATTAGTCTAGACTATTTTCAAAGAGGGCAATTGTCCTTGTCAACTTTTGTTTACTTCAGTGTTGCCCCTAGAAGGGTGCATGCGGCAATTTTTTATTCAAGAATATCATAATGTGACCTTAGTACGTTTTTTTTGTGCTTCCAGCCATGTTGACTGCTTGAAGTAGGAAATAGAGGTGCAACAATTAATCGACTAGTCAATTATCAAATTGGTAATTGTTTTTCATAATTGATCAATTGTTAGGTGCTTTTTTTAATGTTCAAATGTCCAAATATTAGGAATTTCAGCTTCTCAACTGTAAATATTAGCAATTTCTGTTGTGAAAAGCATGAAAGCGGACTTATCTGTGTTGAATCAAAGTAAAACTAGCTTTACGTTGGAAAATAATGTGTGTGTGTGGGGGGGGGATACATTGTAGGTTGATTGAACACTCTATATCAGGGGTCTCAAACTCGCGGCGCGGGATGATAGTTTGCGGCCCCCGCCTTATTATGAAAGTTTAATGTTCGTGCGGCCCGCGAATTTGATATGACTGGCACTTTACACTGTAAAGTGCCAGTCTGTAGTTATAAAGCTTTAATTACAGTGTAATTAAAGCTTTATAACTACAGAAGTAGGCCTACTCATCCCAGAACTATGGTTTATGCTTAGGATCTCTGCTATTTGACAAGATTTTGATTTGATTGACAGGAGACCCATGCGCGAACAGGATGTGCAGTCTGACGGAGCTTTGCATCAGCACTAGCACAGACGGGACTAATTATAAAATGTAGGATTACCTGGTCACAGTGGATAAAATTGAACCGCGGATTATTGTTGGGCACATCTTCAGCTTTAAAACGAGGGTAGGATTGTAATTTTTTTTCAATGTTTTAGTAGGGGTTTGATTGATGAATGTTCCACTCATGTTCAGGACAATTCATGTTCAGAAGAAGATTAAAGAACTGTTAATACAGACATTTGACTCATTATTATTATTATTTATTACTGATTAATTTTCTTATTAATTCCTTATTTATTTTCTTATTAATTCCTTATTTATTTTTAAATCTTATTTTGTGTTAAAAAATAAAAATAAAGACATTTGAGAAGATTAGATTTTTTTTTTTTTTTCTTGCGGAAAACCTGATGCGGCCCAGCCTCACCCAGAGTCTGCCTCTAGTGGCCCCCAGGTAAATTTAGTTTGAGACCCCTGCTCTATATTGTCCCTAGGAGTGAATGTGAGAACGGATGGTTGTTCGTCTTTGTGTGAGGAGAAGCGGAACAGATAATGGATGGAAGGATGGATGTTTGACCATTTTCTGATGAACCAAAGTAGTAATTGAATCACAATTAATTAATTGTGCAATTTCTGCACTGACAGTTTGAAATAATGTTTCGTTTTTGATTAAATCGATGGAAATGTATTTTTTTTTTATCCGAATAATCGAGAATTATTAGACTCAACAGTTTTTAAAGTAATTGCTTGTTGCAGCTCTAAGAGAACTGTAGTAGCACCCTTATGTAATAATTTTTTGAAAATGTAATGATGCCTGAAAATGTACTACAATTTGCACTTGATCAAAAATGTAACAAAACCTAATTATATATATAAAAAAAACCAAAATTGACTGATAATAAAAATATTTTGTTACCGATAATGTAATAATACATTATTAGAGATTTATTATTAAATTTTCAGGTGGGTCTTTTTTTTCTCAAATATGATCATGTTAAACTTGTCAGATAATGTAGTAAAGAGGTGCAAGGGCCGCCAGTACTGATGCCAATTATTGGTGAAATGATTCTATTTTATTATTTTTGATAAAATTAAGTGTTAATTTTTTTTCTTTCACATTTTCAGGCCTAAATACATTTTTAGGAAATTATGACATTCTTGGGTGCTAAAGGACACCTAACCAAAAGTCAGAGTGGGTCTAACCTGTATTATACCAACTGAAGACTATTTTCTCTGCATAAGTCCATCTTTTGCCAAGTTAAGTCATCAAATTCAGGGAAACTCGTCACTCTAAAGTTGCACAATTTGACTTTGACCAGGCGTCATTTTTCTTTTCTACTGCGAGTTTGTAAGCTTTGCAAATAAGTTACATTTGCAATGATGGTTTGATTAATTTAGAAAAAAAAAACGATAAATACAAATTGACTATACATTGTCACTATATCCACATGCATCTGCTGTTATATGTTTGAGAAAAAAGTGTGGCTGACGCGCACACACACACACACACATCTGGCGCACGGGCCGTTAAAACCTTAAACATCCGCATGTCCAGTTCTGTTACACTGACAAGAGTTTTTCAAGTGAATATGTCGTAACTGTCTATTTTTGTTAGAGGCCGTCTTTAGTTATTAGTTCCCGATTGTTGAACAGGTGAGCTTTGCAAGGTAAAGGTCAACTTCCAATCACTTTATTGACACTTTAGGATCGACATGTGCATTGCATCGGTCAAAAGTCGTCATCATCGATTAATATTGATCCCCATTTGTGAGCATTCAGTGCAACACTTAGTTCTCTCCTGATGTCTGCATTTTGTTTTGCTCCTTTATAGGAGGCTTCAAGACGTTTCACCATGCCGACGCCTGGCCTGGAGAGTCAGCTCAAACAGGAAAACTTCATCCTGGGCAGCTCAACGTAATGGCAGCCACCATTCATTTTAATGACTCAGTGTTTGTGTGTTGGGCAGTATTCCTTTTGTGTATAGAGGTCATGACTTCCACATGAACACGTTTAGCACATGTTACTTTGGTGTTTAAGTGCAAACAAAAAAGTGTTGTTTTGCAGCATGGATCAGGTGAAAGGAGTGCTGACACTACAGGGAGAGGCTCTGACTCAGACGGTGAGTTTGAGCTGCTCTGCGTTTTGTGTTTTCCTTCTGTGAAAATGAAATAACAGTTTGTTTCACCTAAACGTTTCCCGTGTTTGTTTTTATTTCAAACAGGATATCAATCTGAAGGTCGCAAAGAGTAGTCAAGTGCTACACTTCCAGTTCAGGGAGGACAAGCAGTGGAAATTACAGCAGGTATAATTGGCTACATGGAACAACATAGTTCAAGTTTTTATTCCAACAAAGTTGGTCAATTTGGGTATTTGTTTAAAAAAAAAAAAAAAATATATATATATATATATATATCAGATTTCCTCAGATCGCAATTCATATTAAGTCGTATTTAAACCCAAAGACAAAGACAATTGTGTTTTCAAAGGAAAATGAATAAACCTGTAATAGGGCTGCTTGATTATGAAAAAATATTCATCATGATTATTTTAGTAATTATTGAAATCACGATTATTCAAACAATTATTCATTTTTGGGGTGCAAAAATATATTAATGGGTATTGAGATAAATAAAACATTTTATTTTAAAATAAAAAAAAGTGCAAATGTATCATTTCAAGTATGGTTTCCTTCAATAAAGAAATTTTTGGAGTTTACTTGCTAAACACTTTCAAAATTACCGCCGAACTGTTGGAACATTTAAATAAACAATTTCAATAGAACGCTCAAATACTGAACTCAACTATACTTACAAGACATTGTAAAATGAGTACTATGTTAACAACGTTCTATATAATTTAGTAATTGTTGAGTGTAATAATCGTAATCTTAATTGAATTTTGATTAGTTGCGTAGCCCTAACTTGTAATTGACTGATAAGAATAACGTGGCAGTGAAGAAAAATACTGCAGAATTTTGTGTCATGGGTTGCATTTTGTTGATTAATTATTAATAGTATTATTACTACTTTATTTTGTATTTTCTTTTGAAAAAAAAACAAAACAACAACTCACTTTTGTTGAGGCAGTAAATTTGGGGTTTTGTTTAGCTGCAATGATGAAAGTTATAAAATCATTAAAAATATTTTAACGTGTGTGAAAAGATTTATTGAGTTTCCCTTTTTGCATTGAACTACAGAAATTAAAATGAGTTTTACCACATATAACACCAACAGTCCATACTTAAATATATTGGGCATGTTTATGGAGAAAAAGACGAATAATAAGAAGGAGACGAATAAGAACATAATAAGCCCATAATTAGGTAAGCGGATTTGAATAGTAAATTAGCCAGATAATGTTGTTTAAATAAACCTCTGCCGTTAGCATCTCCCCTGCGGCGCTTCATGCACAGGTGTTTTTTTTTTTTTTTTTTTTTTTTGTCAGTAACTGACAATTTTTATGAATAAGGCCGAAGGGTCGAGTCCGGAGCTGTACTGAGGGCAGGGGACTGACCGGCAAGAAAGGGTCAAGTGCCCAGCTCTGCTAATCATTACTCATAAACAAAGTATCATTTGAAACAGGGCTGATATCATTGTCTTTCTTGCATAAACAGATTGAAAAACATGGGCAATCAATTACAGGCTCACCCGTGGCAAAATACTAAGTTTGTATGACAGATGTTTCAATTATCATGATGAAGCGATCATATAGCCCTGCTCATGGTTTCTTTACTTGCCGCAAGTTATCCTGTGTCATAATGTTGTTACGCTCCTGAAGTCAACGTTATCGTCAGAGTACACAGAAAGGGTAGTAGACTCGCGTCACCACATTTGCATTCATCCTGAACCAACTGTGACATAGTTTGAAGACTGTATAACACCTGCAGGCTTCAGAAGAATGCAACACCCATTTGACTTTCAAAATACTTTATAGCAATGCCGAGCCAAGTAATTCATTAAGTCATTAGGATTCCACACGTTAATTACTGCAGTGATTCTTTTCATTTATTTTTCCTCCAAAACAAAGCAACTTAATCAGAAAACGCTAAGAACAAAATTACAAATCTGTCGACCTCTGGTTGAGTTAAAGCAGTGTGGTGGAGTTTCCATGCATAAATAATATTGTTCGAGTCTCCCAAGTGTGAGTACTTTCAGAGTTCTTTAGTCCTCCATGAATGTAGAAAATGATCTGACTTTTAAAGGGGTAGTCAACCCCCCAAAAATGCTTGACAAGAATTTGTTCTATGCTGGCCCATGAGTCGAAACACGGCATTCTGATTAATATTGCGTTTGTGGAATATGAGTTGAGCAGTAAAATCCAGCTGTCATTTTGTCACTTTTGTCGACTGAACATGACATCACAGTTGACATCAGATAACGACCAATCATGGCACAGCTTCAGAGAACAGGTAAACCGTGATTGGTCGTTAGCTGAGCCCTGAATAAAAATGTCAAGTCGACCCCAAAATTTTCTTTACAAGAATGTGTTCTATGCGGGTCCACCAGTCGAAACATGGCATTGTGATTCAATAATTTGCGGAATATAAATTAAGCAGTAAAAAACGTCTGTTTTTATTCATCTCAGGGGGCTGCCATTTTGTCCTTTTCTGTTGACTTAAAATGACAGCTGAGCCATCAGTGAGGCCTGAGCAACTGTGATATCATTTTCAGTCGACAAAAGTGACAAAATGGCCTCCCCCCCAGAGATGCCGAAAAACGGATAGTACCTCTTTACTCATATTCCACAAACATTAATCAGAATGCCATGTTTTGTGAGACTAGTGACGGCACATAGAACAAATTCATGCAAAGAATATTTTGGGGTTGACTTCCCCTTTAAGCAAAACAAGATATTTGTGGACATCGGGTTGTACAATAAATGTTGGGACAGAAGGGAAAGATTTTCCCTTGTTCCCGCGACTAAATTCACAGCCTGCATATCCCTCTCCCCTCTTTGCATGTGTCTTTCCTTGTGTCAGATTCAGGATGCACGAAACCACGTCACGCAAGCTCTTCAGTTGTTAAGCAGCCATGATGAGAACTATGACTTCAAAACAGGGGCCGAAGTGAACAAGGTTTGCCTTTTATAAAAAGCATTGAATGGATTGATTTCTGATGCTTCGGTAATCTCACCTTTCTGTTGCTGTTGTTGTAGCTAATGGATGCAGTGATGCTCCAGCTGACTCGTGCCCGAAATCGCCTCACCACCCCAGCGTCCATGACACTGCCTGAATTGGCCACCAGCGGGCTGATGGTATAAAGTGTTTTTCACATAAGACTCATTGGGTTCGGACGGGGTCACCTTAAATTAATACAATACAATACAACTTTATCTATAAAGCGCATTTCACAATAGCTGGAGCTGCAAACAACTCATTCACTAACAGCCGAGTTAAAAAAAAAAGAATATTTGACATCTTTAGCCGTCAATGGCAGTAAATGAGTTAACACACACGCACAACAAATGTATAAACTAGTTTGAAGTCAGAAGCCAGGAAATATCTACATGTTCAAACCTTTTTTTAAATTTATTTCAAACAAATAATACTTGCAATATCTCGTCAATATTTTTAAACAATTTGCAAAGAACATGAAGTTGACACACAAGATTTGCCTAAAATGATATCGTGAGCCGGAGCAGGCCCGAGGCCGTAAGTTTCACACCTGTGCTTTAAATCCTTCAAGCTGCTTGGCCGCATCTTTGGAACACCAAGCTTCAGTTTGTTGCAATAATTTCTAATGGCTTGAGGTCATTCGGTGTCCCTTATATGCTTCTTCTTGAGCCACTTTGCTGCCCTGGCAGTAGACCGTCAAACCATTGAATATTTTTTATTCTATAATATACTCATTCAACAAATTCATTTTCACTCACAATCACATGAGGAAATGTATACATTGAGTTGATAAGGAATACTGCATTGAATACTATTTGTTGTTATGTCTTGAATTAATTTTGAGTCCATAAACTCTATATTATAATAATTGAAGTTTCATGTGTGCAAATGGAGGCAAATGCAAGTAAATAAGAACAGTATGAGTGATTATGAACGATTGTATGTTTGACTCCACAATGTAAAATTGTTTGCTGCCGCACAAGATAAACACTCCCTAACAAGACAAATCCTTCCATCAGAAAATGTTCACTCCTCCCATGCCTGGTGATGTGATGGTGAATTTTTACATCAATTTAAGCAAACTGTGTCTCACCGTCTACCAGCTTCACGTGCTGCCGCCCAACACCACCAAGGTTTGAATACATGATGCATCTCAATACTCTACTGCATGAAGTTGCATCAGCTGTCACATAATTGTTTTTTTTTTTTGTTTTTTTTTTCTTGCTTCTTGATAGAATTTCAAGCCATCTGGAAGCTCTGTGTTGCACAATCCGGGCGCCATGTTGTAAGATGAAAAATGAAATCAGTTTGTCTGTTGTCAGATATCAAGTTAATCTATCAACCTTGTAGTGGTGCACACTGCAGCCTCTTGTGCAGAAGATGAGTTTGAATCCAAGCCAATTCTTAAATAAAATCAGATAAAAAAAAAGATGTGGACATTGTCAGGAAGGGCATCCATTTTAAGACCGATGCCAAATAAATAATGTGAGGTACTCGCTATGGCAACCTCGGTGGGACAAAGTGAAATTACCGCATACGGCTTGTACAGTTGAACAATTTTTTATTTTGTGTGGACCAAGATGGTTAAATTTACTTACAAAAAAAAATAAAAATTGGGTTTGAGATGCTATCCTGCCTGTACCTACTCAGCTGCAGGTTTTTGGTTATCTGGACATTGTGGCAATTTGCTAAGAGGGCCGGGCTGTTTTTCACATTACCCGGGCTGCTATTTTTTTTTAAAGTAGATTTCCACAAAGGATGTTCGATTTGCTCCCCGTTTGGCTGTCACGTAGCTTGCTCCTGATCAAATCTGGCAACTACTGCTCTGTAGTTTTCCAAATATATTATTTTATCGGGGGCATCAGGCATTCTAAAAAAATCTGGTGAACATGTATTCCTAAATGTAGCAGAAAGTTAGAATCGGATCATCAACAGAATGTATGGACCTGACATCGCAATCGAAAAATATCTATATACTGTGACTAACGGGGAGTTGGGTGCAAAATAATAAAATGACAGTGAAATTTTGTCATGATAAACTAATTTAAGCATTGTTCAAAATTTATGATCACGGCTCTCTATTGTGTGATGTATTAATCAAAATGTATTTATTTTTGGTTCCTTCTTCTTGCTTCCTCAGTGAGCTCAACAACAACCGCTTCGAGGTGAGCCACGTGCACAAGGTGGAGTGTGTCGTCCCTTGGCTAAACGACACGCTGGTGTTTTTCACAATCTCGCTACAACTTTGTCAGCAGCTCAAAGACAAGGTGTGTGTTGTCTTTTTTTCTGAGAATACTCGCAATTTAGTTTCCACCATGTTATACCTCACATAGGTTCTATTGTCCACAGAGATGGCAAATTCTGGTCGAGAAAGTAAAAATTCTGCCACAGTTTGTCCCGTTTACCTGACTGTCAAGTAGAACTGTAGCATCGATTTTCCTTTCTAGACCTGGATTTCCCGTCTCTGTGGATGTTCTGCTGTAGCTTAAATACACTGTCTGCCTGATTGTCCACAGTAGATGGAAAAAGCTTGCACACCAAATGCCATTATTATTTATCATGGTCTCATTGTTTTCATCACAGAATCCTGGCATTTGAACATGGGTGAGTAGACTTTTTATATCCACTGTGGACGGAAAGACACACAGATAGTGTGGATATAAAAGGTCCACACACATGTTCAAAAGCCTATTCCGTGACATAAAAAAATGATTTTAAAATTGTAATCAAGTATAGGAAAGGTGTGACTAACAGATTGTCCTCGTCTACCTGCAGATCTCCGTCTTCTCCAGTTTCTGGAACTACAGACCTTTCTAATCACCTCACAGTCTGTATCTGACCCAAACAAACCACACAAGTGTGAAGGACATGCTTTTATTTATTGGTCAATATTTATAAGCCAGTCATACTACTTCAAGTGTTGCATGGTCGTTCAGGAGCCAGTTAGACGCGACAGACGTGTTTGCTTTTTGCCGTTTGTGCTTTCCAGTGGACCCACATTCCTCTGATGTGTTTTGCATTTCACAGGACTGACATAAACCTCTCCATGAATGTTTTTTTTGTTTGTTTTAGATTTCTTGTTTTTTATGTTCAAGCAATGTTGTGACTAATTGTCATCTGGTTCTTTCCAGTCTCATGTGGCGAATGCTAATCTCTGCACTCAGGTGAAAATAGTGGAAAGGGAAATGCTGTATGTAATGGAATGTCCATTTCTGTTCGCAGATATCAGTGGAAAGGTTCATGTATTCCCTCACTTGGAAAATTCTGAGAAAATTTTCAGAATGACAAACTTCCCATGAGAATTCTGGGAATTTTACAGTAATTCGTGGGTATAATTAACGAATAAATTAATTAAGAAACATTTGCAAAATGGCAGGTTAGTCTATTACACGGAACCAATACAAATTTTGCAGCCTAAAAAAGCCAAATTGAGTTAATTTGGTCGACTGCATCCCTCCATCCCTTTGACAAAGCACACTACTGTTTCACGGGAAGGCCACACTCCCTCCATACACTGCAGACAGCAAATGTACGGAGGCCCGAACTACTGTCATCGTATGTTGACAACTTTTTTTTTTAATATGATACTTATTTTCGTTTTCGACATATCATCCTTTGACAAATGAAAAACATTCTGGCATTTTACATCAATTACCCCCAAATTCCAATCAATTCTCCTGATTTCCCATGGGACAGTTTGTTTCGAAAATTTCTCAGCTACGCCGGGGAGCGTTGTAAATCTTTTATTTTCATTCCTATGAGTCTGTGTGTAAACTGGGATTCCTGTAACACTACTTTGCATGTTCTATGATGCAACTAGCTCTAGCTCAAGTCCTCAGTGTTTATCACTGCATTCATTTAACCACATGCAATTCTGCTGTGGATTTGTGTTCTTTGGCAGCAGTCACAGTCCAGCTTTACATTTACACCAAAGTGTTGTGCATTAAAACTGGAATGCTTCATGAGATGTTTGCGACTATTAAGCGTTAAAACATGCGCCACCAGTGCATGATGTCGTGTGAAACGCATACTTTGTAATCTAGTACAAAGAATCTTTAGCAACGGCACCACTGCATTGATTAACACTATAGGGCATATCTGTGCTGATTGACTAGTGTGTCCGTTTTAAACCGTGATTAGTTGTGCGAGTCTTTTGAAAGTCATGTATGTGAATACAAAAACTAAAACAGCATTAAGATCAATGTATGTCTTTTCTTTTTTTGGTGTTATTAATCGCCTGATTGGATGTAATTTATCACATTCCCGTTGTTCGAATAAGCTAATCAATCATGCATTTATTTATTTATTTAAATGTTTTGCACATATTTTGCTGATTCCTTGTGAACCAAATACTCATTCAATAGGCCTTTGTCCCAGCGGCCATTTGGACATATCACTTGAGGGAGTTCATAGGTGGCATTGATCAAATACTTAAAAATGGGTTCAAGAGTCCCAACCGTGCCATCAAAGAAATTGACACTAGATCTTTCCAGTTACACCTTTTTTTCAACCTGCAGTGTCAAAATGCCCTCTGAGATGATGGCCTTTTGTGAACAAAATCATTCCAGTAAGTGTTATTTACATAGAAAACAGTGATTAAATGAGGAATTATATCTGTGCAATAAAAAAATATCAAAGCAAATTGTTCATGTTTCATTACCTAACCAGATGTGTATGTTGTTTTGATCACAGCAGCTGTTAGCCAGCAGTGACTTTGTCAAACTTCTCTTGAACATTCAGATTGGCTTTAGCTGTGTCAGGCATCGATTGGTACATCCGGTGAGACAGATTAACTCCTAAAACAATCTGATTATCCCATGGCAAGAAATATGCTGGGAAAAGTGACCTACACAAAAATGGAATTTTAGCATATGAAAGCAAAGGTTAAGAAAGTTAAACATGCTCCAATACTCAGTTACTTACCAAAAAATACAATAAAATTTACTTTATGTGAAGCAGTACACCAAAGAAGAATTGAGTAAGGTTTATCACCTTTACATTTTATTAAACATAATTTTGTGAATCGTTTACATTATTCATGAGTAGAAACCATTCAAATAAAGTGCTGTCAAAGCTATCCGTACACTTAGTGGGACAAAACCACAGGAGGTACAATAATTGTTTAGAAAAAATCACAAGAACAAAAAACAAGTCAACACTTCATTGGGTGTTAAAGTAAAATCCTATTTTGAAATGTTCCACGCAGGTGTTGAATCAAACTCAAGGTTGTGGCGTTAGTTCAGCTGTCATGGTTCCAAACACATGTTCTCGATGCCAACTTTATGACGTTTAGGCTGTTAGAATAGAAAAAAAAGCATCACAATTCATCATCAATTTTATACCTCAAGTATCTTCAAAACTAGAAAGTGAACATTTTATTGCGTTTCGATTTGCGAGCGTAGTTCTAACTTGTATTTCTTCCACATGTGGGACCGACCCAAAACATGTGTGCTTTGGGTGTGTTTTCACCTTCTCATCGCAGCAACAGCAGCAAAAGCAGCGGATGAGGACCAGAAGGACCATCAGCACAATCAAACCTGCCACCACACACAGCAGTACATCATCTCGATTTTACTACAGTCAAACTTGGCAGTGTAACCAGGCAAGTAGAAATTTGAAAAATGGCTTACGCCACACGTCAATTTCGTAGTCCTATGAGATAGATTTATTATTTTGAAAAGCATTCCACTTTCACTCCTCCTGGTGTGCTTTGACATAACTCACATTGGGGCTTTATTCTCCAACAGGAATGGGCCAAAAACGAGCATGTTGTTTTTTGCAGCAGATTGAGATATGTATAATATTATAATACATAATATTCTACAATGCATAATATTGAAATTGTAATTTCAGAACTGTGTATCAATCTAGTAGCCTTTCACATCAGTTGCCAAGAAGTAGCGCTGACATTCAAAAAAAGTTGGTATAGTATTTCACAAAAGAGATTGTACCACTCACTTTATTGTAAATATGTGCTTATATTTTTTCATGAGACACAGAAGAAATGCCACTTTAATATAATGTAGTCAGTGTACAACTTGTATATCCAAATATCTTGTGTTAAGTTATTTTAAGGGAACGGTCATTTTGTCATTTTCCAGAGGTCGAGGGTTTATCCTTTTACCGCCTCTGGGGTGCCGTTGTGTGGGCGTTGTGTAGCAATTGGTCGCCTAAGCTTAACAGGGAGCACCACGAGAAGGTTTGCTACCAATTCGACCTGGGGTACTGACCCGGACACTCTCCGCTCGACAGCGATGGCACTATGCTACTCGACTGCAGAGTACTGCGCAGCAGTATGGGCCCGCTCTGTGCATGCCGCAAAGGTCGACGTAGAGCTCAACAAGGCCTGCTGAGTCGTCACGGGCAGCCTGAGAGCCACGCCCTTACCAGCACTCTATAGATTGACTGGCATTGCACCGCCCAACATCCGCCGCCTTGCAATCTCAAAGGCAGAGAGGGATAGGCAGCAAAAAGATCCACGCCATCCACTACATGGACACCAGGAGGAGCAGAGGCGCCTCGTGTCTAGGAAGAGCTTCGTCACTATCGACGGACTCGGCGCGACGACAGCCCCAAGCTTCCGACTCAGAACCTGGAGACGTACCGATAGCGACAACCCAAACGAGGCTCTACCCGACATCTGCGAGAGCCTGTCTGCGGGAAAAGACCTCCCAAGACGTCACTGGGCCACGCTCAACCGCGCACGAGCCAAGGTTGGCAAGACTGGGGATAACCTAGTCAAGTGGGGCCTCAAGAACAGCGCTGACTGCCCGTGCGGAAACCCCAACCAAACGATGGCCCACATTCTCCAGGATTGTCGCCTGAGCAGCCCGTGCACAGACAATGACCTTAAGCTAGCAAATAACACCGCTCGTCAATGGCTATCAGTATGGAGCGATAAGATATGATGATGAAGGGAACGGTAACGTACACTGACTACACTAATATTATCTAAACTACAAGTAAACAAAGTGAGTACACTCCTCAGTGAAAAGATCCAAATTGGACTCAATTCGCAATGCACTCAGAAGCTGTGTGGCGATTAATTACACGTGTATTTTGTTCAAAGGAAACATGACGGTTTCAGTTTTTATTGTAATTAAACCGACACTCACCAGTGAAGACGAAGAAGACGACGACAAAGCCAATGTCCCATTCTGACTGGAAAAACTGTTTGGACTCCAGTCTGGAAATCACATCATTGAATTGATTCAAAAAGTCCTCCTGTGTGTTTCTCTGTCCCATGGTACTGCTTTGCTTAAAAGACAAACAAACAAAGGCTATATGTGAAAATGATTGTTAGTTTGCATCGTATCACTTTATTGCCCTCCTGAGTGGAGCACACACTGCAGTCTGTCTCAATATCCGATGTAATTTATGCTTTGTTACTGAAAATGTCTCATTACATGTTACACCATGCAACACAATGCAATGCAATTATGGTATTGCAGTCATTATTACGATATGTATTGCATGCAGTGCACATGTATACAATCTGCTCCAAAGGTATTGCAACAGTATGGCCAATTCCAATAATTCCGCTGTGAAATGAAAACATTTGGGTGTGACATACGAAGATGAAAAGGTGGCTTTATTTTATTTTTATTGATTCACCCTAGTTGGTCCCAGTGAGATTAAAAACTTTTGCAGTGAGTTGGGCATTATTGTCATTATGACCCACGAACGCTTTCAGATCAAATGTTATTTGCATTTTAATACGTTATGTGTCCTAAAAATAAAAAGTGTCATCTGTGAGGCTGCTATTGGTTGCTGTTTTTTTCCCCCATTTGTGGGAAAACACTAGTGTCAAACAAAGCACTGACATTAAACCCAGTACAGTATTTGTAACCTACTGTACAGTAGTGGAGACCAGGGACTGTTGTAACGCTTAAATTCTCCAACAAGTTAGAAATCACCAAATTCACATGCTTAGTTGAGTCCTCAGGTCGCATGCGCTGATTCCAAATCTGCCTTGTTTTTCTCCCCTAGCACATCAGCATTTCATCAAAAAATAATAATAATAATATTCTAATAACAATAATATCATATGTAATATATTTAGTTATATTTTTGAGTTAAGGGTTAGATTCAGCATTGTGTGGGATTCTTTTCGAAAACATCAACATATGGTAAAACTCATATTGGGAAAAAAATGAAAGCACTATCTCAAAAACCTGATGGGGTAGTCAAAAGTAAAGTAGTTTTTTTTTTTTTTTTTTTAAATCAGTGTCAATATGTTTAAGGACACATAAGGCGACCTCTGATTACATTTCGTTGTTGACCAGTGTAATGCTCGGTTTAATCACGTGTTATCCGTTCCTGCTCGGCTTCCTCCTGACCGTGGTCGGGGGGGGACGCAACGGAGATTCGTCTCCACGGCCGGAGTTGCCCGGGGATCGTGATCGGCGCACGTCGTCGAAATGCGGAGTCCTCCAATCAATAATAACACGCCAGCAGAGCGACAGTGGTGTACCTGTAGCCTCGCTTTATTGTTTTCATGCTCTCCCCTCTTCCATTCTTACTTCCTCCTCTCTTTACATACAACACTAGAACACCTCCGCCCCCTCACTCCTCCACGCATGCGCACACCCACACGTCACGCAAGCTTGTCACCATAGTTGCAACACACGGAAAACTATAATCAACATTTTTTACGATTATCTGTCTTCTGACAAAAAATAGTATCTGTATCCTACATAATACCAAATAAACAGTGATGTTAAGTAGTAATTGAAAACAACGGTTTTGCTATAAACATTAGTGCAAAATACTTTTTTTTAAACCGGATTATTCAATTTATCGATGGAATAATCAATAAAATAATCAATTCTAAACCTTTCGTCATATTATGGCCTTTATCTCATAATGTTACATTTCACCCCAGGGTATCTTACAACTGACCCAGGCCATGAGGTTCATTTTAACATTTCACTCTTGTATTTGCGATCTCGTCAAGCATTTTCTGTTTGCGTTGCAGAAGTATTGTCCAAGTCCTTCATTAGTAGACATTTGGAGCTCATTTGAATTGAGCTCACTTTCTTCCCATTTTGTGACAAAGCTTGCTGGCAAGAATGACGTTTTATTGAATCTGTGTGTTTAGTAGTGTCTTTGGACAACTTATACAACACCGCTTGAAAATCTTGTCCTCGTACCCCCATGTACTTCAGAATGATGACGCCCCTGTCTCCACATGGCATTTGTTCTGTATCATTAAAACCAGAGTGGGCAGTATCTAGATCAGAAAACGCCAGCGGTTGCAATACTTTTGAAGCGGGGTTGATTACCTTACACATATTTAAAACAAACGCCGCTATAATTTCGAATACGAGCTAGACTGAAGCGCCGATCCATCTCGTACTGTACGATATAGGCGCGGTTCATTCGTGGAGACCGCTATTCATCGGAACAGAAAAACGCGACATTTAAATAATTTAACGCAAACTTGAAATTCCAAGATATACCATACATAAAAACAAATTTGTCATAATTAGTAGTTATTGTCTGCTTACCGGTAGCTGTCGTTTGTTTTGTTTTATTTCCTTCCGTGTTTAAAGCTCTACCTGATCCACCTGTTCGACGCAACAAACTCCGCCTCTGATGCCTTGAGGAAAATGAGAGCAGTAAATCTTTAACCAGCAGTCAGTTCGTCAAAATGCAGTTTGGAGGTTGCCATGGCACAGCAGGCGTGAAAAAACAGGCAGAAAATTATTTCAATAATCTTTACAAGGAGCGATCAAGTCAGCGCAAAACTAAGTTATAGTTAAGTCAATACATTTCCCCCCTTCATATAATGTGTTTAAACGGTACATTCACTGCTCTAAGCAATTAAAAGCACTTACTAGCAACAGTGCGAATTAAATTATATTATCTCAGAGATCGATTTACCGCAGACGACGCCTCAACAATCTGGTTGTCCCATAGATGTACACAAGACACCTCGTGACCTGCCGCATCACACGTCAACGGGTTCGCCATCTTGTTGCAGTCACTTGTCAAGACCTCCGCACTGATCCACATGAGTGGCGTCAAAAGAGGGCCCTAGTATGGCTTGGCATACCCTCGGGCGTCGCCCCACCACTGCCCAAAGTCACCTCGAATAAGACACAATGAATGAAAATGAAAAATAAAAATATTCTGAAATATATGTGTACTGTTCATTTGAGGAAGGTCACACACTTGAATGTATAAAATTAAACCATCAATTGACTTAACTTCGGAGACGAAGGAAAGATCGAGGCAGCAAGCTCTACATTACCTGCATTCAATACCGGTCACAATAATTGGGAGAGCGGAGGGATAGACAAGTGAGGTACCGCGGAAGTGGGCTTACAAGGGGACCGACAATTTTTATGAATAAGGCCGGAGGGTCTGAACCAAGATAGCGGCAGGAGGGCGCGGGACTGACCGGCAAAAAAGGGATTAGTGCCCAGCTCTGGGAAGCATTATGATGCATAATTTATTCAATTTATATGAATTAAGGATATCTTATCTTCAAAGCATTTCATTCATTTCACCAAGTAACGTTTTGCAGGGAGATAACATCCTCACAAGTCAGTGGCAGAGCCATTCACAATGTGTTATGTCAAGCTATTTTGAATAACTAAATGAATGTAATCATGAAGATAGACAAACACATGTTAAGAATCTTGTAAATTATGTTGTGCCATTCGTGGTCTGTGTCTCAGTGGAAGTCGTCTTTGTTGTGTGACGTCAGATTGAAGCCTGTCATGGAAATATTTTGTCCCCGACTTCGCAACACCGACCACCCAGTTCAAAGGCACGTTCAAGTGCATTTTTCCTGGTCGGAATATGGAAAAGTCAGAGTTCCTACCCATCCATTCAGCGACTCTTGTGTTGGTGTACCCTGTCACCGACATGCTCCCAATTCGGCCTTGTTGGTGCAAAATGCAGTACGGCACAGTCAAAGCATAAATGAGTCACAGGTTCAGGATCAGTTTGACAAAAAGAACACTTGTTATCAACAAAATGTGAAATATGTGATAGTAATAAATGTGATTAATAAGTAATAAATGTCATTTTCATGTCCATGCATTTATCTTCTCCCAACTCTGCTAACTCACTGTTGGGAGGAGTGAAGTCACCGGTGGCCATCTTGCATGGCAATCTTATAGCCTGCCTAACATGAATACATTGATTTTGATTTTCGTGTTATTTTCTGTCTCTACGGCAAAAATTCCACAATGTACGGCATCATGCATTTGTGCCAATAAATCTGGGAAAAGCGCTACATGTACATTTCATCATAAGAATGACATATTTAATTTTCACTTTAGGGTTTATCTCTGTGTGCTACTTAAATATTCACCTGCATCATGTTATCAGAACCTCAACAATATAATGAAAGCCAAGAGCATCGGGATAAACCTAATCTCTGGCAGGCACAATTTACAATACCGAGGTGATACAGTAATACCGCTTTGCACCTCACTTTCCGTGGCTTCAGTGTTTTACGTTTTTTTCCAACATCCATCCATTATCTAAGCCCCTTCTCCTCGCAAGGGTTGTGGGGGCGCTGGAGCCTATCCCAGCCATCTTCGGGCAGTAGGCAATGTACACCCTGGACAGGTTGCCAGCCAATCGCAGGGCACACAGAGACGAAACCGTCCGCACTCATACTAATACCTAGGGGGCAATTTCGAGAATTCAATCAACCCACCATGCATGTTTTTGGAATGTGGGAGGAAACCAGAGTAGCTGGAAGGCCGGAACCGGAATCGAACACTGCAACTCTAAACTGTGAAGCCATTCTGCCAACCAGTCGTCCACCAACATATATATATTAAAAAAAAGAAAATACAGTCATATTGCAGAAAGACGCATTGCTTGAAAGATATGAATTGATTAGAGGCTCTGTACATACCATGGGACTCATCCAAGGCGCGTCGGGGGCTGACAATTTTTATGAACAAGGCCGAGGGATTGAGGCTGGAACAGGACAGAGATTAAGGCCGGAGGGCGGGGACTGACCGACAAAAAAGGGTCATGTGCATTTTGCTCTGCAGAATAACATCAACAATGATCTTTGGTTGACATGCACCATGGGATTCTGGTTAAGATAAGACGATTTTAGGATTAAAAATTCAACTTTAATATACTTATTAGCCAATGTTCCAACGTACCATCGACCGGGGACTATTACAAAGGGTTGAAACGATGTAAAGGTGTAAACCCCGCCCCCCACCCCCCAAAAAATAGTAATAATTAAAAAATGTCAACCTCTACTTGGCGGTTTTTCACTTTTCACAGGGCATTCCGGTCTCAATTAACCGCAAAAAACAGGTGTGGTGTTACCGTATACTCTGAACAGTCGATACACACAGTGAAGTTTGTTTTTGAGAAGTTGTAATAAGTCCCAGGGATCCCAGCCTGAAATGCTCAATTTGAACAGTGTTTTCAGCGAAATAATAACAAAAGTTGTCAGTTATAGTGGCAACGTAAGATGGCTGCCCCCTGGCTTCAGCCGCGAGTTGCGTATCATATGTCGCGAGTAACCAATACATCCTTAGTGTATGCTAGCGCCAGTAAACAAGAGCAACATCCGGGCATGTCGTGCAGTCTTGCTGTATTCGTACTTTCAATTGGCGCAATACTCTAAAAAAATAAAGATAAAAGAAAATTGGAGCAATACTCAGGCCGTGACTGATGACGTTTCACGAGATGACAAGTACTTAAAATAGTGAAATGGAGAAAAGCATAGTGAAATGACTATAACTTTGCTGACGTACAAAGCGGAAGTAGACTTTATTTCATTTCCGGTTTAGATTTAATCGTAGCTGTGTGAAGTTGTTTCAGAGGAGTAATGCCTGATGAACCGGCGTCTTCTCTCCGGATATCGGAGATCAAGGACCCGGTGGTCCTGTTCGAGCGCTACAGCACCGAGGATATCCGTGGCATAGAGCGGAAAGTCCGCGGGGAGATCGAGCAGAAGAAGGAGGAACTGAGGCAGATGGTGGGGGAGCGCTACCGGGACTTGATTGACGCCGCAGACACCATCGGCGAGATGAGACAGAGCTCGGCGAGTGTTGTCCAGTCCATCCAGGACATGTATCAGTACTGCCACCAACTAAAACAAGGCAAAACCTGCGTCAACACACGCACTCCGGAGGTGAACCAAAACCTAGTGCCCCTCTGTTTTTTGTTTGCTGCACCTACTAAACATTGAGTAACATCATTTATCAATGAACACATTCTGATATTCGAATCTAAACATTGATTATGATCGATACTTCAACCGTTCTTGTGACTGAAGGGGAGTGCTTGATACATTCGGCGTCGGCGTGGAACCTGACCCAAAAATAGTATGGCGCAAAATAAGAATCAAGCTTAGTCGTCATTCAGATTCTTTAACCTTGTCATGGCAATATGAGCATCCTACTAGTGCGTTACATTGTTTAAGTACTTGTACCTTGCTTGTCGTAATGAGACGAATCAGTTTTTGTAGAACGACTCATTTATTTAACCTATTTAACCTTTATTTGTTTAGATAGGCGTTTGAGAAGTGATTCTAATTTGCAGTGCCAACCTGGTTGCACACAGCACAGTAAAACAAAGCAACATTAAAAGCAAATGCAAATAAATACATATACAACAAAATGTACCTAAAACTTACACAGTAAAAATATTTAAATGCCAAAAAAATACAATAAAAAACAACTAAACTAAATCTTTGCTGGCCAATAGCTCCCTTCACTTTTGCACTTCGCATACAGAAATTGCAGAGTTTTATTCTTTCTTGTTGCAATTGCTGACTAGTGGGACGACTACAAGTTTACATCCATGCTCAGAGTACCACAAGTGAAGCACTATTAACATTTTTAGTGTGCTAGCAGGCCATGGAAAAATGCTCTTTTTGACATTCTATGAATAATTGAAGTCAAATAATTGTTCTTGAATGGAAGTGCATCAGACGTCAGACGAAGCATTTAAAATTATATTGAACAAAATCTTATTTTTATTATTATTATTGTGCAGTTTGTTGGAAAAAATAAGAAAACTTGAGAAAAATGATAGGTTTAAACTACACTGACTAACAATGCTTGCAAATCTGTTTAGACATATTTGTGTTTTTGTCTAATAGAAGCAATGGCAGGACACATTCTACAGGATGGCCTCTCAGATTAAGCTCCTCTTGGAGATTCCCGAGCGGATCTGGAGTGCCATGGAAGCCTCTCAGTACCTTCAAGCAACTCGTCTCTACCTGTTGTGTTGCCGTTTGCACAGTCTCCTTCAGTTGGAAGCTGCCACAGGGGGTCATTACAGTCCTGCCCTGGCCCGCTTCCCTATCCTTGTCCGTCAAGTAGCCACAACTGGTCACTTCAGGTACTTGCTACTTTTTCCATTTACGTTTATTGTGAAACAAAGACTAATTTACAGTTGTTGCATCGAATAAAGTTAAAGTGACTGAGCCCTAACCCCAAAAAACCCAAAACCCCATAATTGTTGCCCATTAAAAGGGTTTATAATTATTAAATTAAATTAAGTATACACAAACTATAAGCCTAAAAGTACAGTCTGATTTCAAACTCATCTTACAACATTACCTTTAAAAATGGCATGCAGGAGTAATCCATTACTTAATTTGATGAAAAAAATGCACCTACAGTGCTCTTTAAATGAATTGAGGACACTTTCTTTTGTTTGATCTAAACCTAGCTCCTCCCTGATGTACAAAGCTTGTCTCTTAGTCCAGATGAGTCACTTTGACGTAGTTCCTTCGTATCAAAATGCCACAGCTTGTCTAATAGAAAAGTAGCAATACTTTTGAAAATATGGCTTCAAGGTCAGCCATGAGATTAAGATAAACAAGGTGAATACATGAGACTTCACGTTTATTGCTATAGAACTAATAATGAGTAAGCCAAGTTGTGACATTTTTTTCCAGATCCACCATTCTTTTAGACAGCAAGTCTCTGCTGCGAGGTCGGGCAGTGTCTGACCAAGCCATTGCCGAGGCCCTCCTGTCCACGATGCTGCTGGAGGACAGCTCCCCGCGCCAGGCACTTGCTGATTTCCTGTTAGCACGGAAAGCCTCCATCCATCAGTTGCTCAATCAGCCCCAACATGGTACTATAACAGCATGTCTTTACTACTACTATGGCTAAAACATTGGATGAATATCAAAATCCTATGGTATGATATCTTCACGGTGTTAGGGTTAGTTAGGATTAGGGCAAACAATAATCTGTAATAAAAGAAAAACAATTGATATTTCCCCTGGTGCGGTGTGTGTGTGGAAGTTCCTATGTTCTAGAATAGGTGTGGGCAAACTACAGCCCGGGGGCCGCATGTGGCTCGTTCAAAGTTTTAATCCGGCCCGCCAAACTTGAAAAAAATTAAATGAATAAACCTTGTTAATGTTTTATTTTCTAAATACTATGGTTTTTCAAAGACGTATATATTGTTGTAATGCTTTTGTTCACTTTCATTTAAAATTAAATGCATTTTTTTTCTCTGAGGTGAGGTTACCAAAACACTCCATCCATCTGCTCCTGGTCTGGCCCCTCTGTCAAATTTTACAACCCATTGTGGCCCACCAATCAAAAAGTTTCCCCACCCCTGCTCTCGAACTACCCTGAATGTACCTTTGCTGCTTGCAGGACGAGCTTGAGACGTATGTTGGTCTACATTCCGCAAGTGTACTTTAAGATGCTTTTTGACACTCTAGTTGAACACACAACGAAAATAATTACATACTTATATAACACAAACCTTGCTTTAGCTTTGTTTCCGAAAATCGCTTGCTTATTGCTAAGAGATGATGGGCTGTAAAATCCCATTGACAACCTGGCAAGTATTAGCATTTGAACTTAGGGATGTGCCTTCAAAAATCAATTGTTCACATCCAAATGCTGTAGTTACACATACAGACCGATAATGTAGCAAAACACACAGGCATGTATTATATTAATGAAGTTATGATATGACATCCCACAGCAATATGAGAAGTTTGAAACCAAGAAACCACAATGTTTACAATCCCATTACATACCTAATGGTGATAATTAAATGAAAACAATCAAGGGATAACCAAAATAAAAGATTACAACTATTTTTTAAGGTCACGTCACCCCCGCTTTTATACAGCATTGTTGAGAAGGTAAAAGACTTTCTCAAAGGTAACATCAGTGGTTCGTCATTCCAGCTCCTCCATGGTGGCTCATTTTAAAGAATTGGGATGCTCCCAAATATGGCAGCATTAAAACAACTTGCTGGTCATGGTTGAAGCATTGTGGAGCTTGAAATGTTGCAATTAACATATATGACCCAGCCTCTATGTATAAGCTTCAGAATATATTTATTTACTGAAATCTATTTTTTCAGGTGCTGGTATCAAGGCTCAAGTGTGCAGCCTTGTGGAACTGCTGGTGACCACTTTGTTTCAAGCGTATGCTGTTTTCTACATGCACCCAGAGGGGGGGCCCAGGCCTGCAGATACAACCCTTAGCTGTGGCCTGCTCTTTTCCATTCTGGAAAATGTTACCTCTGCTGCATCTGCAGGTATGAAATATCTGTGATAACCGTGAAATCAAAACAATAAGTATTATATATTGTCACTACAGTGCCTGTAGAAAACCATCATATATACGTTGACGAGACGAGACAGAACGAAATTGTTGGCGTGTGGTCCATCAGACATTCAAAATTGATGACATCCTTTCCTATTGTTCATGTAATCTGTCTAAAAATTGCAATGCTGGTGTAAGCTATACTCGTTAGGGCATGCCCACCACTGGGACAGCACACGTCGCACACATGGTTGCACACACTGGCACAACAAATCAAGAACACGTCTGCGGTCATTGGTCTTGGCTCGCCCACACTGACACGCTTTCCTTTGAAGGACCATAGCGACAGTGACAGCCGGTAGGCTACTTTGCTCTGATAACAGCAGGCTGTGATGTTTGATAGAGTTTGTACTTGTGCTACTGTATTAGAACAAGACTATGTTCTCCAAACGTTTTTATTTAGTTTATTACTTATTACTGTTACTTTAAGTGAAATAAAGCCACAAAAGTTGGCAAATAAAATGTTTTGGTTCTTGGCTTATTTTGGAGCAATGAGCATTGATTCCACTGTTCCCATTTTATCCGTTTGTAATGCATCTTTTAGTAGTCGATCAGAATGTCTTTGTTATTGTGTGGAAACCTAGTACACCTATTTTGAACTTAAACGGACTAAAACCTTTTTGAGTTTTCGCTGCCTGAATTCACAAAAACTAGACTAAAACTTTTTTGGGGGGCGTTTCCTTCAACTCAAACTAGACTAAAATCTTTTTGAGTTTTCATCGACTAAAACTAGACTAAAACTATCACGATTAGGAATGACTAAATGTGACGAAAACTATTAAGCATTTTCGTCCAAAAGACTAAGACTAAATCTAAAATGCCTGCCAAAAACAAAACTGGTTGCAAGAAGGAAACCTTTTTTGAAAAAGTGCCATACACAGTCTTGTCTCCGCTATGCAAAAACCCATCTGGAAGCTGCTGTTGCCATGTGGAAAAAGGTTTTATAGTCAGATGATACTAAGATTGAACTTTTTGCACTGAACTACGAGCGCTGTGTTTGACGAAAACTAAACACAGCACACCATCCAAAACACACCATGTCTACCGTGAAGCATGGTATAGGCAGCTTTATGTTGTGGGGATGTTTCTCCTTAGGCGGCACTGGATAATTGGTCAGGATTGAAGGGAAAATGGATGCTGCCAAGTACACTCAAATTCTTTAGGGAAACTCGCATCCGTCTGCTAAACAGCTGAATATGGGCTTGTCATTCTCCTTCCAACATGACAATGATTCTAAACATACTGCCAAAAGGACGAAGCAGTGGCTTAAGGATAGGAAGGTGAATGTCTTTGAATGTGCAAGTCAGAGCCCTGATTTAAACCTAATAGAAAATCTGTGGCTTGACTTGAAGATCGCAGTAAAAAAGAAGATAGTCCTACTTATGTCAAAAAGGTATTTATGACACATGATTTATGACCCCTATGATTTACGACCCCCCAATAAAAGTGTTAATGACCCAAAAACACGTGTTTATGACCCCAATAAAAGGTGTTAATGGCCCCATGATTTATGACCCCCATGATTTACGACTTCCGGGCAACGTCATAGCCTTTCCCACGGCCAGGTACGTCATAACACCGCCCATTTCCTGGTACGTCATAACCCCTCCCATTTCCTGGTATGTCATAACCCCTCCCATTTCCTGTCACTTCATGTACGGTTCATCTTGGTTTGTAGTTCTCAGCATCCGCCATGCTGTTTTGTAGTCATCTGTAGTTGCCATGTAGGATTGTAGTCCATGTTGATAAGAAATAGCATCCGGCTAGGTTAGATATAGCATGTAGCTATGCTAAGATATAGCATGCTGTTAGGCTAAGATATAGCACCTAGGCTAAGATATAGCATGTAGCTAGGCTAAGATATAGCACATAGGCTAAGATTTAGCATCCAGCTAGGCTAAGATATAGCACAGAGTTTAAGATTTAGCATACAGCTAGGCTAAGATATAGCACCGAGTTTAAGATATTGCATCCAGCTGGGTTAAGAATTAGCATGCAGCTAGGTTAGGATATAGCATCCAGCTAGGTTTAGACCTTTGTACCGACATTTGCAAATCATTAATGCATTGTTACTTTTCAATGGGGGTCTGAAATAATCATATATCATATAATCGTTGAACCAATAAATTCGGACGGGTTATTAAACAAACCATATTAAAACGGAAGGAAGGTAAACATACTTACCTTTGTGAAATGTGTCTATATTTGGACATCCGGGTAGCAAAGCATCCCCTTCCTTTGCTGAAACAAGTTACCAGCCACACGGGTTATTAAAACCTGGCAAAGAATTCCTTTGTAGAAACAGGCCTCGGCATGTTACCAACGATACAAGCCAGGACATGTACCCCTTGGGCCGCCTATAATTGGACAGCCGGACAATGTCATTTATCCCTCCCCCTGTCTCAAACCAGTATGTTACCAACGATACAAGTCAGGACTTGTACCCCTTGGGCCGCCTATATTTGGACAGCCGGACGACGTCATTTATCCCGCCCCCTGTCTCAATCCAGTATAAGTAAAGCCCAAACCACGCTCCAGACAGACAAGCCAATTTTTTCCAGCTGAAGAGCCATACCTACACCTCATGAAAATGAAGATGCTCAGAACAAGACGCCTCATGGCCCTCAACACCACCACCCCGAGAAAGGTGTCACCCATCAGGGGACCTGATCGGGTCGAAAACAACATTGCAGAACTCTCTTCAGGTAAACGATGCAACTATTTATGAGTTATATTTCTATAATCCATATCTATATAATATTTCATAAAAGTATCTTTCTTTCTGACCAACAGACCCCAGACTGTGTTGCTCGGCCCCTACACGTCCTCCACCCGCACGCTGAGCACCGGTTCCCCTCAAGGATGCGTGCTGAGCCCTCTCCTATACGCCCTCTACACCTACGACTGCAGCCCGGCCCACGGTAACAACACCATCGTCAAGTTTGCTGACGACATGACAGTGGTCGGTCTGATCTCGGAAGGTGACGAGACAGCCTACAGAGAGGAGGTAAAGAGGCTGACGGCTTGGTGCGAGGACAACAGACTGCAACTCAACATTGCAAAAACAAAGGAGATCGTCGTCGACTTCAGGAGGAACAAGACGGTACCGCCCCCCCTCTGCATCGAAGGCGTGTGTGTGGAGAGGGTCCACACGTTCAAGTTCCTGGGAGTACAGATCTCCGATGACCTTTCTTGGACTCACAACACCACAGCAGTGGTAAAGAAGGTCCACCAGCATCTGCACTTCCTGAGAGTCCTCAGGAAATTCAACCTGGACAGGAAGCTGCTGCTGGCCTTCTACCACTCGTCCATCGAGAGCCTGTTGACGTACTGTGTCTCCACCTGGTACAGCGGCTGCACTGAGGCGGACAGAGTGAGGCTCCAGAGGACAGTCAAAACAGCGCAAAGCATTATTGGCTGCCCTCTCCCCTCACTGTCGGACATCTACACCGCCCGGTGCCTCAGCAGGGCTCTCAATATCGTCAAAGACAATACCCACCCAAACTCCCACCTGTTCGACCTGATGCCCTCTGGCAGGCGCTACAGATGCATCAAATCGAGGACCAATAGATTGAGAAACAGTTTCTCTCCGAGAGCCATCTCTATTCTGAACTCTCACACACACACAAGACCACCCTTACCTTGCAGAACAGCATCGTGATGTGTTTTTATATTCTCTATTCAGTATTATTTTCCATTGCACTCTCTTATTTATCTAATTTATATATTTGTCTGTATTTGCTGTATTGCACTGGAGAGGGGAGCTCTTTTATCTCGTTGCACTCTTGAGTACAATGACAATAAAGGGATTTCTAATTCTAATTCTAAATGCGCCTCATGTAAAACAGCCTTGAAAGATGTTGATGTGACTAAGGATCGTCATCAATCCAACCACTCGCAAAACAAGACCTAAAATCGGGCTAAAATCGTCGTCTATGATTTTGAAATCTAGGAGGATCCTGAAAAGACGCACAAACCCTTTATGGTCTGTACAAAATTGCTCCAAGGGGAAGAGCATCAATGGGTGGGGCCTGATTGTGCCATAAAACTCATCAATCATTTCAGAAATCCGCGTTACAAAGGGACCACTCTTATAGCCCATAACGCCCGCTCGTTTGATTCCCAGCTCATTGCAACAGCGATGATCAGTATAGGTCTCACGCCCGAAGTCATTTTGACAGGCAGTAAAATCTTATGCCTCAGGCTAGAGTCAAATTGTCTCAGATTCATCGACTCTCTGTCATTTTTACCCATGCCGCTGAGCGCGATGCCTAAAACTTTAGGTTTTGACGATCAATGTAAAGGCTATTTTCCTCACCGCTTTAGCAAGCTGGAAAATCTCGACTACGTGGGCCCCTACCCTTGACCCACCGAATATGGGGTAGACCGCATGTCGGCGGCTAACCGCGCCAAATTCCTTGAATGGTATAAAAAAGAGTGTCGGGGAACCTTTAATTTCAGGAAGGAAGCGCTGATGTACTGCAAAAACGATGTTGACATTCTCGCCGAGGGTTGCACAAAATTTAGAAACGAGTTTCTAAACGAGACAGGCGTTGATCCATTCAATTTTGTCACTATAGCGCCAGCCTGCATGGGTGTTTTCCGTACCAATTACCTACAACCTCGCACATTGGCTATAGCATCACCCGATGATTACAGGCGTCAACATAAAGCCTTCTCACACGCTTCCATCCAGTATTTAATATTCCCTTTATTAGTCCCACAATGGGGAAATTCGAGATTCGAACCGAGGCCTCCTGGGGAGACTGGGTCCTGAACGCGGCGCCTTAGACCACTCGGCCATCCTGGCAGTGGATCATACACAGTCAAAAACTGCCGATACAACACGCTCTGAATGGCGGTGAAAAACAGCTCAGTCGTTACACCGTGGACGAAATAGACGGTATAAAACATGTTTTTGAATTTCTAGGCTGTTTTTACCACGGTTGCCCCAACTGTTTTACACCGACCGAGCGGTTCCCTTTGACAAAACAAACCTTTCAAGAATTGTTTGACATCAGCCAAAAGAAACTCGATACCTTGAAATCGGACCAGAGCGTACGTCTCACTGTGATGAAAGAGCATGATTGGGTCAACATGAAAATAACACATCCGGGTGTTATAGAGTTCCTGCTTGATTATCAACATCCTGACCCACTCGCCCCCCGTCAGGCTCTTTTCGGGGGTAGAACCAGCGTGTTTACGTTGCGATACACGGCAACTCCAAACGAACAAGTGTTCTATGTCGATGTCACCTCTCTGTATCCTTTTGTCAACAGCAACTGTGCCTACCCTCTCGGTCATCCGATCATTATCCGCCAAGATTTTGACGATCCCCACAAATATTTTGGACTGATCAAAGCCAAAGTCTACCCACCACGAGGTCTCTTGCTGCCTTTGTTACCTTACAAAACAGCTAAAGGTAAACTAACATTCCCTCTTTGTAGAACGTGCGCCAAAATCAACAACCAGACCTCATCGTGTCACCATGATGATGAGAGCAGAGCTCTGCTTGGTGTTTGGGTGACCATTGAGTTCAACAAGGCTCTTGACCTTGGATACAGATTGGTTGAAATTGTGGAGGTGTGGCATTTCGAAACAGTGAGCGACGACATCTTTAAAGCTTACATGAACACCTTCCTCAAGGGGAAGCAGGAAGCCTCTGGCTATCCATCCAATGTCACTGATCAGGAGGGGAGGGACAGATACATCAATGATTACATGACACATCAAGGTATCCGGCTGGATCCTGAACGCATCAAAGTGAATCCTGGTAAGAGACAGGTTTCTAAACTTTGTCTAAATTCTCTCTGGGGAAAATATGGGCAGAGAGATAATTTAAGGCAGACAAAATTGACCAACAAACCCGAAGATTTTTTCAAAATCATGTTTTCGGGTTTGTACGAGATCGAATACTTTGGTTTCATCAGCACCGACACCGCTATGATTCAATACAGCGGCAAAAAGAACATCCTTTCACGACCCTCCAAAACCTCAAACATCTTTGTGGCTTGCTTGACAACAGCACATGCGAGATTGTTCATGTACAGATTTTTGGAGCAATTACAAGAGGGGGTTCTATACACAGACACAGACAGCCTCATCTACGTTGTCAAAGATGGGTAAACGGCTCTAAAATTAGGACAGTATCTCGGTGATCTGACCGATGAATTGGACGGTGACAGCATTCAAGAATTTGTTTCGGCAGGTCCCAAAAGCTATGCCTATCAAACCAGAGAGACTAAAAAAACGGTGATGAAAGTCAAAGGCATCACACAGACGTACGGAAGCGTTCAAAACTTCAACTTTGACAGTATCAAAGACTTAGTGGAGGGCTACATAGGTCACACAACACAGGGTAACGAGACCAACGCACACACTTGAAACCCCACAACACAGCATCGTTCGCGACAAAAAGGGGTTTCGCGTCAGAAACACCTCATTCGTCAAAAGGTTTAGGGTGGTCTATGACAAACGAAGGCTTTTGCCAGACGGTCGCAGTGTCCCGTTTGGTTATTAGAGAAAATTGAATTATCACAGGTCGAATTCGATTCACGTCTACAAGTGCCTTTTTCGTGTTTGATCTCGGGGCCTAGTGGTTGTGGGAAAACACATTTTGTGAAACGTGTTTTGGAAGACTGTCATCATGTTATGAGAGCTGTACCTGATAACATTGTATGGATTTATACCTCGTATCAACCCATGTACAACCAATTACAAAAGCTGATTAAAAACATAAAATTCATAAAAGGTGTCCCGGAGTCTTTTGAGGACAAAAACCTGTTTCCGTTACATCAGACTCATCTGATCATCCTCGACGATCTGATTTTCCAAGCCCCTGACCACCCGGAAGTGGTGAGAATCTTTACCCAATATAGACATCATAGAAATATGAGTGTCATGTTGTTAACTCAGAATGTATTCCACCAGGGTAAATATAGTCGTA
Organism: Idiotropiscis lumnitzeri; assembly: GCF_059441095.1. Lineage (NCBI taxonomy): Eukaryota > Metazoa > Chordata > Actinopteri > Syngnathiformes > Syngnathidae > Idiotropiscis > Idiotropiscis lumnitzeri. The sequence continues at coordinate 13,823,830 of NC_142405.1, forward strand.
CTATTAGTCTGAATAGTAACTACATGGTGTTGTTCAAAAATCCTCGGGATAAATTACAAACCAGTATTTTGGCTAATCAGATATTCCCAGCGAAGAAAAAATACTTTTTAGAAAGTTTTGAAGATGCTACCAAAGACGCTCATGGGTATTTATTGGTGGATTTAAATCCTTCTTGTCCAGAACAATATCGTTTGAGGACGGGTGTACTTCCGGATCAGTGGCCTACCGTCTACATCCCCAAAAGCTAACATGTCTAAGCTTTCAAAAACAAACGCTCCGCTCCTCAAGACCCTGTTTAAAGCCTCAACCAAGAAGCGTAAAGACATACTGACCAGGGGTCCAGCCTCTTTGATCAAGGTATTGTGCGAAATCGCTTTCAATCTGTTAAAGGCCATATACCCCTTTCACCTGCACAGTTTAAGAAATTAGAAAAACAAAAGAAAATTATTAGACTATTGGTCCATAAAAAACGAGCCTGAAGAAAAAACGCGCCGCTTTGACTCATAGGGGCGGATTTATTCTTCCTCTGCTGGGGACTGTTGTACCCCTCCTAGGTAATCTTTTAGAAGGATTAATCAACAAAAACTAACCATCATGAGTTTGAAAGCAACCCAGAAGATGTTTCTTCTATCGCCTCAACAACTGGAACGACTGAAAAAACCCGAACCTACCATCAGACAGACGGCTGAACAGGCTTTGGATGTGAAGATGAAAGCCATTTTAGAAGATCGATCGTTAACCCCGCATGAAAAAATAACAAAGTATCAGTCTTTACTGCACCGTTATTTAACTCTTCTCAAACTATGAGAAAAGGAAGAACGACCCCTGGCAATGGCCCTACCACTAACACCACAAGTCTTGAACCCTTCAAAGAGCTCTGTTGTCGAAGTGCAAGACAAAAAGGTGGGGGGTGAAACTGAGTCCTGGTTCGATATCCTGCAAAACGTTTCGACTCGTTATTGGAAAAACGGCAACTATGTTTTGAGAAAACTCAAGGACGCTCATAGAAGTTGGACCCCTCGTCACGAATTTATGTATCAAGATAAACCGATAAAAGGATCTCATATGACCGATTTACTCAGACAGATTACTGTGACGGGCAAAAACATCGCGACTCGAACACCCAGTGGCTGGAAGGAGTTTCTGCAACACGCTCATGATGGCTTATGATTTAGTTTCAATCATCACACCAGTATTTATCTAAACACACAGACACAAATGCTGCTTTTTTACAAACATCTATTTTTATTGGTTCACAGCAAGGTAATGACTTTGTGAGTCGTGCTAATAAGATGAAACATGCTGGTGACATAAGAAAAAAAAAAAACATGACAAGTTTAAATATGGTTATACACACACATCTATATAATGATATGAAATCTCTAAGTCGTAAAAAGTCTATAAGTTATGGTTAAAACAGAAGAATTAACTTTTGCTTCCAACATATATTCAAACATCTTCAGTTCATGCGCGACCTCCACAGGTTGTTGATGACGGAGACGGTATCTCATCACATCGTTAAACAGCGTAAGTATGGTGAGTACATGACCTACATTTATCTCATTTTCCCAATTTTCCAAAACATTTTGAAACGTCCCGGCAAAACCCGATCGACTCACAGATATGACGTGTTGCACAAAAGATTCCCAAGGCGTTTGAAAAAGCGTCATAGACATGACACGCACTTTTTGCAGAAACAATAAAATTTTTTCAGTGACAGGGTCTTTATCATCAACATCAGGATTATATGTAATTGTTCTATTTATTATATCTACCCATCCATGGCTTCTGTAGCCAAAAAACGTTAACTTTCTCAACACATTACCCATTTTTATTAAAAGTTAATATTCTGCATAATGCATTCTTCAAAACTATCACGCTGATCACGGTTTATCATAAGGAGTAAGTTACATAAGTTCTCATCTTCTGCAAGTCGGGCCGGTAAGTTCTGTACGAGTACTAACTCCACCAGTAAGATCTCAGCAACGCGTTCGACCGTTTATTTATCCGCTTTTACAGAACACAATTCCAGCAGGTAGTGAATACAAGGCAAAAACTGTTTGTTGCAAAGGATCGGTATTATACGTTCATAATGCATTCTTATATAAAAATGATCCCCAAGATGAACATAGTTATGCAAACAACCCTGTCTTTTCTGATACCTTCGCAAAAAGCGATTGAGAATATAAAGAATCGCCGCTTTAATGACTATTACAACATCCATATCAACCCATCCCTTAGGAGGATCATCCCATGACATATGTTGCACATCACCCTCGGGAATAGATGCAGGGCTGGGGTTTGGTTCGGTCATAGTGTGAACCTTAGAGGAGTCATACTCGTTGTTTGATAGCTCTTGATCGGACCAACTGGGTCGTTGTACCTCATCGTTTTGTGAAGATTCAGCAGATTATATGGGAGTCATCGGAGGGGTCGATGGCATAGTATCAGGACGGATCCATCCTCGATATGACGGCTCGCAGGTGTTGTACGAGGATGGGACGGTAGTAGGTACGTCAAACCATGTAGAGTACGATGGCACAGCCTGGTTTGCATGTGCTGGACCCGGCATCTCAACCTGGTCCTCGCCTACATTTGTAGGGGTGTCAGCACGGCTCCTGTCTGGAGTTGTAACGGTCTCTACCTCGACAACTTTTTCAACCGTAGTCAGATCATGGTCGAGTGTAGGTTCGTCTATACCGCTATCTGCAATACAATATATAAACACTTTTATTAAATATTATATAGATATGGATTATAGAAATATAACTCATAAATAGTTGCATTGTTTACCTGAAGAGAGTTCTGCAATGTTGTTTTCGACCCAATCAGGTGCCCTGATGGGTGACACCCTTCTCGGGGTGGTGGTGTTGAGGGCCATGAGGCGTCTTGTTCTGAGCATCTTCATTTTCATGAGGTGTAGGTATGGCTCTTCAGCTGGAAAAAATTGGCTTGTCTGTCTGGAGCGTGGTTTGGGCTTTACTTATTCTGGATTGAGACAGGGGGCGGGATAAATGACGTCGTCCGGCTGTCCAATTATAGGCGGCCCAAGGGGTACATGTCCTGGCTTGTATCGTTGGTAACATGCCGAGGCCTGTTTCTACAAAGGAATTCTTTGCCAGGTTTTAATAACCCGTGTGGTTGGTAACTTGTTTCAGCAAAGGAAGGGGATGCTTTGCTACCCGGATGTCCAAATATAGACACATTTCACAAAGGTAAGTATGTTTACTTTCCTTCCGTTTTAATATGGTTTGTTTAATAACCCGTCCAAATTTATTGGTTCAACGATTATATGATATATGATTATTTCAGACCCCCATTGAAAAGTAATAATGCATTAATGATTTGCAAATGTCGGTACAAAGGTCTTAACCTAGCTGGATGCTATATCCTAACCTAGCTGCATGCTAATTCTTAACCCAGCTGGATGCAATATCTTAAACTCGGTGCTATATCTTAGCCTAGCTGTATGCTAAATCTTAAACTCTATGCTATATCTTAGCCTAGCTGGATGATAAATCTTAGCCTATGTGCTATATCTTAGCCTAGCTACATGCTATATCTTAGCCTAGGTGCTATATAAATTAGCCTAACAGCATGCTATATCTTAGCATAGCTACATGCTATATCTAACCTAGCCGGATGCTATTTCTTATCAACATGGACTACAATCCTACATGGCAACCACAGATTACTACAAAACAGCATGGCGGATGCTGAGAACTACAAACCAAGATGGCAACCATACATGAAGTGACAGGAAATGGGAGGGGTTATGACATACCAGGAAATGGGAGGGGTTATGACGTACCAGGAAATGGGCGGTGTTATGACGTACCTGGCCGTGGGAAAGGCTATGACGTTGCCCAGAAGTCGTAAATCATGGGGGTCATATATCATGGGGTCATTAACACCTTTTATTGGGGTCATAAACACCTTTTATTTGGGTCATTAACACTTTTATTGGGGGTCGTAAATTATAGGGGTCATAAATCATGGGTCATAAATACCTTTTTGACATAAGTAGGACTATCTTCTTTTTTTGCAGTCCCCTACACAAGTCGACTGAGCAATTCTGCAAGGAAGAATGGGCAAATATTTCCCAAACTAGGTGTACAAAGTTAATAGAGACATATACGAAAAGATTTATGGCTGTAAAGATCTACAAATTATTAAAACGGGGTTGATTACACTTCCAACCCTGTTATTCTAGTTTGTCATTTTTTATTGATTTTCATAACTGTTGACTTTGTCTTCATTATTTTGATATAGTACAAGAACATTTGTAAATAAATTAATGGATGATGATGATTAAATCATAGTTAAATACAGTGAGATTCGCGAAACAGATCCATCTGCTTATCCATGATGAGGCAGTTTGCATTTAAACGCATGTAACTGGAGGAAACTTTTCTTCAAAAAAGTGCATGGAATTTGAAATGGTCATAAAAAAGGTCATTTGTGACTCGAGGTTCTACTGTAGTCAGAAAACTGTTGCGCACAGTTACACAGCAGGGACAGGCTTTTTCCATGCACCCTTTCTTTTTCATAGACAGTACGGTATTAAATGCTAAAATTAGTTAAAACCTGCTTTTTTGCATTTATAATGTCCATATTTAAATAATTTTAATAACTGAGTAATGTTGCCCAAATAGGTATTCTAAAATCCTGGTTGGCAGCGATGTAGTAAGGCATCCTGTGAAAAAAGAAACCCGCGTTTGAAGGAGGCATCGAATTGCGACAGCCATTGTGCTAATTTCTGATGTCACCCGCCTTCAAATGCAGCTGCTGAACAATGAAGTCCTGAACAATCCCAGCCCTCAATTCTGTCTTTCTCATTAGCTAAAGGAAAAAATATGCTTCAGGAAGACACAAGTACAGGAAGCTGGTTCAAGTACCTGCCCTCCTCTGTCACGGAGTTTCAACCGACACTTCGCACCCTGGCACAGCCAATCCAGAGAGAGCAGCTGCGGGACACCTTACAGCAATGGATTGATACGTAAGCATCAGTTGATCAATTTGCATAAATCACAACACGTCACTGGATTTATTAGAAATATTTACCTTGTCTATCTGTTTTTCCCCTTTCCTTCTTCTGATTTACATACTTGAAAATATTCTCACAAATGTGAGTGATTGATTGCTGTCCTTTGTGCAGACATTTTTTTTCTAGCAAATGATGTATTGTTGTTTAAAGGTTACATTTTAAGATAAATTCAAGATGCTATATTCATTTCTTTTGAGCATTGCAATTCACTTTTTGACATGTTTACTATATCTTGCTTATTAATTTTATGATAGAATGATAAGAATCTATGTTGTGTTTCCATGCCATCCGAATTCCACTTGCTTTCAGATGTAAGGAGGACATCTGCCATGGTGTTGGCAGCCTTCTGGTCTACGTGAAGAGCCTGAAGGGACTGGCTGCAATTAGAGATGCTGTCTGGGACCTCCTTTCCGCCGACTCCATCAATCAGCACTGGAACACAGTGTGCCAGCGGCTGCTGGAGCGCCACCTGGCCATCTGGGATGACTTCCTTCAACAGCTCTTCCTTCAACGCTTGCAGGTTAGCATTCATGCTAAAAATGTAGCCCCTGAATGTTTAATTTCATTGTATGTATTCATTATCCACAAGGCTATCACCAAAGAAGAAACTGAAGGCATCTCAATGAGCTCGGTGCAGCTCCTCACCTGCGCTGTGAAGGATCTTGAAGGACAGACCGCCAATAGCCGGGAGGCCCAGTACGAAGTAGACGTGTCCTCCTATTTGTGGTCGGAGTCTCCAAGGGACCTGCCGAGTAATGCGGGTTGGGTCAGTGTGGCACAGAGGGGGGAGCAACAGCAAAGGAGTGGTCTGGCCATGAAGACTCGGGCCCTGACACCGTGCGTTCAAAATTTTTGTTCCTCCATGGACGCCAAGCTGAAAACACGGCTTGATGACCTCCAGCACTATCTTCCGTCCAAGGATTCAGGTCGGTGGGGCTGAAAATCAGTCTTTCCTTTTTTATTTTTAGGCGGGGGGTGAATTTTCATTCATTAGGAGGAGGAAATTACATTACCACGTGTCGGCAAAATGCACTAATGACAGTAATCATTTCGAAATGACAACATGTTGCTATTTTAAACTTCGTGTTCTAAATTCGAAATTTCAGCATCCTAGTGTTATTTTTTCAATGCTTTGTCTTTGGTGTAACAACTGTTTTATTTAAAATTAGCAAAAAATGTAAGACTATTGCGACTTATTTTTGAACAGGCTCTGACTCCATATCCGTTACAATCCTATCATCAGGATCTACTGAGGGCTCGTCATCATCCTCCTTCAACCGCTTCACAGACACGCCAGCAGTGGAGGAGGCTTTACGAGAAGGCTGCCTGGCCTGCGTTCACCACATTCTCTCTGCTGTTCGTTCCGAATTAGCAACAGTTTCGCCAGATCCTAGCCCGGCCAGCCTGAATTCAGTCCTTTTCATGGCGAGGCTCTGTCAGTCCATGGGGGAACTGTGTCCCAATCTCAAACACTGCATTTTGGGACAACAGAGCTGCTGCGAGGCCACAGCCAAAGTGACCCCGAGGCCGAGCAAGAAATTGGGCAGAGGAAAGGCGGCCCCACAGGTCAGCGCTGCTCAGGCCAAGTGGGCAGAACTAAAGGAGGAGCTTCTCAGCTGCAGCATGGAAGCCTACCGAATCTGGAGCTCTACTCTCTCAAAAGTCAGCACATATCAAAAATTGTGTTTTTCGCATACCTCGTTCTACCTCATTTAAATATGCCTAACCATGACAGTGAGACAAGTTGTTTGTTCAACACTTACATTTAGCTAGGAGGTATGGTGAATGAACCGATGCTATATATTAGTATGCTGTTTGTCATTTGACTGATTTTGGTGAACAGGCTCCCCAAAATTAAATTAAATTAAATTGTGGGACTGAAGTTTAGAATTAAACAGTGGTGAAATGGAAAAAGTGCATATATTGGCAGCATTGAACAAGTTTAATGGCGTAAATGTGCAGTTTGAATTCTAATTTACTCAATTGCAGTAGACAGTAACTGACCAGCCGCAACTTGGGCTGTAGTGGTTTCAAACTGAACTGAATCATTAATACATATGTTCGCAGCATTTTGATTCTCATGTACGGTAGTTAAATGGCACAACTAAAACATTAAAAACACTTGTCGGTGTAATATGGCACAGTTAAATAACTGTTTTCATAGTTTGTCCATGTTGACTGTTTCAGATTGAAATTTGAATGATGTCCTGTGATTTATTTTATTTATTTTTTACAGAGGTTGCTGGAGACGTTTCGAACGGCTCTTCATGCAGATTCTGCTGGTGCCATCTTGGCAAATGCAACAAATTGGGAAGATCTTGAGATCCAAGAGGAGACTGAGTCGGGGAGCAGTGTTACATCCAAAATTCGTCTTCCCGTCCAGGTCGGCCATTCGACTTCACCTTCAATTAATTTGAGACTATTGAAAACCGTTAAAGTACGTTTCCACCTTCTGCAGGCATCTTTGTTTGTCCAGTCACTGCTCTTCGAGCTGTGTGTTGAGGTGAACAGGGTGGGTGGTCATGCACTACCACAACCCACTCTGCAGGAGCTTCTGCAAGCCTGCCTGGATCAAGCCTTGGAGCACTACCAAAGCCTCACACAGCAAGCACCCAGGGTAACTCACACAAGTTCTCAAAATGATGATGCTGGAATTCGAAACGCAAGTCATTCGTGATGACTTGGCTGTCTGTTTTCAGGAAGGTGCATTTCCAATGACTCAAAACAGAGCATTGCAGATGATGTTTGACCTTCGTTATCTTAACACCACTTTGTCTACCAATTTGGAAGAAGGCAAGACCTCTAAATCTCATCAAGACCACAGGTAACATGGTAGAGTAGATGTCAAAGTCAACATCCACATCAATATTAATCGTAGTATGCACACGAAGTACTGGAAGAAACTAAAACAGCCTCAAGGGGCATTTACAAAATTTAATGCATGGGTAGAAACAGTTCAAGTAGTCACGTTAAAGACTACCATATTTTCATGACCTTACTTTAAAGTGCGCCTTATGGTCGTGAAAATACGGTATATAGAAATAGGCAGCAACATTTAGCTGAGTGAATGAAGTCAAATATAACACTGTCAAAATCTGACTTGACGCTATCAGGATTTATGCGACCGATTAGCCAGTTTCACAAGATGAGCAATCTGTCTATTAAAATAACGTGTTTAGTGTTTGTTTTCAGAGTATCAACAAAAATCTCAAGCATTTCTGGCTATGTTTATCAATCTTTGCCATGCGCCAAGGTAGGAAAGGGGAAAACAAAAACCAAGGATTGTTACTTCAATAGGAAATGTTTATTCATAAAGAGAATAAGCAGAACTTGATTTATGATATTATTATAACCACTGTAAGTACTTTGTAATTTGGAACCTTTTCAAAATGATTTCAATGACGAACCTGTGGATTTATGAGCTTCTTGTAATAGTCTTTTGGTAGTGTAATGCTGATTATTCTGACGACTGTACGTATGCTTTGGCTGTTGTTCCCAACCGAAAATACACTGAAATACAAACAGCACTGTTCCTGCTCTGGAGAGACTGACATTATATCGGCTGAGATGGGGAAGGCATCGGTAACATTTGAGCTGTCGTTGCCTCTGATACCACAAAGTTTGAGTCTCTACTTGAAACATCAATACGTTAACTACTTAAGTCATTTGAGGTAGGGTTGGGCGATATTGCCCAGGATTCATATCACGGTATAAATTGCATCCCTTCATGTTATTGGTTAATATAAAATTAAAGGTAAAAAAATATTTTCATTCAACTTCATACTGCATCCACTTTGAATTTGCAAAAACAGCTAAACTTTTTGTGCTCTTTCTTTACTATGATACAAAAATATAATTTCCAGATTCTACTGTATATTACGTGAGCGAGTCAGGAAAGAACTATGATTCCTTGTTTTGCCTTGCAATATGCTTCCGTTCTAATTGATTTTCAGTCGGCACACAAATCTATACCAACTCGCTCTTGTTATTCTTTTAAATTTGTTAGGGGCCTTCCAATCAAGGTGTTTTTCTTTGTTTGCACAACATTCTGTTGAGGTCTCAAAATGTCACACCCCTCTAATTTACCCTTCATAATATTGCAATGTAAAAAAAAAAAATGTAAAATACAGTATAGCCCACCTTTATTGCTGCTGAATAATTAATACAATTGAAGCAAGAAGTAGTCGTAGAATTGCATCACTCCAAAAGGATCTAAAATCTAGGTATGTTGTCTTTCAGGATGCAACAAGTCTGCGATTGGCTCGAGAGCCACATTGACCCTTTTGACCTGGATGTGTTCACACCACCACTGAATGCAAATCTCAGTCGTCTGTCCCAAAGAACATCTGTACTGCACTTTAAACTTTCATTCATAAACCTGTAACAAAGGGTGGACTTAATGATATTTGTTTCCTAATGTTCTGTATATGTTATGTTTGTTTTCAGGTGCTGTTTGGGCTGGTGACTGGCTCAGAGAAGCAGTTTGCCCCGCGGAGCAGCACCGTTAACACTCAGGAACCTTACAACATCCTTCCACTGGCCAACACCCAAATCAGGTCTGAGTCACATGAAAATAGACTTTCAATGGTACACAAGAGTATGAATTAAAAAAATTAGTCCTTAAAGGGTTCTCCCTGTGCATGCGTGGGTTTCCTTCGAGTACTCCGGTTTCCTCCCACATTCCAAAAACATGCATGGCAGGTTGATTGGACACTCGAAATTGCCCCTAGGTATGAGTGTGAGAGCGGATGGTTGTTTGACTTTGTGTGCCCTGTGATTGGCTGGCAACCAGTTCAGGGTGACAGCTGGGATAGGCTCCAGCACCTTCCCCGCGACCCTTGTGAGGTGAATCAGAACATTTTTTACTAACAAGCTCAATTTATATATTATTTGATCAGGAAACTGAAATAAAGATCCACGCTTGCCTGCTGCCAGCCGCCGTCGGCCTCCTGAGAGTTGACATGACTATTTAATGTAGCTAAATGGTCCGAAATATAACCAGTTGGCGTTTTTGTGTGTTCATTCTTGCTCTTGTCCGCTTCAACCTGTGTAAGTGGAGAATCAATCCTGTTTTCAGAATCAATCCAATCAACTCTGTTTTTGATGTTGTGGAGGTGATCACATGAGATCACGTTTGATGTCAATAAATCCAAACTGTTGTGCAGAACGTTTTTATACTTTCGCAGGTTGAAGTGGACAATAGTAGAAATGTGCATTTGAATTTTGGTGGTGATCGGGCACCGTTTTACACAACCTAACTGACAAACCAAGCAATAATACCACGCTTGCCTCCCTGCTGTGACGTTGACGCTGAAACCGGAAAAAAATAACAAGCCAAAAAGGGGTGTGCCGATTTGTCGTAAATCTCATCACAAGAAAAAAATGAAATCACTGAAGTCTTTTAGGGGGGAGGAATTTCGTACTGATATCATTGTTTACATTTTATATAAATGCCTATGTTAAGCTCATCCAAGTGTCTCTTTAAAGAGTGCTGTCAAGAAACTTCTGCGGTCACTGTGAAATTTAAATGATAAGCCAATTTATTTTATCATTCATGATTTTTGGGGAGGAGGTATTGTTATTGTCAACAAAAATTAACATGTAACCCAATTTGATTTCCCAAGGCGCTTAAAACTGCAACAACCATTCCCAAGAAATTTAGATGTATAAAACCAAAAAGCCACAAAGATGCGCAACACTGTATGTCACTGGGCATCCGCCGATTGCTATTCTTATATAACACAATCTTTGAATATCCGAGCATGAACGAGATAGCTGGGGTCAATCGTTATGTCATTATTTTGTATTTCAATGTATGTGTATTGTGTAATTGAACGATAATATGAGTTTGACTTAATGAAAGGACTGACAACAAAACAAAACGTTTTCATAATATTCTACCTTTTTTTTTTTTCTTTTTTTTTTAAATTAAGACGCGCTTGTAGTGTAACTGAGACACTATACCCAATTTCCCATTGTTTTTACCCTCCACAGGTTTGGGTTGTTGCCTCTCAGCATGTCTGATACGCGTAAATCAAAGTCAACTTCCAAAGGCTCCAGTGAACCACACCAGTTGGTGAGTTACAACTCTACTCTTGTTAGTTCGACTCAACCCACTGTAGAACATTGTCAATTATGGTTTGGCCTCATTTTTGACATGTTTCATTGTTGTGCTTAATCCCGCTGAAATGTGGTCTGTTCAACTTTCCCAGAGATTTTGAGTGCGAGACACCCAGGCAAGTCCATCAGTATGGCTTAAATTCTGCGTGTTGGTGTTTGCTTGTTTGGCTGTCGTGTTAGTCAAGGGGCTGATTTCCCTTGGTGCATTTGCGAAGTTTCATCATGCAGTTAATTAATTCAAAATTGTGATTGCGATTGGATGAATGAAAAGGAATGCTGTTTTGCTTTGTAATTATTTATATGTTCGTGCTCTGAACTCATTTACTGCCATTGACGGCTAAAGACGTCAAAGATCCTTTCTTTTTTTTTTTACTCGGCTGGTAGTGAATGAGTTAAAGTAGCTCCATGTGTTGACAAAATCAAAGCTGAGGTTATCATGATCTGCAGTCACTCATAATCCGCTGCTACAATTAGACATTGTAGCAAATGATTACATCCAATCCAAAACACAAACTGTGCCCGATACAGTTAATTGGTGTCCCAATGTTTACAGTTGACTCTCATGTAATCAATGGTTTTTGGATAAGCTATTCAGTACATCTTAATTTCTTCATGTGCTGTGATGATGCATTTTGCACCAGCAAAGTTGCTCAGTGGGCTGCTGTTAGACAAAATTTCCCCCAAAAGGGAATTGTTTCTACCCTGCACTAAATCACAGCATTTGGTGTTAAATAGTTTTCTGTACTTTTCAACATTTAAGGTGACAAAAAAGATGTTTTTGCTCTTTCTTGCAGCCTACTCCATCCTTGTCAGCAGACAGTCAGGAAAGCTTCCGGCCAGGCAGCCTCTTCCGACAGATGGCAGAAGAAGAAGGCACAACCCCTCAATCTTTATTTAAACTCAGTTGGCTGTCTGGCATGACAAAATAACATCTTACTATACAAAACCTGTATTCTCAGAATCAAAATCGTCTTTTTTGACCAATTAGGCGTGCATTCAGAAATTCATTCTGACTCACTAACACCACTTAGAGATTTTTTTTTCAGCGAGGCAAGGCACAGTACCGACCCAATAATTTCTGAACGCATAAATCAGTCAGCATCTCATGTTTAAACAGTTACCATTTGGACTGTCAGTCTGTAATCGAACAGTTAGTGCGCGCTCACAGCATATTTCCGAATGCACTCTGTCAAAACAATCAATCAATTTGTCCTCCGTAGATCGATTTAATATCGCATCCCTAAAACATGAATGTAAAATGTGTATTATTATTGCTAATGAACTAAATGATCATTTTAGAGTTTTTTTTAAAGGTCTTCTACTTCCATAAGAGCCTGGCAGCAAACGTCACACCTACAACTAATACTACAAATATAAGAATGCACCCCGATAGCGACAGCCTTTTTATACAGATATGTATATTTTTAATGCAATGGAATCAAGTATATTAATTCTGGCCATCACAGCAACTGAGTTCTTGACAGAGTTTTTATGAACTTAAGCGTGTTATGTTTAAGACACAAATATTGTGCTGGCTATTTGCTTTCATATTTATGTATTAAAAATGATTTGTGTTTATCCAATCTATTGAAATGGGGGATATGATGATTTTGTTAGCTGCCAGCTATAATTATCAAAATTATATGAATAAGTACCGTAAATCAAATAATGAAATTGTGAACTTTGTGTATCGTGAATCTTTGTATGGGGTTCACTTTTTCAAAAAAACTGAAACAGTTGCTCACAACATTAAAAATTATGTACATACATACAATGGAAGTCTGTACACACGTGTTGAAATGCCAGGTTTTCGTAATTGAAAAAAAAAAAAAAAAGACCCAGATAAAATGTAATCTTCCCCCCCCCATTTATATGACCTAAAACCTGTTTCAGTAAAAATAAGCAACAAAGATAATGTGTACACAGTCTCTTGCAACCAGAGCTTTGTCTGTTTTCAGAAGTTTAAAATATGCCTCTGATTAACCCCAAATAAAGTTCAAATGTTCTAGCATGCTTTTCCTTTTTTTGTAACATCTTACAGCACACGACATGGTTCGCAGAGAGCTTCCACAGTTGGTTAGCATTGCCATTACGGCAGGCAAAGAAACCTACATTTCTGACATTTGTGCATTTAATAAAACTCTTCGGCAAAGTGACTGACGGTTAGCACGATAGCCTCACAGTTCAGAAGAGCCCAGGGTTCAAGTCTGCCTTTCTGTGTGGCGTTTCCATTTTCTCTCCGTGCCTGATTGGGTTTCCTCCGGGTAGTCCGGTTTCCTCCCCCGTTCCCAAAACATACATGGTGTGTCGATTAAACCCCCCCATGTGTATTTCTGAGTGCGGATGGTTGTTCGTCTTTGTGTGCCCTGCGATTGGCTGGCAATCAGTCCAGGGTGTTGAAAAGCTAATTGCTTCCCTGAGCAGTGTTGTTAATTTTTACACTGCCAAAGAACATGCTCTTGTTACCCGTGGGGGTAGGAGGTGTAAACATCCATACCTGGCTTCCTCCTCACACTTAAAAGATTAGCGTAGCTAAATGTCCGAAATATAACCAGTCAGCATTCGAATGCACGTTCTTACTCTTGTCCGCTTCAGCCTGTGTGAGTGGAGACGAGATCAGCGTGGTATTTTGGATTTTGTGGAGGCGATCACATGAGCTCACGTTTGATGTCAATAAATCTAACCTGTTGTGCAAACGCTTTTATACTTTCACAGGTTGAAGTAGACAGGAGTAGTAATGCCCATTTGTGGAACGGAGTCGAGGGCCGACAATATTTATGAATAAGGCCGGAACTGTACTGTGATACTGGCCGGAGGCTGGGGGTTTGACCAGCAAAAAAGGGTCAAGTGCCCAGCTCTGCAGAACTGACAAAACAAGCAATATTACCTCGCTTGCCTCCCTGCTATGACACCGGCAGCTGAGACTGAAAAGAATTAATGAGCCAAGCTCTAAAAGGGGCCATAAATCTAATCATAAAAAGAGCCCTTAAATCACTTACATGCAAACCTATTATATAAGTGCCAACGTTTCATAAAAGAGTCCCTTTAAGGTCAAGTTCCAGATCACACTGAGGACAAAAAGTAAAGTCTTTTAAATGCTGGTGAGCTCCAACAAGCCTCTTAAATCTTAAGACTTCAACTTAATAATGCTTATATACAGTAAGTTCTTTGCCTAGTTTAGTGTGAATTCACCAGTGGGTGGCTAAATATTCAACTGAGCAGATTATCACATGCTGTCTATCCACAGCAAAATGAGGTCTCATGATAGGATAGTAAATAAAATTTACACCAAATGTGATGCTGATGTATTCAATTTATTGTTGGTGTTTCTAACACATTAACATAAATATAAACAGGATGGTGGTCATTTTCCTCTTCATCACCATGTTTTGTACAATTTTTACATTTCTGCAGCTTCAATGCACCACAAAACCGAACATATATTTCTGTCAAGTGTAATTTGACTGAATTACACTGTCAATGATACATAATTTATCTTTAAAGCACCTAGCCACACACACACAAACATATAGTCTTTTGCCACTTTTTTTTTTTTACCCAACAAACAAATGTGTTTACCCAAAATGTAGCCAGGATATGAATAATAATTTAGGGACTACTTGTATATTTTGTAGTGTAAAACATGATAATATTCATTTCAACAAGACATTTTTTCAACATTTTGCATTTGTTGCTGCTGGCCCTGCAGGTTCAACTAAATGGGCAACTAGTGCAATTACAAAAAACGTTATGTCATTACGTTTGAATATAAATTATGTACCATATGTACTCAATGTACTAGTACACCATTTTCCAACACAAAGTATTTTTTTCTTTATTTCTTTCTGTCAATTTTACTCATCATGGCCTTGACATCAACCGGGGCAGAGGCAGCTGCAGCCTTGGCCTTTTCCTCCTCTTCTTGCTTCCAAAGGATGATGGGATGGATACCTGGGCTTCGGTTCTGAGCGTTTTGGTCCAACTGGGCTTGACTACATTGAAATAGAAACATTTATCGGTTATCAAATGTAACTGACTTTTTGAACTGAATTTTGTGACAAGAACTGGCCCTGCTTACACAACGGAGTTACTCCACTAACCTGAAGTTATGAGGGTCCGGGTTCAATGCCTTTTTCTGGATGTCCTTGTACACTGGCGACTTGAGGTAACGGAAAAAAGTGTCCTGAAGAAAGATATTGTATCAAACAAATGACCAGGAAAAAAAATACATTAAAAAAAATCTAATGATATCCAAAACATATACAAAATCTCTTTTGGAAGAAAAAAGTCCTGTTTGATTGTCACCGTCAGTTTATTTTTGTGTTGGTTGTGAAAGTAATACTACTGGATTGCATTCCATATAGCTGTATTTAATTTTTTTTTCTTTCATGTGGTTCAGATAATTGATGGATAGTTGTTGCAAAAATTGGCCGCACATTGGAAGAGTGGTAAATCAATATACAACAAAAAGTAAAATGATTTGTGATACCTTTCCATTTATTTGCAATACAAGATGATTCACTCACTGCCATTGACGGGTGTAGAATCCAAATAGTGCGTTCATTTTACAGTTTCAGGTTCATAAACATGGAATGGAGTCTACCCAGCAGATTTCCAGTATATTACTCGGTGGGGTCTACCTTGGACTGATCTCCTGTCAGTCACAGTGCTGACAAATAAAACAATTCTCAATTCACACAGATGGGCAATTTTGAATCCTCAATTAACCGAATATTTACATGTTTGGATATTTTAGAACAAAAGTCACCAACGGGGTGCCTGTGGACACCAGGTAGCCCCGGGGGCTGTTCCGAAAATAGCTCACCAGTGTAAGGACAATGTGATTTTCTAGGAATGTTTTAGAAGTGCTGCGATTGGCTGGCAACCAGTTCAGGGTGTACCCCGCCTACTACCTGAAGATAGCTGGGATAGGCACCAGCACCCCCCGTGACCCTCGTGAGGAGAAGCGGTACAGATAATGGATGGATATATTAGACATGATCATTTAACGATGTCAACAGCAGAGATTTATGAAAATAGTGTTGCACATAATATTTTTCTGATTCCTAATTATTGTGTGTAATTGGTTCATTGATGTATTTGACATTACAAGATGCAAACAAAAATTTGAAGGAAGAAAGAAAAGATCACCAATGGATGTCATAGTTCAATGCTAATTAATTTACTGAACTCATTAACATGATCAGTCTGTTTTCACAAAGATGAATATCAATACTAATTAACAATAACACTATAAAGTTACATTGAATTTATTCATATTACTTTTAATCACAAACGAGTCTTAAAAGGCTTTACAAGCCCAAAGTTAACATATTAACAACATCCCCTGATCTTATCCCCAAAGGTTAAAGCTAATTTCGCAAATTTCTCATTCCAGACCAATGCAGACGTCAAATATCTCGGTGCATGTTGAACATAATAAAAAATTTATTGTATTTGGAACGCGACATACAGCGAGAGGGACGGAAAAGATGTGACCACCTTTTTCATGAGCAAGAAGACGTGTGTCTGCGCAGCCTCTAGCACATAGCGGTGAGGATGGTCCAGGCCTTTCACAGTCAGACCCATAGTCCTGCCATCAATGTTGATCCAGCGGGGGGCGCCGGGAGCCAGAAAGGTCCTGAACACAAAGGAAATAATCCAGATGAAAATTACTCTTCAGTGATCAATCTGTGGGTCATTAGGTCTTTCCATTTCCAATTGACAATCAGCAGGGTGGACAATAGCCAATAGTCGGATGGCTTCCCCCTGCACGTCACTGGCTTATCAAGTGATGTGCAGGAGAGCATTGGGGATAGAAGGCATATAGCCCATCAGACGGCTCAAGTACGCATATTGACAGTGAAAGGCAAAATCTTTCGTCCGCTCCCCGACGCCTACCATCATGCATTTTCATGCCCAGTGCAAACCAGGTACAAGGCACGATATAAATATGCACAGGAGAGGGCTAGACTAAATTTTAGTTTTTTTTTCTCAGACCCAGGCAAGCCAGTACAGCGTAGCACATTTAAAAAAGGGTGTTTTATGCCTTTGTGGGCGTGAACACACCAGATTTTTTTTCACAGAATTAAAGCAGTATTGTCTTTCCCGTGAAATGTTGCATGTGAGAGATGCACATAAAGTCCTTGACATGATGGAAGAAGACCAGATTTGCTTGAGTTCCGCATCGGGTCGAGGCTCACAAAGTACGTTTATAGAGAACTGCTAGCAGATGTCAATATAAAAGTTGTTTTTAGGGAGATCACAGATCTGTGAAGTGGCTGCTTGGAGACTGCCTTCCAGCAGGATCGTACATTTTCGTGTCTGAAGCCCTACACCCACGTCCCCCCTCCATAGCCAGAGGGTTGATTTTAAATATATATAACAAAGATGACAATAATAAGAATTATGTGTATGAATTGATTTCTTTAACGAGTCAGATGGTATGATTTATACACCAGTACTATGGTGGAGTTCCAGTCGGGGTTACATTTCGGCCACGAAATAGTAATGTGTGCCAAACGCATCAAAAGAAATGTCCTCGTTATGCCGGAACGGCCGGCATGGTACAGAGAGATCAATCAGATTCCCAAACAGACGCATCAAGGATTGCATGACACTATGCAGCTACTTTATTTATTTATTTATTTATTTTTAAATCAGATTTGACAGTAATTACGTGGAGTGGTGTTTCGGGGCAAGTGTGGCAGCTGTAAAGCGCCCCTTGTCAGCCATAAGTGGGTACACGGCACAAAGAGAAGGCATAAAGAGTGAGAGGCAAAAAAATGCCCAACCTGACAGCCAGCGTTTGGGCAAGGGGGCTTCACGCTGGCATGGCCACTTTAGAGTGTCTCGTTGTAATGCCATGGAAAAGACCTGTGATGACATTGTCGGACAAAGTCCAACCACTGGAGGCTTTCAGATCTATTTTCGTGGCTCTAACATGTTGGCATATATAGACATAAGAAAGATGCTAGACGTGATGCTATTTTATTATCAGTTGCGAACTGCAGGTTCAACACATTCATGCCAGCAATATTTGAGAATGGAGAGAAAGGCTTGGTTTTTCTCAATTTTGAAGCCTCATTTTATATAGTCACTTAAATTTGGTGCTGTTGGTAACAGTGCTCTTGTCTGTGGTGTGATACGTTTAGAGGACGTTTATCTTCACTTTAAAACGATTTGTGTGTCACATTTGTTTTTAAACCATTCAATTGCTGGAATATTAATTTTTAAAAAGTGACTCCTCACACAATCTGCTATTACGAAGTTTTACAGTCATATAAAAAAATACAATAAAAAAAAAAACTTTTCATTTTTTTTTAACTTGTTTGCTATGTTCTCTAACTAATTTTGGCTTACTTGAAGATGGTCTCAGCTTTAGTTGACATGGAAGCTGCAGTTCCCCATTTAAGCTCCTCAGCTGCTTCCCAGAAGGCTAAATTCTCCCCTAGAGTGAGCAGAATTAGTGTAAGTAATACTCGAGTATCAATGTGTAAGCAAAAGTGCTCCCTCGAAAGCACTAGGAATTGTTAAACACTCATTAAGCAACTGGAAAGGGATCAGTCAGAAACCAATATTAAGGAAATGGAATAACATACCGCTGAACTCCTTCTTGAGGAAGATCTTGAAATCGTCCCGGCCTCGCAGATCAGTCAGTAACTCAAACAAGCTGAAGGACCAACGCTCGACTCGCATTTTTGTCGGGACGTCAACCCTGTTCAATAAAAACTTTTTAATACATCCATGGTATTGTGTGAAGCAAAAGGTTCTCTATGCTATTTTTATTTTCTTTTTTTACATAATGTCATATGTATCACACCTTCTCATATTGAGATTCCAGTATGAGTCGTTGTCAGTCTGCCAGGGGTTGCTGGGTAAGCAGGGTGCCAGAAAAGGATCATGATTTTTGTAGGTTGTGATGTACTTGACCAGTCTGTTGTGACACAATTATTAGGAGATGAGAAAACTGTACATTTACAAACATATATTTTCTAGATATCTTTCTAAACTGATCCACTTGAATATATTCCGGTACCCTTTCAACTGTACCGTCGCCTGGTGATGTTAATGGTGGCATGTCATTAAAGAACTTACGCTCCAAGCGACACACTGGATTTGACTTTGGACCTCATGATGGCTTGTTGGTAGAACATATTCTAGAATAAAATACAAAATTTAATTTAGCCTTTCTGAAATTATAATGCACACACAAAGCGTCAGTATATAAAGTAATTCAATATCTGTAGATATGTGCTACTCAAACGCTACGCAGTTGTTAACATGCACTGTACCATTTCAATACTGTAATATGATTGAGAAATATTGAATCTACTTTAATAACATTTGGTCTATTGTTATGTTTTTGTCCTAAGTCCTCTAGACATAAATGAAAATTATGGTTTGTCTTCATTGATTTCTTGAGAAAGACATTATTAAAAAAGAAAAATGATGATAATAATAAAATAAAAACCCACATCTTAATACTTACCATGCGTCTATATTGGTCAAATGAGATTTTCTGGAAGACAAATTAATTTGTTAAACAAAGAAAAAAAACAGTATGTTGAACAATAACTAATTTTATGATCATTCACCAAACAAACAAATTTCTACAAAATTCAAGAATCATGATTTGGATTTTTTTTTTCCTATGTGATCTGGTATTTTACATAATGAGAATTCACACAACTGTAGTTACCACCCAAAACTGTCACACTGTCATTTCCATTATGAAAGGAAACCTGAAAGAAAAGAGAGGGATAGAGCAAAGTGAATGAATTAGTGTGAGCAGAAAAGTTGCGGATGTGGAAATCTTTCATCGGGAAAATTATGGGAGTTGCAACACCCCATAGATGTGACTCTTCTTCATGGCGCTACTTGCCTCAGTATAGGGTGGCTTAGTTTTCCACACCAAAGAAATAGTAGGCCTATTTGTTGCCGTTAATTGCACATCGGTCACTTGAGTGAAAGTGCTTTAACAACAGCAATGGAGAAAAAAAAACAAGTCTCTCGCATTTTTCAATTAACTCAAAACACACTCTTGTAATTTAAAATTCACTGAAAAGACACAATGGTAATAAAATGTAACATCGTCTGACTTCTAAACATAAGCATGACAGCAAATCTGACGTGTTGCAAGGAAACAATTAAAACAACAAAAACTATCTCGTGAATGAGTGAGTGAGTGAGTGAGTGAGTGAGTGAGTGAGTGAGTGAGTGAGTGAGTGAGTGAAAACTGACCTGTTACCTCATCTGTGTTGGGATCAATAAGGCGATCCGGACCAATATCCAAAGCACTATGAGTACGACGCTGGGCACATACATCGAAAAACATTTGTACAAAAGAAAAAAAAAAAGCATTTTGTAAAGTAGCCTGTCACTCTTGCTATTTCTTTTTATACAAAAACACACATGTAGACACTGACCGGTGGCTTGTTCACAATCCAGTAAGCCCTCTCCTGGCAATCAAACACAACACGATCTGGCTTCTTTCTCTCTCTACCAGCTCTAAAACATAAAAGAAACAAGTGACAGTGTTATAACGCCATCTAGACCTTTAATAGTTGATAACAGTGGTCAACAATCAACAGCCATTTATGTATTTTTGACAGTCATATAAAAAATAGCATTACTTTTTCTTGTAGATCAGGTTTATGAGATATTTATTTTTTTTCCTTTTAAATTTAACAAATACAAGCTTACACTATGAATTTCACCATTAACTGTCATTTATACCTATAACATTTCAGAAAAAAATTCCACCTGTTTCTGAACTTAACACTTAATTTGTGAATATTACTAAATATATCAATATATTATATTGTATTTTATTGCATTATATTGAATTGATTGTATTATTATTATTACTATTATTTATTTTTTATTACATTATTTTTTTATTATTTTTATTATAAAACTGAGAGCTAGAGCTAAAAAAACAAGAGCAGATTCTGAATCACCGCAAAAAAAATATCCTCTCAAAAACTTGACTTGCCCATCTGATTTAAAAATCCGGTACACATTTGTTGACCAGGGTTATTTATTCATATTAGTCTTTGAACAAATTGAGCCAAACAGTGAAAATAAGTTGGAAGATTGGAACACATACTTGTATTGCTCAGTGGCCTGCATCACAATGAAGTCCCACTTGTGGAATAGCCATTTATGCAAGCGGTTGTAATGCGCCTGTTTTGAAAATGGATGCAGGAAGTTCAAAAAGTCTGTCCCGACTCGTTCCAGTAACAACAAAGTCAAAGGCAACATATTATGCAATAAAATCAAAGAACTCACAAAACTCACGAGTTGCCATAAATACTATGACACAAAATAGTTTCTAAAATACTATTCAGTTCCTAAAATATGGTTACTATGTGTACCTGTTCGTAGGGTTCCAACATGCCTTTCTTGCGGATGTTTCTCTTTGCCAGGTAAATGGCTAAAAAACAAAAAAGAATTAGAAAATATTTTCAAAAGCTGATTACAACTGATTAGAAAATGAAGGACGCATTTTTTCTGTTTACTTAAGTCAAGCCCCTTCTGTATTCTTTGAGCATAAAGTAGCCAGTTCACCCACCATAGTCTGTATCATCTGCAACCCATTTCTGTGTTGGCCAAAAGTAGGGAGTCTGAAATGATAAACATTGAGAATCAAACAGGAAGGCCGTCAATCAGAATGTTGACATGCTCAGTTGGACACATTAATCTGACTGCAACAGATTTTCTTCTTGCCGGATTTATTTTTATACTTTTTTGTGAAGCCGTTGTTTACCCGCACTGGGTGTAATAATTTGAACTGTGGTTCTTTGTTCCTTTCAGCTTGTTTTATAGCTGCATTCAAAAGAAGGTTTGTTGGTTCCAAGGTGCAAACTGGTTAACTGGTTGACCGTTTATAGCACATGTGTCAAACTCAAGGCCCGGGGGCCAGATCTGGCCCGCAACCTCATTTTAGGGCAAAGGGCAAATCATCTGCATCAACTTCCTGTTTCTAGCATATTTTCTTCACTTTTAACAACACTGAGATATGAGATATTCCCATTTATTTGTTACCAATCCTCCCCTTTTAAAATAAATTGAAAAATTGTTGAACAATTTCTTACTAGCTTCTGGTTTAAAAACTGGCTTTCCAATCAATTTATATGGGTTCACAGTCATACCGGCCCTCTGAGGGAAACCACAACTACGATGTGGCCCGTCCACAAAAATGAGTTTGACACCCCTGGTTTATAGGCATAGGTGGCAAAAATATTCTTGTGATGTACTTAAATAGCAGTACAGCTACTGGTGCCCAAAAAAATAACAGGGGTAAAATTAGATGGACTGGTTCAACTCATTTACTTAAGTAAGTGTAGTGAAGTACTAAATTAAAAATTAATTTTTGACCATTGTTGCAGAGCGGCACGGTGGATAACTGGTTAGCACAATGGCCGCACAGTGCAGAGGTCGTGGGTTTGATTCCGGCTTCCTGTGTGGTGTTTCCATGTTCTCCCTGTGCTTGCGTGGATTTCCTCCGGGTACTCCGGTTTGCTCCAACATTACAAAAACATGCATGGCAGGTTGATCAGACACTCTAAATTGCCCCTGGACGGTTATTCGTCTTTGTGTGCCCTGCGAATGGCTGGAAACCAGTTCTGGGTGTACCCCGCCTACAACCCAAAGATAGCTGGGATAGGCTCCAGAACCTCCCGCAACCCTTGTGAGGAGAAGCGGTACAGATAATGGATGGAAGTTGTTGCAGAATTGGGGTCATTCTAAAACAGGGGTAGGCAAACTTTTTCATTCGTGGGCCAAAATGAGTTCTAAAATTTGACAAAAGGGCCAGACCGGGAGCAAATAGATGGAGTGTTTTGCTAACCTCACCTCACCTCATCGGAGAAAAAAATACCTAAAGTATAGAGAGAAAACATGCCTTCGTTTGACATGAAAATGAAAAAAAGTATTCTGACCAAATATCTGTCTTTGACACGCCACAGGTTTGAGCTATTAATTGAAATGAGTCTTTCAATGCAGAAAATTGAATGAATAAAATACAACTATTAGTTTCTGAGATCTGCGAGCATTTTTTATTTTGAGAACGCTCACCTGCGCGTCACTTGTGTATGCTCCTTAACAGAATTAACATGGGACATGCGTATTGAACTCATTATTTTCAAATTCTACATAACACCACAAAGAACCTTATTTTGAATTTCAATGGGAACGGTGTTCCTGGTGGAGGAAGAGGCTCCACCCCAAAAAAGTCAATCAGTGTGCCTCCTTGTGGGAACACATCAGAATTACAGGCAAAATAAAACATTAACCAGGTTTATTCATTTAATTTGTTCTAATTCGACGGGCCAGATTAAAACGTTTAACAGGCCGCATTTGACCCGCGCGCCTTAGTTTGCGCATGACTGTTTTGAACAGCTTTATGGGTGTTCAATTAGCTAATGATAATTTCAAAGTACACCCTACCTGTAAGTATATTTAAAGACAAGATTCAAATACTCCACAAACACATATACAAATGGAAATGGAAATGGAGCAGCAAAAGTAAGGCAGGCACCGACTCGTTGGGCTGGCCTCGCTATCAATCAATTTTAACCCGCTAGGCAATAGTCTCAGTATTGACATAAATCCTGAACAAAGCTGGGTAATAAAACTACTGGTTCGATTTATTAAAATATCTCTTTAGGCCTATTTACGCATGCATGCTCATTCCCTAATGTTATAAAATAATTATAACCTTAGTGCACGTCAATCTCTTTTTATGGCCTTTTGACAACTGACAATAATTTTGAACATGAGCAACTTGATCAAGTATTTTGAGCCGCGCGTTGATCTACCTGGAACCGGTAAAGGCTGCTGTCATTGCACATGACAAGCTTCTTGTGGTTCTGCAGGGCATAGATGTAACCGTAGGCCACCAACATGGTGGCAAAGGCTTGGGCTTCTACAAGACAAACAGGGCAACAATGATTGATATCAAGTGAATGCGGCGACCTATTTAATGACAGACATGTTGGCAAATTGAAGTCTTTTTATGACACGTACCTTCGACAGTGGTCTTCATCTTGTTAGCAATCCAGGCAATAATGTCTTTACCTGTTTGGAGACAGGTAATAGATGAAATTTTAAACAAGAACGAAAAGACAGTGACCATAAAATGCAGCTGAATTGGAGAACAAGATAATACTGAAAATATTGTAAAACATGCAATGAAAATGAATAAAATGTTTTTTGTGTGATCATGCTTTTCTGAACAGGGTAACTTGAATCTTAATGGCAGGGTACCAAGAATCTTCCCTTCTGTGCGAATGCAAATACAATTTATTGAATCATTTATGTTTGGACAGCAATGTGCCGCCATACGACGTGTGGATATGTTGACCTTTTCCTCCCCGATCTTTGGCCAGATTAAAATCCCAGTTTGGCTTCCAAAGAGGTGTCCAGATCTCATCCAATTGAAGCCTTCTTTATATAGCTTGTGGTCGGAGCTTAGACAGCCGTGACAGCTTGTGTTCACTCTCAACTTGTTAGAACGCAATCATGAAAGGTAGATTAAAAATATTTTTTCCCCAAAATTGAAGTTATTAAGATTTCTCCATGTCTTCTCAGACAGACAAGAATGCAAATGATGATGTTTTTTATTTAACATATTTTTATTTTGTCCAAATAATTCCATGATATTAGAATTATAAATACTGACAAGGAAAGACTATAACAATCACAAGAGGATTTTTTTTGCCAGGTTTAGAGGTGTTTTAAATGGTTTTCGTCTAAGATTGGCCTTTTGGTATCTTACCAGCAATGACATGTGGAATGGTGGTGACGTTGAGTTTCTGTTCTGAGCCTTTCAGCCCACTTTTTGGGTCCTGCATCTCAACCACAATGGCATCCAACTGTAAATGACAACCACAGAGATTCATATAATGTAATAAATCAGAGCACAATCAGACACATATTTTACTAAACAAAAGAGAGCTTTTATTTTGCTTCTTAGATTGGAAAATATTTCACATCTGACTATTTTATATTTAATTGTTTCATTCACTATAATGGTAACTTGTTGTTTTGTTACCTAACCCTTAAAAAATAATGAAATAAAAACATTGACAGCTTTTTGCATTAAAAAAAAACCCCAAAACATTTTAAGCACTAAATAAGCACCAGAACACCATACAATTGATTACATGAATGATGCCAAACACTCACCTTTTTGAGACAGTGCAGACGTCGAAAATGTTGTCCTCGGTCTGGACGGGCTGTTCTGATTGTCATATTTTTCGATGAAGAAAAACACTTTCCTTGACAACAATGTAAATGGGAAAGTTGCCTTTAAGTGAATGAATGTAGTAGATGTAAACACACTAGTACTGCGTGGGGATTGTTAGACAGAAGGGAAGGAAGGGTTTAGCCACCAATTAGCGGCAGAAAGCCTCTTCATCCCTCCAGCCTGCCAGCCAGTTATTCTAAGAAATGTGGACTGGAACTTGATATTAGAGGGTTCTGTGTTTTTGGTTGCTTGTCCGGAGACCTATGCCACAAAACACTTCAATGTACATAATCATTAAGTTAGAACCAGTGTTAGCCAAAAATCAAAAATTGGTCATAGCTACGAAAGCAGAGATATAATGCTTCAGTAAAACTAGCTTAAGATAGAAACTTTTGAAATCTTACCAAAAAGGCCTCACGAAAGATGATTTTTTTTCCCTAAACAACACACACTTAACGCTATTCTGAGGAGACCAGTTAGTATACCAAAGAAAGTGTAGGAACTAGTGGTGTGCCGGTCGATTGGCCACAGATCATGATCAGACGATTTCTATGGAAAAATACATACAAAGTACAAAACATGATCAGCCGCAGCTCATACTTTGCAGCCTGCAGCCAACTAGAGACCAGCATGTGTGCAGTGTAATTTGCCCTCCCCGTTTTCCACCACAAATTACAAACCAAACCAATAAGTGAATCATAATATGTTTGTTATATACATTTCTTGCACTGTCAATTTGAAATAATGTCCTGCTTTTGTGTAATAAAGGAACGGAATTTTTTTGTTTGTTTGATTCAGCCATCGAAAAAAATAATTTACATATTAATCTATTATTAAAATAATCATTAACGAGCAGCTCTGAAATTGAAAAATTGAAATTAAAATTAAAAAATATATGTGATCGAGGGGCGGCACGGCGGACGACTGGTTTGCCCGATGGCCTCATAGTGCAGAGGACGAAGGTTCGATTCCGACTGCGGCCTTTCCTTTTGGAGTTTGCATGTTCTCCCCGTGCCTGCGTGGGTTTCCTCCAGGTACTTTGGTTCCTCCCAAATTCCAAAAACATGCATGGCAGGTTGATTGGACACTCTAAATTTCCCCTAGGTATGAGTGTGAGCGCGGCTGGTTGTTTGTCTCTGTGTGCCCTGCAATTGGCTGGCAACCAGTTCAGGGTGTCCCCCGCCTACTGCCCAAAGATAGCTTGGATAGGCTCTAGCACCCCCCGCAGCCCTAGTGAGGAGAAGCGGTTCAGATAATGGATGGATTGCTTTTTCCCTGTATTCCTTTGTGTGTCTTTCGTTAAGCTTATTGTGTCCACCTGTGCGTGTCACTTTCTAGTGTTGACCGATCACCTCTCTCTAACCCTTTGTGTCTTGTCCAGGTGTTCCTCGTTGTCTTGTTAATTTGCTCGTATTTAGTTCCCTGTTTTCGTTCACTTCTTGTCGAGTCATTGTTGTCCATGTCTGCCGTTGTGTTGATTCTCTCGTGCCATTTGTCCATGCCAAGTCCTGTTCCTCATGCTTGTGTGTTACATTGATCCTTGTTTTACGAGTTGATATTTTTGTTTATCCAAGTACCTAGTTTTTCTTTTTTTTTCTTTGTTTTCTTTACATTAAACCTCTTTAGGTTACTCCTGTCTCGCTTCCCTGCATTTGGGTCATCATCCACTTCTACCAGAACCTGACAAGTAATACTAGTTACAAATATTTTGGTTATCAGTTATAATTGTGGTAGCTTTGGACATGGGGCTAACATTCCATCTTAACATTTTGAAATACACTCACAATCACACCAAGGGACAATTTAGAGTGTTCAATCAACCAACCATCCATCCATTATCTGGATTGCTTCTCCTCACAAGGGTCACGGGGGTGCTGGAGCCTATCCCAGCTGTCTTCGGCCAGTAAGCGGGGTACACCCTGAACTGGTTTCCAGCCAATCACAGGGCACACAAAGACGAACAACCACCTGCTTTCATACTCATACCTCGGGACAATTTCGAGTCTTCGATCAACCTGACATGCATGTTTTTGGTATGTGGGAGGAAACCCACACAAGCACAGGGAGAACATGAAAACTCCACATGGGTAGTCCGGAATCAATCCCAAAACCGATGCGCTGTGAGGCCTTTGTGCCGCGCTCCATTTAAATCTTTTTGGATTTTATTTTCAGACTCTTTTGAAAATGAGCGGATTGGATAATGGATGGATGGATTGTGGAAGCAGCACTTCATCACCAAGCCGCTGAATTGTACTAATTGCACCACTGATTAACTACAGCAGTGGTTCTCAACTGTTGTCACCCTGGGACCCCCATCTTTCTAACTGTTGCAAAGTTGCCACCCATTTTCTCAGAGTTAAGAACAATAAATCATTTTTTTGTTTAAAACTACCCTCTGAAAATACATGTGCAATATGTTGAAATTTCTTAATGCAGTTTCAAATTATTTTGACATACCACCTTAAGCATATGGCTGAGCTGCTCTTTAATTCCTTTTACAGTAGCTAGTGCTAGAGCACACGTTTCCATGTTGGCACACCTTGATTCTGTTCTGAAAAAAAATCTAAATCTCATGTAAATGTTTTTGTTTTGGTCCGCGACCAACTTTTGGGTCCCGACCCATGAGTTGAGAATCACTGGATTAGAGTCAGGTAACTCAATTTTTGTCATGATTCGATTCCCGAGTATTTTATATGGAAGTAAAAACAGAGCAAAACACAAGTGGCAGTATGATGTATGAATTAGGGCTGTCAAAATTAAACCATTAACTACGGACATCAAAATGTTTTAACTCAGTTAAATGTTTTAACTCGGGTAACTCAGTTTGATTTACTTAAAAAATAATGTGCATACTTTGCAAATATTCTACCATATTGGCTATACATCGTTAGCACATGGTCTCAGAATAAAACCTGCCTCAATTTACCACTGGGCTTTGCAAAGTGTGGTGCATGTGGGCAGATTTGATGAATGTTTCTAAGAAAAATGCATGTAAAGATGACTCAGTTTAGATCGCTTTCAAGAATCAAAGAACAGTCTTCGAATTAAATACACTTCATATTTTGTGATTTTGCATGAATTCCAAGGTATTACTCAAGAAAATATCTGTTACAAACTTCACAAAACATTGTAGTTGAAAATGTGATTAATCGCAATTAATCATGTATTTTATTTGTGATTAATAAGTTAAAAATTTAATCACTTGACAGCACTACTATACATGTATAATAACAATCCTGGTTACACTGAAGCTTTGTGAGTGAGTATGCAAATTCCGATGGCCGTGAATGCGGCAGCTCCGGCAGCGCTCAGTCTTCCTCGTTGTGTGCAACTGTGCATCGATGAAGTTGTTTCAAAGATGGCGGACTTCCTCCCGTCCCGTTCTGTTTTATCCGTCTGTTTCCCAAACTGTCTCCTCACCAGCGGCGAGGCAGAGCAGCTGCGGAAATCTAAAGAGATCGATAAATGTCTTATTCGAGATAAAACATACGTTAAAAGGCTCGTTAAAATCCTATTGCTTGGAGCAGGCGAGAGCGGCAAGTCGACTTTCCTGAAGCAGATGCGCATTATCCATGGGCAGGACTTCGATCAGAGGGCCAAAGAAGAATTCAGAGCCACTATTTATAGCAACGTTATTAAAGGTAAGACTACGACACGTGCATTTCATCTCTTCCGAGTTATTGTTGGTCTATTTACTACATATTGCTGTCGATTTGGCTTGTAAACACTGACGGTGAAGTTGGTAGCTATGCTGCTAACTGCACGTTGAGATGACCCGAGCCACTTTCTGTTCTCCGCTTTGCTGGACGAGCGAGCGAGATACGCCCATGATGTTATTTGTGTATCTCTCCACGGTGGGCTCGGGGGGCGACCAGTCGTGACCTGAGACCTTTGCAAATGAAGAGCTCCACGCTGTCCTCTATTCTTCTTATGTTGTTCGTGTATTGCACGTTACGATGGATGTTGTCGTAATTACTGTGCGCAGATAACATGACAGCATCATTAACACAATGACGTAATTTTATTGAAACTATCGCCACACGTCAACATGGACATTGCTCTGCAACTGGACTACCGATTTGAGTGGTGTAGCTCATCATTAGAGTGCGATAAATGATTGATTTTTAAATATAGATAGAAACGTTGTAAATCAATTTGCACTCAAATGATCCGTTATTTAATAATGTATTGCACGAAAAACCAACCCAAAAAAAGGAAGGAGTGCATCACCGTTTTTGAAAATAATCTAAACGGCGATTATCCCCAACACACACACAAGGTCCTGTTTTTAAACAAACACACGCTCTTAATATTTATTATAATCAAAAACAAATATCGATTATACATTTTAGCTGAGCTAAAAAATCTGTCCCGGGTGCGGAATGATCCGGCCCAGGCGGAAGACCATTTTTGGGGTTTGAGGTGTGACACATTTTAAAAAAGGGTTCGATTAACAAAGGGCAGAGGTTGATTTTAGTCTGGCTTATGAACTGGCCCTGATGCGTGTGATGAACCTACCCGCAAAATGGGCAAACAACCAAAACTGCCTTAGAACGTATCAAAAGCGCCACTACCTGTTTTTGTATGAAGAGACATTAGACACCAATTTGCGTTCAAGCGTGCATGTATTTCCTTATTCTGACATCACATGGCCCACGCCTCCCACCTTCTACTGGGGCATACCATTAAAAGAGTGGGGGCAATACTATAACCCCTGTTATACCAACAGTATGTATTTACTTGCATTGGGCACATTCACGGACAATAAAAAAGAAGGAGACGCATATGACCATAATAAGACCATAAATAAGATAAGCAGATTTGGATAGTAAATTGCCTCCAGCATCTCTCCCATGGGAGCATCATGCACGGATGATTTTTCTTTTTCGAGGTGCGGGGTGGAACGGGGTCCGGGGCCACTAATTTTTATGAATAAGACCGGAGGTTCGAGGTCTAAATTGTACAGAGATCGCATCCTGAAGGCGACAGACCCACAAAAAAGGGTCAATTGCCCAGCTCTGCATTATAGTATTCTTATGCTAAAGTGTAGGTTTCATCTCCCTATTTCAAAAATGGAAAAGAGTGGAGCCACGTCATCGATTATATGCAGTGTAACAACATTAAGTCTGTCTTCAGTTTCTTTCATGAAATCGGACTATGTAACATCTGGCCAGATGCAGATTAATTTATTTTCTTAATATGTGACCGCTGACAACTTTGACCAGAGGATGTGTTTCCATCTGTCACTGCTCACTAGGGCTGAACAATTTCGGACCTAAATTGCGACAGGTCACGCAGTACTGATTTAGAAAAAAAAAAAAAGGATTGCGCTCTGTGGTAGTGCCGGAAGTTAATTTCTTTCGCCACTACTTGAATGGTGGACACCAAGCTATCTTGCGCCACAGCAGTACGGACTTTATTAAAACTATATGCAAGTGCATGAGCAGCAGCAGCAATGACCTGCGTGATGACAATCAAACGACCCCTTCAACGATTAACGTTTTAAACGAGGAGGCAAACGAGGGGTCGCTAAGCGTGCTAAACGCTAAAATGAATTACAGAGTCAGGAAGGACCCCAAACAAAGTGCTTAGGTGTACAGTCTACTTTTAACAGAAGTGTGGATAGAACCGCGTTAGGATGGAGAGCCAGCAGCTATGAACAGAAATTTTGTATTTCAATCAATACTCATCTAGACATAAAATAAGATGACGGCTACATCAGCAATTTAGCAGACGCTCTCAGAACGGAACATGTAAACGGCTGACGTCATCATGACGAAGAGGTTCAATGTCAAACGTATATCAAGTATTTCTCATCGGATCAATAATATTTGCACTATTTTGCACCTCAGAGTACTGAGTTTTGAGATCTACACAATAACAGGTCTCAAAATTGTATATTTTAATTCATTTAGCTTTGGTGAGAGACAAGGATTTTATTGACACAATTATAAACGCAATTACCCATTTCTACAAAATTATACTTGATGGCAAGTAGTTTTTAAAAAAAGTAAGAACTGCCCCCCTCCTAGACCCTCTTTAGTGTCTCGCATTCTAACAGTAATAGCTTTTTTTTAAATGGTAGATGTGGCATTTTCTCTCATGTTTGTAAATTTCACTGTACATTTAAAAGGAAATCGCAAAACAAATCGAAATCGCAATAAAAACAATTTTTTTCCCCTAAAATTGTTCAGCCCTACTGCTCACATTGTTCTTCTTGGTTATATATTTTTTTAAGGTTATTGACTCGCCTCAGGCTCTCGTGAGACGGAAAACTCACTGATAATCACACGCAACAAACGCGACAGGCTTTAATTGCCTTAAAATCCCGTGCATAATATGCATTTTCACCTTTTCCGACGTGTATTTGATGGTACCTAGACACTGCAGCAACAATTTTTCATGCTATGCATCACTTCGCCAATGCGGTAAGAAGGCCAACTTCAAAATTAATCTCACCTAACCAAATAATAGACAGACATCAATGCCTAACTAAGCTTTTATTTTGAAACATGACGCTGCATATCAGCAGACTTGATTCGCCTTTCAGACCCTGAGGCATTGCGTCACAAACTGTTGCTATTTGCTACCGACTTTAACGACACAACGGCGTCCTAATCTTTAAAATAACGTTTAATCACTGATTGAGGGCGCTAATAATAATAATAATAATTATAAAAAAAGACTTAATTGCAATGACGCTGTAGCAATGCACCTGTTGCCAGCGTTCCGCGGTGGCCGTGCTGGCGAGAGCTTTCACGGCCCTTTTCAAAAGCCTATTTTTGGACTCAAATGATTCTCCGCAGTTTGTTTCTGACATACTAACGAAGGTGCCGTTCCTACTGATCACTTTTTAAGCAAACCAGGCTTACTCAAATGTGCCGTTTTAACTGGCAAAATTGCGACTGTCACTTCCCGAACAAGTGGTGCGTTTATAAGCTCGTACATTACAGTATTGGCTTGGGATGCTCATCGCAACCCCTCAACAGCAACACAAAACAATACAATGCAATGTTTGTTACACCATCCCATCTTATCTGTTTCTACCAGTGGCAGTGGCTGGTCATTCAAGGACGGGAAGTTCATTTTTTTCCGACCTACATTTAAATGTGTTTATTTATTTAAATGTAAATTGTACCCTCCAAAAGAAAAGAAAATGATCCGATCGACTACATTCATATTATCTGCCGTAATGTGACACTTGGTGTAGTTAAGTTTGATCATGGTGCATTCCAGACAATGCATTTCCATCCAATATTCAGGACATGGTAATACGAGCCCACAAGGAGTAGGCTGAAGCAGAAGCTTAAAGATGCCTACTCCACCACACCACATGCAGTACAGCAAGGGTGTCCAACGTTTTTTCCACCGAGAACAAAATCTTAAAATGAAAAACAAAAATGTCACTTGCATTAGAAATGAATGTAAGATTTCATCATCACGGCAGCACAGCTGTCAGGTGCTCAATCTTACAAGCCATAACACAAATTGCTAAGATCGCTGGAGCTACATATTGTTTCTTTCTTCTCCATATTTATTGAAAATTATTAATTATATAAAGAGACTGCCACAGAAGCCAGTCGCCAAATACAATGCTTGTCATTTTTAACAAAGACAATTCTCCGAAGCGCGTCAGAACAACGGAATGAAAGAGTTGGAAAATGCTACAGTGAGTGGAGGTTTGTACGACAAGATAGCTGATTCTCATACGCCACTGTTACTAAAAAGCGGGATTCCGCCTCAGACAGATCATCCAATCATTAGGCCAGCCCAATGCCCCATAGACCCACCCAGAGATGGTGAGCGTCTGACGGGTGGGATAAAGCCCAGCATTTACCCAATGACCGTCCAGTTTCGTGCAGTGCAACAACCCACTCTCCCCTTCCTCATTGAAGCAACAGATGTTCAGCAGCCGACTGTGGAATAAAGTGCCGCGGTGCAAATGAGAAGGATGTTGTGTTAGTTACCAGTAATAAGTAGCTGATTCTGAACAAAAGATAAATGTGTAATTTAGTCAATGAAATGTACACCGAACTGTCTATATTTCACAACTTTTTAGGGGTGTGTGTGTCATTTTAGCGCAATCTGGGCTTCCCTTGCAGGCGTAAAAAAAAACGTTTCTACAGCCTGTTATATAAATAATCAAATAACAGTTAATATAAAGAATGTTTTGCCCCCTTTAGCACCTTCCAGATGTTCTCATCTTTAAAACACCTTGACTGGCGAAACAGTAAGAAAGAGGGAAACTTTCAACCATCATGTTTTATGGTGAATAGTGGTATGGAGCTATAAGAGTAGGTGTGCACGATCCAATAGTTGTATTGGATATCGGTCTGATATCAGCCCAAAAACCAGTATCAGATTTTATGGGTCTCCATCTAAAATCTCAGATTTTAGCACTGATAGACAAGCAGTCCATTCCCGAATCTGCTCCTGGTATGTATTCAGAAGTGTCTGGATCTAGCATGCAGAGCCCATGTGAGGAAAACATAAATGCATACAATTCCAGAAGAAAATTATTGCATTTCTTTGCGGTATGCATGTTGCATAGAGCGGTTGATCGGTCGGGATTGGCATCAGCACTGATTTCCTTAATTTTAAAATATCAAAGGCATATGCTGTTGGTTGATTGGCAGGTCAGACGTTTTAAAAATGGTGATTGGCCATAAAATTGTGTACCCCCATACATTATGGGGACCCACAATAATGTTCTTGACACAAGTTAAAAAATGAGGACATTCAGCCAAATTGTTCTGGAAGTAAATTTCTATAGGTTGGCAGCTCGGAACACATAACTCATTTTCTTGCCATTTGCATGCTCAGTTGTTTGGTAAAAGTAACTTATGTACTTGGAGCAAATAGAGAAGTGTTTTTGAGTGGGTGGAAATGCCCGCTCAGTGTGAAGGGGAAATGACACAGTTGATGATGTTTACACCAAATAGGAAACATAATGTCAGTCTTCCTCATGAATTTGGTCGGACCTCATTTTGCACCGAGTTGTCTAATTCACTGACACACAGATTCCACATAAAAGAGGCATTTGAATAATTATAAATGCATATATCAATCTAACACAGTTTTTACTTTGTGTTGCTGCTAACCAGTGAACAATAGAAAAATGATTCTCAAAACTGCTATGAAAGGGTGAACCTAATATAGTAAATGCTACTTTTATCACTATCCATATGCTCTTGTTAAAGGGGAAGTAAGCCCAAAAAATATCTTTACAAGAATATGTTCTATGGAGGCCCACGAGTCGAAACACGGCATTCTGATTAATATTGCGTTTGTGGAATATGAGTGAGGCAATAAATTCCACCTGTTTTTAGCCATGTCAGATGGTGGCCATTTTGTCACTTCTGTCCACTGAAAATATCATCACAGTTGCTCAGGACTCAGGTAACGACCAACCACGTCTCATCTTCAAGAGACCGTTAGCTGTGATTGGGCGTTACTTGAGCCTAAAGCAAATGTGAAGTCATTTTCACAAATTGGCCACCGCCTGACATGCCAAAAAAACGGGTGGATTTTGCTGTTTAACTCATGTTCCACAAACACAACAAGACGGTGCCGCCCCCCTCTGCATGACAATAAAGGGATTTCTAATTCTAATTCTAATTAATCAGAATGTCATGTTTAGATCCGTGAAGGCGCATAGAACATATACTTGTAAACAATGTTTTGGGGGTTGACTATCTAATTCAAAATCACTGTCCAGTTTAAAACCCAAGTTTGAGACTCTAGGCTTTAGATAAGATGACAGGGGACCGAAGTCAACAGCGTTGAAAGTAGAAGGGCCACTGGGACCAAACACCGTAACGTCTGTCTTCTTTTCGTTGAAATTCAAGAAATTATCACCCTGACAATAAATTAACATCCAGATTTAGCAGAACGGACTTTATTTGAACTATATATAAGTCCACGCACAGCAGACGCAACAAGCTTTTTAATAACTGTTTGGTTTGTTCATGTTAATAAAGTAAAAAAAATAAAAATAAAAACGTATAGTAAATATTTATCATCTCATCAATATTTGCACAACAGTACTGAGTTTCGAGATCCTCACAATAGTCGTTCTCAAAATGATATTTTTTTATCAATTTAGCTTTGTTAAGGGATATTTTATTGACAATCTAACAATATACAAAGAACATGTACATTAGTACGAAATGTAAAAAAAAATGGTGGTGGGGGGACGAGAATTGTTTTCTTCTTGGTAGAGGGGGCGTGACAGGAAATAATTGAGAACCACTGACTTAGGGAAGGTAATAGGTAATCTTTATTTGCTGTGAATAAGCATAGTTTGGTTGCATAGACCGTTGGTGTTGGCACACTTATGTCATATCTTTCCTGTTGGAATATTTGACCTTAAAAAAAAAAAAAGGAGATACACATGTGGCTACTTTAATTGTGTGGAGAATGACAAATATAACTTAAAAAAACTTGTAAAAGTATGAATGTATACTTAATATTGGTAATTGTTTATATATATATATATATATATATATATATATATATGTGTGTATATGTGTATATATATATATATATATATATATATATATATATATATATATATATATATATATGTATATATATATATACATATATATATATATATATATATATATATATATATATATATATATATATATATATATACATATATATATATATATATATATATATATATATATACATATATATATATATATATATATATATATATATATATATATATACATATATGTATATATATATATATATATATATGTATATATATATATATATATATATATATATATATGTGTGTGTGTATATGTAAAATGATTTTCAGATTCCTGGTAGGCTACATGTCAGTCGTTTGCGATTGGCTGACTGAGGATGCAGAGGTGAAACTTCCACCTAAATATGCAGCTGTCCTAACCGCAGAAGGATGCAACGAGTTTTCATTTTCCAGCAATGTGTTGCCAAGTCTGCTCATATACAGAACACTACACTAAATAAACGGGGGGGATTTTTCGACAAAAATTTTGAAGGTAACCCAAATTGTTCATAAAAAGCACCGTTATTCACTATATTTTTTTCAGTGCATTTTTAATGGGTGACAATTATACATTGATTTTCGCTGCAGTACTTGTCAAAGGATGAAATGTTAAATGGAACCTTGAGAATTAATTTGAGCCTTTTCTCATTCCAGGTATTCGAGTCTTAGTGGATGCTCGAGAGAAGCTTCACATCCCATGGGGCAACTTGTCCAATCAGCGTCATGGGGATATGTTGATGGCCTTTGACACCCGCTCTATGATGGCCCACGGTCATGGTATGGTGCAGCCTAAAGTTTTTCAGCATTATTTGCCATCAATCCGGGCCCTGTGGACTGACCAGGGAATCCAGAATGCCTATGACCGTCGCAGAGAATTCCAATTGGTAAGTAGCCAATATGTACCTTTTTATTCATAGTGCTGTAATTTGGTGTTAAAAAAATAAATAATTTGAAAAGGAAAGAAATTAGGCCCAGACGGCGTCACTTTAAAATGTCAGATCTTCACCCAGCCTATTTTTCCACGTCATTGGCACATATACTCAACGTTGGGTGTTATATAAGTACTGTATTTCCGGGACCATAGGGCTCACTTTAAAGTCCCAAATCTTCCCCAAAACAAACGAGGCGCCTTGTAATGCGACACGCCTATTATATGGACTGAGCATCTCTCTCGACCATTGGACTCTTTTTCCCATTGGGGTATTCAGAGTGTGTGTTAGCACACCATGCTGGCCAAAGTCTGAGACATCTATGCTTCGAATTGACTGTGACAAATACATTATGTGACTATGGTGTTTGGGTGATAGTATAGGAGAAAGCTGGACAAAAAGGCAGCTGTCCACAATGTCGTAGTCTTTCTTATCATTCATGTTATTGCAAGCAAGAAACGTCACAGGTTTAGACAATAGACTGCAAAAATATAAAAAAATAAATAAAAACACACTGCCCAAAGCACACCACTCACATCTCTCTAAACAGCCAAGTGATTGGCTGAGGCTGCATGGCGCCCAAGAATCAGAATCAGAAATCAGAAATCCCTTTATTGTCATTGTACTCAAGTGTGCAACGAGATTAGAGAGCAAGAAGCAAGAGGCCATTGCTATAATCTTTTTGTGTTATTTTTATTTCTTTTGGGGATATAAATGGCATTAGAGATGGTCTGTTTTGTGTTTATCTTATTTCTTTGTTTCATTGTTTGCTTGTATGCCGAATTTTTTTTGTTTTCATTTGAAACCGTGACTCTAAGGAGTGTGGTGACCATTGAAGTCCCTCCCCTTACGTTGTTATTAGACGTGTTGCCATGACATCTCTCATTGGTTCGAGCTGAAGCTACTGGCAGTGATCCATTATGTTCTCAGCTCTCATTGGTCTGAGGTGATGCCTCTGGCAGTGATCCCTTATTCGCGTGAGTACAACCTAGGGCTGGGCGATAAACCAAAAATTTATCGTTACCGAAATGTATTATAATGACCGAAATCATTTTGCCCATGTCGGTAAATTAGGTGTTTAAAAAAAAAAAGAAAAGCCTTTTCTGTCTGCGGCAATGTTCATGCCCCTTTAAGACCGCTACAGCACCTCTAGTCACGTGACTCCACCCGTCTGATCGAGAAAGAAAACGGACGTCGCTGTCGTAGCTGGCGATTCGAATCCAGAAGCTTTTTCACCACCCACAACACAACAATGCTGTGCTGAAAGTTCAAAGTGAGAAGCAAGGTTCGACAAGTGACAACAGCCCATGAACGGAGGCGACACCATACGAGAGAACGTCTCAGAGGTGGACGCGATAGCCTAGCCCATAGCTAAAGATAAAGCTCCTCTAGTTACAGTGGCGCGCACAGGATTTAAACGCTTCATAAAAGCCGTATTTCCCGATATGGACTTCATCGGGCCGGGAGCTTAGACATGTCAAGCATTTTGCATCTACATCCGACTTGTGGTCGGGTCGCAACATGGATCCCTGATTGAGCCTGACTGTGCATTACATAGATGACAAGTGGCGACTGCGCACCAGAGTACTCGAGACGGCACATTTTCCCCGATGATGCACACTTGTTTATTTGGCTTGCATTGACATTTTCTTTCATTTTATTTAGCAATTTATTTATTTGCCATTATCATTATCATGAGAGCATCTTGGCGCAATCTATTTGCAGAAAAAGATTTTTCAAGAGGTACCCTTTTTCTTTGTGACATTGTTCAAGTCATGCAAAGCAAGCTATTTGGAATGTTCATACAAATGATTTTTGTACTTGTATTTTTCACTGAAAGTAATGTGTACCAGTTGGTCAATAAAAAAACAGTCAAAATGCATTTCCTGCATTTATTTTGATTTTGGTCCACGGGGGGAATTTATCGTGCATTTATCGTTATTGAGGTAAAATTGCTCAATTTCTCGCGATATTGATTTGAGGTCATATCGCCCAGCCCTAGTACAACCGAGCTTGGGCGAGCTAGCTTGCGCCTCGTAGTGCGGCGCGCCCAGTATGAGCATTAAATATGAAAATAGCACCCTCAACTGGTGTTGCGCCCTTTGATAAGCGCGTCTTATGGCCGTAAAAATGCGGTACCTAATAATTCTGAATGGCTCACTTCTAGACACATTTTGTGGGGGGTCTTGGAGCGTACATACAAGCTTTGACAGTCACACATACAGCCTCATCTTTTGGATGGAGCAGAGCTGCAGCTGCAGCTGGTGTGCAAACAGAGATGCAAACACGAAAGCCAATGAAGGGCAGCCTTATGTTTCTGCTTTTTGTCACCCTTCCCATACTTCCTATACTATTGCTTTATCAAACAGTGCCACTGCCCCAGTTTCTCACCATCACTTGAGCAGATTAACCCTCTTTTTCTTTGACTCAACTCAGCCCATAAACATGTCTGCATGTAACAGGTGTTCCCCTTTTTGGTACATACTAGTACGTAGGGCTGGGCGATATGACCTCAAATCAATATCACGATAAATTTAGCAATTTTACCTCGATAACGATAAATGGACGATAAATGACAACAATCCTGTCCTAGTGTGGTCTGTAAACAAAATGCTAAATAAAATGTA
Source organism: Idiotropiscis lumnitzeri (assembly GCF_059441095.1). NCBI lineage: Eukaryota > Metazoa > Chordata > Actinopteri > Syngnathiformes > Syngnathidae > Idiotropiscis > Idiotropiscis lumnitzeri. Next base: position 13,863,350 of record NC_142405.1, read on the forward strand.
AAAAAAAAATGCCAAATAAACAAGTTTGCATCATTGGGAAAATGTGCCGTCTCGAGTACTCTGGTGCGCAGTCGCCTATGTAATGCACAGTCAGACTCAAACAGGGATGTTGCGATTGGATCACAAGTCGGATGTGGATGAAAAATGCTTGACATGTCTAAGCTCCCGTCCCAATGTTGTCCATATTGGGAACTACGGTTTGTGAAAAATATTTTTGTACCTCTTGTCGGCTACTTTCATGAGGTGCTTAAATCCCGTGCGCTCCACTGTAGCTAAAGGAGTTATAACTTTAGCTATGTGCTAGGCTATCGCGTCCACCTCTTAGACGTTCTCTCGTATGGTGTCGTTATGGGCTGTCACTTGTCGAACCTTGCTTCTCACTTTGAGCGTTTAGCTCAAGTTCCAAGTCAACAGCAATGGTTGTGTTGTAGGTGGTGAAAAATAAAAGATTGGACGCGCTGTTTTGGGTGCTTATGACGCACTTTGTAGTCTGTTTTGCTCAAACATCGTCTTTATGGAACCCAAAACATTTCCAAAAGACAGATGTCGAATTTCTTTTCGAGGCAAGCGCAACAGGAACAACTTCAACTAACGTCACTTCGTCTTTAGCCGTGTCAGCCGCTTCTTCATTTGAATCGCCAGCTACGACCGCTTCATCAGTTTTCTTCTTGTGTGGATGTGTGGATGCTGTAGCCGTCTTAACATAGCCGCAGACAGAAAAGACTTTTTCTTTTCTTTTTTTAAACACCGAATTTACTGACATGGGCAGAATGACGTCGGTTATTTTAATAAATTTCAGTAACGGTAAATTTTCGGTTTATCGCCCAGCCCTACTAGTACGCTCCGGCCTACGTTTTTCCAAAATAAAATGTGAGCATTTTGCACCTCTCAATCTATTTAATCTAACATTTTCTAAATTTCATTTATTTATTTTTTTATTTTATTTTTCGTTGAATACTATTTAATTTTTCTTGTTTTTTTTTGTTGTTTTTTTTTAGTTTTTTAATTAATCTACCATACTATTTGTGAACTTTTCTTCTCTCACTCCTGATAAATACCCCATATGCATAGAAAAACTAAAACTCGTTATAAAAGTAATAAAAAAAAAAAATTAAAACAAAGCATTAAAAAATAATAAATGGATTTTAATAATAAACGCCAAAATGAAGTAAAAACCAACAATAATGAAAAATGTGAAACTTTTATAACCCTTATCTGGAGCAGCTTTGTTTCTCAGGGCGCATCTTCAATATTATATATATATACTTTTACAAGACTTAATTTTAATTGAAGTCTAATTTGTTTGCCCCCACCCCTTGAAGCAGTTCAGTTGTACAGGTGTGAACACTACAAAAAAAACTGGTGCAGACTAAATCAACCAGTCCAAGACCTCATGCAAGAGCTGCCTTGCATGTGCCATCAGACTTGGGTCCAAGATAACCTGCATTTGAGCATTTTCACCCTAAACGGCTCTGCAGCTGACTCCTTGTTGCATGCACGACAACATGAGTATCAGCATCAGCAGATAATAAGATAAAGCCAAGTGTTATTGATGCTTTTCCTCTGTGCTTGGAAGTTTTTTTTTCATTATGACACAACAGTTGAATGTAAACCGAGACCATTCGATCATTGATTTAATGGACGCACCTGTGGTTGAGCTAGTTTACACACAGCAACTGCATACATGCTCAGGTTTTGCTGCTTATCTAATACCGGTGTTTTCTCAAAAGGTGGAGTTGCACTCAAAAAGTGCACGCTGTAATTTGCCATTGCATCGTAGCCTTCTTGATTGTCCAAATAATTATTAAAATTATCACCAAACAGCTGTTTAATTATCATGGGAAAAATGTAAATTGACAGCAAATGTTTTGCTTAGTAACCCCCCAACGCCACATATACGACTAAACAATGTGAGTGTGTGCCGGTGGCCACCTCTGCTAACAAAGCAGCTCTGCTTACCTTTTGGCTCTGACGTAATAGGGCTTCCATGTAAGGTATTCAGACTTGATATTGGCAGAAGCCAAGCGTATAAATATAAACTTGGTGAAGGGACCAGTTATTATGGAAATTAGTCTAATTGTGACACCACAAATGGGCAAAATTGCAAAAGGCTCTGAGGCATACATGTTTTCTGAAATAGGAAGAAAACGAGCATTGTTATTGTTTTTTTATTATCATACTTTATGGGTGGGATTTTCCATAAAAGTCTTTGTCCCCTTTAAGTCAAATCTCTCAGTAGTTACTGCACACAACAAAATTACAGCCTTTAGCATTTATTGCAGTATTTATTTAAAAATATATACTGTAGATTTTCCGATGTATGCCAACGTATGTTTGATCCTGGAGTGCCCAAAATTATTTTACCACTGTTATCGCGAGCTTGCATAAAGAAATGTGAACTAAAAGGCGCAACATTTTGAACTGAAAACATATTAAATCAGCAACACTATGCACTTTTCGGTCTTTAGAAATTTTGAACAGCAGCAACCAAAACAAATTTGAATGCATGTAATGCTCCATATACTGTTGGTGCTTTTCACATCTGTAGTTTTACTTCTTCTGGAAATAGTTCCCTGTCCCCTCTGCTTCAGTCTCCTTCGCTGTTCCTGGTCGTGACTCATTATCACGGCAATTCCCAGTCTTGCAGCCCTCGTGCCGGAAATAAGAATGTTGCTAACATGAACACCACTACAGTTAATTTTCTTTGATGTGTTTGAATGAGTAATGTTCAAATTCACAGTATTTTAGATCTCAGTACTGGCTAAAATTGCCAACAGAAAATCAATGGAATATTGTGAAGTTTTTCAAGAAAAACAGTTACTTATTCCCGCCCCCTCTTTTCCTCTCTCAGGGGGAGTCGGTCAGGTATTTCCTGGACAATTTGGAAAAGCTTGGACAGTCGGTAAGTCGCAAAAGTCTCTCAAATGAATGCCACTTGCTAGTGCAGCCATTAGTAAACGCTTACACACACCCTTAAAAACTGCATGTTAATGTTCGAAGAAAAATGCACTCGTGATGTGTATCATTAACAACATTGTAATGACATTGCCGCAAATCATCACAAATGCTTTTATCTTTGCAGTCACGCACACTCAAAAACATGTGGTTGTGGTCATGTGACAAATTTCCTCAAGTAAAGATGAGGTTTTCTTGATTTCTCTTTGTAAGCTCTTTTCTGAGGTTGTTGTTGGTCCATTGTGTGTCAAAGGACATTTATTTTACCTTAATCATTTGACATAATGCATGACTATTCATTTTCTTAATCAACCCCCCCAAAATTGTTTCCGCGATGCGGTAGATTCTTCGAGTTTACCACACTATTCTTTGGCTACAAAAGCTCCAATCCTGCTTTCTTTTCCACCAATGTTGTGTGTAGGCACTGTTTATGTTAAACAGGCCATTACAGTTCAAAAGCGAGACTGAATATTATTCGAAATGAAATCAAATGACATATAAATTTTGATTTCTCTCATTCTGCGAGTAATATATATAGAAAATTGCTGTCTCGTGTGGTATAACGAAGGCCATTAGCATATGTTGCCCGACTGCGAGATTCTCTGACTAATCCTGTTACTGTCTAGTTGTACTTCACCTTCCTGGAAAATATTATGTGGCTGTGCAAAAAATAATATTGTAAAAGGCTCCATATGCATTGAAATACACGAAAGATGAATCGTGTCAAATCACAACCACGTGATGGAAATGTACAAATTAGTCAGAAAGAATGCCGAGTCAAGGTGCTCACTTGGAAATGTTGCTTCATCTTGATTAATCACTCCCTCCATCACTGCCTCATCAAATGATTTAGGTTGCTTGAGGGCAATGCTCTTTCTGACACATGACCAGTCAAACATGAACTCAGTGCTGAAATGATACCATGGCAAAAGAGAAGCAGTGGAATAATAGCACACATAAACACTTTTTTTTTTTAAATTTGTATTAATTCAAACAATTATAGATAAGAATACTAATTTGAATCATTTTCTTACAATAAAAACTGCATTTTTAAACACTTAAGAAAAAATTGAAGAACAAATAATTTACATTTTTAACCACTACTAATAAATTTGTATATCTCCAATCAGGGATGTCGGCTCGGATTCCCACATCAGACAAAAAAACAGTATGGGATTTTATCGGACTGCATCCAAAATCTCCAATATTAGTAGTCATAGACAAGCAATCCATTTGAGAATCTACTCCTGTTCTTGTATCCAGCCACGTCGAGAGCGAGCGTGCGTAGCCCACAACACTGGCGTTTTGTATTCAGGTTACAAAAAAACTGTAATTATATTCTATCACTAGGCAGAAAAAACGTAATCAGATTACAGGTTCATTTACTAAAAAAGTGGATTTTTTTTCAGAATCATTTTTTTAATGTGGGGGAGAGAGATCACACAGTCGAGTGCTTGCCACTTTCGAAACCTGCTGACAAGATTTCACCAAGTTAAGTGGATAACCTCGATGGTCATCTCTCGTGTAAGATTTTTGTTGGCCAACAATTAAATGACTGAGACAGGTCAGGGCTGGCTGGATACCTGTTGGTTTTAGCGTGGTCACTTTAAAAAATGTCACTCTTCTACCTTTTACAAATTTACAAACTGGTCATTTGGAAAGACTTTGAAAACCCAAATGAAGCTACCAATTCTACTTTCCCTCACCAGATGAAGTTAATAATATACAGCCATAAGACGGAAATAAAATGTGAAATATAAAATAATAAACATCACATTGATTAGTTTTTTTGTTGTATTAATTTCTTTCAACATATCTGGTATTGGAGCAATCCAAACATAATTAGATGTATTCATGTTACATTAATATTACGACACTTTAATTAGATTACTAACTGAATTTTTTTAAACAGTAACTGTATCAATGCATTCATTTAACATTCAGATGCACCCCATGTTTGTAATAAATGTGTAAAGGATACCACAACATGGGCTCAAGAAACTTCAGAAAACAAATGTCTGTAAATACAGTTTGGCACTACTTAAAACTCTACTATGCAAAACGGAAGCCATTCATCAACAATGCCAGTACATACAGGTTTTGGAGAAACATGCTGCCCTCCAAAACGTCCCTTCTTATGTCAGCGAAAAAATGTGAAACCACATTCTGCATGTGTTAGAACAACATGGCTTCCTAGTAAAAGAGTGCGGGTACTAGACTGGCCTGCAGTCCAGACCCGTCTCCCTTTGAAAATAGGTGATGCATTATGAACCGTAAAATACGACCCTAGACTGTTGAACACCTACAAAGCTTCAACAATTAGTGTCTTGAGTTCCCAAACATTTTTTGAATGTTGATAAAAGAAACGGTGATGTAGCTATTGGTAAACATGACACTGTCCCATCTTTTTGGGAATGAATTGAAGCCACAAAATTCCATGTTATTATTTGCTCAGTAAGTTTAAGTTATAAGTTAAGCTCTATAACTTTATCAGTTTGGACATTAAATATCTTGTCTTTGTAGTTCATTAAATTAAATATAGGTTGAACATGATTTAAAAATCATCGAATTTTGTTTTTATTTATGCTTAACACAACGTCCCAACTTCATTGGAATTGGTTTTGCACATGATAGCCCAAGACGTGTCCCATAGTGGCCCCGACACTTCCGAGCAAACATGCTACGCACCAGCCGCGGCTGACACAGATTTATGTATTTTTTATTATATTCGATTATTAGTGCTTGGAAATGATAGTATCGTGTTATTTTTGCCGGCTAAAATTCACCGTACGGTACTGGCAACATCCGGTACATGGTGCATCACAACCATGGGCTTCATCGAAAGTATCCCGTTGTCACAGGTTACTGCTAGAGGTGGGGAGAGGCCTCATCAAAAGCTCCAACTACTGCTTCCATATGGCAATAGCGACTTATTTTGGTCATGCGCTAAGAAAGTGGGTTTTGAAAGCATGATTTGATGTGTAATTGGATTGTGGATATCTGGCTCACACACATACCCGCACATCAGTCTGATCTTTGCCAGTGATGTGTCATGTCTGGAATGCAATCGACACGCACTCTCCTCAAGCTAAGCTAGCATTTGTTTATGCTTGTTGGTATTTCAGGAATGCTGAGTTTTAAATGGAGACATCAACAAAGCAATATAAAAAGCAAAGGCATCACATTTATCCAGACTGCACAACTCGAGAGTTAATTCTCTGAGAATATTCTTGCCATCACCAATTAAACCGACGCACCCGGATATGGGAATTTGATTTTCTCCTTTCAGGACTACCTCCCCAGCCAGCAGGACATCCTCTTGGCCCGAAAGCCCACCAAGGGCATCCACGAGTACGATTTTGAAATTAAGAATGTGCCTTTCAAAATGGTGGATGTAGGCGGTCAGCGTTCGGAGAGGCGGCGCTGGTTTGAATGCTTCGACTCTGTCACTTCCATCCTTTTCCTTGTCTCGTCCTCGGAATATGATCAGGTGAGTGATCTTCACAGCCTTTAAAGTCTCAAATTCGGGTAGTTACAGCTTTGTTTCAAGTACTTTAGTTGACAATAATATTATCAAGGATGCTGGTCAAACTCATAATTGTTTCTTTTGAATCTCATTCATAAAAAATTATCAATATGTTCCGGAATCAAGCTCAGCATGAGAGTTGGGCGGTATTCAAATTTGGACACTGTTTCAGGTCTCCTCAGCACACCAGTTATACCGTCCTCTAATTTTAGACTTGTGCTGGACTTTTAGCCCAAATCAGCAATCGATGTTTGTTTACCTTTTAACGTTTTTATTTTTTTTAAAAATGAAATGTTCAATTTAGTCACAATAGTAAATGGCAGAACTGGGCACTTGACTCTTTTTTGCGGGTCAGTCCCCCGCCCTCCGGCCGTTATCTGGATAGCCTTCCAGCCTTGGCCCTCTGACCTTATTCATAAAAATTGTCAGCCTCCGACCAAAGAAAACCTTTGAGCCGTCTAGCGAACACATAATATGCACGAGTACCGATTCGTGGGTTGGACTCAAATCCGCTTCCGTCCTTGTTTAATCCAGCCCCCTTAAAATTTGTCACCTCCCCAACCCTGCCCCAAAAATGGGCATCCGGGCGGCCCAGCTCTGGTAAATGGTTATTGAAGTGCACATTTATCGTGCTTTATATACACCATATGTTGTCCAAAGTGCTTCACCAAGAAGCAAATACACTCTTTTGGAAAAAATACGGACGCTGTAACGGCAAGGCTACAATTTACTTGAAACTCCAGGATCCATCGCTGAAAGGCCTTTCAGTTATGCAGTATGTGTCAGTAGTGATAGCATCATCAACTAACAGGATGAAGCAAATTTATCGCTTCCACTGCGCACCGAAATCAATATGGTGACCTAACTATTGGTGTGCCCACTGACTGTGTAGTGGTCGTGGCTCAATCGCCTGTCTTCCGTGCCGACTGTGTTAATGCGAGTGTGAATGTTTGCCTGTCTCTTGTTAGCTTGGATAGGCCCAAGCATCCCAAGCCCTGAACAGGAGCGTATCCAAATAATAAATGGTTGGGTGAACTGCAGTTGAACTCAGGTTCAACATCCCAATTTAGAGATTCCAATGCATCTTCACTCTAATGAACCAAAACTATACCACGCGACATTAAAATTCAAGGGTGCGTTCTCACAGCTTTGGCCAGTTTCAGAGAAGTCACATAAAGAGCTGAGTAGAGACTTGTAGTTCCAGGAGCTTGTCCTTAGTGTGTGAACAGAAAAGTCTAAACAAAAGGCTGTGGCAAAGGATGCATGCTAATTAACTGTTAAGTTAAAGCGAAGTAAAAAGAAAGTCCTTTTCCTGATGTCTAATTGGTTGGAATCAACCCACCACTTTCTAAAAATGACTAAATATAAGTACTAAATGAACATCAGATTGGGCTGAAAGTTGGCACTTATGTAATAGCTATGCATGCAAAAATGACACCAGTCAAAAAAAATCACCCTCAAAGGACTGTAGGGTTGTAAAGGCTTTTTTGGGATAAGATTTACAACGAATTGGCACGCCCCCTTTTGGAGCTTGGCTTGTTATTTTTTCAGTTTCAGCTGTCTGCGTCACAGCTGGGAGGCAAGCATTCCGATATTGCTGGTTTGTCATGCGTTGTCTGAAACGGCGACCGATGTTCCAAACTGGTGTTTCATGAGCATGTCCTCAGTCTATTTTGCCATCTGGCCCAGCTGTTTTGGAACGTCTTGCAGCTATACGATTCTATGTTCATGACTATTTCATAAAAAGAATGAAGTTTATAATTTGTTTTGGAAATCATTGTAATGTCTTTGTCCATTTACATTTTACACAACGTCCCAACTTCAATGGAATTAGGATTGTACATAGATTGAGTTTGTTGTTGAAAAAAGGATTATTGCCTTTAATGGTTTGACACCTGACAACAGTCTGGGTCACATGTTGCATCCATCCATCCATCCATTTCCTGTACTGCTTCTCCTCACTAGGGTCGCGGGGGGAGCTGGAGCCTATCCCAGCTATCTTTGGGCAGTAGGCGGGGGACACCCTGAACTGATTGCCAGCCAATTGCAGGGCACACAGAGACGAACAACCATCCGCGCTCACGCTCATACCTAGGGGCAATTTCGAGTGCCATACATGTTTTTGGAATGTGGGAGGAAACCGGAGTACCCGGAGGAAATCCACGCAGGCACGGGGAGAACATGCAAACTCCACACAGGATGGCCGGAGCTGGGATTGAACCCACGACGATGCTGTCTCTCACTGTGAGGCCATCGTGCTCACCAGTCGGGCCACCGTGCCGCCCACATGTTGCATCAAACTGAATATGTTGACTTTTGACAGTATATATTTGCATGCATAGTCTGAATCTTTTGATGCTGTGCATCTCGATCTGTCTTCATTTCTGCAGATTTTACTCCCACAATAACGTAAAACAAATCAATCTTAATTAGTCATTGGCCTACGTTTCGCACTTTGGTCACAGTTTGAATCAATAACAAATTACCAAATGAAGCTGAGCATGAAATGTGCTGTTGCTCGTGTAAAGTCAACGTCTCCCATTTCTTGCAAGCTGACATCAGCAAAACATAATCACTCTACTACTTTTTACCTTTATTGTTGACTATTTTTGCCTGAGGAATTTATGCAAATGTTTCGAGTAGACGTAAAACATAATGACAATTTAATCATCGTTATTACAAAAAGGGTTAAGGTTATCTCAGATAAAGACACTGAAAGCATTGCAACGTGATTATTCTAAAATCTAAGAATCTCTCTAATCATCATATTCATGTCTTATGTTCCATTATTAGGTTAGAGTTTTTATCCCATCAGAATTCAGCTATCTTGTGTTGCCCGGCAGATTTGATAATACAGCGGCACATTGTTTTCTGCCGAACCTTCAAATTCTTCCCTGCGGGCATCTGTGCCGTTTGTGTGAACAGGCTCTAAGAATTGATAGACACTTGCAATAGCCCATCAAATCACGAGTTGGTTGCAGTGAGCCTTCTTGCAGGCCTTGTCAGTTGTGACAGGGTAGCGTTATGCGGATGCGACACCAAACAGTATTTCCCGGCGACCGGTCGAAAATCTAAAATATATTCTTGTTTTGTTTTTTTTAACCCACAATGGCAGAAGGAGGGGAAGTGTGGATTTAATTGCATATGCTTATACTTGCAAGGCTATTTTCAAGACGGACCTTTCAAGAAAATCTCTTTCGTGCGTCGAAGTTGTCTAACACTCAGTAGTGCGTAACTGTCTCTCTACATTATTTGTGCAGCCGTGGTGTCAGAAATGATGGAATCATGAGGGGCATTTATTCAAGTCGGACTAAGTAGGACTTCACTGAAGTGTGAGATGCACAGCCCGCCACTGATAGGGTCACAAGATAGTTTTACCTTTGGTGATGGGGAGTTGGCAGGAGGTGAGCTGGGCACAAAAACAGCCAATACTGTAGATGAGTTCTTCAGCGACTTCTATGGGATGGTATCAAAATAAAACTCTGCGAATATGCGGGGTAACACTGTACACAATTTATTTTTGCAATTAAAGACACTATTGAGATGTTGCCCACGACAACTGTTTCGGTTTCTCACATGGCCTCTTAGAAAAATCAATTGCCCGCCATTGTGACTCACTCCCATCATCAGAATAACCACACATTAACTCCAATAACCATGTATGCATGCTTTCACCTCCAGGTTTTGATGGAAGACAGGCAAACCAACCGACTGAGTGAGTCCCTCAACATCTTCGAGACCATCGTCAACAACCGAGTGTTCAACAACGTCTCCATCATCCTGTTCTTGAACAAGACGGACCTGCTGGAGGAAAAGGTGAAGCAGGTATCCATCAAAGACTACTTTGGCGAGTTCTCGGGTGACCCCAAAAGCCTAGCGGACGTCCAGGCCTTCTTGGTGGAGTGTTTTCGCAAAAAGCGGCGAGAGCAGCAGCAGAAGCCTTTATACCACCATTTCACCACCGCTATCAACACTGAGAACATCCGCCTGGTCTTCCGCGACGTTAAGGACACCATCCTGCATGACAACCTCAAGCAGCTCATGCTTCAGTGAGCGGAGGAGGAGGAGGAGGAAGAGATACGGGTGTACCATACTTAACATGGACCAGAGGAAGACAGACAGATGCGGGGATTTAAGGTGCCGTCTTCCTTACCCTGCTCGTCAAGCTATAAGGGGAACGGATATTGTTCTCCCTTCACCCATCCACCCTCCTTTCTTGACAGTGTCCCACCTCCATTTCTTAGAGACTGACGCAAAGCCACCACTACTACCAACATTCCCTCTTTTGCTCCCTCTTTTCAGCATATTCACTGTGACTTCTAACAGCTGCCATTTGCCAACATGTACCCTTCAAACCACTGTAAATGACTTTGACCCGCCACCCAATCGCCACTCTCCGATGGATCGTGCAAATGATCACACTGTGCTTTTTTTTTTGTTTTGTTCCTATGCTGCTTTGAGCACTGTTGAAAGGGTAAGTAACAAGAGGGTTGTGTTTCCACTTGATGTAGGGCTGCTGAAGGGCGTCTGTCCCCCAGGTCTCGCATTTTCAAAACCACTTTTTTTTTTTCTTTTTAAATGCTGCGTTTTTGTTTTTTTAGCAGCTCTATGATGGCACTTGATTGCATCATAGGGGCTGGCTTGAGGATTTTCAGAGAACAGGAAACAAGAGGGCCTATTTACATACACACTGTCAATGTCATCGGTAGCGTACTTTCTAATCATTTTGTTCCTTTTTCTAACACCAAATATATGTACCTATGCATTTTTCGTTAACTTATATTTTAAAGAGTTTACACCTTTGAATTGTAACTGCTGTTGGACTGTGTTTAATCAATGGAGGGGGATGGAGTTGAAACAGCACAGACACAACCACTTGTCAAACTGTCCAGTGCAGATTTTTTTTCCTGATTTGCTGTTTCTCAGGGCACTTTGTGAACCACTTAATTCTCGTTTGAAGCCAACCGTCTCTTGTGCCTTTATTTCGCAAGAGTCATTTTTCCTTGTGTAAACATGTCAGATCTCTTATGCCTCTGCCTTTGCGTTCACCCGTTAAAATGCATCTGGATTGCCGGCCACTTAATATGCACATAAGACTTGAAAGCAACCATGTCTCATGTAAGATACTGGTTACATTTTTGTTTTTTCCGGGACCAATGACAAGATGTTTGAGGACCAAGACGTGAAGATAAACTTGGCTTGAGGAAAAACGTTAAAAATTAGAAATTTTGGCCTGGGCTTTTTCTTTTTTCTTTTTTTGTTCTACGGCCTTAAATTTGTGAAGAGGAAGCGATGCTCAATACAGGATTAAAGTGATCCCTATGTGTTCTGCAACTGGATAAATATGAAGTTTCCACATCAGATGTGAACACTCAAGCCTGCAGCTTGTGTCAGTTTGAAATAAATTGGAGCCTCCAAAGTCAAATGCAGTCTATTCTAAATTTCTCACATGTCAAAAATCCAGCCCAGGTAAAAGTATCACTGTCATAAAAGCGTTATCAAGATTTTGTGAAACTTTTAACCCATTTATTGCCAGCTCTGGTAAAATGAATGTACTTTTTTACTTCTATACCCGTCAATGGCAGTGTATAATTTGTTAGATTTTGGTTGAGTTTAAAAATTTGGAACCACTGTGACTAGTTATGGTTGTGATCAAGAGAATAGCACATGCATTGTTTTAAATCTCGGGTTAACCAGTCAATAATGTCAGGTTGTACTCCTCTATGAGTCTTGAGCGAATCATAAATCAAATTCCTGCGTGAATGTTAGCATGTTTGTGAAAATACAATGCACAAGATTCAGCTTGGAACATTGTTGGATTGGTACTGCGAATTATGCTCAAGTGATCTTGTGTGGAGAAATAATTATTTAAAATGGTGTCAAATTGCAAAGGAGTTGGCCTTATTTTAATTTTTTAATTTTAGCCCTAAAGTCTTTATTCCCTTCCATGCATCCGGAGTTGCAAACAAAAGGCTTAAAGCCAGGATGTGCTACAAAAGAGCATCTTATGTCTGATAAGGATTGTTTTTTGTCTTCTCTCATCGCACATACAACCATCCACTTTGTAAATATGTTTTTGTCATGTCTTAACAAATGTTGGCACCTGAAGTTTAGTTTGTACGTGCCATTTGATGATGATGATGATGTCATTAACAGTAATGTTAGGATTTTAAGTGACATGTCTTATATTTCATTGTGAAAAAACGTTCCGCTGTTTTACCGTTAAAAGTTGTATCATCCTGCGCCGGTGTCTGTGTTGTTCTCATTCTCTCATCCAAATAGTCGTATTTCATGATAAGGGCTAATTAGCATGTGCGACAGCACAACGTCACCATAAGATTAGTTACCCCTCTTTCAACACTTAAAATTTGCATCTACGTATCCCCAAATGTGGCTGCACATTGTCAAGTTATACCAAATTGCCGATGCGTTACTTGTGAAAGAATTTCTTACAAATTATTTGGAATTCAGGGATCTATTTTTGTCCATTCCATGTGTTCTCTTGTTGCTGTTAATCTTGATGCACGTTAGCCAAAGTACAGAGAGCTTTCATGTAGAAATGAAAAGATCGTGACTGTGCTTGCCGCTATTACTTGGCCAAGAAGACACAATTTCAAAATGCTTTGAAACTAGAAATAAAAAGGAATTGGTGAGAAACTGTTAACAGAAAAACAGCGACTAGGACTGTGACTTTTGATGTCACTTTTCATTGGAATGTCATCTTTGGTTCGGATTTTGCAGGATTTGAAAATGTAAACAAATTCATACATGTTTACATTACTTATATAGGACAATGAGGGAACTTTTTTCTTTCTCACTAGTCAAACAAAAAACTAGGAAAGGGCATTTCATTAGTTTTCCTGATTGATTATGTGGAAAATTAAGCATAAATTGATTGTACAGGGGGGAAAAAATTAAAAAGTACTTTACTGTTCATATGAATGTGCATGCCATTATAAATGCTTTGTACGAAGTATCTCAGTTGTGCTTCAACGTCTAAATCGATTGTTTTGCATAGCTGTGTTGACCTGGCATCTGAAAGAACGAAGATAATAGTAAGGCCATTAATAGGTTTGTTCGATAGCATCAGAAATGTGTACCGTAATTCTGCCCACGTTAATATACGTCCTACCACTCTGTGGGCAAATCCGGAAAAGCAAGGAAGAAACTTGGCGTTTTGCACTTGACACGAAGGATGACGTCATGCATACACTTGTGCTCATGAGTGGGACTATGTGCGATAACTTCTTAGTTGTAGCTGAGATGGAAAAAAAAAATTCTTCTCATATGGACCTGAACTAACCCAACGGCACATACGACCCCGTACGGCAATGTTAGAAAATACCATCCCATGTCCACCATTTGGTCAAAAGTAGTGCTGGATGCCAGAGAAGTGGCTTTACGTCCCAACATTCCGCATTTCTCATGGAGACTTTGTACATTTCTTGTGCCAAATCTGGTTAGGAATCTTAAATGTATTTCTGGATTAAATTGAAGATGCTGGTCTGCTTTGTTTTCAGCTTTTGTGAGAGCAAGTGTAAGATCTGATTAGTAGAAATGTAACCAGGCCAAATACTCATGTTTAGTGCCTCTTTTTCGCAAATTCTGATTTTCACAAAGCTTTTGTACTTTTTCTAAAATGTCTCACCGGCAATTTCAGGTCCTCATACGTCATATAATTGTAATACATTTCTCCTCCTGGCTGATTTTTATTTTTTTTTAATAGATAAGCTTTCATTGTACAGTCTAACTTATACTGTCTCACCATTTTGCTCCTTAATAAACCCGGTTGTTTTTTGTACGATAAACCGTGTCCTTATTTCTTAACTTGCCACTCATTTCTGCTATTACGCTGCAAGTATAATGTGGGACTGCACTGGCTACTGGTGAGTGAGTGTTACTCAAACAAGGTCATACAAATATTACATGAAGTCTGTTGTTGAATTACTTAACAGCAGGCGATTGATTCCCGCCAGCTACTGCCAGTTCCATCAACTGCATACTTAAAGGAAATTGAACGGGGAAACACCGAGACTGAATAATGAAACTACATTTGAAACTACATGATATGCTTCACTTAAAAGGACATAAAAATGCATGCAAATGAAAACAGTTTTCCGGTGTGAGATTGGATTTGTTACTGCAAGAGTCCAATTTGCATTTAAAACCTCAATCAGGATTTTTTTCCGATTTGATGGAATTCAGTGTGTGTGATGGGATGCCAAATTATTGAACATCACAAGCGACAACACGGAAATAAACAGTAATGAATTAATTATTCAAATATCAAACACTGAATACCGTTTTATCGTTTCAAAATTACTGCAGCCACTGACGGTTGTTTACATTTTTTTTTGTTAACATACCATACACACACATATATACAGACGCTTTTTTTGCCAGCCAGTCCCCCACCCTCTGGCTTGACCCTCCAGCCTTATTCATAAAAATTGTCAGACCCTCCACCGATATACCCCCATCCCCCAAAAAAGCGTCCATGATGCCGCCACTGGAGAGATGCTAATGGCAAGCTTTATTCGAACATCATTAGATGGCTAATTTACTATTTGAATCCGTCTACCTTATTATGGGCTTATTATGGTCTTAATTGTCTCCTTATTCGTTTCCTTCTTTCTTCTTCGCCATGAATGGGCGCAATGCAAGTAAGTATGCACTGTTGGTGTTATAAGTATTATGGTTATGCCCCCCCTCTCTTGTAAAGGTATGCCACAGTGGCAAGTGTGAGGCAAGGGTTGTGACGTCAGAATAAGGAAATGCGGGCACACTTGAAAACACACTGCTGTCTCACGTGTCTCTCGCACTTTTGTTCTGAGGCCATTTTTGTCATTCGTCCATTTCGTGAGTAGGTTCATCCACCCGTTCGTATATATATATATATATATATATATATATATATATATATATATAATTATTATTATTATTATTATTATCAAAAGAAATCACTGTACGGTATGTCATTGTTGGTGAGGTTTTTTTTTTTTTTTTTTTTTTTTTTTTTTAATGGTCTATGCTGCAGGTGTCAAACTCAGAGCCCGGGGTATAGATCTGGCCGACCATCACTTTATGTGGCCTGCAAAGGCAAATCAAGTATGTCAACTTCCATGATGCTTGTTAAAATCTGTATCAAAATTTCAACTTGCCATATGTAATAATAATGTTGAGGTGTTGCTAGCATTTCCATGTTATGTTATTACAATAAAATTCTAACGACAATGTGGCCCATGACAAAAACGTGTTTGAAACCTCTGGTCTTACTGAAGTTTAGATTTGCAGATTTACAGCATTCATTTTTGTTGTTTTCAATGTGTTCTAAAGGCAGGTCCTCTTGATCAGTACCAATTGGTTTATTTATTGCAATAAAGTTAAGCCAGCCTTAATGTGTTACACATCTGCATGGATTTTTATCCACATTTCGAAGAGGTTTCATTCCAAGCTAAATATCTGATTCAATGTTGTTTTTTTTCTCCTCTTTTGTTGTGAAAGACAATATAAATCAGGCCACCGAGTGCAAAAAAATCAACAGTCAAAATGGTCCCAAAAATCAAATACTTCATGCACATATAATCCGCTTTTAACTGCTGTTGCAATCAGGATTTTTATTTTGGTGCAGTGCTTTCTCATGCAAATCAACAACTGCTCACCCCAGCCCGCATTATTACACGGCGTGCACCACCATGGTGAACACAGGGAGTTATTTTATGCACCAAACCAACAAATAACCCAAAGCCAGAAATACAATTTGATGAGGGGGGCACCCCCACCCACCATGTTCATGTTTAAAAAAAAAAAAAAAAATAGTTGTGAGGTGACCTCCGGACCCAAGTTTGCTAATACCTCAGGACGTATTCAGCAGCAATATTGGCAAGTACAAATAACACCACTGTCAGGCAAAACCTTTCTTACAAATGCAGTTCACCACATTCTAACATTGCGATTCAGTTTCAATTTCTGAATTAGATAAATTTATTTTTAATATGTTGAAAAAAACCCTGTAATGTAGGTAAAATATATATTGATTCAGTTTGGTTTCAAGTCTTTTTATTGACTGTGAGTCACATGCATATGAAATTGCAAACAACTTGATAAAAAATAAATGCTTTTACATTATAATTGTTAAAATTACTTCAAATTGTGAGCGAGCAGGACGATTATGTTGTGCTTGACTCTGTCTCAGTTGTTGATGGTTTGTCCTCGTCTACGTAACCAAAACTCAACAGCTTTGACATGTTGACTGGAGAGGTTTTCTTGATAGATACACTGTGGGAACAAATAGATTATTCAGAGCCAGCATATTTTGGGACTTTTGAACACTGGAGCACACTTTATCAATTTCACTACATATAGACTGACTTTGCAGGCCAGAAGTGAGGAGTGTCAGTCGGTAGTTTTAACATAAGTGAATTTTTATGTCCACTTAAAATGTGAATTTATCATGATGGTGATATTTCTATTGCATTTCATACCGAATTATTTGTAAATTTGTTCTCAAATGTCACCAGCCTCAGATATCCCAGCATAAAACTATTGGCTCCATGAACTGTATGGTTTTAAAAGTCAAATCTGCTGATACAGAACTCCAAGAACTTTTTGGTGCAGTAATTTTTTTTAGCTTGCCTTCCGGACAGGTATCAATTGATCTGTCAAATCAGCAGTCTCCGTGATTGCGGAGACTATCAAACCAGGCTTAGAGACTATTAATGGCCCAGGAAGCCTTTGCGGATGTTTGAAGTAATACGTTGATTAGAATGTGACACTCATAAATTAAAATAATGATACTTTGCGCAATTAAAGACAGAAATTAATAGTGGAAAAGACTTTAAATTTGTCCCTATGTGCCTAATGGAGTGCTCTGTTCTGGTCACAAAAAACTCAGTTACGATGCAACAGCGCCCTCCTGTGAGCACAAATAAATAAATCCTTACGTCCTCCTGAATTTGCTTCCTGCATTGTTTTCACAGGACGTCTGCCATTGCACCAACTGCTTGTCAGGAACCCTTTTCTGCAAAACATGAAGTCACACGGTTTCAATATAGCTCATTGTAAAGACAATTATTGTACTTGGGGACAATTATTGTATTTGGACAATCTCCAATTTAGCTCTACATGGTTTCAGGGATTGTTAGTCTGTAAAATTCAAAACATTTAGAAGGTAAGTTCTATGATATTATAGAGGGAGAAAGACTAAGTTTACACAGCCCTGTTGAAGTACAACTACAAATTTTGTGGTGTAAACAATATCAATACATAGCATGAGAAAATATTCCTTGTTTTTTTATGAGGACAAATGTTTGATGTGATTACTTAAGCATGCAAAAGCTATTTGTGGGCCCCGCTTTGGATGTTATGCAAATAATTTGTCTTAAGCAGTTCAGATGATGGATGCATGGATTGACTTCAGGCGTCTTATTTTCAGCGTAATGCAACTACTTGATTCAAAAATGTTTTTGGAAAAAGTGCTTGAAATCTGATGTAGATTTGGCTCTGTCAGTATGGACCATTGCAAATGTATTAGTTTAATAAAGCTATCTTTTTTCATCCAACGGTCTCATGAAAGACATGTAAAGTCAAGATATCTCACAACCTCGCAATGCTAATGTAGCTTTGTTTCTTAATTGCATGTGCAATGATATTTACCTTCTCCTTGCTTGGGCTGTCCTCATCCCGCTCCCATGCAGACATATTGTCTGTCCAAAAAGGAGGTAGGGGCCTTTGTGAGGATGTTCCAGGGCTTTTCCTCTCTTTTGTGCAAATAACACTGATAGTAAAAACACAGAAAAATGTTGATATTAAAATCATCAGACCCAAAATAAACAAGGTCATGGTCAATCACTGGTGATTGAAAGTATCCTACGGTGTCAAAACTCACCTCTGGTTACCAAGAGCTTCTATTGGGCCGTCCAATAGTGAATCTGCAGAGTTGAACGAGTTGGACTTGGACGCATTTGCATCATCAAAGTACAGAAGCCCTGCGGAAAGAAGGCAGATTAGTCAGTCCTCACTACTCATGCAATTTTGGATACATTTGTAGAATGACTGAGGCACAGTAGTAGAACTCTATAAAGAAAAAAAAATTAAAAGCCACAATTATTGACACTTTTGGCCAACTACTGCACATTTACACCTTAAAATGTATTATTGGGCTGCAGTAGTATTTCTATTAGCTCAACAAGAATAGCCTCGTATAAATATATGGCTTTAGAAGGCATTTGTGCATATATTTGATATCCAGCTTGAGGTCCATGCACTTGTACGCACTTTGCCTTCACCAGTTGGAGAATTTTGGCATACTAATAAAACACGTTACTAGTGAGGCAAATCCGTGCACTAGTTCACAACTGCATACTAATAGACCCGTGACATTATAAAATTATACTAGTCAGCATCTGTGACTTTACTTCTGGAACTAATCATGCAGTTTTGCCTCACTAATAACACGTAGTTCACTTACTAGTAAGCCAAAGCTCTCCAATTAGTGAGGACAAAGCATGTACTAGTTCATGCACTTTAAATCCAGGATATTGAATTAATGCTTAAATTGCTTTATGGAAAGCACTCAGTCAATATCATTGATAAGGAGGCAAACAATAGAGCAGATACATGCCCACTAGATTTGCCTTGTAGTGTAGTGCAGCACTGTAGTTTACTAGTTGGATTTGTGTACTAATAGGTCAAAAGTGTCACAACAGCAGCGGTGTAGAAAACTTTACTAGTCCCACTACACAGGTATACTACGAGTGTACTGGATTGTCTATAATGTGGACAAAGCACACTAATGAGTATATGAACCAAAAGTGTGTAATGCAGCAAGATGGTAGTACCCTTGTGCCCCCCTTGTTTTGCAAGCTTGACATAGTCTGAATCAGTGTCAAGAACTCCAACCCTTTTCCCAATCTTGGTCACGTCACTGACTGAGTTGATAACTGGGGACAGTCCAGGGATTTGGGATATCTGGCCTTTCATTCCGTGGAATGCTTTTTTCCCATCTGCAATGTAAGAAAAAACACATACACATGTGCAAACTTACGACAAACGGTTGATTGAAAACACTGCAACCTGCCAAGTCATGTCATGTGGGAAAAACTGAATTTTCCCATTTGATGAAGGGTGTCCCTGAAGGCAACACACGCAGGGGATGTTCGGACCTGACGTATACTAAACTCGTATAAACTGTTGTACTTGCCAGATTTCGCCGGTTGAACTTCGGTACTCTTAAGATCTTTGGGATTTCTAGTAGAGATGGAAACAAAACCCAGCACATCAAGTTTTCCGACGTTAGCTATGGTGCGCTCATTTAGCGAATAATGATGGCTCTTTTTAATCCCCACAGAAGGGCAAAAAAACATGCAAGTGCCCCTCAAATCACCAGAAGAGAGTCCACGCCAACTTGTTGTTCTAGTTAGTTTTCTTACTTAGAATTCATTTTGGACGCAGAGGAAAAGGCTCTCGCACTGATGTGCTGAATCGTTTAGCGTCCGGTTGCTGTGGAAACGTGGTCTTCTTTCGCCTGCTCACTTGCCTCAGCATAAACTCAAACATATGTTTGTCACGAAGAACGGAGCGTTTACATTGATGGTTATTAAGGGCATCCTTCTGACGGGGTCGCTGCTGCATGTGACTGCTGCGCGATCGTTTACTTTAATTGTTCTCGCTCAAGGACGCATGCAGCACACAAATGACAGCGAAGAGACAACATAAAAGACGCGTCCTCAGGTTTAGTGCCTTGATTTCCGCTTCGTGTCCTGACGTCGGCACACGTGCACGCGCACACACGACTGAGGTAGTCAGTTACGTGGGTTCACGGCCTAAATCGCTGACATAGCCTTTTTTTAATAGTTGGCGTTACAACTAAAATGGGCAGACACACACTACTAAAACCGTAAAATGCAGTGCTGAAACTCACATCAATGTTATTACAATGTCACACTTGCGCCTGAATAACTCATACACACTACTAAAACATAGATATTAATGCATCATAGAAGCATATTTCAGCATATTTCTGATCGATGTGAGAGGATTTCAGTAATATGTGCGTGTGGTTCGCTACACAAAGAAAAAGAAAAACAAAATGTAAACCCATGAAAAAAAAAAGGCCAACCCAAGCTTATACACTGTAAAAAATGGGGAGTGATATTCACTTGAAAAATACTGGCAACGTTTTTTTTCACTCAGAAAGTCTAAGTAAATTTTAGAAGAAGAGTTTTTGAGTGCATTTTACAAGTTCATTAAATTTAAAAAAAAGTCACTCCAAAGTTGATGGGTCGAGGATCAAACCCATGACCTCTAGAGTGAGAGACAGCCACTCTACACATGAGCATGCCACTGATACTGGCCATTGATATATTTTTGGTTTCAGGTGCAAACCTCAAAATCCTATCCTTTTGGAGATACCTTCAATATACTACCCCCAAGACACAGAGTCATAACTCAGGTGTAGAGCAGCCGTCTCCAAATCTGGATGTTGTCGGTTCAATTCTCAATCACATTGAGTAACCTTGTGTATGAAATGAGCCATGTGAAAAAGTAAAAGCTTCCCTTGTGTGGCTTTTTTAAATATTAAATAACCTTGTGAATTTTACTCAAAAACTCTTCTTGTAAAATTGACTTATGATGATAGCTTTACTAGATTGTTTTCAAGTAAATATAACTCCCCATTTTTTACAGTTTCGGGCTCTGTCCATAATTCAATATTTGGACCCTTCTATGGGGCTATCTATTATTGCAGCAAAACCATTTAGAAATGCGTATTTCTATCCACAAATATGTCAAAAGAATCAATTTCTGAAACTACAGTCACAAACATGTAACATGAATCTTCAAATGCGTGACTGAAGTCACAAACGTGTCACAAGAATCTACAAATGCGTGATTGAAGTCACTATGTGTATATCACTTTTCATCTTTTGTGTGTGTACACTAACATTCTTTGTGATTATCATTACTGTAATAGGTTGTGTTTCATGTGGTGAATGTGGGGATGCAATACCCCCACCCCCATTTTTTTAATTTTAATCACAATTCTATTTCGCTTAATAATTGTTAAAAAAATGTTATTGTGCGCTACCGTGCCGTGACTTTACGACGTAAAGTTTACGTCCTCCCTCCTCGCTTGCTGTTTGTTACAAGTCGACATCCTGAACTCAGTTTTGTCTTGAATCAGTGGAGGGAGGTCAAATTGATTAAGATCAAATTACTTTGATATTGAATACAGTTGTGCCTTAAAATCCCTACTCCAAATTATTGTATCTCAAATCATCTTTTACCATTGAAATGAATGCAAATGTCAGTGATCTGTTCCAGCTTTCCCCCAAAGACAACAACTGTTATATGTACTTTTATTTGGCAAAATATTAATATTGTACATTATAAAAATGCACAATAGGTCATAATTAAATACTGTAGAATTTAAAAGTGTTTTTGTTAAACTACATTAACTGAATTGTCATTGTGTGCCACCTGCACACAGATGGTGCAGAGAAGATCCAGAGTTGAGGAATCTTGAGTGGCTTTATGGGGGCAAGGTGTTTTTTTGCTCCTGCATGTACCCAGCCCTGGATTGTGGTAAACTGTTACACAAGTTAAAAAAAAAAAATACACCTTTTACAAAATTCTCATCTTGTGCCTGTTTTTATTAAAAACAACAAACAAGAAAATCAATACATAACGGGCAGCTGGTGGCCATTTGTTTGTTTAAAAAAAGACTGGCACTAAAAATGATCATTCGAAACAGTATAAATAAAAGGTAAACAGCGACTATAGAGGGGTTTGTGAAAAACAAAAAACTTCAAGTGAAGGCGTTTTAACATCAGCTCCGCGATAAAGGAGGGGCATCATCTTTGTCCTGGGAGACACTTCCTTCACACATTTGCAGAATAGAACATGCATGCCCGTCTCATTCAACGCGTACCAGTGCATTTAGGTCCAGTTTAATGTGGACCCCCACTACTTGTGGGGGGAGAGACCCGGTCAGCCCACAAACAGCAAAAATCCATGTATAACTGACGGCCATTGAAAAGCATTAAAATGTTGCTCACCCAATATAATCGCAAGTGGTGATGAACCGACGATGAGCATTTTCTACAAAAATGGCGGTTATACTTTTTTTTTTAAATATTTAAAAAAGAAGAGGGATCGCTGGTATCCAACTGCAAGTATTTGCAACGGGTCCACTGTTTTTTAAAGAGTGAGCATTCAGATCGTCATCACTTTTCCAACACGTATGCTTTTGTGTAACAAGGTCATTCTAATGGGAATAAATAGAACCAGAATAAAAGATAAAATACCTTTGTGCAAAAACAAGAAGTAAGGTGAAGTTTGTAAGGCTTGTGCGAAATCTTGAAATGAACTCTTGCTGCCTTGAGTCACCTAACACAAGTTCAAAGATGAGCAGGAACTCCCTGATTCAGTCAACGAGAACAAGTGATGCACTATTGCTGCGACTTGAAGTGTAATACATTTAACACAGAGAAGTCAGACAGGCTGTGTGTACCGATGACATTTCAGTTGACATTTTTGCATTCTCATTGCATCATAAGCACTCAGGTCGCTAAAATAGTACAAGACCCCAAGCGCCGTTTTATTCTTCAGTCTTCTCTACACCGACATCAGAATCTTGATGATCACGGACAGGTTGCATGCCTTAACATGAGCAGGGACGGTGTGAACACGGCACAATTTAAGTCTTGCTTAGTGCTTGCTCATGCAGGGCTGAGGTGGCCTCTTAATGAGGGAGGCTTAAAACTTGCTCCATGTGGAAAGTGCCCTGGGACAACTTTTCTGTTGCGATTCAACGCGATATAAATAATCGTTCTGGTGGAAGTTACAGAAGTTTGTGAAAATTGTTTTTGAGCTGACATGGAAATGTGTCAAGAGTCCACTCAGATTTTAAACCATGCGCTCAGCATGGCTATCTTTGGTCTCCTTTTTGATTGAGCTTCAAGTTTGTCAGCTTGAGCAACACCTGAGATTGAAAACAAGCAGCAGCTGTGGTTATCTGATGGAAATTTGGCGGCCTCCTGCTGTGTCAGATTTGTTGTCGTTTTGTGTCATCCGCTTAGGCTCTTCTGGCCTCATATTATACAAGCGTTGTCTCCAGACATAGACTTTTTGATAGGGCTATCCTCCAGTGCTAAGTCCACCTCTAAAAAGTCCTGCAGGTCGATGTCCTGGTGAGTTTTCTCCTCCTCCTCCACAAATTCACCTTTCCGTTTCTGGCACAAACCAGACTTGACTGGAGCAACGAGAGCGAGACAGATGGCACTGAGCCCCATCCCAACAGCACAGGAGTAGAAGGCAGCACCGTAATTATCTGTGATATCCACCAACACACCTGGAAGGAATGACAGCATTTTAGGATGGAAATACAACCAAGCAATGAAGGTAAACATAATTGCCATCTGACAAAACCAACCTCCCAGAGGTGGTCCGGCGAGACCAGCAAAGCTCTGGATAAAGACGTATACGCCCACAGATGTCGCCATTTTGTCAATGCCCACCACGTCCTCCTCGGCCAACATGGGGATGTGCGTGGAACCCACCGTGCCCAGAAAATAGCCGTAGATGGCACAGCAGACCACCAGGCCCCAGAACTCCCATACGATGGTGAAGGCCACCAGCACCAGGCACAAAAAAACAACACACCACAGCAACACCAGGGTCTTTCTGCAATTGACTTTGTTCAGCAACACCCCAATGGACAGACGGCCAAAGATCTCAGCCACGGCCATCACAGAAAGCATATAGGACGACATAGTGGGCTCCACGCCTTGGCTTTTACTCAGTTCAATAATGTAGAGCTGAGGAGCAAAAAAACCCAGAGTGGCAAAGAGGCCGAAGAGTGAGTAGCAGATGAAGGCACCATCTTTCAGCACAGAGAAGTCCAACAATTTGGATCGGGGTGGTTCGGGAGGACTTGAACCTGGCTCCGTATTTTCCTTCGATGGGGAGGGAGGTGTGGACAATGACAGTTTCTGGCCCTCTTGGTCCTGTAGCTCCCATTCTGCCTTGATTTCCACTTCCACGATCCCCAAATCCACATTTGAGGTCGAAAGGGAAGTTACGCCTGAGTCCTCTGAACTCTGTGAAACTCCTGAACTGATGGAGGTCCTAGTTTGTTCATTTTCCAGCTCATAAACCTCCTGCAGTTCTTCCAAAGGGAGTGGCTCGACAATTTCACTGTCCTCTTTTTTAAACTCTGGTTGGATGATGATTGGACGGAGAAGAAGGCCACAACCAAGAATACAAGTTTGAAAAATCCCAAGGACAATGAGACAGTGGCGCCAGCCAATGTGTTGTTTCAGCTTCATGAAGGCTGCGGGGACACGAAACAAGTTTACGTTTAGTATGAGACTATTCAGTTAAGCATTCATAACATGGTTTCCCATCATAATGGACATAGGTGTATTATTATTTTATTCTGTTCATAATCATATTGGTTTCCAGACTACTTGATCTTTTGTTTTCTAAAGCCAAGAAAGTCAGTGAACCCGAAAAACAATGATGCAGCAAAGATCATGGTGAAGTGGACATGTCACCATCTTAAGTGGTCACTCTCCATCCTTTTATCTATGAAAGCAATGTCATGCGAGTAATTTTTGATTCTGACTGGCTGTGGTGTTTCCTGCTGACTGAGAGGCAAGATACGCTATCAACTACTGCACTGTGCAGCCATAGATTATAACACACAAGAAAACGACCATCCCCCAAACCTTTTCCATTGGTAGGACCAAATTGTTGCCAAATTGCTCAGTGTACAATAAATTCCAAACACAAGCCAAATATTTTTTATTTTGAGATTTATTTTGATTAGCATTTTCTACAGAAACACACACTACCTTCTTCATGGGTTCGTTCAAACTCACTGCGGCCCTACAGTATACTGTATGGTCTTTCATTCAAAATATTGCGGGCTGAGGCAATCGCATGTATGTAGGGGCGGAGGTAGAATGAGGTGATTTTTCTCACCGGTCTTCAGCAGGGCTATAATAGATTTTTATTTCTTTATTTTACAATAGCTTTTTTTCCAATTCCTTTGACTTTCATTTTTTCCAAATCTAGCTACTTTTATTTGCTTTTGTTGTTAGTGAGTTTTTATTTGTACAAAAAAATTTTGTTTCTTTAGTTTCCTTTAATTTTTGGGGTGATTATTTGTCAAGTGCAAGATAAACAAAAAAGGTATGCCAATATGTATTGTGTGGTAAAGTAAATTAAACTACAGTTCGGCCATAAAGTAATACGGAAATAAATACACGTAAAATCAACGCTAAACACTCAAGTCTGAAATTAATACTCAAAGATGAAAAAAAAGGAAATTTTTGCTATAATTATAGCTGGTTTTATAAGTTTAAAATGTACTTTCAGGTCATTATA
Organism: Idiotropiscis lumnitzeri; assembly: GCF_059441095.1. Lineage (NCBI taxonomy): Eukaryota > Metazoa > Chordata > Actinopteri > Syngnathiformes > Syngnathidae > Idiotropiscis > Idiotropiscis lumnitzeri. Next base: position 13,889,220 of record NC_142405.1, read on the forward strand.
ATAAAAAAAAAAGTTGTTATACTCATTCCTTTAATAACTAATGTTTTCTCAATTTTAGTTTTAGTCATTCCATTCGTTATCGTGAACTACAATAACCTTGTCTTCAGTCGGCATGGACTGAACGCACATAAATGCCAAGGCCACACATGCACCAGGGAAACGAACACCTGTTTTGAGGAGTGCATGTTGGAGAAGATATGTTGGTATTCGTTACAAAAACACAGTATCTGTTAATTTTCACTTTCCCAGATTGCATTTGGATAATACTGTAAATGTGCTTGCATGCACCATGTTTCTCAGTGCAGATGGGTTATAATTTAAGCAATTGCACGAACGCGACCAGATAACAGATGCAATTCTTACTCTGACACACTTGGGGGGGGGGGGGGGGGGGTCGTAGTCTCAATTTGAATTATTTTAGAAGGAACATACTGTACAAATGTCAACATTATTGACAAAATAATTTCTGTCATAGCATCTGAAAGCAACGATTAACTGAACCCTCACCTGGGGCAAATGCAAAGATGGCAAAAGATTCTCCAGAAGAAGCAGCGGCGGTGATGAAGGCCCGCCGCCTGGAGAAATACTGGGCAAGAATTGTGACCGTGGGGAGGAATGTAAGGCAGTAACCAAAGCCTGTAAACAAAGAGGAGACAAGAAAAAGGGGACATGACAGCCACTGGCCCGCATGGTAGGAACACAGCATGGCAAGAGGGTTGGGTCAAAGGTCAGGGTGTCAGGTCACTTCTGTGTCAGAGCTGGCGGGTTGCTTGTGAGGGTTCATCTTTACTACAGCAGCAGCTGAAAGAAAAAGGCATGTAAAGACAAAAAAAAAAAAAAAACGGGGAGAGAAGAGCAAAGGGATTGTCGAGTTAGTTGTGGTCTGTTAAAAGGTAGACACGGCAGGCAGGGTGGGAGAGCTAGCAGTGCTTTCTGTCAAAAAAAAAAAAAAAAAATTACATGCACGGTTCATTTCACGAATTAACTCATAATCGGCAAAGGAAATTTTGAACCAATTACTTTCATACAGTCGATGTATAATGTCTGAAAATGTTTTGTGTCATAATTTGCAGCAGAAGCTGTGCTCGTCTTTCATAGACAGTGAAATACACCTTCACTAAACATTTCTGGAAGAAACGGATTTGGCTGTTGCCACTGCTAGAAGTCCCTCTTGTTCAAAATAAACAAGGTGTCAGACAAGATATGTCTGCAACAGTACAACCATTACTCTGTAAATCTCACATGGGTACGGTCCAGACAGACAGAGGGACAGCACAGAGCTGGATGCAGAGATGGCTGCAAAGGAATGAGGCTCATATGAATTACCTGAGACAACGCCAATGGTGATGTACATCTCGTTGATGGAGTAGGTAAACGCGGAGGTGATGGTACCCAAGCTGACGAGGAGGCCCCCCATCATTACAATGATGCGATGACCAAAGCGGTTGCTCAACATGGTGGACAGGGGGGCTGCGGGTAAGGAACAACATGCTGATCATTACCTTCATAGTGGTTGAGATCACAACAACAATGTGTCTTGTGTATGTTGGGGCAGATCTTCATTTTTTGTTTTAATTGGGATGTGTTTATTGTACAGCACTTTGAGCTGCATTTTATGATGAAAAGAGTATAATAAATACAAAATGTGTATTGATTTGAAGTAACCAAGTGCAAAAAATGTGCTGCCGTACTTAATATCTGTACTTAAGTATCTGAACTTTTCGCCTTAAACAGACTTTACATTTTTGTTAAATACTGTTTAATACCAGAAGAGAGCAACAAAATATTCCACCCACAAACAACTCACCAGTAAAAGTAAATATGAAGACGCAGATGGAGATGACCCATGACACTCGACTGTTACTCTCCCCAAACTCCTCCATCAAATCCTGGAGAAAGATGCCAAGGCTCTTGAGGGTCCCATAGGTGCAGATCTCCACTATGAAGAAGGCGACAGCTACAGCCCAGCCCCAGCCACCTTCAGGCACCTCTGGATAGACATTTGGACCCAGGCAACCGCGGGAAATAGAACCCTTCATGACTGCAATGAGAACACAAATAATCTTTGTGCTATAGGCTCGTGTAACAAATTTTGATGAGACAAACTTGAACAATTGAACTGTGTTTGACAGGTAATATACATTGGAAGGGTTTTAGTATTTGCTTCAGTCTTTCATTTTCTATTTGGTACCCTTATTTTATTGCATCTGAAACATACAATGACAATAAAGTATTTATATGATGTTCTATTCTAGTCATAGCAAATGGAATTTCATGAAGGATGACTTTCATATACAGTTGACAAACAAACATTCAAATCAGCCCAAGGCTGGGTAAAGGTAGCCGATAATGTGTAATCAGAAACAAAAAATAAAAACCTAATTTACGTAGTTTCTTTCTCTGATTTCACATTAAGGCCATCATGGGATGAGACAAAAGTGAGGCGAACCGATGTAAGAGCTTAAAAAACACCAATTGATGGTATCAGCTTTGAGCTTAGACATGTTAATTAATACTTAATAAATGTAGAAATTAGTTTCCTTGTCACACAAGATAATCACGAGGCACTAAAGCAAACTTGCAAAACACAGGACAACATTGTCGAAATGTGTGTGTAAAATTGTCTCATAATGTTACATTATTGGCTGAAAATGTCGCATTAACCAAAAATCTTCCGTACTCAACAGCACTTTATTAACCTATACTAATAAAATGCCCCTACGTAAAATGTAATTATTTAAAACATGGTAGAGTTGAATTTCAACTACTGTATGTTAAAGTTATGCCTATTAATAATGATTGTTCATAACCTTGGCAAGCTGTTGGCACAAATTACTCTACAAGACATCAACAACCAAGTGCAACATCAAATGTAGGCTGGTGATGCCTTGAAGATTTTGTCAAATCAATTTTCCTTAAGGAAATTAAACTCCACGTGGCTCATAATTAACTTCTGTTACAGTATCTTAAAAATGTTCTTTAGTTGCTCCTCTTCTCCTTTGTGGCTGATAAAAATATTTTGCGTATGTGCCTGGAATTTGCTCACAAAAGCTACACTGATTTGAAGAGAAGCTAAAGTTTATATTGGGTTGGTGTCAAAACAGTTTACAATTGCAAATTTAAAAACATTAGTATTACTGTATAATGTGCCTCTTATCTTTTGCTTAATCAGCTATCTGTGCTTTTTTTCCTCCTCAATTAATCCAGTGTTCCAGAGGACAATAATCCTGATAATGTGTCTGACTTGTTGTGTGACAAAGATGTTATTTGCATAAAAACATTTTCTTAATTTGTGGCTCATAAATATTAATCAGAATGCCGTTTCGGCTGAGACATACAACATATTGTATAGAAAACGGTGGATTTGACTTTCCCTTTAAAGATACTTTAAAACTTTAGGCGAAATAAGATAGATAGGCAGAAAAATGTTTACTTGGTTATGATACATTTCCCTCACGGGATGACAAAACTATCCATCTCTGCCTGCTGAAGTAAGTCAACTTTTGGAGATGGATGTACCACAAGGCACATAGTTGTCGTCGCGGAGGGTTTTGTACGCAGACTATGCTTCCACACCCTTCATATATATTTTATTTCTTATATTTCTGTTTTGCCAATGCGGCCATCCATGCAATGCGTGCCATGTGGTCAGGACATCCGCAGTGCAGGGGGCGATGGTGATGCAAGTGTGCGGCATCCCAGGGGTTTCTGACCATGAATGCAGGCTACAGGATGACTCGAAACAGCCCTCAGCACTTGCTGTCCTCTGCTGTTTGAATTAAATGACACACATTCGGATATCTACCTTCATTTTGCTTTTTAGCGGTGAACCTCGACGAAGGTACCGGAGTGTTATTAATTTACCGTGCTCTGCTCTATACGTTGTTCCTATGTAATAGACAAAACACATCCACACGAACACGAGTAACAAAGCAGCCGGCTGAGACCAGATAGCATCCAACAACTGCAGTCGCGATAACTTATTACTTACCAGCAGTGAGGTGACCGGAGGAAAATGAATAACACTTGAAACACTGTTGGTGGGACGAACACAGATTTTTCCTCATCGCTTTGCGTCTCTACTCGATAGTGAGGAGTCGTACTCGAGCCTGCCCATAAAACATCTCATTCCGAACGAGGTTACTTGTCGTTCCAGGTGAGACAACAACCGCAATTAAGGATTTGGTCTAAAGGACAAACGCGGCGGAGGTGGCGGTCGCATCTTCTTGTCCGTACCTCAAGCTGTGAATGTACTCCTGCCAGCTTTGACAGCTCTTTTCCGGCTCAAGCTGGTATTCAAACGCGGACGCGCAAACCTCTCCGTCATGAACGCGCAGAGCTCAGTTCAGAGAACACGCAAGATGCAACGTGGAATTTTGTTTTCATTATTTTAAGACGTGGCAAAACCACTCTAATGTCTTGTACGGATCACATTAGTTTGTATTATTAAGATTTCCTTTCATTTTTTTCAAGTTTTCGATTTCTTTCAAGTCCTCGATTTCTTTTCCCAAAATAATATTCTATGTATCTGTAGAAGATGAAATGTACACTGATACATATGGTAGAATCTTCAGAACCAAACACAGCGAATTCACGAGACTACCCTTGGCGATTGCAATAATTCGCATTTGCAGAAGGCACGTGTTGTCATTTGGTGAGCTGTAAAATATTTAGGTATAGAGAGCCTGGTCGCGGAGCCGTACGTACATGGCAAGAAATTGAATGTGGCAACTGTAATATCATCTTGAAAGCCAATTAGTTGTTCCGTTGCTCTCCTACTCGTGCGTTGAATTATTTATGCACCCTATACGTCTTCCATCCATACAACCACCCATCCATCCATCCAAGCACCCACCCATCCACCCCTTCGTCCGTCCGTCTGCCCATGCATCCATCCTATCGATCCATACAACCACCCATCCCACCATTCATCAAATCCATCCATCCATCCTCACGAGGGTCACAGGCAGTAGTAGACTAACTAGGGTGCACTGGTCGAAATTAGGACA